>NC_141609.1:27453694-28653694 GCF_047967505.1 Dipteris shenzhenensis
CAAACGAGCTAGTAGAATTTTAGAAAATTTCAGAGAAGCAGAAAGTAACCATATTTGGGAATTCGTATGTCCATGCCAAGGTTTTGATTACAGAAAAAAAGCTTCAGATTCCCATCAATAGGAGGTTTGATAGCTTTCTAGAAAAATACAAACCAGTTTGTAATATTCATGGTGATGGATGCAGGCTATTGGAGGTAAGCCTTTCTTTTGCTATGTTTTTAAATCTTTTTCATGAAGGTATGAAAAACATGCCAGAAGACGCCATGAAAGATCCTAGGGAAGAACTTGATGAAGACAAAGGCAAAAATATAGAAGAGGCACAAGAACTAGATGAGGAGGATATTAATCTTGAGGAAGATAGCAATGAGGCTGCAACCTTGGATCTTGTAACCTTAAAGTCACAAACAGTAAATGGAGCTATGTCTACTGAAGGACTGGATTTTGAGACATGTAGTCTAGCTATACCTATCTTTCCTTCCTTCACTATTCAAGGTTGAGAGTATTATCTATTGTTAGATATATGCATCATATTTGACCTCAGTGAAGATTATGCCTTGGCCTTAATTGCTCAAATATGTAGCATAGATAAGGATGTTGGAATTGAAGACAAGGAATTAATGGTACTAGAAGATACATTTGATCCCAAGGAGGCACTCTCAATGTGCTTTAAGAAAATTGTGGGTGAGGAGGATACGAATGATGAGACCTTTAACAAGATCAGAATGCAAAAGTTAGAGGAGCAAAAGGATATTCATCCAAAGGTGAAGGAGCAAAGGAAAACACAATGTAGCATGGAAAGAAGCACTGATCTTTGGACCGATAAAATTTTGGAGGATTATGAGAATATGAAGGTACACTATCTTACTATTTTCTCTGCTAGATCTTTTTTTAATGAATTGTATATATTTTTCATTGCTTCTTTTTTATACTATCTCACTGTTTTCTCTGCTAGATCTTTTTTATCATGACTTCTATATATTTCTCATTGCTTCTTTTCTAATACTGTAGCTCTATATTGAAGATGATAGTTTTCTAAGAAGGTCCTATGGGAGCTGAGAAAGGGGACTTGGACAGTTGTCTTCCCTTGCACATTACATGAACAAGATGTCATTTGCCAAGATTCTGATATACCACAGACAATTAAGTGATGATGGAGAGATAAATGTGTACTTTTTTAAATGTTTGTCAAAGTTTCTTGGTGGGTACTAGGTAAATTGGTGGAATGACAAAATTATATCAATTGAGAAATTATCTGCTTTAGACATTTTGGGGTATGGCCCTGGCAAACAATGCTCAACGGTAGGGTACTTTTTGGCATACATTGCTTACTCTTTAGCACTTGGAATCAAAGATCCTACTACAATTAGATGGTTATGGAAAGCATCATTTGATTAGGTTTAGAGAGTCGCTTCTTCTAGATTCTAAGGCTAAACAAATTGAAGGAGAGCAGTTCAATGTAAAAGAAGTACAAGAGTAAATTCAAGTATATTGTATTGTCAAAAGTTACAAAGGACACAAAGTCCTACATGAAAAGATAGTCAGCTTAGAATTTGTACTGAATTTTTTTGGAAAATATTACAAAGTCTTTGCTTCATTGTTATAAATCTCCATGAGGTTTCCAACTCTATCAATCCACTTGTGATTCACAAAAAACTTTGACTACCTCCACTCTGTGTGTTTCTGTGTAGCTATTGAATTATCAAGGATCTGTCTTCTTCTTTTTCTTTGTGCCATATTAAAGGCAAGTTTAACTTTTGACAATGAAACTTTTTTTTGGATTGTATCCTTTGAAGTATACCTCTAAAAAACCACTGAAATACTTCTTTGACTATTTGCCTTATGTGCTCCTCCAAAATGCTGTGTATGAAAAAAAAACATTTCTTGTTGTGTAATGAGACTTTTCCATTCCTTGTGTGGACCATATTGTAGGGCATCCATAACTTTTTAGCAAAATATGGAAGATGGTGGTTGTATAGAATATGCTGCAATCACAAAAAATATTAAGTCAAAATTTTGTAAACCATGTTTGAAAGTACAAACTATGCATACAAAACAAATTAATTCAACTTACCATGTAGTGTGTTATATTGTAGCTTGTCCATGATTGTTTCATTGATTTTCCAAAAGTTTTTAGCTCCTCTTCTAATGCACGATGATCACTCTTGATCCATGTCTTTTTGTCACAAAGCTAGAACAGCTTGTCTAAGTATTTTCATAGCTCCATTTTAACATTTCAGCAATGCCATCTACCATATCATCTTTAACTGCATTATGCACATGCTTCCAAAGGCTGTATCTCACCTTGGAAACATATCTAGATTGTCTACCAAGTTTCCCTTCTCTTTGTCATTCTGATAAAAATCTTCTTGCTTTGACTCCACTAATTGATGGTTTGATAGGAACATCCTTTCCATTTGAGGACTTTTGTTATGATACAAACATCCCCTACATGGAGACCCATGTTCGATAATACTTTTTCTAATGCAGCAATTGCTTTTTTCCTATTTTTTTTTGGTTGAAGCTTCCAAGCAAGTCCAACATACAAAAAGACCAACTTTTTGATGATTCTACATAAAGCTTGCAATGTATATGTACATTGCAGAATGGAATATCAAGAACTACTTTGAATTCAGGATCAATCTTGTCCCTATTAGGAGCTTTTCTCCAACACTTAGGGTCCATGACATGGGCTGGCTCCTTGCAGTAAATGCATAAAGATTTTGAATTACCTCCTTTGCTTATGTTGAACATACATTTGAGGGTCTTGAGGACCTGCCATATGCCAATCAACTTGGAAACCACCCATGCTGATGGAGCCTCCACTCCAAGCTACTCCTTGTGAGAGCAATGCAAGGCATGAGCCATCCACAAGTGTCACTCAGGCGTGTTGCAATGTGTTTCCACGCGAGAAAGAGGGAAGTGGGAGAGGGGAGAAGAGAGGGGAGAAGGGAGAAGGGAAGAAGAAAGAAGGGGGATGGAGTGGAAAACACAAGGGCACTACAATAGAAACAAGAGAACACCCAAAACACTCTCTTAGAAGAGAAGAGGGAGCTTGTATTCAAAATTGTGCAAACAACAATGAAGACCAAAGTCAACACTTTGGCCTTTTATACAAGTCACCTTTTGAAGGGAGGGCCAACCCTTTTCCTTTTAGCACTCTCCTCTTTACAACCAAAGGCTATTAGCCTTGTTGGGTGCCAAAGCATACTGCTATTCTTTCCATCTCTCCTATTAGCGGAAATAGCGCTTGTGCTAACCATATTAGAGTGCTTGGGACAACCTTGGCATTAGGAGGTTATCTTAATTGGTTCCCAAATAGTGCTTGTGTTAGCCTCGCACCTCCAAGTCTTAGGTGATTTGGCGCTCAAACTCCCTGAGTGCCCTCACGCCTTAAGTCATTTAGGGCTTGAAGCCCATGGATGAGGCTCAAAACCTGGAGTGGTGAGGCTTAACTTCCACGAGATACTTAACAGTAGCTTGTAGCTGGAACCTACAATCATGGCAGCTGGAACATACCACCTACGCACGTTTCCTGTAATCATTGGCCTCGAGATATTTGGGGATCAAACTCCCTGAGTTTGAGTTGTACTCCTTGGCTATTTTTGTCGATGTAGACCTGAAATGGCACATCGTCTGCAGTCTTTAGTCTTGGGGTGCTAGCTAGAACCTACAATCTGTGCAGGTTGCCTAGAATCTTTGGACTAGGGATATTTGGGGATCAAACTCCCTAAGTTTGAGTTGTACTCCTTCCATGTGCACATTGCCTGCAATCACTAGCCTTGGGGTATTTGGGGGTCAAACTCCCTAAGCTTGTTCGTTGAAGTAGATCATGCAGCTTGATCACCTCTAATCACTGATTACCCTGCATTTGGCGACTGTACTTTGTGGATGTTAACATGCCCCCTTCCTATCATTGATCCATCCTCGGGTTAGCCGCACTGGAGGAGGTGAGTGGTGAGGACTATTTGTAGGACTGCGTAGCGGTCCAACTGCTGTGGAGTGAGGCGAGTGAGGTATGAGCGATACTTCCAAAAATGGGTGGCGTGCTTATCCTCGTATGTGTGGATGTGATGTCTGTGGAGATTGCAGACATGGAGATAGAGGGATTGTGTATGACCAATGTCGAGATTGAAGACAATCTGGTTGTTTAGATTGTGAAGGCGGTCATCGATGGAGTGACTATGGGCGAGGAGATCATGGAGGAGTAAGAGGAGGAGGAGATCTAGAACTGAGCCATACGTGTCATTGAATGATTGGAGGCGGTAGCAAAATCCCCCCTGAGTCATCTCTTTGGGGAAGTTGTACTTTGGAAAGTTATATAACATATTTGGGTCCTTCTATTAGAGTTCTCTGAATTTTGCCCAAGTCCATCATCGTTCCATTGGCATATACAGTGGTGGATTCGATGATCGATGTGGGCACTGCAGTAGTAGCACTAAAATTTCTCCATATTCAAGAAGGGGAGTCACCATCGTGGTGGCTACAGACTGGCATCTGCATCAGTCATTGGGACTAGAGCGTCAGGGGTGAGGTTGTATCTCCTCTTGTGTGCTTTGGATGCGTGCATTGCCAGTCATCGAAGGACTACGTGATGAATTGTGTGAGGGGGCGCACCTCAAGGTCATAGACATGGAGGTGGGAGCCCTCAAGCTAGCGCTTCCAATGATGCATAAGCGCATTGTCTGACAACTCCTGAAATGACTACAAGTCAGGGCACCAATGGACATCTTCAGGGGGGGAAGCAAGAGGAGCTGGCAGAGCTTCGTCATCTCCAACGGGCATGGGCTCCAGATCTACTATGCCTATTGGCGTTGTTGCTTCAGCTGACTATACAAAAGTGGCTGCCTTGAGTAGCATGTTGAAGGCTACATCAGGAAGGTCAACCGGAGCTAAAGAATAGATGGACAGGGAGGTCCCATGCTGTGTTGTGGTGGTGTTAGAGGCATTAGATGAATACTCGAGCAGTGTCCGAGGGAGGGGAGGTTGGGTGGCTTTTTGGGTGGGTTGGGCAGGATCGAAAGGAGGTGGTGGTGGAATTTCGACAGGAGGAGCAGTAGCATTAAAGAGGGCGATGGCTTCTTGGCCGTCTTCCTCGATGACTTCCTTGGGGTATGCTACATGAATTGTTTCGAAATTGCTCACCAAGGACTCAAGTGAGTCTTGGAGAGCTTGTAGTACCCTATTCAAGAGGGTTATTATGCCGAGGGGGTTATAGGTGGTGGACTAGAATGCCACACGTGCCCTTGGATCACAGAGGCCCGACCGTAGGTCTACATCCAATTAATGTCTGGTTGTAGACTTTCGGGTGTGTAAACCCATGGCATGAGTTCCTTGGCTTTGCAATTTGCATCACTTAATCGTATGTTTGATAATTAAGGGACTCCATGATGATGTGGCACCGGGCTTGAAAATTGAGGAGGATGGGATGTGTGGCTAGAGTCTGAAGGTCAGAGGGGCGGAGGAGAGATAGAGAAGTGGGTTGGAGATCTAAGGAGAAGTATGACATGGCTAAGATGGAGTGGCAGTGTGATCAAGGTTACAGTGGAGGATGGTTTGGAGGGTGTTAGGAGGAAGTGGAGTAGTGAGGTCTAAGTGGAAGATGAGGTTTTGTGTGTGGAGTGCATTGAAGTGCATTTGGAGGGTCTGGGGATGGTGTGTGGTGCAAGTGTGTATGTGGTGAACTATGCAGAGACCTCCTTGTACATCTGAAACTCCTATTGCTCTCGGTCTTCCAATCTTGACTCCTCTGATTGGCCGAGGGCATGCTGGCATTCGTTCTATGCTTGTAGGGAAACCGTATGTTCCCTTTCTTGTGCCAAGAGATCCTCTATGGTTTGGATATGTTCTTCCTGGTGCTCCTGTGTTCGGGCATAATGTACCTCTATCGGCGCCTTTTGTTCCAACGTTGTTCGCAGGCCAGACTCTGCCTTGTCGACTTGGTCCATGAGCGTTTGGACCAAGGATTCACTTGTGGCGAGGCTATCTTTGAGATTTATAAGAGCTAGCTTGAGCTCCTCAATTTTCTCACGGTACTCCTCCACTCTTTGTACTATTGCTTGGCCCATGGCTTGGGCTGCAACTGTTACAGATTGGCTGTCATGCACCGAGAGTTGTGCTTGAAAGAGACTAGCTGAGAGTTGTGAGGCTTGTTCCTGCCTCCTCTACAAAATTGTGTGTGCGACCTGTGGGAGCTAGGCCATGGCTTCAAAGAGATGCTGTTCCATCAGGTCTGCACTCGATAATTGCTCGACTGACATGTGGCTATAGCCATGTGGTGCTCTATATTGGGGCGCGCTGCAAAACTATAAGGCCTCTGCTAGGCCTGCCCATGGAGAGGAAGAGGTGCTGGTGGCGAAGGATGTGGTCTCCTAGGGGGTTGTGGAGACTGAGACATAGGGTGTAGCAGGAGTGGTCGGCATGGCTCTGGCTCCCAGATGGATGCCAATGGTGACTATTTAGTTACCTTGGAGGTCTTCAATGAGGATTGACTCCTCCTGAACCCGTTTGCCCTTGTTTTGAGAATCCGTCTGTTCGAGTCACAGTTGTTGGTGCATGAATTCTTGCATCTGGCGGTCCTCATATTGTGTGAACAGCTGAATTGGGCCTGGTTGCATATGATCAGCTAAAGTGGTGCTAGGCATTGTCCTCGCATGCTTGGGGTTGAACTCTGTCTCTTCGGGCTTTGTCTGTGCTGGCCCTGTGGCAAATTTTTCGGCTAGCCTAAAGCCGACTAGTGGATGCTACTATAGCAAATAGTAGAGAACCAACATGAATAGCATGGGATTGCCAATTACTTCCTCGTGTGTCTTGAGGTTGTCCCTTATTTGGCTACAGAAGTAGTCTGCCTAATTGGTATCTTGGGGCTCCACCAAGCACAATAGGATATTTGGCATGACGAACTGATGGTGGTCCATGTGCTTGACTTGTGTGAGCCATTGCAAGGCTCTTGCTAGTCTTTCCACCTTGGGCTTGTGGATGGCGGTGAACTGAAGGCGGCCCTTGCTCTTCTGGCGGTCATAGTGACAGACCTTGTTGAGGGCATACAACTCTTTGGAGTACTTCTCGTCGATGACCTTTTTCTTTTTGGAGTACTTCTCGCGGATGACCGGCAGGTTGAAGGCTACCCGTACCACGTCCTAATTGATTTGGTAGTGGTGGGGATTGCTTGCTGCATCTCACAGGATGCCAATGTTGGTGTGGCCATTGTACACCTGGAGGAATTCTGCCAGCAGTTTCATGTCCAAGTGACATGGGAGGCAGTCTGCCACTTTGCTCAAGCCCACAACTCTGATCGCATCCTACACCGCTGGCTCTTTCGGTGTTGCATATGCTGCTGCGGTATGGTAGTGGAGGGTGTAGCGTGACCCTCATATGTGAAGCGTGAGTGCACGACACACGTGTCCTATTCTTGGAGCCATGCTTCTCCAAGTGATGAGTACGATTGGGAGCACATGACCTTATCCTCGCCTGCTAATGGCGTCGGGGTGTGCTTTCTTAATCTCGAGGGGGGCTTGCCTACTATTGTTGTACCCTCTTGAGTGGCCTGCCTATTGGACACTTCTTCTGCCACTTGCAAATCTTCTATGGGGATCTTGGAAGGCATGCAAATCGGGGCAGACGGAGTGTTTTAGGAGTTTGAGGGGTCAGTGGCCTATGGGATAGGGCGGGGGTGGAGTCCCAAGTCTGATTCGAACTTGAAAAACTCGTCTTCAGGATTTATCAGAAAGAGGGATGATAGTTGAGTGAAGAGGGATTCGGTGGATGAGGAAGGGTGGGAGGACATAAACAGGTTGTTTTGGATGGCAGTGGAAGAGGGCAGGAGGCCATGAGAACTCTGAGCGAATTTCGCAAGAGTTTGGGGGCAATTGCAATGACAACGATCGATGGGGTAAGTCGATGGCAACCGTCGATGCGGTACTGCTTGGGTGATGACCGGTGTGATGTGGCAAGACCGCGACCGATGTGATATGAGATGGCAATGGTCGGTGTGATCTAATGATGGTGACGGTCAGTGGGATGCTTCTTGGGCAGCGATTGGCGTGGTACTTCTTTAGCAACGACCGGTAGGATACTTGATGGTGACAATCGGTGGGATGCTTCTATGGTGATGACTAGCCTTTGACCGACAGGATACTGACTGTGTAAAGAAGTAAAAGGAAGGGAGAGAGAGAGAGAGGGGGGTGTGTGAAGGTGAGTGGGAGAGTGAGAGTAGAGTGCATTTGTGCGGTGCGAGACGGATTGTGAGGCCAGCGTGCAAGATGGTAAACAATGCAAAAGTGGATGTACTGACTCTAATCACCTAGTGATGACCGTGGGTGTGTGTGTGTGCATGTTTGGAGGGGACTGGTGGGCTGCAAGTGCATTGGGTGAGATGCCTACCGTACTGACTCACCTAGACCTGGACTCGATGATTATGAGGCTTGCAGGGTGGGCAGACACCGTACTATTGCATAGCATGTTAAAAGCCACGTAGAGTAAGTGTCCAACTTATTTTTTACATTGGACGCTAGAGGCACATTGGCGTTGGGCTTAGTTGTTGCGGCATGGTCTATCTTCTTGGGGGAAATGGGTTCTTGTGAGCCTGCCCTTGGTGCAGACCCTTGCTTTTGTGAGTAGGTCAGTACCATTGGAGGGGGTATGCTCGCAATTACTTTTGAGGGCTTGCCTTTAGAGGGAGGTTCTTGTGTAACACCTCATAGGGGAGGGGTCTATCCTTGCGCTGCTCCGTGGCTGCCCTTAGTAAGAATTGTGTCGAGTCAGACTATTCGTGGTAATAGAACGTACTCGATACCTTAGAGTTAGCCTGCTTCGTTCGATTCGTCGATAGGTCCTTGTGGTGCTGCCTTCGAAACCTACCTTGGCCGCCCAAGTGGTTGGTGTTGACCAAGCTATTGAGGGGATGTGGCAGTGGATGAGGTGAATTGTAGCTTGGGGCTCGAAGCGCGAGCTGGCGGTGTGGTCTTGTTCTTGTAACGGATGGTTTTGAAAGAGATGTCCTTGAGGCGACTAGGGCCTTATGCACTGCTTGGACTTCCTCTAAGCATCGGGTTCGACTGAAGTGACGTTCGGCGTAGAGGATAGCCTCTTGTACTTGCTGTTCACAAATTTCTTGAGCGGAGGATGGTGGTGGTGGTGGAGGAGGCAATGGCACCAGTTTACCACTATAGCTGGCTTTTTTTTTCCCTTCAAGGTGGGACTTTTGTTGGGGTGTTAGAGGTGGTTGGGGAGTCCAATTTGTCCTTTTGTGTAGCTTCGTTGTCGTGGATCGCCGAGGGTGGAACTAAAGAAGTAGTATTGGGTCCACATAGCGGGACTACCGCCATTCTGCCACCATTGGTGAGTGAAGTAGTTCGGGTGCACCAATCAATTTGATAGTTCACGATGTAGCACCAGGTTCTCTCCAATATAATATGTTCTTTAGTTGCTTTTGTGGGGAGAACATAAAATCATATGTCCACTACCTAGTGAACAACCGTTAGACTTAAATTCACAAAACCCAAAGTTTGTAGAAGTTGTCTGTTTATAGCTCTTACTGAAGTGATGGTGAGGGTTAGGGATACCTGTAGCTTTTCCCATACCTCACAAGAGATGAAGTTGTGGCTTGCTCTTGGATCCACGAGTGTTTTGATGCACATGTGCGGAACTTGCAGTTGAACCAGCAACTTGGCTGGCTCCACTATTAGCTCATCCGTTAGTTGCATCTGTTCAGTCATTACCTTAAGCACTGTCATTTGCTTATGTTGTCAGAGCTTAGCATTATGGATTCTAGCTTCCTCGATGGCTTGGCGTTTGATCCTGGCCACCTCGGCCTTGAGTTCCTTTTCTCTATGCATGGCTTGAAGGGTGGAGAGAGTGAGTGGCCCATAGTATCTTTTTAATTTGCTCCCGTTAAAGTAGCCATCCATTTTTGTCCCATCAAGGATGGCTCTTTGGCACAACCCTTGGGGAGTGATATCAACCATGCGGTAGGAACCCATACCTTGGTACTTTGGCTTGCGCTTGGTATTACAGACACTGTATAGGAGTGCCGAATCTCCTTCTACCATGTCCTTGTTCTTGAGGTTGCGGTCGAACCACTTTTTACATCAGGTCTTTTCTACCCAGAGAAAGTAGGTTGCATGCAACCTTGTCTCTTCTAACCTTGTCGCTGTATAGGAGTGCCAAATCTCCTTCTACCAGGTCCTTGTTCTTGAGGTTACAGTTGAACCACTTTTTACTTCAGGCCTTTTCTACCCAAAGAGAGTAGGTTACATGCAACCTTGTCTCTTCTAACCTTTTGAGGTCAAATAGCCATTCTACTAATGCGTTCTCCGTGAGTCTTTCCTTAATGGTAAGATGAAGGCTAGGCACTACATACTCCATTGGCATCACTGCCTTCACCCCAAAGGCTAGGCTGAAGGGGGTACAATGCGTGGTCACTTTGTAGGAGGTCGTGTAGGCCCATAATGCCGCTATGAGCTTATGCTCCCAATTGGTACAACTGGCTTCTACTGTACAGGTGATGATCTTACATCATGCTTCATTGGAGCACTCGGCCAAGCCATTTGCCCTAGAGTAGTATGGCATTGACTTCCTATGTATGATCATAAACTCACTAGTTAGGATTGCCACCGTTTCATTCAGGAAGTGAGTTCCTCAGTCTTTGACTAACTCCAATGGACATTCGAGCCATTCGAGCTGCATGATGACTTGTTCATATAAGAATTTGGCAGTGGATCTCACATCAGCCTTCACTGTGGCTCTTCTTCTACCCACTTGGTGAAGTAATCGGTGGCCAGGATGATGTATCTGGCTGCGGTTCCCTTAGCTACTAGGTTTATGGGTCCAATGAAATCGATGCCCCATTTTTCAAAGGGTTGATCAGTCAGGATTTCAGTCAATGGCATCATGTCTGCCTTGTGTGGGATTTGGATATGCGGGTAGGGGTCACATCGTTTGATGAATTCGAACACGCTCTGAAGAGTGTTGACCACCAAAGGCTAGCTTGCAGCACTTTATGTGATGTAACATTAGTAGCAAAATGACCTCTTGCGATTGCTAAGTGCGCTTCTTCAAGCACATCGATGTATTTGTGTTCGCGCACACATCTTCGCAGGATGCCATCCTTGCCCTTGTGGTATAGTTGGCCTACTATCAGTTGATATGGCATGGTGTCCTGAATTAGTTTGTGAGACCTATTCTTCTTAAGGGCCTGGCCCAAGGGCAATCCGTTTGGCAAGTAGTGGCCAATTTCGATGGCCCATTCGGGGATGATGTCGAGGAAGAAGAGAGAAGCATCTGGGAGACCATCTTCTACTCCCACTTGGACTTCACTGTTTGGGATTCTTGACAGGTGGTCGGCCAGGACATGGGTTTTCCCTTTACGTACAACGACTGTGAAGTCGTACTCTTGAAGGATTAACATCCACCTGGTGATGTGTCCAGTAATTCAGGGTTTGTTGACCAAGTATAGCAATGCTTGGTGGTCCATGAAAAAGACAAACTTGTTAGCCAACAAGTAGTGCCTGGACTTCTTGACTGCATAGACCATGGTGAGACCTTCCCTCTTGGTTGTGGTGTAGTTAAGCTCGGCCTCGTTTAGTTGGCGGCTCGCAAAGTATACTGGGTAGTCTAGATTATGCTCCCCGGGTGGGCTAACACACACCCGATGGCAAAGTTGGAGGCATCAATATGGACGTGGAGTCGCACTCTAGAAGGATTAACATCCACCTGGTGATGAGTCCAGTAATTCAGGGTTTGTTGACCAAGTATAGCAATGCTTGGTGGTCCACGAAAAAGACAAACTTGTTTGCCAACAAGTAGTGCCTGGACTTCTGGACTGCATAGACCATGGTGAGACCTTCCCTCTCGGTTGTGGCATAGTTAACCTCGGCCTCGTTTAGTTGGCGGCTCGCAAAGTATACTGGGTAGTCTAGATTATGCTCCCCGGGTTGGGCTAACACACACCCGATGGCAAAGTTGGAGGCATCAATATGGACGTGGAATATCAAATTCTAGTCAGGAGACCTCAACACTGGTGCTAGTTTGAGGGTTTTGAAGGATGTCTGGCATTTCTCAGTCCACTCAAAGGATACTAGTAGTTTGTAGTGGCTAGAGCTAGTTTGAGGGTTTTGAAGGATGTCTGGCATTTCTCAGTCCACTCAAAGGATACTAGCAGTTTGTATAATGGGCGGGCTATGTTCGCACAGAACAAGATGAATCTCCTGTAATAGCCCATGTGGCCAACAAATCATTGGACTCCCTTGGCGTTAGTTGGAGGTGGTAACTCCAAGATGAATTTGATTTTATTATGGTCCGCAGAGATTCCATTGCATGTGGCCCAGAATGACACCATGTTTGACCCAAAACTGGCATTAAAGAGGATTGAGGGATATGCGATATAAGCAGCATTTCTCGAGAACGAGCTTGAGGTACCTCAAGTGGTCATCCCACTTCAAGTTCACGCAAATGTCGTCCAAGAAGACTTCCACAAAGTCTCTCAGATAATTATCTTTGAATACCGTGATCATCCATTGGACGGTAGCAAGAACATTGGTTAATCTGAATATCATCACCCTGGCTGCATACAACGAAAACACAAATGATGCCCAATCATTGCTCACTACCATCGTAACAAACAATAAAGTAAGATTGGCTGTAATCAACATATATAAGGCGCCAAGAACAAGAACAGAGAATTTACTAACAAAAATAGAAAAAAACACAACATACATAGTTGGTGACTTGAACATTAGCTACAAAGTCAACACAAAACAAAGAACACAACTCCAAGAATTCATGAAGCAAAACAGTATGAAACAGATGATTACAGACCCAACAACTATATATGGATCAACATTGGATCACATTTGGACAAACAACTCCTCCCAAGGACAAACATTTGGTACAAACATTGCTTACTAGTCACACCATTCCATTACATATGCTACAACTTCAACATCATGAGGGGAGGCCCCTTTGAATGAAATTCATCTTGTTTAGAAACACAATGCCCACCTATGAGAGGGAGTCTATAACAAGTACAACTTGGACTCTTTTTCCTTCATTCAGGGTGGTTATAGTTAGAGACGAAACCAATGTTCAGCATGTTTCGATGAGCTAAATTTGTAGAAGTCGCATAAATCGCCATATTTCAAGGACCTCCCATTAACATTGGAGAAGTCCATGATACTCCTACATTCTCGCGACATTGCAACCACAGAGAACGTCCGATTTGGCCAAGAAATATCGCCGTGAGTACATGAATTTTTTTCATGTACTCACGCTACGTCCAAGCTTTCATGCGAAAATCTCATGAGCTTTCATCTAGGCATCGCGGAATGCGCTCTGGGTTTGCCCGCTGAGCTGATGTGCCAAACAAACTTGATGGACTTCCAATCTTGGTCGTCCATTGCTTGAGCAAGCTTGGGGCGCAGGACCACTGTGAAAACACCCTCAGTTACACGAAGCATGCGGCAGCACGTAGAAGGAGAAGGCTTCTGCTCAATGCAAATACAGCACCTGTAAAGGTCCTTCCATTATGTGTAAAAGCACACAACTCTCGGCAAACCAATTGAGGGTATCTCGAACGAATCTCATTCGTCCGTGCAAAGCAACAACTGAGCTAAGGAGCGATCTTTGCGTTAAAAAAGCATCTCAGTAAGCAAACATGCTACAAACAAAAGGATGAGCAACGAATCATTTGATGTGCCATCGTCACCCAAGTCGTATCAGGAAAACATATACAAATGATATCTCCTCCAATTTCAAAAGCAAATCCACCGGGACGGCCAGCAAATGATCTCTCATCGCTTAACCACAAATCTGTAAAGCAAACGGTCTGCAATAGGAGCAAATATCTGTGACGTGATGCACTTTGCTAATCAAGTATTTGTCTCACTCACCAAAACCTACTAATTAGCATAGGAAATGGAAGGTCAACTTTTTTTAAGTTAGGTTGCACAAGCATTCGCCCGACAAGAAATGCGCCGGCATTGCTATGGACACCAAAGAGAGCCAACATAGACTTTCATCTGTTAAATGCTTCCCACATGTCATTGTCCACAAAAACATCCGCTCAAGGTGCCTGGTGCAGAAATTGAGTCAACGGAAAGCAATTATCAAACAAAGCTGTAGTTAAAACCCTATGCAAATATGAGTTTTGAAGGCAGTGTCTTCTTAGCTAGACTCGTAGATATCTTTGGGTAAAAACAGTACTGCTCAACAAGAATGCTACCGAGGCAATATCTCTGGGCATTGGAGTATTGAGCCAAATGGTTTCGTGAAAATGGCTTTTCTTCAAAATGGGATTCTCATAACATTTCTATAGTTTTTAGATTCGTTCCTCCATCAGCTTTCCTTGTTGCAAATTATGGGCGCTGTAGCAGTTTGCACGTGATAAGGGATTCCTGGTCATTGCCTTCGGGATTTTCCCACGATTTTCTCAGTTAGGCAGGGTTATATAAGACCTCTTTAACCGATTGCTAATTCTGAGACATCTGATTGACATAATTTCCAGAGATGTTCTTCTTCATCAGTGTGGTACTTAATTGCCTTTCTCGTTATCGTCTCCAGCAAAAGGGATTGGACAACGTTTGGGGGCTTATTGCTGGCTTTACAGCTTGATAGGGGCAGGTGTCAGTATTTCTTAAGCGCTGTATCTTGCATTTGGTTTATCCTCTGACACTCAAGGATCTAAGTGCCATTTTCCAGGTTCCTCCCTTGTTGCTTTGGTCTTTCCCTCCTCCTGAAAGTTGCTGCTGGCTATAATTTATCATATCAACACTTTAAATGAAAATTGATCCACACACTCTTCTACTAAACAAGATAAACCTTGTGCTATTACTTGCTGTACGTAAGGTTCTGCCTATTCAGTATACACATTTTTTAACTATCAAAAGGGCACAAATTAATGGGAAAAAGGGGCTACTGTTAGGGACATGATGTGTGACAACAAGACATGCCTAATTGCACTGCCGCCATTACATATTATCAAGAACGAGTAGCATGACCCGTCTATGATGGGTTAGAGACCCACTCCGCTGGGTCTCAAGGTGGGATGTATAGACTGTGAATTTTCAATTCTAGGTAGATGGGCTTTCCATCTTTGTATGCAATTTGTGTTTCACTTAATGCTTTCACTTAATGCAGAGAAGGCGAAAACCCACTAAGAGATGGGGGGGGAGGGAGTTTAGGGTTGAGAGAGAGAGTGAGAGAGATTATATATGTACATATACATGTGTGTGTGTGTGTAACAAAAGACATTTAATTGCAAGCAACATACTTTAACAAAAAATCCACTCTACAAATAAGTGTACTTCAAAATGTTACATCACACAATAGAGCCATATATGCCAAGATACAATATCTCCCCTATTCACTCTCCCTTAATAAATTCATTAATTTGTTTCTTTGCTATCTCTATTAACCCAATTAACCTAAGCCTACTATTAATTAATTCGCTCCTTGCTCTTCCGCACCTCTCCCTGTTCCACACCTCTCCATACTCCGCTCTGCTCCGCGCTCCCGCTCTCATCCCCAGGCTCCCCTCCCTACTCTACTCTGCTGGGATATATAGCTATAGAAGCTTCTCAATGAAGCTTCCTCTATTGAAGCTTCCTGTAGAAGCTTCCTGTAGAAGCTTCCTACGAAAGCTTTCTACGGAAGCTTTTGGAGTCTTAATTGGTCGCCTCACCCTCCTACATTAATTCCCTCCCTCTCTCTCTCTCTCTCTCTCTCTCTCTCTCTCCCCCCCCTACTCTCTCTCTCTCTCATCTCTCTACTCCCTCCCTCCCTCTCTCTCTCTCTCTCTCTCTCTCTCTCTCTCTCTCTCTCTCTCTCTGTGTGTGTGTGTGTGTCTCTCTTTCTCTCTCTTTTCTCCCTTATCTCTTGCTCTCTCTCTCCCCCCTTCTCTCTCTCTTTCTCTCTCTTTCTCTCTCATATCTCTCGCTCTCTCTCTTTGTCTCTCTCTCTCTCTCTCTCTCTCTCTCTCTCTCTCATATCTCTTGCTCTCTCTCTCTCTCATATCTCTTGTTCTCTCTCTTTGTCCTCTCTCTCTCTCTCTCTCTCTCTCATAAAGTACACACACTTTTTTTTGGGTGAAAACATACACACAATTTTAGAATAAAATCTATTATACAATATAAAATATAATATAATATATCTATAATATATATTATACATATCTCTCTCTCTCTCTCTCTCTCTCTCTCTCTCTCTCTCTCTCTCTCTCTCTCTCCCCCCTACTCTCTCTCTCTCTCTCTCTCTCTCTCTCGTCTCTCTACTCCCTCCCTCTCTCTCTCTTTCTCTCTCTCTCTCTCTCCCCTCCTCCCTTCTCTCTCTCTCTCTCTCTCTCTCTCTCTCTATATATATATATATATATATATATATGGTAGGGTAGTCTCCCTATAATATTAACATAAATAAATATATCTTCAATAAATTATATATATATATAATTATATCTATTTATTCACACATATTTAATAATATATATTATATTTATTATTATACACATAATATTTATATAATATGAAATATATATGGTAGGGTGGTCTCCCTATAATATTAACATAAATAAATAAATATATATATCCTCAATAAATTATATATATATATATAATTATATCTATTTATTTATACACATATTTAATAATATATATTATATTTATTATTATATATATAATATTTATATAATATGATATATATATATATATAGATATGTATGTATATATATTTTGAAAATTATTTATTATAATATTATAATATCTCTAAATATATCATAAAATATCTAAATAATATATTTATTATTTAATATTAACTAATATATAAGATAATAAAATAAATACTACCACGTGTCAGCTGAGCTACTCACGCCTCATGTAGCGCGCTGGTGCATGTTTGCGCGCCATGTGTCTGAAGGCTTCGGTATCCGGAGTTAGTTCGCAGTGGCAATCCTCGTGAGTCGTGGCAGTTGGTGGTCTGTCAGCTCGCAATGGCACTCCGTAGTGCACATTTGGCAGTGGCAGTCTGATAGTCGAGTAGTGCACCGTTTGTGGGCCGAGAATCGCGGCTCTGAGGCTCTGATTCCTCTCTCTATAGCTGGTAGTCTGCCTGAGCAACCTTCAATGCTCTGTGGAGGTTCTATGATGACTCGCCACATGTCAGCCTCCCTCAACTCCTCCGAGTCTCTCTCTCCTTCTCCTCGCCGTCGTGCCACAGCATCTTCGACTGCCTTTGCGTCTGGCCATGTCATCTACTACATTACCGCATCACGCCTTTGTTTGCTGCATGTCACCTCTTGCCAACCGCATCACGACACGTGTCACGATGGGCCTCCCCTAGTCTATTGGGCCTCTGGCCTTCTGCTTGTCTTAGCCACGTGCTGTCAACGCCGCCCTGCCAGTGACCTGACCACATCAATGTGAGTCACGTCGCTGTCATCACGACATCGTCAGTTGCTTGCTGCGCATGTCAGTGTTGCCACCGTGCTCTAGTCCTTCTCTTGTTGTCTCGCCACGTGTCTTTTTTCTCCTCACTCCACTCCCAAACCTCCCTCCTCTTCTAGCCGGACCTCTCGTGAAACCCCTCCGAACCTATACGATGCAACCCCCTTGTCATCCAACGGTGCAGATGCCTTGACTCCTTCTGAACCTCTAGAATTCCTCCATCGGACCTCCCGCGAGCCTCCTTCCTCTCACGTATGGGATTTACTGCCTTGAGGAATATAAGAGATAAGAGATGCCCATCTTCATCATGACGTTTATTTCAATTGACAAGTTGTCATGGATTCGTTGAAACGAATCCTGGCTTGATTTCTATGCATGATCATTTGATACAAATGAAACCTCACTGGTTCTTAGCTTAAGCATGGCATTACAATACTGCTATGCTGTTCTTAAGGAGGTAATGTACTACAATCACATCGTCAACCTTTTTAAGAAATGATGGCTTACCTCAATCACTTTGGAGGAAGCCTCTCAATAAAACAGAAGATTAATCAAAGTGTCGATAAGCATTTCGATAATTTGTTATTGTCTCCTTCCATTACTCCCTTTTTCTGTGCTGCTTGTCTGAAGAAACTAAATGCATACAACTAGGTCTTCATTAATGTGCATTTATTAAGTAGGATTGTAAAAATTCTAGCTACGAGATTAGGGGACATACATATACACGAAGCCCATGTATATGTTCAATGGGGGGACATAAAGGCACACAAGGCCATTTTCAGTTAGCTGAATACCATGTTTTTTAGCAACGAGAGCTTATGATATTTACGTCGAATGTGTAAGCTGTGTATCGCTGCCTAAACATAACGACTCAAAAGGATGACCTCCGTATTGTCACCATTTCCATGAAAACACAAACATGCTAAGAAGAAACATTGAGTAATAGATCCCATTCCAGTGAATTGGACTCCTCTGTAGGAGAGTGTTTTAGCATACAGAGTTTGATAAAAGAAGAGCCGCAGCCATTACAAAAGCCAAGACATTAAGTAAAAAGCTTCTTTTCTCCCAATTTGAATAAACTGGTGAGCTGCTCTTCCTTTTTAAATCCAGGAAAAACTCGTTCATGCTGCGGAGGTTTTGAGATGGAGAATTGACAAGAAAAACAAGGACACTCTCGAGCTTAGAGAGTGCCCATGATTGAAATTAAAGATCAACAGACGGACGCAGCCTCTGTCCCAGCATCACCTTCTGCACCCTTCGACAACTCGTTTGTGTGCAGAGACGTCGGTGTCCCATTGTTATCAGACAGTCCTGTAGTCCCTACGACTCCAGCATCCCCTTCCACATGCTTTAAATCCTTGTGTGCGCCTGCATTCGTGGGCGCTCCATTGTGATCAGACAACCCTGTTGGAATTCCATTGTTTTCAGAAGACCCTGTCTCCGTAGCTGTTGGAATTCCATTCTGTTTAAAAGCCCCTGTCTCTAAGCTTTCTTTAGAGGATGCCAATGACAGTATTTGTTCGTCTCCCAAAACAGGAAGGTATCTTCCCTCAATAAAACCTTGTTCATTTAAAACACTCACAAACCGATAGGTGACCTACAATATCAGAAATAAATGAATCAGAAAGAAGGACATGCGATGCGAGTAGATTTAGCTTAAGTAAGCAAGATGCTATTGAAGATGGAGGTATTTTCAGGGCCGAATTGTAGAATATGCTGAAATTGCATGCCTGTGTTGGTCGCCTAAATTTTTCAACCAAAGCTGACGATATTGCTGACAATTTCCCTTCAAGAAGTTTGCTCTTCAGATCCTTTTGTACCAGGGGGTTGAACTGACTGTCCAAAGAGCGAGCTGCGAACAGCCAGGCTGTAACGATCATAAGTAGAATCCCCCCTAGATAAGGGGTAGAGTTTGCAAGGGAGCCAAATCCAAGGATCAAAAACTGCTGGATTAGTGCTCCCCCAGATTTGCCTAGAGGATTGCAAACAACATCGATGGCCGCTTTTCCCTTCACCTGCACATTAAAGACAATATGATAAAGTTTGTCTCTGCAGACTAAACAGAGGGAAATTCGCATTCTCATATTAAATAAAAGCTTTAAAAGGTGAAAAAACCTTCGTGTCTTCGTCGAGAGGAATGTAAGCCATCTCTTTGCAAGGATCAAAGAGGCTGTACTTCGCACTTTTGCTGAAAATGTTCTGCAAAGCCCCTACATATACAGCAGCTAGCAAAGGTGTCACCCCAAACCGGGAAAGAATCGGAGTGAGGGGCTCACTGCAAAGTATCAAACCAAAGAAGGCTATTCCAGTGATAAGAAGCACGGATGGAGTGATTGTCGCAGCTACTCCCCATCCATACTTGCGGAAAATGAACCGGCTTAGCAGCATCATACTAAAAGTCGCTACCCCAGTATAAGCGGAGAAGTCACCCATGAAAGAAGAGTACTCATTGGGACCTGGATACTGCGAAAAGAAAAACAATAAGCCGCAAGTTTGATGTGCATGCACATTTATGCTGCATGGAAAAGGATTTCTATCTGTGAACTCTTTCTGGGCATTAAGCTTTGCAAGTCAGCGTTTCCAAATTCCTTACCTGAGCTTTCAGCTTTGATTTCCACGTTACTTCAACCAGGTTGATACTGATTCCATAGGCAACCACTAAAGTTGCAAGATCTCGTACATATCTTGAACTCAACAAAAACTTTGCGCTTTCTGCCATCGAAAGCTTTGGTTTCTCCTTCTACAAGCAATATTCAGGCATGCGGTCAATTTTGGAAATATATTGAAGCTCAATCTCCGTTGCAAGACGTTCAAATTCTTAGAAGTCAGATCAAGAAAGCCAATTACCTTTTTTCTAGCTTCTGCTTTTGGGAGCGAGGGATCATTAACAACGAACTTGTTCACCCACCAATAGATGCCACAGATAACAAGTCCAAGCGCCACAACCAAACTCATCATTCCCTTCAAAGACATACTCCATCCATCTACTCCAGGACCGAGCTCCTTGCGGAGGCTCGAAAAATATTTCACAGTCTGGCCTGAAAATACTAGTGCGACGTTTGCTCCCAAGCCAAACAGAGGATAAAACTGCTTTGCCTCATCAACAGTTGTAATCTGAAACGAATCGCCAGTAAGTAACGAGAAAACAAAGTGCAATCATCTGAGGTGAAAATGTTGAGAGACAAAGCCCCTTCTTGTTGGTTGAAAAAAGCAGGTGTGGTAGGTTCCATACCTGGTTTGCAAAGCCCCAAAAGAGGAGAGATACTACCACACTTCCCCAGAGCTCCGCCATTACATAGAAAAGGCAGAAAGTCCAAATTCTGAGGATGGCGATCGGTCCCATGAAGCTCGGTCCCAAGGCTGCCAGGAGCGAATCGGCCAGGCCAATGGGATGTAGAACATCTCGCAGTGGATATAGCAAGAAGGCGAAAGCTCCAAAAAACCCAATGAAAGGGAAAATGCACGAGTAGAAAAGCGCTTCCTTGGATAGCACATTGGAGAGCTTGGTGTAGATCACCATGAAGCCAATCGCCATGGGCAGATTCACCCAGGTTTTGAGGAAGGGAATGATTTCTGCGCTGCTCCCTTTCGCGGTCACGACGAGCACATCCTTGGTGTCGCGAAGGATCGTGTAATTGAAGAGGATGCAGAAGAACATGAGGCCGAGGGGAATGACCTTCTTCAGCGTTGGGAGCTCAATGCCGAGGATCTTTTTCGGAGGAAAGGATGCGGGGACGACGCCGCCAGGCCCGTCCAAAGGGACTGCAGCTGCGGCCTGTGCTCTGGGGAGAAGAATTCGTCGTTTGGGAGCGAGTCTGGAGCTGTGCATGCCTGGAGAGAAGGTTGAGCTGTCTGATGCGGCACCACCGAGGCGATTGACACGAGGCCATCGTTGGCGAGGGGAGGTGAGGAAGAATAAAGGGCCGGAGGGGCGGGGAGAGGTGCGATGGATGCAGGAAGGAAGGGAAGGCAGAGATGAAGAAGGAGGCAAAGCTCGGAGAGACGAAGCCATAGCCAGAATTGTGTCGTCTCTCTCAGAGCTGTGTGCGCGAATTGCTGTGTTGCTCTTCAACCATTTCTTCCCTTCGGATTAGTTTCGCAATGCGAGCTCCGATAGTCTGCTTCGTACTCCTCTGATCTCCCTCTCTCTTTCTGTGTGTGTCTCTCTCACATTCGCTCGCTCACTCTGTCTATACGTGGGTGTTACCGTCGCCCTCTCTGTGTCTCTCGGTCTCAAAAATCTCTCCCTGTTGCTCGCTCGCTCCCTGGGTCTCTTTCCCGTCTACGCCAGGAATTGGATTGAAAAGAAAAAGCTCAATTGGGCTAAACACACGAAGCGCCCTCGCCGGCGTTGTGTCTCGCTCTGGGCGCTCTCGATGTGAGCGATCTCTGTGGCTCTCTCTGGCTCTCGCTGTCGCTGGCTGTGTCTAGTTCCTGGTTAAGCCACGAAATGGGAGCAGGGGAGCTGGGCTGCGTTGTCTGAGGCTGTGGGAACTGGAGTCTGTGAGTGTGGATCTGCGGCTGTTGGTGCTAGGTAGGAGGAGAAGGCAGCGGTGGGATGGCGATGGTGGTGGAGGGGGTGGCGCAAGGCATTTGGTCCGATTTGCAGGGAGAGAATCGGGGGGGGGCGCAGAGTGCCAACACACACACACACACTCTCAAGCTCACGCGCGCTCTCATTCTTACACACGCGCGCTCGCACGGGGACGGCCGCAGAGATCGCCACGTGGTCGCCTCCAAGGCTCGCTTCCAGCCGTCCACTTGTCACCCCTCCCTCACGAGAACCCCCCCTTTTTCCCTCCTTTCTCTCCCACCCTTCCATGTCGCCCTCTCCTCCAGTTATTAAATAGTAACAGGGCATTCCCATGGAATGAACAAGTTGCACAAAGTTCACGTGGCCTGCCTAGTTGATCCAAAATGAAAAAGAAGACAAAAAGAGGGAGGGGGAGAGAGAGAGAGAGAGAGAGAGAGAGAGAGAGAGAGAAAGACTCACTTGACTAAGGAGACCTCAACAAGAATGATGCTAACTAAACGTAGACACCAAATTATCCGAAATTTGGAAAAATACACAAATGCTAACTAAACGTAGACACCAAATTATCCGAAATTCGGAAAAATGCACAAATCCCCTTTTTCATTTCCACTGCAAAGCCTTCACTAAGATGTACACCTACGACAAGCCAAAAATCACTTCCTATTTCAATGGGAGGAGAAACTATTGACGTTCCCACGGACTCAATCAATGAATTAGGCATGAAAAATGGAGGGGGAAGGAGTTCCGTTAACATAAGAATTCATGTATATGTTAAGCGCACAAATGGGAGCACTTGATTCTTGGATCATTGCCAACGAATAGAAATCTTGAATGGATCATTTCAGAATAATTCAAGCTTTCTGTATCCCCATTGTTGCTAGAGCTTTTCAAGCCATAAATGACTCCTATTTTCTAGCTTTGGATGTGGGAATGTCCTTTAAAGGAGCATGAGAACGATGCAATTTTTGTGATGAACAATTTTCTAATAATGTTTGAGGTGGATTTGGATGATTTCCCTAGTCGGGATCTTGCAAAAATAAGGGCAACCGCTTCCACTCTTGTTTCTTCCAAAATTTCCAACGTTAAGGCTCCCTCTTGGAACAATGGCAAAAATGGTGGCAACTATAAATTAAGGTCATCTCAAAATTCGGAACAGTTGATTCAGGGACGCGGGAATGCCCATCAACTCACTCTCACATGCATTGCAAGTCAACCTTAGGGTTGACCTAGCATGACTCCTTTAGAGCGCATTCTCGCTCATCATTACATGAGCAAGAATGCCAAAATTTCCCAAGGCCATACAGGTTCCCACTAGCCGCCCACCCAATCGACACGTCGAAATGCAAACAACTACTCATGATAGGAAGAATCAAACCCATGCATTTTTTGGGGCTACCAGGCTTGCCAACCTTCCCAGCCCTTCGATTTCCATTTCATTGCCGTCAGCAAGTTGGGATCTCTAACAAAGGATGATTTGCAAGCAATGTGCAACATGAGGGAACGGGCAAGTCACTTTTTGCAACCTAGCAAATCACCATGTAAACTCAAGCACTAGTGCTAACACAAAAACGAGCTCTTACTTGAGTCTACAATGTTCACAAAAAACCAAGGGTTAATGTCAGGTGTATGGCATGTTTTGAAAATTAACCTCCAAATTTGCTAATAAACCTACAAATTTCAAGGCATTTTGGTTATATATTTGCTTAAAACTTGCAAAATTTCAATCAAGACCTTCAAATTTCTCAACTTGAAGGTTTTTGCATGTTTTCTATGTTTATTGAACTTCAAGAGGATTTTCTCCACTCCATAGTTTTAGGGGTGCCAAATAAGAGGGCATTCCCACGACTAAGATCTCATAATTTGCAAGAAGCCAAAAGATAGGCTCCTCACAAACAAATCACCTCACTCATCAAGGCTTGAGGAGCTCCCACGAACATCACTAATTGTGTTGATGTCAAGTAGAGAAGCAGGAAAATCGGAACTTTTAGTGTAAACCACAAACATCATGTTCCTCATCTTTAGCCTAAGTTATCTCATAATAATTTGGAATACTCTTCGTGATGAAGGAAGCTCTAAGGACAAGCCTTCCCACTCACCCAATGTTCCCACAATGTTCTCACCCTCACTACTGCATGTGGTAATGGAGGCTAATTGGATAGTGAAACCCATCATTAGGGAGCATCAAATCTACCAAATAACTATTTATGAGAGGAACAAGCCCAAAATCCCAATCCGTTACTTGAGGGATTCCCTCAAACTATTGCCTGGTAGTTCAGAAACCTACCACTCTATTTTATGGTGTGCATAGGTCAATGAACGAATAAGAATAAAGGATCCCCTATCGACTTGCATGGCATCAATTTCTCTATTTATTACTATGTTATTGACGAGGCTTCTCTTATTATATGTCTCCCTAAAATGGTTTCCAAGTTGTTTTCTATGTGCATATATACTTGGCACATTAACTCCTAAACTAAGCATGACAATTACATTACGATATGACCTTGCTTGTGGATTAAATGTTCATTTAACTTAGTCATCAATATCTACAAATGTTGACTTTCCAACCAATTTTCAACATCAAGATCTATTTCACAAGGCTATTGTCATGGTAGAGTAACTCGCATATACAGCAATTCCAAACATTAAAAAAATGGGACAACACATTATACTTTCTTCATGCAAGTTCATAAAAATGCCTAGAGAATACGCTAGCTCATGAAAGATAAAAGGTATTCTTTCTTTGCTAATATTTGTTTTTTTATTGAACATAGTTAGGCAATATGATAATACCTTATGTGTGTATGTACAACACAATGGATTAATCATCGCTATACATGTATCCAACAAAATAATCAAATATGAAAAAAAGGCATAATTATTAGTTTTCATACTGGACTTGTTATAGTAGAATGAAATAGACATTAGCCTTCTCATATCAATAGATATTGTATACATCAGTAATCTTGCTACAGGTAGGGAATAATTATGGCAAGAGGATTGGGATTGTGTTTAATAGAATAAGCATATCTATAATCGCATGGGATAAACTTTAATGTGAGTATACCTCATGAGGTTTAGGATTTCAAGATGTTACAAAAGCGAGAAGGAAAAGAGCTGGTTGGCAATTCCAAAGGGTGAGCAAGAGGGAGGGTACTGGGGATGTGGGGGGGGGGAGGGATGATGGGGGAAATTGTGATGAAAGGAGGTCAGGTCTACAAAACCTATGCATACACATGGCTCTCTAAAATCTCATCATTTTATTTTTATTGTGAAATAATCCTCCTCTAGATCTTGCTTGTTTTTTAACTTTTTGGAATACAAGGATTGGATGGCACCATGATGTTTTTGAATTCTATAGAAATGTGAGACTTTCTAAGGATGATTGTTACTAACATGATTATGATTCGTTACCTATCCAAAAATTCCATGATGAAGAACAAGGAAAATTAACAGATACTAGAACTTCATTATGAAATCAATCACACCAACTGGTGTAATTTTATAAAAAAGAATGTGAGGCTAGAATGTAAATATAGCCACCATCAGAGATCACTACCCCCTCCTACTAATGGGCACAACCAAGTGCGAATTCCTCCTAAAAATTGTTCAAAGTAGCGTTTTCAATAGAATGGATAATTTTTACATAAAATAATTCCATTTGGTCTATGTATATAGACTCATGCAATCTACAACTTTTAGATATAAAGTCATGCCATTCGAACTATATATTGCTCTGAGTCCTGACCACTTTCCAATGAGTATTGTACACAACGTTTAAGGCATTCCTCAATAGATTTATACAAAGTATTTCTAGATGCCTTTTGCACACATTCATGAAAAGTGGATCACTTGAAATGCTTTGACCACAATTTGATAAAATGCCAATACATGGTCACACATGGAGTTTGTCTTGGGACACATAGTCTTGGTGTAATCTATGGGACTTCAGGAAAGACAATTAGCTACTATTTGAGGAGTTGAGGATCCAATTAAGGCTAAATATAGATGAAGCTTGTCTGTTGAGAGGTATTTTGGAGAGAATTTTGAATATGGTCCGTCGAATTGTTTAATATCTCAATTGTGAAAAGTCAAGTAATTGTCTTTGGGGCAGACCTATCTAAGAAAACTATCAGCTAAAGTAGTGAATTGTTGATTCATTGGTTTGTAGATATTCATCCCATAATTGAGATATGGTCATGTCAACTTCAAGTACTTGTTAGATCTCAGGAATCAGAATATGGCAATTGGGATTCCGAAGCTACAGTTTCTTGGAAAAATTTGTGAAGCATGCTGCTTCGGCAAACAAAAGCGAACCAACTTTGTCAGAAGTACCTCTTGTGCACGAGGTATTCTTGATTTGATTCATACAGATGTATGGGGTTATGCCCAGACCCGCAGCATCAATGGTTCACTTTACTACTTGACTTTCATCAACAACTATAGCAGATATTGTTGGATCTACTTTCTGAAAGAGAAATCTGAAGTGTTTTCCAAATTTCAAGAATTCAAAGCCATGGTAGAAAACCACACAGGCAAAAAGATCAAGGTCATGAGATTAGATAGAGGAGGTGAATACATGTCTTCAACATTCATGAACTTTTGCAAAAGTCACGGTATTCGAAGACAATTCACATGTGCAGATACTCCTCAGCAGAATGCAAGAGCTGAAAGGAAGAATGGGACTTTAGCAGACAGTGCTAGAGCAATTCTTAGTGAAAAGCATCTTCTGAATCAGTATTGGGCAGAAGCAATAGCTACAGCAAACTACTTGCTTAATCGGCTTCCTGCCGAACCGATATAGGGTATGACTCCTTATGAAGCATTCACTGGACAAAAGCCACACATTGGGCATCCCCGCATATTTGGTTGCATAGCATATGCCCACATACATGATGATCATCATAGGAAATTGGATGCGAAGTCACGCAAATGCATCATGGTTGGCTACAGTGAAGAAAGCAAAGCATACAAGTTGTATGATCCCATCAACTGCAAAGTCATTATCTCCAGAGATGTAATCTTTGATGAGGAATCAGAATGGAAAGCCTCACCTACACAGGAGATAGAAGCATCAACTTCACAGTCATCTATAGAACAGGTTGATGAAGAAGAGCAAGAATTGCTAGCAACACCCCAAGCAGAGCCACAACAGCTCAGACGGTCTACTAGAGAAAGCAGATCACCAGCTAGATTGACATATGCTCAGAAAGGCAAAGCAATTCAGGTGGAAACCACCAACTATGCTCTTATGACTACCATCATGGCTACAGAAGAGCCAGTGTACTTCGAAGATGCGCAGTAGACAAGCCATAATGGCAAACTACTATGAATGAAGAAATGGATGCTTTGTATAAGAATAGTACTTGGGAATTATGCGACCTTCCAATAGGAAAGAAGGCCATAGCAAACAAATGGGTATACAAAGTGAAGTACAATCCAGATGGAAGTATTCAGAGATACAAAGCCAGACTAGTTGCAAAAGGATTTGCACAACAATATGGTCAAGACTATGATGAGACTTATGCTCCAGTAGCAAAGATGGATTCCATACGGTTCTTGATATCACTAGCAACACTCAGCAAATGGAATGTGTTTTAGCTTGATGTCAAGAATGCATTTCTCAATGGTTATCTAGACGAGGAAGTCTACATGCAACAACCAACAGGTTATGTTGAACCAGGAAAGGAGAATAAGGTTTGCCATCTCAAGAAAAGTCTCTATGGCTTAAAACAAGCACCCAAAAGTTGGTACAGCAGAATTGACAAGTATTTTGCTAATCCAGGATACATGAAGTCCAATGTAGATCATACTCTCTACTACAAAGTTCAAGGAGAAGACATTACTATTGCACTTTTGTACGTAGATGATCTCATTGTGACAGGAAGCAAGGATAGCGTCATCAGAAAATTGAAACAAGACTTATCTGCAGAGTTCGACATGAAAGATCTTGGTCTTATGCACTATTGTCTTGGAATTGAGTTCTGGAGAGATTCAGATAGCACATTCATGAGTCAGCTCAAGTATGTTGACAGTCTCCTGAAGAAGTTTCATATGGCAGATTGCAAGATTGTAGCCACTCCCATGGAACAGAGTTTGAAACTTACTAAAGATTTAGAAAAGCCTACAGTCAATGACAAATACTATAGGCAGCTCATCGGATCTCTTATATATTTGACAATCACACGGCTAGATATTTGTTATGCAGTAAGCTCACTAGCACAATTTATGGCAAATCCAAAACAGTCTCACTGGAATGCAGCCAAAAGAGTCTTGAGATACATAAGAGGTACAAGATAGTTTGGGATAGAATACAGAGGAAGTCATCCACGGTTGCATGGATACTATGACAGTGACTATGTCGGAGATCATGAGACCAGGAGATCGACACAGGGATATGAATTTTTCCTTGATCAAGGTGCTATATCATGGTTGTCAAACAAATAGCCAACTGTTTCTTTGTCTTTGACTAAAGCATAATATAGAGCACTCACTACAGGTGCATGTGAGGCTATATGGCTCAAAAGACTATTGTCAGAAATAGATTACTTTGATGAGTCAAAGCCAACAACAATATACTGTGATAATCAATCGGCTCAAGCATTGGCCAAAAATCCAGTATATCACTCCAGGATAAAGCACATTGATGTCAGAGAGCACTTCATCAGAGAAAGAGTGTTACTTGGTGACATCACACTGCAGCATTGTGATATCAAAGAAAATGTTACAGACATCTTTACCAAACCACTCAGTAAAGAGCTTTTCGAGAAACACCAATTAGCTCTTGGTTTGATGCAGAGGAAGGACATTCCCATTAAAGGGGTGTGATGGAATGTAATGCTCAGTCCTTCGATTCCCCAAAATCATCATTTTGAGGGAAGGCCTACTTCATGATGTTGATCTTGAGGGAAGGTGTTGAGAGTTCACCCTCAACATCATGTGATCATGTGTGCATAGCACCATCAAACACCGTATTAGATAAAGTGGGACAAAAGTTGCATTTTGGGAATTTTGAAATTGGGTGGATTTCATTAAATTTGGGAAAGGTTTCATTAAATTTGGGAAAATTTCCATTGATTGTGGGATTTTTTCCAATATTGAATATGCTGATATTTGGAAATTTCAATGATTATGAAAAACTTCATTGGTTGTGAAAAGTTTCATTGGGTATAATAACCAAAACAAAGCATGCATTTGTGGTAGAGTTTGAAAATCATGTATTTGGTGGTGTTAATAAACACTGTTTGCGGACAACATGTATATTTTATTTGAGGTGTCAATAAACACCAGTTGGTGTTGTTAACAAACACCGTGCAAAGTGAACCACTAGAAACAAAGTTGTTGGTGGTGAAAGACAACTTCTAAAAATTGTCATATTAATAATATGCAAATATCCCTTGATAAGATAACAACAATTGAGAAACATCACATGAGAACTTAGTTATTTCTTGTTATGCTCCTAACTCAGCTTCAGAAAGGAGGGATTTATGGGAATCTCTACAATGTTCAGATGGCAACTGCATCCTAATGGGTGACTACAACATGGAAGAGAAAAAAACAGACAAATGGATGGGAAAGGGCACATGCATCAGAGGATCTAAGCTACTTTCTTGGGAAGAGTGTAAAGAACACTGGCAGCTGGTTGATGTCAGTACAGACAGAGAGTTTACTTGGTGCAACAGTCAAGTAGGAGAAAATAGATGCGGTGACAAGGTCATGATGATGGTGGAAATCATTCATGCTTCAAAAAAAGTTTTATCAAATTACCAAAATTTTAGGGACTCATTCATGGATCTTAGAGATTGGCACCAATGCCATTCTCTAAAACCTACTAGGGGAATGGCATCAGTGCCATTTCTCTATGTGGGTTTGGGGAGAATGGCATTGGTGCCATTCTCCATAAACCCACATGGAGACCCGCACTAGTGCCAATGTACATAGGAAAGCCGTACTCATATGGAGCATGGAATTAGTGCCATTCTCCACAATACCACATGGAGAATGGCAATGGTGCCATTGTCCCAAACTGCAAGGATGTCTTTGTTGGTCTTATGAAATTCTGCACAATCCCACATGGAGAATGGCACTGGTGCCATTCTCCATAGGAAAGATAGACTCACATGGAAAATGGCACCAATGCCATCCTCCACAATCCCACATGGATAATGCCAGTTGTGCCATTCTTCCCCACTACAAGGACATCTTTGTTGGTCTTATGAAATTCTTTCGCTGTGGCTTGTTCATAATTAATTTCTTTTAATCGCAATGAGAGGGGCAGATGCGGGGACAAGGTCATGATGATGGTGGAAAGAAGTCATGCTTTAGAGAAGAATTTTAGGGAAATAATTAATAGTTTCACAAAAAAATTATATAGACTCATTCATGGATTCTGGAGATTGGCACCAATGCCATTCTTCAATAACCCACTAGGGGGTTAGCATTGTTGGTAAACTGAAAGGAAAGCAAAGAGTGGACACAAATTCAGAATACTTGCATTATAGAATGAAGAAGGGTGAGGTCCTTAAGTAGGCACCTCATGCTCACTGACATCATTGATGACTTCAGAGCTCCACAATCATCTTCTCAATCTGCTCCTAGCCTTTGAGGCATACACCTTGAGATATCCCAACATACCCCCCCTCAAGGGAATGCCTCAGGCTATGTCAAGGATACATCTAGTCTCATAGTTTCTCATGCCATCTCATGGTGGTCAAGGATAAATCTATGGCTAGGTTCTCATGCTAGCAAGGGTTCCCATGGGTGTAAGGTAAACAAAAGGGATACTAAAAGACCTTCCAATGGTTATCTCCCCTACATGTACATGCACACAATGTCTGCAAGAGGTACCATGGAGCAAAAACACATACACATGGCCTACATCATATGGTGACCAGAGGTGTTTACAAAACACACAAAACACAATAGTTTATTTCATTCATTTTGGAGGACTATCCAGGCTGAGTACCTTGACATAAAAAGAGAGATCTGGAGCATACATAGAGATGATTTAAAATGCATAATCTTCAAAGGATGCCTCATCTTGTGGAGGCTCATCAACTGAAAGTAGATTTGCATTTTCTCTCTTTGCTTTGGCTCTGCAAAATTTCTCATGATGGTTGTTCTTGCCACAGTGTTTGCATGGATTAATTTTGAAGCAGTCTTTTGAAAGGTGATTTGTCTTTCCACAGTGATTGCAAGGGGTAAACTTGCCCTTCTGGACTTTTACAGCATAAACGGTGTCATTGCCTTTCCTAAGCTCCATATGCCTTTCTTCTTCTTGGAGAGCATAGATAATACCTTCAAGATTAGGATTAGGAAGATTTTTCAAAGTGGTAACTATATGATCATAATCTTCAGGCATACTCTTAAGTAACACTACCATAGCATCATCTGGAGTAATAGGAGAGTTGATAGAAGCTAATTGAGTCATAAGACTCCGCATGTAGTTGACATGAGCTGCCAAATTAGTGCCACTAACCATCTTCAATTCAAAGAAAGAGATTTTAAGTGATAATTTAGAGATGTGAGAGCTAGCACCAAAAATCATGTCAAGCTTCTGCCAAGCTTCTGAAGGAGACTCTAAGTCAGAGATGTGGTGAATATAATCATCTCCTAAAGCAAGAGCAATGATACCATATGATGTCTCCTCTCTAGCGGGATCCCTTGCCGGGCATGTCAGAGTTGAGGATTCTCCAGCATTGGAGGCTGTAGAAGAAGCGGTTGGAGTCGGTTTGACAAGTCCCCAGAGGTTCTCCCTCATCAATGCAAATTTCACATTCATCTGCCATGTGTGGAAGCCCTTTCCATTGAACTTCTCTAGATTCAATAGGGTAGCCATGAGAGGGTCTAACCCAGATATTGGGCAGTGTCTTTCTCTCTTACAAGGCAAAAAATAACTGAAAGGCTTCCAAAATATAAGCACTTGATGTAGCAAAGACTAGTGACCAATATTCAATCAATGATGCTTTTTCTTACATGTTTCATAGAGGTGGCTTAAAATGAGAACTTTCCAATCAAAACCAGGTATAGCAATTCAAAGCACAACTGAAGCTACACTTGTACTAATGTTATTGAAAGTTTCAAAAAAATAGAAATGCTAGAATAGCATCTTATGTAGCATCATCTTCAAAAAGCTTGTCAAAACTGTCAAAACCAAAAGGCCGAACTTGGAGGGCTTGTAGCTTACTCTTCAGAGCAAAGGAAAAGGGGGTTTCTGAGGCAAAAGAGAGCTGATATACCACAGAAGGTCCTCTGGGAAGAAGAGGCACAAAAATGCATCAGAACTCCATAGCTTGCCCCTTCAAAGTCGACTGGTTTTTCACTGATTTATCCTTGAATATGTAGCCATTGCTGCTCAGATTTCAGCAGAGGATATCCCAAGGCATGGAGAATCTACCCCTCAAAGAAATTAGAGGAAGATGAAGTATACTGAGAGAAAACGCAGAAGCAAAAGTCGACGATCTTCGTGTAATGGCGACGAAACGAGGGCGTCTTTCTTCAATTCCTTTCAGCCCCAGGGGTTCGCCCCTTCGAGGTAGATCTCCAGCAGGAAGGGCGTGGGAAATGGTTGAGAACCGGAGGAGAAAAAGCTTAAGCAAACTTTGGGAAGAAGAGGAAGAGATGGTGAAGAAGAAGATGAAGAAGAAGATGATGAAGTGGCAGAAATGGGCTCAAGGGGGATCAAAGGGCTCTGATACCATGTTGGTAAACTGAAAGGAAAGCAAAGAGTGGACACAAACTCAGAATACTTGCATTATAGAATGAAGAAGAGTGAGGTCCTTAAGTAGGCACCTCATACATGCTCACTGACATCACTGATGACTTCAGAGCTCCACAATCATCTCCTCAATCTGCTCCTAGATTCTCTCAATCATCCTATGTGGCTTTCCACCACCTAACTGTGCTTATGGGGACCTAACTGTGCCTCTAGCACTCACACATAGAAACCAAGGTGTGCCTGAGGCATACACCTTGAGATATCCCAACAAGCATTAGTGCCATTTCTCTATGTGGGTTTGGGGAGAATGGCACTGGTGCCATTCTCCATAAACCCACATGGAGATTGGCACTAGTGCCAATGTCCATATGAAAGCCAGACTCACATGGAAAACGGCACCGGTGCCATTCTCCACAATCCCACATTGAGAATGGTACTACGGCCATTCTTCCCCACTACAAGGACATCTTTGTTGGTCTTATGAAATTCTTTGGTTGTGGCTTGTTCATAATTTATTTACCTATAATCGTAATGACATGGGATGACTATCAAATGCAGGGACAAGGTCATGATGATGGTGGGGAATAAAGTGGTTGGAATTGGTGTAGTGTGTGCAATAGATCCGGAGATCGAGGCCTACTGTAGAGGTGTGAAGATTGGGGCAGAAAATGTATTGGTGATAATGGAGAAGTCTATCAATAGTAACATGCTCTTGCCATTTCCCACTATGGATGCAATGCTTATTGGTGAGGCACTTTGGAGTGGTCTAAGGGCTCTCTAAAACATGTTGGTGATTCTTTAGATGATCCTATGACTCAAGAAGGCAGACCAAGTGAGCCTGAGCCACCTTATGTTGAGGCAATGCAAGTTTCTTCATTGAAAATGAAAATTTCATTTGTGAATCTTGGAAAGAAAAAGACTGTCTTGTGGGATGAGAGCAAAACAAAGACCATGGGGGAAGGTGTGATCTTGTATGTTTTCCCAGGTGACTCTATAAACTTTGACCTATTGGGTAACGATTGCATTGGTGTGGGTATTGAAAAGAAAGAACAAATTACAAGAAGTGGGTCTTCTATGCAAGATGCTAGCTCTCTCAACCTAGTTAAGTGTCCCATCAAGCAGATTACCTTACTTGATGGAAGCCCATTGCAACAATATGTGCCCATGGACCATGTTGCTGGCATGGATGAGGTGGTCAATGATCGAATGTTGAAAAGGGGTGATCCATCTTCAAAGAAAAGAAGGTACACTTTCATTAATAGGGTGCCTAAACAAAGAGACCCGAAGTCTGTCACGGATGCCATGACAACTTCCATTGCAAGGGCTACATACACATGTACGAATTTGTTGCTATCAAATACAAGAGAAAACCCACCCTCTTCAGAGGGAAGTGTTGTTGTTGAGCCACCATACCAAAAGTTGCCAGAGAACTTGCTACTCCAACTAGATAATTGTGGGTCTGAGAACAAAAATTGTTTGCATACCTTTCTCTTCTTGTAGCAAGGGGCATTTTCAAGACAGTTCAATTGGTCTTCTTGATGGCAAGACACACCCATGAGGACATTGAAGCAATGTTCAGTAGGCTCTATGAGAGCTTCCAAGTGGGGACAACATTCACTTTCCCTCATTTGATAGATACATTCAAAAAATGTACATCATCTTCACCAGCACCATTTCTTCTTACATGGGTTCCTAACTTCAAGGATTATGTGGATTGCTACCTATGTGATGGGAAAGAAATGCTAGTTGGTCATGCAAAGCCATTACAATTTCGATTTTACATGCAAGGTGACAGACCTATGATGTAGTACAAGGTGCATCCAAAATCACCGAATCGGATGCCCACCACTGAAGGGGGAATCGAGCTATGGAAGAAAGATAGTGAGGGTCGACCATTGTTGCCAATAAGTTGTCCAGATATACTGCCAATGGCTGCATTTGTGAGAGATCACTTGCAATTAATATCAAGCATAAAGGATTACAGTAAGTTTTGGGAGAGATTTGCAAGTGGAAATAATGCATCGTATGAGTCCTACATTAGGCCAGTGATAGACTACTGGAAAACCATGATTGTTGAGCTCGAACAGGAAAACATCTCAGAGATAGGAGTGTACAGAGACTTTTGGCCAAGAACACAATCGCCTCATGAGGAGGATGATATAGATGCTTGCATTAATGAGTTCCAAGGCTATGAGGAATGGAATGATCACTATTGCAGGCCGCTGTAACAAGGTAAACCAAGGGAAGAGTTTAGACCAATGGTGGATGTTAAGCAAGGCGACTTCGTCTTGGTGAGGCCATCAGACCCTATATACCCCATATGACTTGGGGTTGCCATATCAAGTGCCAAGATGTCCTAACTTTAAGAAATTATTAATTCAGTATTGGACACCATCAATTAAGAGAAAGGGGCTCAGTGATGCAGATGCCTATGTTGACTACTAGAACAAGTATTGGGCATAGAATAGGTTGGATCCACAGGTATGGGAGTGTATTGATGCATTGGTCTAGTCATGGACATTAAAAGCCATAAATAGACCCAAGAAGATTAAGATTCCATGGAGTGTATGTATCAAAGCATAGGAGAGTTTGCTTGGTATCAGAGCATAGAAAATGGTGATGATTTTCTCCCTCTTGATCTCCCAAACTTCCAGCCAACCCCTCTCATTACAATTATAGGATGTTAATTATGAACAAACTACAACCAAAGAATTTCATAAGACCAACAAATATGTCATTGTGGTAGGGGAGAATGGCACTGCTGCCATTCTCCATGTGGGATTGTGGAGAATGGCACTGGTGCCATTCTCCAAGTGAGTCTGGCACCAGTCCCGTTCTCCATGTGGGATTGCGGAGAATGGCACCAGTGCCATTCTACATGTGAGTCTGGCTTTCCTATGGAGAATGGAACGAGTGCCATTCTCCATGTGGGATTGTGGAGAATGGCAGTGGTGCCATTCTCCATGTGAGTTTTGCTTTCCTATGGGGAATGGAACCAGTGCCATTCTCCATGTGGGATTGTGGAGAATGGCACTGGTGCCATTCTCCATGTGAGTCCGGCTTTCCTATGGAGAATGGCACCAGTACCATTCTCCATGTGGGATTGTGCAGAATTTCATAAGATCAACAAAGATGTCCCTGAAGTGGGGGAGACATGTGGGATTGTGCAAAATTTCATAAGATCAACAAAGATGTCCCTGAAGTGGGGGAGAATGGTACCATTGCCATTCTCCATGTAGGATTGTGGAGAATGGCACCGGTGCCATTCTCCATTTGAGTCTAGCTTTCCTATGTACAATTGCACTAGTGCTGATCTCCATGTGGGTTTATGGAAATTGGCACCTGTGCCATTCTCCCCAAACCCACATAGAGAAATGGCAGTGATGCCAATCCCCTCGTGGGTTTTTGGAGAATGGCACTAGTGCCAATCTCCAGAATCTATGAATGAGTCCCTAAAAATTTTGGTATTTTGATAGAACTTTTTTCTAAAGCATGAATTATTTCCACCATCATCATGACCTTGCATTTGTTTGTGTGTAGGTATTATTTGTTGGTAAGAATTTCATATATATATATATATATATATATATATAGAGAGAGAGAGAGAGAGAGAGAGAGAGAGGGCCACCCCTCCTTTAATGTAAGTTTCTCTTTAATCTTCTACATAATCAAATTTTTACATTGCATGTGATATTTCATTAATTACTTGCATAGTTTGGATACTCTAATTTCTATGAGATATACATTGTGAGAATGAGGATGAGGGTTTTGATCAAGAATTTTGGAACGGTTAGGTTTTACCGATACATGGATATCAATATCATTGACATGGTGAGCTAGTGTAATCATGGTCAAGAACCTAATATCCCTTTAGTGGGTTGTTTTATGATCAAATCATCAATGTATAAAATCACCATTTATTTCTTGGGCCCCTTTGAATGAAGATTCATGTTTACATCTTATGCACTCTATATCAAGATGATTCTTGATAGATGTTTACATCTTATGCACTCTATATCAAGATGATTCTTCCAAAGGAGTCATAGATCCATTGGTATGATGCTCAAGGGGCCTATTTCAAGTCATACAATGTTTCTGAAACTATGCACACTTTCCCCGTTTGGTTACCCTACATTCAAAATCTAGGTGGCTTCTCTCATATAAATGTCCTTGATATCTCCATTTAAAAATTCTCATTTCATGTCCATCTAGAAGATGTACCACTTTGAATAAGATACCATTCCTGAGCACATAATATCCAATGTTACGGTGTTGGCCCTGCGAGCTTCCCCTCCCCCTCCGTATCTCTACCTCCCCCTAGCCCCTCCTTGCCTCGCCCTCTCCCGCCCCTACCCCTCCGCCCTCACCTCCCCTCACCTGCCGCTGCCACCGCGCCCCCCCTCGCCACACTCGCCCCACCCCCGCCTCACCCCTGCCCTCTGTCCTCACCCCCCCTCGCACCTCCGCCTCTCCCCCCCTCACTGCAGCCCCCCCACCTCACCCCTCACTCCTCGCCTCACCCCCGCCTCGCTCCGCCCCCCCTCGCCACGCTCCACCCCTGCCCCCGCTACCACTCCGCTCACCCCTGCCCCGCTACCCCTTCCGCTCCACCCTTCCCCCTCTACTGCTCCGCTCACCCCCTTCCTCCCATTCTGCCCCCTCACCCCTCACCTTCTGCCCCCGCCCCCTCTCGCCTCTCCGCCCCTCCGTTCCACCCCCGCCTTCCCCTCCCGCCTTCACCCCCACCCCCCCCGCCCTTTCGCTCCACCCCGCCCCTCCGTCCCACCCTTCCCCCCGCCCCCCGTCCATCCTCTCGCCCCACTCCGCCTCTCCTCCGCCCCCACTTCCGCTCCTGCCTCCCCACCTCACCCGTTACTCACCTCCACTCCTCCACCCCACGCCACCTCCGTTCCCGCCACACCCAGGCTCCACCCTCTGCTTCTACCCCCCCCTTTTTTGGGTGGCAGCCTCTTCCTCATCAGAAGCCTCGCAGTTTGTCTTGGCGGTATGGCGGTTCCCTGCCCGGAACCAGAGGCCCAGACGGTCCCTCCCTCTCCAGATGCCTACCGTGTCATCCTGACAGAGCAACAATCATCTCGAGTTCAGGAGGTTGCCAATGACTTTGCCCTTACCTCTGTCTATGGCAGAGTCATTGGACATTCCCCCTCCAGATCAGCCATCAGGGACTGGCTCCAATGCTAGAGGACGGCCATATTGAGGAGGTGGCCCTTATGGGAAGGGGCATCTTCTGGCTTAAACTCTCCAGTGCGAAAGCTGCAAGCAACCTGATTGCTGGCTCCCCCACGTCAGTGGATGGAAAGATTATCATGATAGTCCCGTGGTACCGTGGATTCAGCGCAGCAGATTTTGATGCTCGGTTCCGTATACCTCGCCATCCAGTGACGCTAGTTTTTCCTGGTCTTGCTGCTGAGCTGCGGCCGATTGTTAGGGACCTGGGCTCCCACTTTGGCTGGGTTATGCACGATACTTTCGCCAATGCGGTGACTACGGCAAGAGCCCCCCGAGTCCGTGTGGCTGTGGCGGATCCTGCGACTCTCCCGGCAGTGATCGAGATCGTGACAGGTGCCGGCAGCATCACCCAGAGCATGGTAGTCACCGGAGAGCCAGGACAGTGTCTGAGGTGTCACGGCTTTGGGCACCTGGCGGCTGTTTGCCCACGCTTCGCCAGCTCTTCTCGGCCTCCCCTGCCCCCCCCCCTCTCCGCCCCCTCCCCCCCCCTTTGGGCAGCCACGCCAGGAGGAGCAGAGGCAGCCGGAGCTCGGACCAGAGATAGCTGGCGGCTGGACTGAGGTTAGAAGGAAAAGAGGAAAGAACAAGAAGATTTCTGATAAAGGCAAGGAAGCAGAGGTTACCCAGCCTGCAGCTACACCTCAGAGACCCGACAGGCAGCCGCCCCAGGGACATGGGAGAGCATCTTCTTCGACTGTAGCCTGCCCTCCACAGCCTTAGGTCCCCCTCTCTTCCTCTCCCTAGCCTCTCCCCATTCAGCCCCAGCCCATCCCCCAACTGCACCCCATATCTCCCGACCCGCAGTTTCAGCCCCCTCCTCGTCCTCCTCAGTCTTCTCCCCCTCCTTCTCAGCCCCAGCTCCAAATGCAGCCCCATCCCTCCCCCCCCCTGCCTCTTTCAGCTCTCCTGCAGAGCTAGCTGCACCGACGGTTCCTCAGTCGAAGGCAGCCCCCGCTCCCCCTCCTCCTCCTCCTCTGCTAGCTGCCCCTGAGGAGTCTGAGCTGCCTATTCCCCAGCCTCCTCCCCCTCCCCCTCCGCTGGCAGGACACCCTGAGTCTACACCACCATCGGAGCAGGCTTCTCCGCCCGCTAGCCCCTCAGTGGCAGACTCCGACGGGCCTCAGCTTCAGGAGAGAGAGCTCCCCCGCGACTTTTACAGATCTGGCCCCTGGGACTACTTGGATGTGGCCGACCTCGGGACCTTCCCTGCTTGCCTCGACATCAGTATCTTTCTGCTCCGCAAAGGGACGGATGGGAAGATAGCCGCCTTGGCCCCTAGGGATGGCCCTAGCTTTGCTTTCACGTTCCTTAGCGACGGCACTGAGACCTGGATAGACGACTCGGTCTGGGAGGCTCTCAGGGAGCAGACGCATGCTCAGGTTTGCTCATGGATAGGCCCGTCCGGTGGGCAGCTTCTCGAGACTCACTGGTCCGAGGGTGACGTGCGCCTGCGGGAGGCCTGCAGTGGCATTGCGCCACCAAACGCTTCAGACTGATTGTGATCCTTAGGCCCCCCCTGTCTTGGCCCCTCCCCCAAGATGTCAGAGCCTGGACTCCTCAGAAACTCCGCGCCTTCTACGGGATGTCCACCTCAGAGATCTCGAGCTGGCTTGAGAAAGCTTTCGTTCATGGTACCAAAGGCCTATCGCCTTTGCTGAAGGTGTTGAAGGACGGGCAGGACGACCCCGCTTCCCCCTCCAAACCTTCCCATAAGCGCCAGTGCCTCCACTCCGAAATGTCAGCTTCTTCTTCGACTTCGACTGCGAGCAGACAGTTGTTCGCAGCCTCCCTGTCCTCACCATGAGCCTACACCTCGTATCCTGGAATGTGAACGGGTTTCACTCTTCTAGCACCCGTGGTCCTACGAAGCTCATTTTGCGACAGGAACTTCAGCCAGCAGTGATTGGTCGGTTGGATGTACTTCTGCTCCAGGAGCACAAGCTTTCGGCAGCTCACTCCCGTAGATGCGGGAAGATTCTCCCTGGTTGCTCTCACACTTATTGGGAGCCCTTGATCGGTGCACTGGGGAGGAGTGGTGGTGTCCGTACTTCCGTGGGAGAGCATCTAGCCCAGGGAGTTTTCGGTCATGGCACGTTGATACCAGGTCGTGCCCTTTGGGTAGGCCTGGAACTGGAGGGCTCCAGAGTTGGAAACCTCAACATTTATGCTCCCACAGATCTCCGTTGTAGAGCCACCTTCTGGAGGACACTTATAGGGATTCTCCCAGACATGGATTCCTGGATTGTTGGAGGTGACTTCAACAATCTGGAGACCTTGGAGGACCAGCAGGGCAGAGGACCCGAGTTTACAGGTATGTCTCAGGCAGAGCAGTCCACTTGGGACTCTTTTATCTTTGCGACAGGAGGAAGGGACTGCTGGCGAGACCCGTCCTTTCGGCGTTGGCACGGGAGCTTGGACTTCTCGTGGGGCTTCTGCAGGGAAGGAGGCAGATTCCTGGAGAGGCTGGATAGATTTTATGTTAGTGATTGGGCCATCAGCAGAGGCGGTCAGGCCGGTATAGTTCCAGGGACGACACTTTCTGACCATGCGCCTGTGCTCTTATCATTAGATTCGGCAGCTCAGGCCCTTCCCCCCCACTCATGCCGGACTCCCGACTCCATTTTCTCGAGGGAGGACATGCGCAGCAGTATTTGCAGTCTTTGGGACAGAGACTGGGGCGAGTGTGCAGATCTGGTTGATTCGATGGTGCAGGCTTTGCAGGAGTCCAGCCAGATCTGCCAGCTCGCAGCCCTACAGGTTCGACAGGAGTGGTGGGGTAGAGAGAGAGCTCTTCGGAGGGACCTCGCCTCCATTCAGCGACTCCAGCAGGCATCCTCGGGCTCGGAGGAGCTTTGGATCCAGGACCTTCGAGCCAGAGCCCTTCTTGAGGAGACACTCCAGCATCGCTCAGAGTTTTCCTATCACGCCTCTCTCTCCTTCTGGGCTCGGAAGGGTGACCGGATGTGTAGGGAGTTCTTCAGGACGCATGGCCAGAGAGCTGCAGGTGATCAGCTTCGGAGTCTCAGGACAGCGAAGGGACACATCGTTACGGATCCGGGAGAGGTCTTGGGGTTGGCCACCGACTTCTACAGGACCCTTTTCTAGCAGGAGCTCCTCGTACTCGTCGTGCCCATGAGGAGGTGTGGAGGCACACTCCTTCCTTGGTCCAGCGGCCAGCCTAGCATGCAGGCGACGTTGTTGGCACCGTTTACCACAGATGAGATGCTGGAGGCCTTGATGGCCATCGATGGACAGAAGTGCCCAGGTGAGGATGGGCTATCCCGGGCATTCTTCACCTCCTTCTGGGACCAGATCCATCAGCCCCTCCTAGCAGCTCTTCAGAGGATTTTCAGCAGCGGTTATATGCCAGAGAGCCTCTCCTCGGGACTGATTTGCCTCATCCCGAAGGGAGGAGATAGACAGGAGATCCGTCAGTGGCACCCGATCACTCTCCTTACCACTGCCTACAAAATACTCGCCAAGATGATCAACGCCAGAGTTCGGCCTCTACTTCCCGACCTCATTCATGACACTCAGACAGGCTTTGTCCAGGATCGCAGTATCCTGGATAATGTCTTCACCTTTTCGGAGGCGGTGGAGTGGGCTCAGCACAGCGGATCACACCTTGCCATCCTACTTCTCGACTTTGAGAAGGCCTACGATCGAGTGGACTGGTCCTTTTTAAAGGGGACTCTGGAGCGGCTAGGTTTCCCAGCTGGTTGGATTCAGGGTATTTCAGCTTTGTACAGGACAGCTTCTAGCAGAGTCATCATTGGAGGCAGGATGGGTGAGCGTTTTAGCTTGGAGAGATCAGTGCGTCAGGGCTGCCCCCTTGCTCCTTACCTGTTTCTCTTCTTCACCGAGGCTATGACTTACTACCTTCGGGCGAGGTCTACAGGGATCAGGGGTGTTCGCCTTCCCCTCCGGGAGGACACGGAGCTCTTGGACTCGGCGTACGCGGATGACACAACCCTGTATGTCTAGGACGATGAGTTGATGCTGGAGAGGGTGAGGATGGCCCTGGAGGTCTTCTGTTCGGCCGCTGGTGCGAAAATCAACTGGAACAAATCAGTTGGTTTTCTCACAGACCCCGGGGCGCGTTCTCAGTGGGGGAGGTTTTTGGGTTTCAGGTGGATCCCACGGGGATAGACAGCTAGATACCTGGGTTTTCAGGTCGGCCTGGACATCACGCCAGCTCAGCAGTTTCTCTCGGTGCTAGATTCCATCCGACGGAAGCTGGCTTTCTGGAGCACTGCTAAGCTTTCCCTTGCAGGTCGTGCCTTGGTAGTCAACCAAGTCCTCCTTGCCACGGCTTGGTATGTGGCTTCCTGCTGGTGTTTCTCGAGATCCAGCGTGGCACAGCTTAGGAAGCTGGTTCGGAACTTCCTTTGGTCCGGGGAGGATGGCCTCAGAGATACCAGAGCCAGGGTTGCTTGGCAGATAGTCATTCTTCCACAGGCTGAGGGAGGCCTGGGGGTCATCGATCCAGAGCTTCAGAGTCAGGCCTTGTTAGGCAAGTTAGTCATCCGTGGTTTGACCTCGGGGGGGCAGACGTGGAAGATGTTACTTCAGCAGGGGGTTGGTTCTTGTGTCCTGCGCCGAGGCAGAGAGTGGCTCCCATCCCTCAAGTGGATCTTCACTTCCACCCCGCTCACTCAGCCCCGTTCCCCACTCGTTTTCCCCACTCGTTCGTAGCCTCCTCATGGTTTGGAGGCGGCTCCGCCTCAGTCTCATTCAGTCCCCTCCCCGCTGTCAGGAGGAGATCGATCACCAGTCGCTTATCTGGAATGATCAGGTCAGAGATGCCGAGGGCCTTCAGTTGGGGGAGAGATCACATATCAGGTGGGATGGCTGGATGAGGGGGCCAGCCCGGTCCCTTCGAGTTTGGAGGGACACGTACATACATTTGGAGACGGCTCATCTCGCAGACGCAGCTGGAGGTGCACGTGGAGCCCAGGCGAGATGCATGGAGATCGACGGCGCGATCCCAGCTGATTGGTTGGTTCCACCTGAGCCTCAGATCCTCATGCCTGGTGACGATCGTTGGCTGGGACAGTTCACCCCCTGTGGCATCCCACTAGTGGTCGCAGGACGTATGGATGACTCCTCTATTTCCTTCTTCGTGGTTATGGGGGATGGACGACTCAGGAGAGAGGATGCGCTCATCGACCCCTTACTCCCATGGCAGAGGGTTTGGGTCGTAGGCCTTTTGGGGAAGGTCTGGCGTACCGATCCTAGCATCAGATGCAGCTTTGGCGACTCTGGCTCTGGGAGGGGCGGGCCTTGTCAGAGCTTGATTGGGACCCAGGAGAGTGGAGTTGGCCAGAGATTGTGACAGGACAGGGGCCAACCTCCTTCTTTGCCTACAGCATGACTTTGGGCAGGCGAGTTCTTGGGAGGATGTAGAGCCGCCCCCCCACCCAGCGGCCCAGCTCGTATGCACAGGGTATTTCCAGATTCTTTTTGCAGGCCTTCTGGAAGGCCTTGTGGGAGAGCTGGCGGCCGCGGAAGATCTCCTACTTCCTGTGGCTTCTTGCCCACAAAGGTCTTCCAGTGGGGAGCTGGTTGCGACAGATAGGCCAGGACGGACGCTGTCAGATCTGCCATGAGGTTGAGGAGTCACCAAAACACTGCCTGTGGAGCTGCACTCACGCCCAGGAAGTGTGGAGGTGGACTTTCGGGATTCTCACTCGCGCAGCATCGGAGCTAGGTGTGATCACTTGGGGCGCGTTCTGTTGGTGCAGCACCGCACCTGGTCTACATCACTTTTTTGAGGCATGCCCGTAGGACCCCACTTTCCTTATCACACAGGGAACGTGGGGGCCGCTCGAGGGTATCCCACAGCACCTAGCAGAGGCTGATACAGGAGTTCAGGAGAGGCAGCCAGTCTGGGAGATTATTAGCAGCATCGTAGGGTGGCACATTTGGACCTCGCGTTGCGTGCAGATCCTCAGTGGCACCTCCTTATCGACTGCCCAGATCATGACTGATATTTGGAGCGAGATTATTCATACCCTCAGAGGCCAGTGGGACCAGATTCAGGGAGATTCCCGGTCCGGTCGGGAGAAGCGGAGACGCTTCCTCCGGGCTTGGGACACCCAGGGCCTCTTCTTCGAGCAGACTTCGCAGGGCCTTCAGTGGCGCTACTCACCACCCCGATGGCTGTTCATTCACACTCGCCTTATCCCGTCGTGAGAGAGTGATTTATTTTGTTACCTTTTAGGGCTATGTCCGATTTGTGAACGCAGCCCGTTAGCTACAAGCTGACCTTTTGTATCTTGTTCTCGAAGTAATATAATTAGCACTGTTTTTTCGGCAAAAAAAGAATAAGATACCATTGCAATTATCATTGGTAATGCCTTCATTTGAGCTATGGGAGCAAGTGTCTTACTATAGTTGAAAACTTCCATCAATACAAACCCCTTGGTCACAAGGGGGAAGTCAATGGATGGCTACAATGGTTAAACCTTGATCCTTTGTTCAGTCAAACCTTGATACTTTGTTGAGTCGAACCTTGACACTTTGTAAAGTTTGAATACCCTAAGATTGACTTCAGCTAGATTTTAGAGATAGCAAGGTTGTACCAAGCACAAGAGAAGGAAGTCCATTAGAGGCTCTCCCACTTAGGTTTTATAGATAGCAAGGTTGTACCAACCACAAGAGAATGAATTCCATTAGAGGGGATCCTCCTATCCACTCCACTCACTAGCACCTATGCTTTGTGCATGAGGGGATTTTAAGTACAAGGGGTGTGTAAGAAGCATTCTCAATTGAGGAACTCATTGAATGCTGAATTAGCTACTCATGGAGTGCATGAATCTTATCAGGCCAAGATGGTGAATACCACCAGTGGGTGAAGTTGAACAAGAGTATAGTGGGTTCAATGGCCTATTAAGGTGCATGTAGCCATCATAGCAAAATTTTGTTCTGGGCTACATGCAATTAAGGCAAGGAAGCTTGAATATTTTGTACTTGGCATCTATAAATAGGTACTTTTCCACAATTAAAAGGATAGTTTATGCCTTGGAGAGCTCTGAGTAGTCCGTTCCATTAAGTTGGTGGAGGTAGAGATCCAATACCTAGGAGGATCAACATTTAGATGAGCAACAACAAGCCGAAAAAATTCCTAGAAAGACAACTAGAAGAGTATTACCAAGAGAGGAGTAGTTTTTAGGAGGTGTCCAAATGTCCTCGATGACTAGATGAGAAAGCATAAAGAAGTGGTAATCAATTTGGATGATTACCATAATCCACCTCTTAAGAGGCAAAGTCAAAGATTTTTCAAGATGAGGGTCCAAGTATTACTCTTCAACATAGCTTGAAGAATAATATTTTGAATTTTCCTTTAGTGGCCACTATGATTGCTCAAATCCCAAGCCTAGGCCCACTATTAGTTTAGGCAATGTTTTATGACAAAAAAAAAGAACCCTAAAAAAATCAAAAGACCTTACCTCCTCCTCTCCATCCAAGGTCAAAATCTTCTATGTGCTGCTTGTCATGTCAAATCTTCACGAGATTTGAGAAGCTGCTGGTTTCGTCCATGCAATCCACAAGGTATATTTCCTGCTTGCACCATTTTATCCATACTGCCTTTTGATTGCTCCCTCAGTAATATGCTTCCTTCTGGCAGCATTTCATCCATACAGCCGTTTGATTGCTCCTCCCTCGGCGTTGGATCCATACAGGCCGCGATGTTTGATTGCTCGCTCGGCGAACAATTTACTAATAAGCTCGCTTGGCTCTCTCTACACTCTACGTGATTATCCTTATTCGGACTGCTCGATGATTCCTCCTCGTTCGGGCATTCTGTCGTTGGCGTTGACGTTGATGCTGAGCCCGCCAGATTCATGGCTTGCAATTTTTCGTCTACATTGTCTGAGCTGCTGCACTGGCATTGCTCGGTGGCATTCCCTGCGGAATCGCTCGAGGATGCAGCTGTGTCCCTAGCTACACATGACACTGTTGCCGCAGCTGTGGCTTGTAGACATCTCGTCGAGAGGCAGCGGGAAGCGATTTGAGGAGGCTCTTCGGGGAATTTCCTCCTCCTATGCTCTCCTCTCCTACGATGCTCTTCTCTCCCTCCTACGCTCCCTTCTCTCCTAAAGCTACTCTTTGCTGCAACTACTCTCTCTCTCTCTCTCGTGCAACTCTCACGCCGCTCACGCTCTCTCTCAGCTAGAGAGAGCGAGAGAGGGCGAGAGAGAGAGAGAGAGAGAGAGAGAGAGAGAGAGAGAGAGAGAGAGAGAGAGAGCTCTCAACTTGAAATTGAAATTGTATTGCAAATGCAAATTCAAATTCAAATTCAAAATTGAAATGTTCCATTTTAACATTATAATTTTTTGAACTTAAATTTTTAGAAAGTTTTGAATTCTAAATTCAAATTTCCCGCCTAATTTTGAATTTTTTTCACAAGGCAAGTTGAAGTTTGGAGAATGGCACTGGTGCCATTCTCCACAACATCATATGAATATTTGAAGAATGGCACCAATGCCATTCATCACATGGAGAATTTCTCCTCAATTGACCATCTAGCTTGATTTTTAGACCTTATGACCTAAGATTTTCAGACCTTTTTAGACCTTAGGGCCATAACAATTCGACCATATGCCATTATAGTTTCGACCATTTGCCACCATGGCTCAATCCTTTGACCTCATGCAAATGATTTCCACCATATGTAAAAGATTTGGCCATAAAACTCTTTGTAGGTTATCACCATATGGATAAGGCTTCGACCAAGAGAGAGAGAGAGAGAGAGATGGACTATGGTACCAGTCCCATTCTCTAACCATCATCTGTGACAATTTGACATGCATGGAATAATTTGAATTCTATATGAGTTGAACTTTGGAGAATGGCACTGGTGCCATTCTCCACATCATATGAATATTTGAAGAATGGCGCTAGTGCCATTCATACATAGAGAATGGAGAATGGCACTGGTGCCACACTCCTCAATCCTTGTGATTGATGGCATAGGTGCCAATATCAATATTTTACTCATATGGTGTGGTGGACAATGGCACTGGTGCCATTCTCTAACCATCATCTACGATAACATTGACATCTAGGGAATGGGACCTGAACCATTGTGTGTAATCCATGAGATTAATCAATATATGGCTAAAGTTTTGACCATCTAGTCTCCCATTTCTCAAATTTACAAACTCAAATATAAATAAAAAACTAATTAAAATAGAACTCAAAAACTCAAATAAGAAACTAATTTAAAAAGAATTGTAATGCCTTCTAAAAGACCACCCTCCTGAAAAACTTTAAGAATAAACTAATTGAAAAAGAATTATAAGTAAAGAAAAAGAATTACAATACGAATTTTTAAGAAATAGAACTCAAAAACCTTAACAAGAAAACTAATTGAAAAGAATTGTAAGTAAAGAAATAGAATTACAAGACGAATAAAAAAGAATGCAAGTACCTGGAAAAAGTGAAAAAAGTAAGGCTCGGCTTATCCTTTCTCTTCTGCTCTTGGTTGCTTCAATGAAATGAGGAGAGAGTTAAAACTAGTCCACTCCTACGCATAAATTTGAATTTTCAAAAAAGAGAGGGAAATTTGAATTCATTATAAATTTGAATTCAAATTTGTGTTCAACATTCTTCTTATACTTTCTTCTCATACGTTCCTTTTGAATTCAAATTTATGTTCAACATTCTTCTTGATACTTTCTTCAACATTCTTCTCGATTCTCGTAAGTTCTTTTCATTCTCGTAAGTCCTTCATTCTTCTCGTAAGTCCTTTTCATTCTTCCCCCCCCCTCCTCTCACCCAGCCCCCCCCCTCTCCTCTCACCTAGCCCCTTCGCAACCCACCACCCAGCCCCCTCTCCTCTCTCCCTGGGCTGGCGGCCGTGGCCGCTAGCCCCCCCCCCCCTCCTCTCACCCAGCCCCCCCCCTCTTCACCCTCCCCCCCCCCCTTCGCAACCCACCCATCCCCCCCCCTTCACCCTCCTTGGCTGGCGGCCGCGGCCGCCAGCCCCCCCCCCCTCCTCTCACCCAGCCCCCCCCTCTTCACCCTCCCCCCCCCCTTCGCAACCCCTCCCCCTCCCTGGGCTGGCAGCCGTGGCCGCCAGCCCCCCCTCTTCACCCTCCCCCCCCCTCCCCCCCTCAGCCGCGCCCCCCCCCCCCTCCCCCTCTCAGCCGCTCCCCCCCTCCTCTCAGCCGCTCCCCGACCTCTTCACCCTCACCCCCCCCTCCCCCCCCTCAGCCGCTCCCCCACCCCTCCCGGGCTGGCAGCCACGGCCGCCAGCCCCCCCTCTTCACCCTCCCCCCCCCTCCCCCCCTCAGCCGCGCCCCCCCCCCTCCCCCTCTCAGCCGCGCCCCCCCCCTCCCCTCTCAGCCGCTCCCCCCTCCTCTCAACCGCCCTCCCCACCCCCCTCTCAGCCGCGCCCCCCCCTCCCCCTCTCAGCCGCTCCCCCCTCCTCTCAGCCGCCCTCCCCACCCCCCTCTCAGCTGCCAGCCCCCCTCCCACCCGCTTCCCTCCCACCCGCCGTGCCAGCCTCCCCTCCCACCCCCTTCCCTCCCACCCACCTCCCTCTTCGCCCCTTCCTCCCCTCCCTTCCTCCTCCCTCCCCTCCCACCCTCTTCCTCCCCTCCCTTCCTCCTCCCTCCCCTCCCTCCCCTCCCCTGAACCTTTCTCTCTCTAGTTTCTCTCTCTTCAAATTTTAAAAAAGAAACTAGAAAAAAAAGTTTGCAAGTACCTGGAAACAGTTTGTAAGTTTGCTCTTTCTTGCTTTCTTGCTCTTCCTTCCTTGCTCTCTTGATCGTCCTTGCTTTCTTGCTTGAATGAAATGAGGGGAGAATGAATGAAGGAAGGAAGACTATATATAAGAAAAATTAGGTTTTCCTCCTCCTCTCCTATTGGCTTTCCATTCCTCCCCTCTCTCCTATTGGCTTTTCATTTATCTCCTCTCCCATTGGCTCCCATTACTCCCCCTCTCCTATTGAACCCCCATCCCTCATCCATTAGCCCTCCTCCCATCCATCCATTTCTTCTTCCTCCCCATTGCCACCACTCCCATCCCACATTTCCACCACGTCCCATACTCCTCCCATTTTCCAAAATCCCATATTTCCCCATCTCACCCTCCTCTTTTTCATCCCCTATTAACTTCCTCACTCATTTCACTCCCTTATTAGCCTACTCCCCTATTACCTTCCCCTCTCCCATTCCATTCTTCCCTCCCCACTCTCTCTTCCACTTCCCATTACTCACTTGCCATTTAAAAACTATTAATATATTATTATACTATTTTTTATACTTATTATCATACACCCTTATTACTTCCCTATCCTATTCCACTCCTCCCTCCTCATTCCCACTTCCACTTCCCATTACTCACTTGCTATACACATTTGCAAACTATTAATATATTATTACATGATTTTTTATACTATTTGTAAACTTACATATGGGCAAAATCACAGGTGTCAAAGCGATCCTATTGTGGTCATACAACAACTGTGCTTTTATTCAAGGGCATATTTATCCTCATCAACAAGCTTATTTACTCAAGGTATGAAGTGCATAATTTGTGCACTAGGTGTTTACTTTGTGCCAAAATTGTTTGCCACACACACACACACATATACATATACCGAGAATTTTCTAATATTATCGCATCTACATTTCTCCAATGGGCACAAAAATTTGTACACTCCTCAACCTAGGTCTTATTGACTTGCATACAAAGTGGTGCACCCATCTCATAAGTACTTGTTCGGATAACACACCTCCTATGTATTTTATGACGATTGTGCATAACACTAGCAACAAAATGGTGTATCATGTGAGACAGACTATGCAAAGCATATCCAATGGACACAAGACTTTACACGTTCCTCAACCTAGGAAGTATTGACTTGTGTGCAAAGTGGCATCCCCATCCGATAAGTACTTGTTTGAAAAATACACCTACGATCGTGTTTTTTGACGATTGTGCATGACACTAAGGCAACAATGGTGTTTTATGCTTGATCGACAATGCAAAGCATATCCGATGGGCACAATACTTTGCACACACCTTCAACTAGGTAGAATCGACTTACATGCAAAGTGGCATGCCCATCCCATAAGTGCTTGATCCTATAACATACCTAGAAACGTGTTTTTTGACGGATGTGCATGACACTAGAGTAAAAATAGTATTTAATGCTCGATCGACCATGCAAAGGATATCCGATGGGCACAAAACTTTTCGTACGCCTCAACCTAGGTGGTATTGAAATGTTCTCAATGAGGCACACCCATCCGATAAGTACTTGGTCAGATAACACACCTAATGGCGTGTTTTTTTGCGAATGTGCATGTCATTAGGAAAAAAATGATGTATAATGCGTGATCGACCATGCAAATCATATCCGATGGTGACAATACTTTGCACGCACCTCAACGTAGTTAAAACAGACTTGCGTGCAAAGTGGAGCCCCCATATGATAAATATTTATTTGAATAACACACCTATGGCCGTGTTTTTATATGGTTGTGCATGACACTAAGGCAAAAACAGTGTGTTATGCTTGATCGATAATGCAAAGCATATCCAATGGGCATGATACTTTGCACACACCTTCAACTAGGTGGAATTGACTTACATGCAAAGTGGCACGCCCATCGCATAAGTGCTTGATCAGATAACACACCTAGCAGTGTGTTTTTTTACGAATGTGCATGGCACTAAGGCAAAAATGGAATTTAATGCTCGATCGACCATGCAAAGCATATCCTATGGGCACGATACTTTGCACACACCTTCAACTAGGTGGAATTAACTTACATGCAAAGTGGCATTCCCATCGCATAAGTTCTTGATCGGATAACACACCTAGTAGCGTGTTTTTTTACGGATGTGCATGGCACTAAGGCAAAAATGGTATTTAATGCTCGATCGACCATGCAAAGCATATCCGATGGGCATAATACTTTTACTATACCTCAACCTAGTTGTTATTAAAATGTTGTCAAAGAGGCACATCCATCCGATAAGTACTTGGTCAGATAACATACCCAAGGGCGTGTTTTTTTTACGGATGTGCATACCACTAGGGAAAAAACGGTGTATAATGCGTGATCGACCATGCAAATCATATCCGATGGTGACAATACTTTTCACGCACCTCAATGTAGTTAAAACGGACTTGTGTGCAAAGTGGGGCCCCCATCTGATAAGTACTTATTTGAATAACACACCTATGGCCGTGTTTTTATATGGTTATGCATGACACTAAGGCAAAAACGGTGTGTTATGCTTGATCAACCATGCAAATCAAATCCGAAGGTGACAATACTTTGCACACACCTCAACCTAGTTGAAATGGACTTGCGTGCAAACTAGAGCCCCCATCCGATAAGTACTAGTTTGAATAACACATCTAGGACTGCGTTTTTTTACGAATGTGCATGACACTAAGACAAAAATGGTGTTTTATGCTTGCTCGACAATGCAAAGCATATCCGATGGGCACAATACTTTGCACACACCTTCAACTAGGTAGAGTTGACTTACATGCAAAGTGGCACGCCCATCCCATAAGTGCTTCATTGGATAACATACCTAGCAGCGTGTTTTGACGGATGTGCATGACACTAGAGTAAAAATAGAATTTAATGCTCGATCGACCATGCAAAGGATATCTGATGCACACAAAACTTTTCGTACGCCTCAACCTAGGTGGTATTGAAATGTTCTCAATGAGGCACACCCATCCGATAAGTACTTGGTCAGATAACACCTAATGGTGTGTTTTTTTTGCGAATGTGCATATCATTAGGGAAAAAATGATGTATAATGCGTGATCGACCATGTAAATCATATCCGATGGTGACAATACTTTGCACGCACCTCAAAGTAGTTAAAACGGACTTGCGTGCAAAGTGGAGGCCCCATCTGATAAGTATTTATTTGAATAACATACCTATGGCCGTGTTTTTATATGGTTGTGCATGACACTAAGGCAAAAACAGTGTGTTATGCTTGATCGACAATGCAAAGCATATCCGCTGGGCACGATACTTTGCACACACCTTCAAATAGGTGGAATTGACTTACATGCAAAGTGGCACGCCCATCGCATAAGTGCTTGATCAGATAACACACCTAGCAGCGTGTTTTTTTACGGATGTGCATGGCACTAAGGCAAAAATGGAATTTAATGCTCGATCGCCCATGCAAAGCATATCCGATGGGCACGATACTTTGCACACACCTTCAACTAAGTGGAATTGACTTACATGCAAAGTGGCATTCCCATCGCATAAGTGCTTGATCGGATAACACACCTAGCAGCGTGTTTTTTTACGGATGTGCATGGCACTAAGGCAAAAATTGTATTTAATGCTCGATTGACCATGCAAAGCATATCCGATGGGCATAATACTTTACCTATACCTCAACTTAGGTCATATTAAAATTTTTTCAAAGAGGCACACCCATCCGATAAGTACTTGGTCAGATAACATACCTAAGGGCGTGTTTTTTTGCGAATGTGCATACCACTAGGGAAAAAACGGTGTATAATGTGTGATCGACCATGCAAATCATATCCGATGGTAACAATACTTTGCACACACCTCAACCTAGTTGAAATAGACTTGAGTGCAAACTGGAGCCCCCATCCGATAAGTACTAGTTTGAATAACATACCTAGGACCGTGTTTTTTCATGGTTGTGCATGACACCAAGGCAAAAACGGTGTTTTATGCTTGATCGACAATGCAAAGCATATCCGATGGGCACAATAATTTGCACACACCTTCAACTAGGTGGAATTAACTTACATGCAAAGTGGCACGCCCATTGCATAAGTGCTTGATCAGATAACACACCTAGCAGCGTGTTTTTTTACGGATGTGCATGGCACTAAGGCAAAAATGGTATTTAATGCTCGATCAACCATGCAAAGCATATCCGATGGGCACAATACATTGCACACACCTTTAACTAGGTGGAATTGACTTACATGCAAAGTGGCATGCCCATCCCATAAGTGCTTGATTGGATAACATACCTATCAGCGTGTTTTTTTACGGATGTGCATGACACTAGAGCAAAAATAGTATTTAATGGTCGATCGACCATGCAAAGCATATCCGATGGGCACAATACTTTGCACACACCTTCAAATAGGTGGAATTGACTTACATGAAAAGTGGCACGCCCATCGCATAAGTGCTTGATCAGATAACACACGTAGAAGTGTGTTTTTTTACGGATGTGCATGGCACTAAGGCAAAAATGGTAATTAATGCTCGATCGACCATGCAAAGCATATCCGATTGGCACGATACTTTGCACACACCTTCAACTAGGTGGAATTGACTTACATGCAAAGTGGAATTCCCATCGCATAAGTGCTTGATCGGATAACACACCTAGCAGCGTGTTTTTTTACGGATGTGCATGGCACTAAGGCAAAAATGGTATTTAATGCTCGATCGACCATGCAAAGCATATCCAATGGGTATAATACTTTTCCTATACCTCAACTTAGGTCGTATTAAAATGTTGTCAAAGAGGCACACCCATCCGATAAGTACTTGGTCAGATAACATACCTAAGGGCGTGTTTTTTTGCGGATGTGCATACCACTAGGGAAAAAACGGTGTATAATGCGTGATCAACCATGCAAATCATATCCGATGGTGAAAATACTTTGCACACACCTCAACCTAGTGGAAACAAACTTGCGTGCAAACTGGATCCCCCATCCGATAAGTACTAGTTTGAATAATACACCTAGGACCGTGTTTTTTCATGGTTGTGCATGACACCAAGGCAAAAACGGTGTTTTATGCTTGATCGACAATGCAAAGCATATCCGATGGGCACAATACTTTGCACACACCTTCAACTAGGTAGAATCAACTTACATGCAAAGTGGCACGCCCATCCCATAAGTGCTTGATTGGATAACATACCTAGCAGCGTGTTTTTTGACTTATGTGCATGACACTAGAGTAAAAATAGTATTTAATACTCGATGGACCATGCAAAGGATATCGGATGGGCACAATACTTTGCACACACTTTCAACTAGGTGGAATTGACTTACATGCAAAGTGGCATTCCCATCGCATAAGTGCTTGATCGGATAACACACCTAGGAGCGTGTTTTTTTACGGATGTGCATGGCACTAAGGCAAAAATGGTATTTACTGCTCGATCGACCATGCAAAGCATATCCGATGGGCATAATAATTTTCTCATACCTCAACCTAGGTGGTATTAAAATGTTGTCAAAGAGGCACACCCATCTGATAAGTACTTGGTCAAATAACATACCTAAGGGCGTGTTTTTTTGCGGATGTGCATACCACTAGGAAAAAAACGGTGTATAATGCGTGATCAACCATGCAAATCATATCCGATGGTGACAATACTTTGCACACACCTCCACCTAGTGGAAACGGACTTTCGTGCAAATTGGAGCCCTTATCCGATAAGTACTAGTTTGAATAATACACCTAGGACCGTGTTCTTTCATGGTTGTGCATGACACCAAGGCAAAAACGGTGTTTTATGCTTGATCGACAATGCAAAGCATATCCGATGGGCACAATACTTTGCACACACCTTCAACTAGGTGGAATCGACTTACATGCAAAGTGGCGCGCCCATCCCATAAGTTCTTGATCGGATAACATACCTAGAAGCGTGTTTTTTGACGGATGTGCATGACACTAGAGCAAAAATAGTATTTAATGCTCGATCGACCATTCAAAGCATATCCGATGGGCACAAAACTTTTCGTACGCCTCAACCTAGGTGGTATTGAAATGTTTGCAATGAGGCACACCCATCCGATAAGTAATTGGTCAGATAACACACCTAGCAGCGTGTTTTTTTACGGATGTGCATGGCACTAAGGCAAAAATGGTATTTAATGCTCGATCCACCATGCAAAGCATATTCGATGGGCACGATACTTTGCACACACCTTTAACTAGGTGGAATAGACTTATATGCAAAGCGGCACGTGCATCCCATAAGTGCTTGATTGGATTACATACCTAGCAACGTGTTTTTTGACGGATGTGCATGACACTAGAGCAAAAATAGTATTTAATGCTCGATCGACCATGCAAAGCATATCCGATGGGCACAAAACTTTTCGTACGCCTTAACCTAGGTGGTATTGAAATGTTCTCAATGAGGCACACCAATTCGATAAGTACTTGGTCAGATAACACACCTAATGGCGTGTTTTTTTGCGGATGTGCATATCATTAGGAAAAAAATGGTGTATAATGCGTGATAGACCATGCAAATCATATCCGATGGTGACAATACTTTGCACGCACCTCAATGTAGTTAAAAAGGACTTGCGTGCAAAGTGGAGCCCCCATCTGATAAGTACTTATTTGAATAACACACCTATGGCCGTGTTTTTATATGGTTGTGCATGACACTAAGGCAAAAATGGTGTGTTATGCTTGATCGACAATGCAAAGCATATCCGATGAACACAATACTTTGCACACACCTTCAACTAGTTGTAATTGACTTACATGCAAAGTGGCACGCCCATCGCATAAGTGCTTGATCAGATAACACACCTAGCAGCGTGTTTTTTTACGGATGTGCATGGCACTAAGGCAAAAATGGTATTTAATGCTCGATCGACCATGCAAAGCATATCCGATGGGCACGATACTTTGCACACACCTTCAAACTTGTGGAATAGACTTACATGCAAAGTGGCACGCCCATCCCATAAGTGCTTGATCGGATAACATACCTAGCAGCGTGTTTTTTGACGGATGTGCATGACACTAGAGTAAAAAAAGTATTTAATGCTCGATGGACCATGCAAATGATATCCGATGGGAACAAAACTTTTTGTATGCCTCAACCTAGGTGGTATTGAAATGTTCTCAATGAGGCACACCCATCCGATAAGTACTTGGTCAAATAACACACCTAATGGCGTGTTTTTTTGCGGATGTGCATATCATTAGGAAAAAAATGGTGTATAATGCGTGATCGACCATGCAAATCATATCCGATGGTGACAATATGTTGCATGCACCTCAACGTAGTTGAAACAAACTTGCATGCAAAGTGGATCCCCCATCTGATAAGTGCTTATTTGAATATCACACCTATGGCCGTATTTTTATATGGTTGTGCATGACACTAAGGCAGAAACGGTGTGTTATGCTTGATCGACAATACAAAGCATATCCAATGAACACAATACTTTGCACACACCTTCAACTAGGTGTAATTGACTTACATGCAAAGTGGCACGCCCATCGCATAAGTGCTTGATCAGATAACACACCTAGCAGCGTGTTTTTTTACGGATGTGCATGGCACTAAGGCAAAAATGGTATTTAATGCTCGATCAACCATGCAAAGCATATCGGATGGGCACGATACTCTGCACACATCTTCAACTAGGTGTAATTGACTCACATGCAAAGTGGCATTCCCATCGCATAAGTTCTTGATCGGATAACACACCTAGCAGCGTGTTTTTTTACGGATGTGCATGGCACTAAGGCAAAAATGGTATTTAATGCTCGATCGACTATGCAAAGCATATCCGATGGGCATAATACTTTTCTTATACCTCAACCTAGGTGGTATTAAAATGTTGTCAAAGAGGTATACCCATCCGATAAGTACTTGGTCAGATAACATACCTAAGGGTGTGTTTTTTTGCGGATGTGCATACCACTAGGGAAAAAACGGTGTATAATGCGTGATCGACCATGCAAATCATATTCGATGGTGACAATACTTTGCACACACCTCAACCTAGTTGAAACAGACTTGCGTGCAAACTGGAGCCCCCATCCGATAAGTACTAGTCTGAATAACACATCTAGGACTGCGTTTTTTTACGAATGTGCATGACACTAAGACAAAAACGGTGTTTTATGCTTGATCGACAATGCAAAGCATATCCGATGGGCACAATACTTTGCACACACCTTCAACTAGGTAGAATCAACTTACATGCAAAGTGGCACGCCCATCCCATAAGTGCTTGATCATATGACATACCTAGCAGCGTGTTTTTTGACGGATGTGCATGACACGAGTAAAAATAGTATTTGATGCTTGATTGACCATGCAAAGGATATCCAATGGGCACAAAACTTTTTTTACGCCTCAAACTAGGTGGTATTGAAATGTTCTCAATGAGGCACAACCATCCGATAATTACTTGGTCAGATAACACACCTAATGGCGTGTTTTTGTGCGAATGTGCATATCATCAGGGAAAAAATGGTGTATAATGCGTGATCGACCATGCAAATCATATCCGATGGTGACATTACTTTGCACGCACCTCAACGTAGTTAAAACAGACTTGCGTGCAAAGTGGAGCCCCCATCTGATAAGTACTTATTTGAATAACACACCTATGGCCGTGTTTTTATATGGTTGTGCATGACAGTAAGGCAGAAATAGTGTGTTATGCTTGATCGACAATGCAAAGCATATTGGATGGGCACAATACTTTGCACACACCTTCAACTAGGTGGAATTGACTTACATGCAAAGTGGCATTCCCATCGCATAAGTACTTGATCGGATAACACACCTAGCAGCGTGTTTTTTTAATGGATGTGCATGACAGGAGCAAAAATAGTATTTAATGCTCGATGGACCATGCAAAGCATATCCGATGGGCACAACACTTTTTGTACACCTCAACTAGGTGGAATTGACTTACATGCAAAGTGGCACCTGCATCCCATTAGTGCTTGATTGGGCTTGATTGGATAACGTACCTAGTAGGCTCATGTTTTTTTACGGATGTGCATGACACTAGAGCAAAAATAGTATTTAATGCTTGATTGACCATGCAAAGGATAACTTGGCATGTCCATCTGATGAGTACTTGATCGGATAACTTCTCCCACTAATAAATTAAGTACTAATTAAAAATTATAATAAATAAGTAGATTATTAAAAAGAGACTAAAATTTATGTAATTGTTGCCACTGCAGCTTGCTTGCGAAGGACTCTCACAAAGGAGATGGCTATAGATTTTGTTCCAGGGATGGATGTGATTTTATGTAGCAAAAGAGAAGTAGTTGCATTTGCTACAATCCATGATAGTGATCCCAATTCACTTTGCCACTTTCGAAGACTTGGCGAAGATAAGGTAGCAGTTACTGTATCAAAGATTCTTAGCGCACATGTTGAGCTAAAGTATAAATGTGGAGATATGGAAACACTTGGAGATGTTATGCCCTACAATACATCCAACAAATCATTTATAGAATGGGACAAAGATGAGACTTATGCAACAAACATTATCAAGAATACAAAGTGCACCACCTTGGATTTTACTATAGGGGACATTTTACAAATGAGATCATTTGCAAATAAGATTGTAGCAGAAGGTGAAGTATTGGGATTTGAACAAGTGGAGCAATGGTCATTTGTGCAGATGAGGATTCTAAAAGTCACTGATGATGGTATGGTTGATAACATAACATCCTTATGTGATCCCTACTATGAGGTAGGCAAGAATATGAGATGGAGCATGCAATTTTTAAACATGAGAAAGAGGCACGTGGTTTTAAATGATAAAGACAACACATACTACAATATCAAAGGACCTAAAAAGCATGCCCATGTGCCAAGCTCTATCACTTCAAATGTGGATGATTTCAATATACTCAATTATAGAAGTGACATCTTATCTGGAGTGGATGAGTTCATTGGTTCCAAGAAACAAAATGATTTTAGAAGCGAAACCTTATCTGGGGTGGATGAATTCTTGCACAGTGAGAAGGGCAAAGGTTTCAATAGCGATGTCTTGTCAAGTGTGGATGAGTTCATGCATATTAACAAACCTGGTGTCAATCAAGGTTGTGGATTTGTGAAAGCCATGCAAGATGTCCCAATGAGTGATGTTCTCTCAGGAGTGGAAGAGTTTCAAGGTTCTCAATACTCTCGTAGAATATTGAATTCATTGAATGGTCCTAAGAGTATGTTAAAAATGAGGATGAGATCAACAGAGGATTATTCAGTATTTAACTTTGATTGTGATATGAACAAGGATGCAACGACCAATCATGGATGCTTGGTTACAAACAAATGTGAGGAGAAGAAGTGCATAAATACAGATAACAATGTGCACGAGGAACGAAAACGGTCATACATATGCATGAAGAGAAAGAGAATCCAGGCAGATCCACAAAAGCAACCAAAGAGGAAGAGAGTAATGAAGGAGGAGAACATGTTAAATGCATTGGGATATCTATGTTGCAAGCGAAGATGTATGCGCTTCATTGATCTTGCAGACATCAGGGAATGTAGAGGACACGTGTGGCAAAGAAGGGGAAGCGAAAGAAATGAATACCTTCTCACAAGTCTCTCTTGCTTTCTTCAGAATGGCAATAAAAGGCTAAGTTCAAGACAAAAGGTAAAACCTCTCATAAATGGAAAAAGGATTTGCAATAAGGCATATCGCAATATTACTGGATTATCCCATGGTACATATTGGGATTTAGTCACCAAGGCAAAGGGCGGCAACAAATTTAGCATTCACTGTAATAGAGGAAGGTCCAAATCAAGAATCTCAACTGTCAGGGCAGCAGCAATTTTGCAAGACTTCATACATGAAAATGCTTTGCCTCAACCCCATATATCTACCAAACTCCCTAAGGGTGACGCGATCACTGAAATGCACCTTCCAATGGGCTTGACAAAGCTCGAAGTATTTGACTCTATTGCAGAAAAGCAAAGGCAAAGAGGGGATGCCGTAGCTTCTTCTCATACTTTGTATACTCTTTGGAAGAAGAACTTTGGATATGTTAAAATCCCAAGGAGGCAAAAAATGTCAAAGTGCAATGTCTGTGATGATTTAAAGCGAGCGATTGAGAGTCCAACATGTCCAAATCAAAGGGAATTATACAAAAAAAACCGAAAATCTCATCATGACCTTATTCGACATTCCAGACAAAAATATGCATTTTGGAAGGAGCAAGCTATTTCGCATCCTGATGACTACATGTGCCTTATTGTAGATGGCATGGATCAGAATACAACAACATTGCCTCGTTTTGTTGCCACTCCACCTAAATTACAAGGAAAGCACTTTCTAAAGACACATCTATGTGGAGTGTTAGTGCATGGAATTAAGTTCTTTGCAGATATATGGATTGATTCCTTGCATCTACATGATAGCAATCAAGTTGTAACATCTATTATGAAGGCAATTCGCAATGTACATGCAGAAAAAGGTCGCCTGCCACCGACTTTGAGAATACAAGCTGATAATTGCTGGCGAGAAAATAAGAATGTACTCATGTTTGCCTTCTGCTCCATGCTAGTTGCTGATCGAATCTTCAATGAGGTCGAATGTGGATTTTTGTATGTTGGGCATACACATGAGGATATCGATCAGTTTTTTAGCACAGTCTCAAGGGAGCTTAAATGCAAGGATGTGGAGACAATAGATGACTTGGTAAGAAGATGTGGCAGGCAAGTTGGTGGTCATAAGGAAAGTACAGTATGTGAGAGGCTCGAAAGAATGTATGATTGGAAGAGCTTCATTCTACCTTTCATACAAACGGGTGGTGATGCATTGACAGGTCATACCAATCCACACTACTTTCGTTTTTTTTTTAAAGATGAAAAACCCGTAATGCAATGGCAACAGTATTCTCATGATACAAAATGGGAACCTGAAGAACCTTACAGTCTCTTAACTTCAATTCCCAGCAAGGAAAGGTATCCAACATGGGCTCCTATACAAGAATTTAATGAGAGGTCTAATTGTGAAATAGATGGATTAAAAGCATTTATTACATACAAAGAGAAAATGCTCCAGAGATATCCTGATTCGAAGCCTACTTGGAGAGAACACACTACCACTGTAATTAACAAGACACGAAATTTAATAAAGGACCTTGAGAGAATGCAAGGCTCAAAGGATGTCAAGGAAGAATGCAATATGTTTTGGCCAAATGTTCATAACGATTTGCGCCCAGCTCCAATCTTTGAAAATGATTTTGTATCATTACTCCCACGTCCATATTGTGGATCGAAGAAGAGAGAGTTTATGCCACAAGTAGATATAGAGGTTGATTGTTTTGTTGTGGTTCGGCCATCGGATGATGAATATGAGAATGTGAAGTTTTGGGTTGCAAAAGTAGTTGATGTGCAAAGAGATGACCAAGGGAGAGCTACAACATTTACAGCGGTATGGTATGAGCCAAAGGGCAGGAAGGAGAATATCGATAACAACACATTATATACTAATTGTATAATGAAGGAGTGGGTCCCAAATGATGAAGCAGTCTCTCAAGTTTCGATGAAGACAATCATAGTGTCTTGGCATTCAAGGGCAAAGAAATCAAAGAAGCACATGGGATATGAGGTAGAAGGAAAAATAAAAATACCACAGCAAACTATTTTGCATATACACGAATTTTTAAGGATGCTCGCCATGGAGAAAGTAGAAGGAGATAGCGCAAATGAAGAATGTCCATGATTAAAGCTTTGTATTGAAGTCCATTGATTCAGAAGGATTTTATTTGGGTACTAGGAAAGGAGCCAATCCAAGACAATTATAATCAGAGTCATCACCTCGTATGTCAAATGAGAGTCAAAATATGCACTGGATGTCACCCAAGGGTCAAGGCTTGCCAAGACAATAGGGAGTTAATGCAGATGGCACATGGCAAGGGACTATCACATTGAGCAATAAGACAATGGGGAGTCAATGCACCCAAGGGGCAAGGCTTGGCAAGATAACTTGTGGGAGTTAATGCAGATGGCACCTGTATTTTGCACTGGATGTCACCCAAGGGTCAAGGCTTGGCAAGACAACAGGGAGTTAATGCAGATGGCACCTGGCAAGGGACTATCGCATTGAGCAATAAGACAATGGGGAGTCAATGCACCCAAGGGGCAAGGCTTGGCTAGACAAGCCTAGGTCAAATTATGCAGATGGCAACTGGCAAGGGACTGTCGTGACATTGAGCAATAAAACAATGGGGTGTCAAATTATGCAGATGGCACGAATTGAGGCTCTTTAAGAGCAACAATTTAAATTGTAAACATATGTTCAATCTATATCATTTTGGATATAAAGACTCTAGCTAAGAGCAACGTCTCTCAATGTAATCATATACATAAAGCTACAATTGCTATTATCCCTCTTTGGTCTTATGGCATCATGTCTTCTTTCTATTTATTAAAAGTTTTGTTAAATTTTGTGCATATTGCCGAGTGACAATGTTATTTTCATGAAATATTTAAGTCTCCTTTCATGGATTTATAAATTTATCACGTCAACGAAAAATGTCAAGGAAAAATATTTAAAATAATTAAATTAACAAATAACTTAGATATAGCTAGAATTTCTAATATAGGATTATTTCAAATTCTTGCATGTTGGTGCAAAAGTATAGATTGAAAAAACAATATTTGTATGTGAATATGATAGAGCCACAAAGTGAACTTTTGATTTGGGAATATGATAGAGCCACAAAGTGAACTTTTGATTTGGGAAGGAAAAACGTCAAGGAAAAATATTAAAAATAATTAAATTAACAAATAACTTAGATATAGCTAGAATTTCTAATATAGGATTATTTCAAATTCTTGCATGTTGGTGCAAAAGTATAGATTGAAAAAATAATATTTTTATGTGAATATGACAGTGCCACAAAGTGAACTTTTGATTTGGGAAGAAACTTTTTAGACAGTAAAATTTTGATTTGGAAAGGATATTTTCATAAAGTAAAGTTTTCATTTGGGAAGGATTTTTGGGCTTCGTCCAAAAACAACACAAAAAGTCCAAAATTAATGAAATAGGTGTTTTCAGTAAGTGCTAAATATTACAATGGTGCCAAGATTACCATGTAATGCATAATGTGCGACTCCCCCCATGCTTTCACCCCATTAATTGCATAAACTCTTTCATAGCCATCCTGAACCTTTCATAATACATGTCATCGATTTGAACCTAGCGAAGCAATTTTATCAATGCATCTACCTTTGTCCATACTTGATCTCTCAAAGTTGCTACTTGAGGATGAGAAGCCTTATTGGTAGTGCATTCACATAATGCCTTCCAATATTCCCAACCCAAACTACTTTGAGACAATGAATGTTTGTCTTTGTCGAGATTGTGGTTCGATAGGAATCTCCTTACCTTCCCTCCACCCATGGACACTTTTGTAGGAAGATTCTGTGTTGCCCCAGACATTTTCTTATCCTCCTTAAGTTTGACATGTCCTCCATGGAATCCCATCTCTGACAGTAACTTCTCAGCTTCTACAATGCACCGTGCGGATACTTCTTGCAAAATTAAATTCCAAGCATAGATAAGATGCAAATACAACAACTTATCAAGTACGCACAGTTTCGCATGTAAAGTACATATGTGTACTCTCTCAAGTGGGATGGGCAAGATGGGATCCGACTTTCGATCCTTCTTGTTACAATTGGGAGCTTGCGTTTGGCTGCAAGATAGAATGCCATTCTCCCATTATAAGCCAGCCTTTTGCTTACATTGCGAACACATGCAATAAAGGCATGTGTTCATTGCATTTGCCCTTGTATCACAACCATGCAAGCACTTGAGGGTTTTCAAATCACCATCAAGATCCTATTCAACTTGAAAGGTTTCATGGCCATTGACTATCAATGTTTGCCCTTCCTCTTGTCTTTGAATCGTCGATGGGATTCATGTTCCATCTAGAACCCACTTCAATGTCTCATGGCACTCTTTCGGAGTCTCAAATGCTACAAGACACCGTATATCTTTCTCTGATTGCACTGAGAAATCTTGCTCTACTTCTTCATACCCTTGAACAAAGGTTAAGGCTTTATTCATAATGCAGATGCTGACTCTCTCTAACTTGTGTTCTTTCACCAACTAAGCTTCATCCATTTTGATGACAAATATGAGCTTTCCATTGCAATCTATACAACAAAAGAGAGAAATCGTTAGGATAAACATGATATAGGAAATGAACTAAGTAAACTGCACTGCTATAATGGATTTCCTCTTACCATCTTCTCTCATGCCATAGAATTTGACCATTGCTTGTTGCAGTTTCTCAAAATCTAAGTAGACATTGTTGAAAGCATTCATCTCAAAGGTTTGCAAGCTAGATTTCTTTTTACTCTTCCAAGTCATTGTGCCCCTTATGCAATGGTATCCTCCAAGCATTTCTCTTGCAAATTGGTTTGTTTCTCGTCGTGCACATCTCACAGACCAAGGTGTGGGTAGGGGCACTGTAGGCTTCTTATACTATCCCAAAATAGCAGACTTGAAAATTTTGAAAACAGATGTGTAAGCTTCATGACTTACACCGGCAGTATTACAAGCTGCAAGCATCTCCTTTGCATCCACAGTACCCTTGAAGTCCTTCATCACCTCTTCAGCAACTTGCACACATAGGTGCTTGTGTCTTGGGTCCCTTAGTATCCCAATGACATCGCTTGACTTTAATAAAGTAGCTAGAGCATATGAATAGTCAATATCATCCCCGTCTGTTCTTCCCATCACATCTTCCATGAAGTTCCTAAAGAAGAATACAATAAAAACTTAGTCACAAACAGTGTAGCACAAAAGAGTGTAATCTCATTGGAACATTTGATAGCCAACCTTGTATCTTGAACTCTCCTCTTTCTAGCACCACCAGCGGGTGCCAATGCATCCATGTTATGCAAGTACCTTCTTTTCCTCTCCTTCAATCCCAAAGGTGTTTCTTTCATCTTTTGCACTCGTTCTTCTGCCTTCTCTTGTTCCTTCTTTATGGCTTGTTGAACTTGATTGTATATAGATCTTTCCAAGCCTTTTTTGGACTCAGCTAGCTTACAGAGTGACTCTTCTAATTTATGTCACTCCAAGTCCAATGCATTTTGCTCCAAGTCTAATGCTTTGGCTTTATCATGAAGATCCTGGTTCTTCCTTTGAAGATCCTACATAGAGTTATGCATTGCAACAATGGTGCTATTTCCTAAATGCGCTAGCATCTCTACTTGGGCTCTGCGCATCTCGCTTGCTTGGATAGCCATTGACTGAGCATTGTTTAACCGATTGCAATAACTAAGCAACCCCGCATGTCCATTTCCAACAAACCGAACTAGCTCATGCATTGTATGGAAAGGAGGGCTCTTTTGGTTGGCAGGATGTAAAGGATACAAGGATCCTTCTACCCAAAGGTTGAGATGCTTCTTTCCTTGCGAATGAAGACTGTGGATTTTGGAAGTCCCCTCAATCCTAAACTACGTGTGCTTGCATATTCAGCCTCCAACTCTAAGTGAACTTGGTACTTGTTGGAGACGTCCTTGGTGCCATGACTAAAGGAGTGTAGAGAAGGAGAAGGTGTGGAGATGCAGGCTTGAAGGAGCAACATGTAGGAAGAGGGAGGGTGAGGAGGAGGAGGGATGGGGGAGGGAGGACCAGTAGTTGAAGAGGAGGAAAGGGGGGCAGACCAATAGGTGTGGAGGGTGAGGAGGAGTAGGCATGGAGGAGGAGGGAGGGAGGAGGGAGGAGCAGGAGGGATGGGGGAAGAGGAGCAGCAGTGGAGGAGGAGGGAGGGGATGAGGAGGGGAGGAGGAGCAGGCATGGAGGAGGGAGGGAGGGGGAGGGCAAGAGGAGCAGGCGTGGAGGAGGGAGGGAGGGAGGTGGAGGAGGAGGAGGAAGGGGGAGGAGGGAGTGAGGAGGGGGAGGGGGAGGGGAGGAGAGGGGAGGGGGAGGAGGGAGGAAGGGAGTGGGAGGAGGAGCAAGGGGGAGGAGGGAGTGAGGAGGGGGAGTGAGGGAGGGGGAGGGAGGGAGGGAGGAGAGAGGAGGGAGGGAATTCAGAATTCAAATTTTGAATTTTTAATTTTTTGGTTCCCACTGAGGAGTAAAAGTTGTGTAAGAGGTGTAAGAGGTGGGGTCACTTTTGGGCTTAACCCACCTAGGTGAGGGGATATTAGGACTTTTTGGGACCTACCTTGGCCCTTTCATTAGGACTAATCCATTTCTTAATCCATTCATTATGAGGGCCTTTTGAGACCTCAATTCTCCCCTAATGTCGGGCGTGGGGCACCCTGGCGAGGAGGAGTTAGGGGGGGGCGAGATGTGCCAAGAGGGGCAAGATGAGGCATCCCAAGGGGGAGCGAGATGGGGGCCAAGGGGGGTCGAGATGGGTCGAGGGGGGGTGAGATGGGCGAGATGAGGCATGGGAGGAGTGGAAGGAGGAGTGGGGGAAGGACGTGGAACAAGGAGTGGAAGGAGAGTGAGGAAGGAGGAAGGAGAGTGGGGGAAGGAGGTGCAAGGAGGGGTGGAGGATGGAGGTGGAAGGAGGAGTAGAGTCTAATGGAAGGAGCATTTTTGGGGCTGTTTTGAGGGAGTGGAAGAATGAGTTTTGGAGGAGTTTCGAGGCTTCTTTGGGGGTATGAGGGAGAAGGAGACTTTTTTAGAGAAAGAGTTTTAGGACTGCTATGATGTTGGAAAGTGCATGCCCTTCATGTATTGTTGTTACTATCCTTCAATATTTCCTAGGATCAATAATGTCTCATCCAAGAGAGCATAGCGCTATGAGTGCATCAAATGCAATGTGTCAAAGCTTTCCCTCGGCATAAAATAGCATCTGTGTGCTAAACATTATTCAATCAAGCATCCCACAAGGCAATTTGGGCCTATCAGTGCATCAAACAAGAATCGCAATGCATCCAAATGGTCTGTAAAACATCCACTACAACCCAATGGAAACCACAAATGGGCGCACATAGCTCAGACTACAAAACTAGATTGATCTACATAAGATATATCCAAGAAATCACGTCCCCATGGCAATGACCGCTAATGAAAATAGAACCTGGGATGCCTCAAACTTGGGCGTCACTGCATAATCTAACTGAGCAAGACAATTTGCAAATATCTATCTTCTGCTCGAACTCCAAAATCCCAACCAATGAATGGGAAATGGGGAGTCAACCCTTGCAATTGACCTATAATCCAAAAATCAAAGGTTTGAACCTTTGAATGGATTTTTGATAGAGAAACAAATGATTTGGTGCCTTAGAGAGACACAACTTCTCCAAATCTCCACGGAATTGCACAAGAGCTGGCAAGTAGGGGTTTTTGGGCCTCCAAAACACAATGAAACAAATGGTTTTGAAAACCTGGTCCCTATCATCGGGTCCAACACACGGATCAAAAAACGTTTTTGCAAACAAACCTATTTGTAAACACCAGCAGAGTGTCAATGATACGCAATAAAAAAGTTTTAGGACCTCCTGAGTCCACCGGAACTAATAGATCTGCGAATGGTTGCTTCAAACTCAAGTTCCAACACAATGGCTGGAAAACTTTGAAGCAAAGATACTAAGTCAGAAATCCAACAAAATGATGCCAAATTCAAGAATGAAGGTGTTTTTAAACTCCTAACATGCAATGGATACCAAAAGGAGGCAATGGTTGGCTCTATAAGTCATTATGGACTCTCAATAGTCGAAAGGATCAAGGGAATCATCAAAAAACGTCTTTTTTTGCTCCAAAACAACTCAAAGAACTTTCCAAAGGTTTCTACAAGGTCTCTACACACCACGATGCAAGTAAATTCACCCAACAAAGCTTCTCCTTCTTCCCACCGAGCTGCACCAGTAGACTTCGGGCTCCACGCTCACACCCGAGCTTACCTAGAACACCCGCACTCTAATACCAGTTGAGAGATCTCAACAATGGAAGCGGAATGAAAGAAGGTGAGAGAGAGGGAGAGCTAGAAGAGAGAGCCACACCAGTTTTGGTGGGTGCAGAACACCCTAATCTTGTATGTCATCCATATATATATGTGTTTGAGTATTGTACATAATTGGGGTTAAGGTAGAGTGGCCTTTAACTTCCACATGGATATGGCTGGTGATGTGTCATAGGATGGAGAGCCAAGGCAAACAATAGAACCCATGACTTGGGCAGCGTAATGCGAAAGGGGTGTCAAGGTTGTAGTAAGAGATTCATCGTAGGGGTGGAAGGGAGCTTTGAGAACGTGGAAGGGGGTAGGAGAGGCCTATTCTTAGGTGCTAAAAATTGTACCCAGATCTATAAAGGGATTAAGGGGAGAGAAAGGAGGACTTGCTGACCTCCCACTTCTTTTTCCTTTGATCTTTACATCAATTTGTGCAAATTTGGGTGCCTATTGCGCTGCTATGGTCACATTGTCCAACCATTGGATTTTGTTATGATCAAATAATCACAATACTGACACCATCATAAATGACACATTGTCGGGATGAGGGGGGAGGAGAGATGGCACATGCAAAGTCCCAATTACATATTCTAGCTAGAACCCACCTTGTTGGTAGCTTAGAGTAGCATAGGCAATCATATACATCATCATCTGGCCACTGGTCTATATTTCTTAGACTCTAGATCCCCATGACATGCGATTAGATGGTTGTCATGGGATAACTTCTTGGTGATCAGAGCCAAGATAATAATAATTCAATGGTAAGAAAACTAGAAAATTGAAAATTGCAACCATTTTGAATGGCATTATTTAAACTAGAAATTCTAAAATTCTTTCAGTTTGCTTTCCTATTGTTCTTACAGTCTGATTCTGCCTCAATGCTAATTCAAGCCTAGGAATTAGATGGTCCACAGTGCACAGTCATTGACATAATGGTCTGATGCAAGCTAATCTGAGGCAAAGAATTTAGATGGTAATGATCTCGCTCATGTAGGGACAGTGTTTACTAATGGATTTAATTGCCAAAAGAACTTCGACCATCCACAACAATGTGGATCGTGAAAATATGAGCCTGCAATTTAGATGGTTCTGAGTCTACAATGTCTATCTTCAAAATCTGAGCCTACAAATTAGATGGTCTCTTAGAGATGCCCACTTGGAATAGACATCAGTCCATTTGAAGGAAGGACCTACAATGTGGGTCTTTTGAATGAGATGGTCACGAGTCTACAATGTGGATCTTGAAAATCTAAGTCTGTAAGCTAGATGGTCCTAAGTGCAGTCATTGTTTTATCACTGGAAAACACACACACACACTCCTACCAGTGTAGTGGTCCATAATCACCACTCTGGTGGGTGATATGAGCTCGTGCATTGCAAGCCCAAACACATGAGGAAGGGTCAAGGAAAAAGATGATAGTAGCAATGAGGATGATAAGTCATTGGTTTGGGATACATGGTATTATGTGAAAATCACATAAAATTCATTCATTTAGGATTTGTGCTCACCAGTCTGATGGTTGTAGAAGATAAGTGGCATACATTTTCCCTTGTGTGGAATTACTAGCGCTTCTTTGGGCTTTACTATCTAGGATTTACTAAAAGCAAGTGCGGGTTGTTTGGGATTTACATTTTTCCTACAGTTCAAGGTATATTCATCCCTAAACATTAATACACTAGATCTTTCCAAGCATTAATAGACAACAAGTAAAAGTACAAATAGTCAGATCACACTTGGAGATACAAATCATGATAAAAATACAGTTTGCATCAAAAAACAATCTTGAACTTTGGAACTGCAAAAAGATACATCCTTTTTGTTTAGGAACAATAGAATAGTACACAGTATCCACATAGAAGTTACCTAAGAAAAGTATACACAATCTTCATACTGCTAGACTACAGTCAAAGTACCATCATTCATATTACAAGTCCTTAAGACATGCTAAAAGGTAGTTATAACCACTTTCTTGGCTCCTACTAATGGCTACTCATCTATTGGCACATGATCTTCCTAGGACTTATGCCTAACCTATGACATAGGCTAAGTACCAAAATACCCCTCACCATTTTTGGTGGAGAGGATTTTCAAAAAATTCAAAGACTCAAAACCTTCATATTAAGTTCTCTTTCATACATTTGAGGTTGATGGTCTCAGAACACTTGAAGTAATGCTTTCCTTGACAGTTGTCAAATCATGGACATTGGAGCATGTTGGTCTATTACACTATCAACCTCACTGGTTACTTTGGAGTGTGGAGTGTCTTCCACTTTAGTTGGATCATTAGCTTTGGGCTGTGTTAGGTCTCCCTTTTCCATGCTCATATGTAAATCTATAGCCTTGTGGGGATCATCAACATCATCATCATTTGTCTCCTCTACTTTCTCCTCCAAAGAAAAATGGGAAGTCTTGACTTAGGAGTGGTGAAGGCATGAGCTTTGTCTTCATCCTGTAGTGAGCTTTCACCTAGGGACTTTTTTAGCTTGGTCTGCAATTGTTGTATCTCCTCCTCTATAATCTTGCAAGTATATGTGGTAGAAGAAAAAGCTTCATAGGGCCTTTTGGCAACGATGTGTAATCAAATTTTAATATTCATCCACAAATTTTATGATGTTTCCATCAACTATATTTTTAAGTCTTGGGTGTCTACACTAGACATAAAGATGCCATCTACTTCCTCAACCATCGAACACAATTTCTTTTCAATTTTCTCCAATGCTTTGATTCTCTCTGTAAGTATAATAGTGTCCACCTATAGCATGATCTGCCCCTCTGCAATTCTTTGTAGTTCATTAAAGAATTCAATTTTCATCTCTTCTAGCCATTTTTGAATAGTAAGGAAACATGCATGTTGGACAAACACACTTTTCTGCAATCTCTCAAATTGATCCTCTTTTTGAGACTTGTATGTGGCATACTATGTCTTTACTGCTTCTAATTCTTACCTCATTGCTTCAAATTGTTTGTGCTCCTCCTTATGCATGGTAACCTAGTGCATCAATTTGTCTTTATCCTGCATTAAAGAAAATTTTGCCCCTATACCACTGTTTTGGTCATGAAAGGAGTGAAGGATTCCCATAGCATTCTCAACCTCCTTAATGGAAACAGTCTGAGATAGGCCTAGAATTAAACCAGCTTTCAAAGATGATATGATCTGTTTTTGTAGAGCTAGCATTGCAAGGGCCTTTGTAGTAGAGGAATCCTCTTGTACTAGAGAAGTGGGTTTTTTCACCTTCAATTTGACCTTATTCTCATTTTATCAGCCATAGTCATTCTCAGTAACTTGGCACCCCCAATGGGTCTATCCCACATGGCATCAGATAGTGGTGTGCCAAAAGCTTCCATGTATGCCTCAATTGTGATATACTTAGCGGCCTTGTAGGCTATTTCTTCCAATTTTGTTCCCATTGTTTGTGTAGTTTTTCAAGATCTTATGGATTTCTGTGCATGAATTCACTATGTGTTTTCATTGTATATACCAAGAACATAGTTGGCTATCCTTCTACATGTTTAAACTCAGAAAAACAATGACTGAAGCTGAAAGGTGACCAAACAAAATATGATGCCTTTCTTATGCAAAGCCCAACATAATGAAGCAAAGTAAAAAGTTGCCAATACAAAGAAAACAAGCACCATTATTGAATAACTTGAGCTGTAATAACAAAAAAACATGGGCATGACGAGCTAATGTGACAAGAAGACACAGATGTGTCAGCTGAACTTGTCCCAAGGAACATGAAACAATCCGACAATCATCTCTAGGGGCAGTTGATCCATGACAAAGTAAGAATATTAAAATAGAAGAAAAGCCAGCCCAAGACACAAGAAAAAAGCTTGCAAATGTCACCACAACTCACCCAATGCACAATGGAAGAGCTACAAAGGTGCTGAGGAGTATCTTGGGCAACTACCTCAAGAAACAAGTCAAAAATAAGGCAAAATATGCCTAAAATAAAGTCCAATTTGATAGTATTCCAAACCGACACCAAGGAAGCTCTCTAGAAGATCAAGATAGCAAATTCACCAAACGCTGGTGGATAAAGACATCAACAACTCTAGCAAATCTGCTACTTTTATAAGCCGGCTATGCTATGCAATTAGCATCATCATCTATGCTACAAACTCGAGTGAAGAACATTCCAACACAATTATTCTATTACATGGAGGCACTCCCAGTGAATGTCAGAGAAACTAATTACCCATAGTCATCAAACCAAATTGGCTCACTGTATTTTACAAGACATAGAGCTAGAGCTAAAGTTGAAAGTCAGATAGATTTAGACACTAATAGAATCTTTGAGGATCTTGACTACATACCAAGTGGAGAAAGCTCATCAACAAACTCAATTCATAGCTCCAAAATCTAGAAAGCAACCAACAAGCTTGGAGTGTTGAATGCATCCACACCTACTGAAACATAAAAAGGGGAAGGCAGCAACAAATCAAATGCCACAAATATAGTTGCTTGACTTCCAGTTGCCCAAAGTGTTACCAAGAGTAAAAAAATTTCCAAGTGATAGCTAGGCATAAAGCAGTTGGTAGCCAACATCATAAGAGAGATCACCTATTATATGGAAGCAATTGATAGCAAGCATCTGATATGACATTGAATGCTCACAAAACCCTCTTCTTTGACACTAGGGTAGTTGTTGCTAGGTAATTGCAATGGTATAACAGAGAACATAAGTTATACATAGAGAAAATAATATAGAGGAGTTCCTAGAGTGATATAGCATAAAAGAACAAAAATATAGCAGCCTACAAGAAGTAATATTAGGGTGCAATAGCAATAGAACAAATAGTAGGCCAAAAAGGGAGAACTGGTGTTGTGAACTGGCATTTTGGATCACCTTCTACTTGTTTCAACAATCATTCATCATATATGTAAACCCATTCTACATAAAGCGCCATTATCATTTGTTACATATGAGATCAATGTCATGAAAAGAGCCCAACGTAAATTTGTTCATGCTATTTCATGATGAAAAATACCCAAAAACCAATTTCTTGCTTGTTGATATAATGAATTAAAGTTGTGCAATTATAAGCCCTAAATTGATAGATCTAATATCTATGCAAAAATGATGAAAGTGTTGTAGGAAAGTTACATTATATATTTTTTTCCATGGAAAAGATTTCCATTATGAATCAAAAATTCCCCAAGAGGTAAGTTCTCAAGGCAAGAGTACACCATGTTTACCATGAGAAAAAACCCTTCTATTATGTAGCCACCACAAAAACAAAGAACATAATTTATTACAATTTGGAAGCTAATAGGCAATTTAATGATAGAAAACACTTGTTCTTAGTTCAATTCTCTGGTAACTACTCTAATTAAATGATATCGTTCTATTAGATGATGCTTATTCTGCATATAAAATGGAGTGCTATTATAAAGTGCTTCCTAAACTTCAGAGGACAATAGATATTTTCTCCCACATTCTTCCCACTCCATTGGAAACTTGATAGCTTTGACAAGGTGGGACTCGATGAAGACTTCAAGTTCCAAGTTCAAAAGCATCAAACGGATTTCCTTGAGTTTTCTTGTACCAAACTCCCCTAACCACAAATGAGCCTCGACCACAAACATTCCCCCATGTGGCTTTAAGTGGAATGTCAATCTTTTCCTTTTTTTGAGTGCATTTTAGAATATAGAAATTTGCAAGCTCATCACTGTCATGAGGAGCTATAATAGCAAAATTATCACCAACACAAAGTGTATCACTCAAGGCATCATGGTTTCCTTCATATGCTAGATCATTAGTTCACCAACACGTCAAAGTGTATCACTCAAGGCATCATGGTTTCCTTCATATGCTAGATCATCAGTTTCATCCTCATATTGAATGATATTCTTTGAGGGTCTAGGGTAACATACTCCCAAAAGGGTACATGTGATTTATTGGAATGGCTCCTCCATATTCCTTGCATCCGAGCACTACAAAAACATGAGAATTTTCTCCACCTTAAAGCTATTCCATTTGTTAAAGAGTAGATTGACACACAATGCAAGTCATGTGAAGGCATAGCTTTACAATCCCAACTCCTACTTCTATCCAAATAACCTTCCTTGATCTCCCAAAACACTAGGGTAATGGATCGAGCCTTTGAGGGGTATGTGGCATCAGCCAGTTCACACAATGTCTCTCTTAGAAATGACAACACTTCCTTTGCACATTGGAGCTTTCCACCATTAAGCTGCTCATGAGTGAAATGCCTTTTAAGAACAGCCCTCCACCATCATATTCATCCTTTCCATGTCTTGAACCAAAAAAATTATTCATCATTTTCATCCTTGTCATTTTGCCATATCAAGCAACACCCAAGCTTCTCTGTTTGACCACACCCAATGTTCATTGACCTGAATGCCTTGATCTTTCATTTATAATGGAGCATAAAGCAATTTTGAACAAAAAGAGTGTCATGAATCTTATCATTGGATATATAAAAGTGATAGTATTTTGGGTGATTCCTACAATGTGTGCATGGGTAATATATGGACAAAGATTGTAGCCTCACTGGAATTCCAATGCATGGATTGGATCTCATTTTGTTCTTTGAAAGTGTATTTTTTTGCAAAATTTATGATAAATACAGCCACTTCTTCAATTAAGCAAACAAGGCACTCCTTAAATTGTTCTACTTGCCTTCTATAGAAAAAGTTATGCTTTATAAGTTACTTGCTCAAGTGGTCCTTAAACATTACTAAAAGTTCCATGCATTGCATCTCTTTGATAGCCAATTCAGCAAGGCGATGTTTACTCTTGAGAGTTATCTAACATGGACCAAGGTACTCGCGATGTAAGAGAAAAATATAGCACCTTAATCATTGGCTATTGTAGAGTTGCGTCTAGTGCATTTTCATGAGTAGTTTGCTGGCACTTTCTCGATCTTTCGGTCTTCAATAAAGTTGATTATGCTCTGTGCACAATAGGATGTCGGTCCGCTTGTTCCTCCCTTGTATTGTCGGATAGGAGTCAGGCTAGTCTCTACTTGGTGCTCATTACAGCTTTGTAAGCACCCCACTCGTCGCATTGTATTCACTTGTCCAGAGTGTGTGGCGACTATCCACTGGATTTTATTTGAATGAACTCGATAACAAAAGCCTTGAAGGAATTTCAATCTTACTCCCCCTTCAAGTGATTTTTGATGAATTTCTTTTGTTGAACATGGTTTTGTGGCTTTCTGCTTTGTGCGGAGTTGTCATTGTGACAATGCTTCATTGTATGCTTGATTTTCATAGAAGTTGTTGCGTTTGCTAGTCTATTTTTCATGTGGCATTGTAGATCTTACTATTTGTTCTCTTTACATGGAATTTCTATGTAGCAGCAACTAGCAATCAGAGTTCAAACATAGTAGAGGATCGCCAATAGTGTTAATGGTGTCTCCAAAAAGCTGGAAAACACCCACATCTATCCACACCTAGAAATGGTAGTGCCAGGGTCCGACTTACATCTGACTAACATAAGAAAGATGCAAAGATAACTCAAAACATCAAAAGAACTAAGATTGTTGTGTATAGAGTAGAAATGTTACTAAGTAGTTTCTATTCCAATAGATCACAACAAAAACCCTCATACAAGAGGTGAATACAGGAGGTGAAGATGAGCTTATAACTTTAGTCAGGTAATAGTCAGAAACAACAAATAGTTCAAAACATGATGCGGTGGATAAGGCCACTACTACTATCTATGAGGGACAGTTATAACTATCCCTACAGTTACAAAATTATCCACTACTCCCTAATGTAACTTCCCTTTACTAGGGGTGTACTAACCCTCCTTGGGTGAATCCCACATGGGTGGAGAGGTCACCCTCAACACATTATCATTAACCTCTTTCTCATGATGTTTGAGGATTTGAATATATTCTTTACCACCAAATGATAAATAGATGTCGAGGTTATCTTATGCTTTGCATAAATATCATGATATCATGATTTAGTCTTTGAGACTCAATCAAATATTTTGCTAGGTGCTTCAAAATAGATATTGTGGCCATATAAAAATTGAACGGGAGAACCTTCAAAATTTGCTCTCTATAGTCATTCTTCTAGACTCCCTTGCTTGTCTAACAAGCTCATTGCAAGCATAAGCATAATGCTGACCATCAATTGGCTCAAAGTAACAATGCAACACAAATTTTTTTCTTTGCCTCTTTCAAAATTCTCTCGACATTTTCCTCTTCACCCTGTTTGTGCAGGATTTGTCGAAGGTATTGTGTGAAGAATCAGGTGAATGCATCCTCAAAATGCGTAGGTCCTTCAAACATAACCCCCTTGTCATGGCTACGTATCTTTGGACATAACATAATTGGATGCACCACTACATTAGAGACCATCTGTTTCTTTCCATCCACCAAAGCCTTGAATATTTGCACATCATGTGCTATATCAAGATTCTTGCTATTGGTGAAAATGCTTGCTACCTCCACATCACGAGCATTCATAGCATAGGGATTCTATCCCCATATATATCCCACATCATCTTCCTTGATTTCTCATTAAGAAATAGATTGAGGTTCTTTATCGACATGGGCTCATCTTTATCTTCTTTGACTTCTTGATATGACTCGTCTTCTTGTTTCTCTTCTCTTTCTAGTTCCTCTTTCACTTGTAGTTTCTTGGTGGAGGAACATTGTCTTTTTTTGGAGGTAGCCTTTTAAATTGTGGCCCTTCCAGTACTAACCTTTTGCATTTTGCACCTTTCTTTGCCTTTAAGATATTTTACCAAGATGGTTGTATCTTGTTCTTGCTCTTCTTCTATCTTTTGTACATAGTTGTCACACTCAAGCGTTGTGTTGCTTCTTCATTTTTCTCTTTAATTGTAGCATCTGTTTCTGTTTCTAGCTTGAAGAGTTTGCATGTAGACCCCTGATGTGGGGCTCCTTGTCTAGGCTACTTGTGACCCAAAATAGCATCCCTTTGATCCTGCTTGTGTCTTCCCTGTTCTGGACTAAATTCATGTTTTATCTTGCATTGAGATCTCTTAAAATATTCAACCATAATCTTTTGGTGCAACCTACTTGCCTCTGTACTAAGAAATTTGCTCAAGTCTCATCCATAAGAGTCTCCATAGCAACCCGTAATTCTATAAAGTTTGATGGTGGAGGAGGTGGCATCGCGAATCTCTTCATATTTCTTGATAAGATGAAATGATGCCCACCAATATCAAGTTTTGAACACTTATATCTATGAATGGTTTCTTTGGCTCCATCATGATTCCCACTACCATGCTAGAAGTCATATCTTTCTTAGACAACTTGCATTACATGGCTCCTCATTTTGCTTGATATCTTTCCTTGACATCATAAGATATAGCTCAGTTTGTCTTTGAAGGAGAAACCAAACTTTCATTACCATGTGCATGTGAGTCCCCTTCCCAAATTTATAAGGGAATACTCTTTCACATTGAAATCTAAGGTGATGCCAGAGACAAATGCTCTTTAGAATCTCTTCATAGTGCTCCATAATAATTAAAAATCCTACATGAAGATTTTAGACAGATACAATGGAATAAAAAGCTACACTTTAAAAAATTCCTATATATTAATTGTTATACAAGGATTGATGTAGCAATAGATGAGGGGAATGGCCCGAAAGGCTTTACAAGGCTCAAATATGTTAACAACTACAACAAACAAATATATGTAAAGTGTAAAATCAAATAGAATGCAATTTTCCCACCATACAATTGTAATGTGCTCACTGATCTAATTGCATGTGCCCACTCATAATACTGCAATAACTAACAAACTAACATGTTTCATGTAGGTGGAGTTCTTTCTTTCCTTCAAGCAAAGCCACCCAAAGATACACATTCACCAAGGGGCCTTTGCGAAGTTGGAGCCTTACTTTGTGCCCAAGTTTAAGAATTAGTACACTTGCTGCTGCATCACACATGTGTAAATGTCTTTTTTGAAGGATGTTGTAAATTAGTTGTATGACATTAGAAGAGTGAAATTGCAGATGTGAAATTTGTGGTTCAGATGATAGATGCACCTCAGGTGTGAAAACTTTCATAGGCATAACTTTGCTTTGGACATCTATCCTTTGCTGGAAGGCTAATGGTGTGAGCTACCATGCCCTTAAGTGTTTAATGGGGCAATGCTCTTCATGTAGACCAAGAAAAATGCCATGCTACCCAAGGGAGGAATCATTTAGTGCATGCATAGTCTCAATAAAGATAATTGAGGATGTCCAAGTTGGAACCATAGTTTTTGGGGAAAAGAGAAAAAGAAAGGTTCTTTACTTCACCTGAAACCATGCTACACTAGAAGCAAGCACACAAACGGATGATCAAGATGACATTTTCCACGATCCTAATTACACACTGAGTGGAACCAGTTCTTTCGACAATTGTGTGCATGGCACAGAAATAAGTGAAGTACAACTCTAACTTACCCAATTGATGGTGCAATCAACTGTTGAAGAATTAATCAAGAGGAGTATTGCGACAAATTTAGTAGCACACTTATTTGTACAAGCTCAATAGAAACTCAACTTCAATCCACTATCTCCATCTCCAAAAAGAAGACAACAAGTTTCACCTCAAAGACGACAACAGCAGCCAAGAATGCAGAATCCCTAGGTGAAATCAATTAAATTCACCGACAAGAAAGGATAAGATCTTAACAGTCATGTCAGACAGTTTGAGACAAGATGGGCTATAAGCAAATTCAGACAATTGCTAGACCTCACCAAAAAAGAGTAGTTTGTAGCAACATTTAATGGTAGGGCAATGAATTGGCTTATGCAATACAGTGTAGCTCATTTTCAAACTTACGATGAATTAAAAAATGCCTTTTTAAGTCATTTTCGTAAAGAAAAAACTCTAGAAAACATACTCAAGAAGCTTTAAAATATGAAGCAAAAACATTTGTTAGCTGAAGACTATGCACAAATGTTCAAAAATCCGAACAAGAGGTTGAAAAACAATCAACAACCCACTGATGAGCAGTTGGGAGATTATTTTTGTGAAGGACTCAACAAGGAATTACAGACAGTAGCAGCCGGTAGAGATCAACTCAAAGGAGTAAATAATTTCAACAACATGGTTGATGCTGCACAAAGAGCAAAAAGAAGACTTGGCACCAAGTCAAGGTCTAAAAAACAAAAGAAGAAAAGACATTCCGGTCTCTGACACAGATTTTGAAACAAAAACAGATGCTGATGTAGAAGAACAAAAAAGTGATGCAACAGCAAATCAGACATCCGATGAAGAGAGTGATGAGGAAGAGACCTCCAAGAAGAAGAAAAGACAGGACAAAGACAAATCAAAAGGCAAAAGAAAATAGACAAGCTCTCTAAGTTAGAGAAAATGATCAAGGAGCAATTGGAGACTTTGAAAACGCCCCCATCTCCACCAAAAATTTCTTGTACATTTTGTGGGAAGGACAATCATGAGAAAGAAAGATGCTGGTATAATCCAAATTATAGAAGAAGGGTTCCTCCTCATGTACAAAACTCAAACAGCCAGGCCCCACCTATGGCAGCCAATCAAATTGTAATAGGAAACCAAGGACCACAAAGATTCAACAATCCACAACCAAGAAGACCTAATCAGTAGAATTGGGGAAACCAACAACGGTAAAACCAGAATCAACCATGCACATACTGTGGCATGGAAGGGCACAAACAGGGTCCTCAGTGTAAACTTTGGTGCAAGCACCGAAGAGAAAGAAGAATCCTCATTATCAACTATAATGCACAAGGTAATCAGAATCAACAACAGTAGCCACCACCAAGCGTGCATATGGTGTACTTGGATCCTATCAATGAGGATTAGACTAAACAAACTCAAAGAAGTCAGAGTAATATGCAAGCACTGGCAGTGACTAGATCTAAAGGTACAAAACCCATGCCCGGCCTTGGAGATGCACCAATAATGATAGCAAAGCCAATGAACTAGCCCAATCAGGCACAGGTCAAAAATCAAGCTCTACAGCAATTACTAGATAATAATGCAGCATCAAAAGCACAAAGATCACAAGTCCAAAACAATCGACCTCGAAAAACTCCAAACATAGTCTGACAGTCTTCTGACAGAAGATGTTCGACATCAGGCCAGAGCTAGTCAACTTCATCATGGCAATATATAGCAACTTAACAAGACCCCAAACACACAAAGAAGAGTACAAGCCTCCCCCAACCAGAAATATATTCCAAAAGATAGGCAAGAATTGGTGGCCAAACCCAGCTCGGACAGTACATCAGCAAAACAGTGGTGACAAAATCAAGATAACAGAAATCAAAGAGGAACAGACAGTTACAATGGACTATTGATGCATGCAAGAGGTTCTGCTACTACGGGCCATCTGGTCCTTGTCACTCGTGGTTGCACACGTACTCGAGCATTCGAGGAAAAATTCACTTCACAAAACCAAGCATGAACTTTGCATATAGCATCTTCACAAAGTATAGGGAATAATAGAGTGAGATTTCTTTGTGAATATCATCTCCCAGATGGTGGTTACATTCTCTTTAATGGCTATGTTACAACACTATAAAATGGGCCATTGTCCATGGCCAACGGAGGCTGAGCTCATATCCCATATACCCTCAACATCCTTGTTCGAGATGAGGGCCTTTATAGCTATCCACTTCAAGCCTTTAGGGTTATGGAAAGGACTAGCAAGGGCAATTAGCTTTGTCTGCTCTCTCTTTGTAAGTTGTGTGGTGGCGTCAGCAACATCCATTAGGAACTTCATCGCTTGACTAGAGTGTGTGCATTTGTCTTTTTCTTGGTACTCAGCCTATGTGGATGGTTGAGAGGGTGTTATTGATGATGATGCCATTGTTTTGATTTGTGAACTATGATCATGGAAATGCTAAACCTAATAGTAAAGATACAAGTTCATGACATGAGACATACATACATTTCAACATTTTGTTCTCATACAATTGTAAAAGATCGTCTCATGAGATTTTAGTCATACAACCAATGGTCAAAATATCAAACCATAAACCCTAAACATCCAATCATGTTATCCAACATGAATCCATTTCAAAATAGTGCAAAATATGATTTAGGAATATTTAAAAAGTACACGACTTATAAACAAACAATATTTGTAGGCCAACTGGCAACATCATTCTGTAAATACAAAACTATCTACCTTGTAAATTGAGATATGACAAGATGCCAAAATTGCACATTTTATATATAAGTTTTCATATCATCGATTGGTCGCATTTTGACATTTTCATCAACATTGTGTGGGTGTAGTTTGGTTAGCAAACAAGTCCATTGTAATCCTTTCCCGAGGCTTATTCTAGCACAAGTGAAGTTTACAATCCCATAATAGCTTTATTACATGCCCTGAGTATAATTGATTACTAGACAGTGCAAACCTACAGCCCACAAGGAAGTTGGCTATTTTGCAAAGTAACCAATTGACAGCATAGCAATCTGACATGTGTGACAATGCGCCATTTGGTTGAGGGTATGCATCATTTCTCGTGTATAGCTCTGGTGCAAACCAAGGAAATCGTGACTTTGGAGCAAGCTCTTGAACATGCTCAAGCTTGCTCTCAAATCTGTGGAGACACCTTCCCAAGTCAATAATGCTCACATGCACAGATTTTCCATCTGGTGTGAAATCCAGCACATAGTTGGGCCAGCATTCAAGTCACTGTGCATGAACCCTTGCTCCTGCACTACTTTCAGTGCACTAGAAACAGCTGCACAAATGGCAAGAGCACTCTCACAAAATAGGCATGATCACATTTGACTTTGCGTATCATGCCATGCATTTCAAGGTTGCTCACGAGGTTGCCTCACCTTTCCCAATTTGGATAATCATGATACATGGAAGGTAGACTCATGAGCATGTCATACTACCTCCATTGAAGGATGGACTGATTAACCAAAGATCATCAATGTGTGTGTAACCAATGGCTCGACACATGGCCCTATGCATTACAATCATTGCCAACTCTGTCTTCAACTATTTATGTGCATGTGTAGTATCAAGCCTCAACTTCTTGCCAGCATAAGATAGGGTTGGCTTGAAACCTGCACTCCCTCTTTCTCAAACCGATACACTTTTCCTTCCACTCCTTGCCCAATTCTTCAAGAATTATCAATGCAACTAGTGGAAAATGTACTGTTGTAGAGCACATGTTGGTAAACTTTGTGCATAGATCGATTTGTGCCTTGCCATCTTGACTTCTTGAGTCAATTCTTTGTGAGAAACTAGTAGTAATCTTGGTATAATATTGGCTATCCTGGACATTCAATAGTCTACCTACTGCCCCTTTCTCCTTTTTGTTTTTTCTATGAATGGTAGCTCAGGATTATTTCCATTCTATGAGCTACCTATCCAGCTTCGTCCTTGCTGCATCTATCAAGGGGTCTGATTGCTTTACCATTTCCTATTGAACAACTATATTACCCAACACTCTAGGTAGGAAGTTTAGTACAACCTCTTTCTCCTCTATCCACTTCATCTCTCTGCACCTCGTCCAGCTACATTCAAATTGAGCAAATATGCGCTCTCGCCACTACAAGACACGAGCTTGTTTTTGACACTGATACCGACACTAAATATGAAGGAAAAAAATTAATGAGTGGAAAGTGTCAAAAACTCTATCAGTGTGGACATTGCAAAGAAACCATCGGTCCGAGCATCGGTGTCACCATCGGTAAAATATGTCTGACAATGTTGGTATGGGCATCGGTATATGCCAACACTACAGTGTTGGTACAGGCATCGGTATGTACCAATGTTTTTATACATGCTTTAAAAAATTATGTGGGGCAAGATGGGGCTTGTTTTTTAGTCCCATCCTACCCCACATAATTTTTTTTCCCATTAAAATCATGATTAAATGTTACAAATGCGAAGGTGTACATTACCATGTTGCAATGAAAGTCTACAAAGTAATGTCAATGTGCCACAAAATGGCAAATCTGCCGAAGTAATGCACTAATGCACTACAAAATGGCAAAAGTTATGTCAATGAAAGTCTACAAAGTAATGTCAATATGCTACAAAATGGCAAATTCACCGAAGTAATGTGCCAATGTGCTACAAAATGGCAAAAGTGCCAAACTCCAAAATGGCAAATCCGCCGAGGCATGCAACCTACTACCACATGACATAAGTGCCAAAATATTGAATCACTAAATATTGTCCTATCCTAGTATTGCTCCTCCTCATCCTCTGTCTCTAGTCTGCATGTAGCCTCCTTGTCACCCTCCTCGCCCTCGGTCTCTCTACATGTGCCCGATCCCTCGCCCTCCTCTATTGTGTACTTAACCTCTTCCTCAAATCCTATCTCTCCGTTCGGATGTTCAGATGGGTCAAACATGCCTCCCTAAGAATGAAACAAGTTAGAAAAACTAAGAGTGTTAATTGTAAGGCTATGGTGATAGTCAAACGATAACGAAGAGGAATAGGGTATACTCACATGACACACCGCTAGCCTTTCCCAATCGATGTGGACTCCTTCTCTCTCCTTCTCCTTAAACGATGCCCTGGCTCCAATCTTGAAGGCCCTTCTGTACTCCTCATTTTTTGGAAGCCTTCCAATCACAGATTCATGTGGATCCAAATTAGTTAGATATGAATGACAAGACATTTGAACGATTGACCATATTAGAAATTGAGTAGAAGATAAATATATACTTCCCACCCATGCCTCATCGAGTCGGCCACCACTCTCAAGGTGCAAAGGACCTACAGTCTCCAGGTGTATCCTCGCTGCCCTCCACTGAGGTTCAAACACATCTAGATTGTCCCTGTAAAACTTCTTCGCTTTCTTCCAATCCTTCAATTCCACCCACCATGGCTTGTGCTTACCTTTGATTATAGGATCCCTTAGTTCATATCTACGAGACCTAAGGAGCTCCCCCATGCGACTCGCGAGTAAGCATGGTATTTGTTTCAAACTCAAACCCTTTAGGATTTGGAAATCTTGAGGGCTTCTATGCAGGCTTCCTTGGCTCTTTTGTCCAGTTGTTTCCAAGGTTTGAATATATCATTGGGGAAGTGGGTGCTCACCAACCTCCTCATGTATCTTGTGAGACTGCCTTCCCATCCTCGTCTTGTATAACCTCCCCAATGATGTTCACTCTATACGAAAGGTCCTCTGGCAAAAAAAAGTCCGAAGGATTCATCGTGGATGGAGTAGAACACCTAGAGTGACGGGTGGTGCAAGCGTTTAAGGAGCAAGGAGTAAGGGAGGGAGTGGGCGAGGGGTGCCGCGGCCTGTGACTGGAGAGGGTAAGGGACCTGACTAATTTTGCATCTCATGACAAAGTGGATACCTATAGAGATGTGAGTGTGCAGACTCGTCTACATCCCTTGAGCCACCACAGGTTTCTCGACCCTTACTTCTCTTCTTGGACCTACGATGTGTACGCCCAGGTGATGACCCCTAGGTCGAAGCAGCTATAGGGGACGCCTGTCGAGTAGGTAAAGATGTCGATGGCCTTGATCTAACCCCGAGGGGTGTAGGAGAGGGAATAGTTGAGGTTCTCTGGGATAGCAAAGAGAAGAATCTCATTGCCTTTGCGTCACTCATGGATGCACAAACTCATTCGGGACTCCTGACGAAGCCATGGGCTACTAACAAAGGAGTTCCTCAAGGGGTAGTCGTAGGGGTAGGCTCGAGAGGAGTTAGCTCATGGGGAGTCCACCTAGAGGTAGTTGCAACAGGTAGTAGTAGGCCCTTGAGGAGTTAGTTGAGTGGAATCGAAGTCCTCTGGAGAGTACAGATTATGGCGTCTCCTCCTACGAGGGGCTCTGTACTCTCTGAATGTGCAAAGTTCTGGCATGTCTAATTTGGGGGAATTGGACAAACACAGACACAAACACGAAAACAAACACAAACACAAGAGCAGGTAAGAAGTGGAAAGACAATTTACTTAAAAGACAATACTTACACTTTACTCAAAAGACAATTTATTACTTGAAACTCAAATTCAATTTACTAGAACTATGAAAAGACAATTATTTACTTAAGACCATATATTATTATATATCTCCATAAGTTACATTACCATATCTATCCAAAAGAGTATTTATATACCAAATTTGGGTCCAAAAGAGTGTTCAAGTACAAAATTTATACCCAAAAGAGTTTTCATGTACAAAAATTCTCGTAAAAATAGTATTGTTAGACAAAACTTGACTCCAAAAGAGACATTCTCCAAAAATACCAAAAGAGAGGAGGAGGTCTACTGCTCTGCATTACTATCCGAGGTACTTTCCTCCTCCTCACTGCTAGATAGGTCACTCGGGACCTCATCTTTAACTTCTTCTAATATATAATTATACTCTTCTTGGACTATGTACTCGCGGTCCAAGAAGATGTCTACACAAACCATTATGTCTTTTATAGTGCCATCCTTGCTATATAGTCGGTCGTAGTGGTCTCTCCAAAGCTTGCATAGATCCTATAGGTTGTTTTGTGCCTCCCTCAATCCATGCCACTCCACGTGTGATCGGTCAGGACCCCACCCATGCGCATGCACTTCAATGTTATACTTTACCCAATTTGCATCATGTGCAATATTTTATGCTACATGTGATAGCAGAGTTTGGATGTCCCAAATGAAAGCAACATGGGGAATCGAGTTGGGGTTTTTGAAAGATTGTCATGGAGGAAGGCGTTCCATTTTTAATCTGTTTGAAAAAAAAGAACCAAATACGGACATATAAAGCACATTACAAGTCATATCAGGGCACTCATTCAAGATATGTAAAAGAATTCAAGGTACAAACAAGCTACATTCATATTCACTTCTATTCAAATATATATATATATCACACAAGCCAATCTATTTCGAAAAGATAATTCTAGGAAACTTTATTGCATCCACTCTCCTTTATTCCACAATCTGTGCCGATCATGTCCCCTATCTCCCTATCTGCTTTATCCTCCTCAACTTTTCAACATTTGATTCTTTGCCTTTCCCTTCTCCTCTTCATTCTCCCACAATCTTTAAAGTCTCCCCTCCTCTCTTCTTTGTCTCAGACCACTCCCGTCTCGTCATTCCCCTCCTTCCACTCGACTACTTCTAGTCTCTCTCTCATCAGTCTCTCATCACTTTGTTCTTGTCGCTCACTGTTAGTCGCTCCCTTCTCTTCGCTCTCTTTCTCTGCTACTCTCCATGGCCCCTAGTGAAAATCCTATGGTAGCATACTTGGAGGAGCTGTACAGTCAATATTATGATATAACGAATGGGGAGGTAGATATACCATCACTCCCTAGTGAGCATCCGTGTCCAAACGCACATGCTGAGGTCAAGGAGCTGCCCAAAAAGGACAATTACAAGACCGATCGGGAGATCCTGGAGGACTCTATTGAGGAGATGTAGAGCTTGATCCAAGAGGCCATATGCCCAAGTACACTCCTTAGGCTAAGGAGGAAAAGAAAAAATAGGTGAAGGATAAGAAAAAGAAGAGAGATAGGGTAGCACTTCATCGAAGAAACTATGAAGAATGTGTTTACAGTTTATAAAGTACTCCAATTTAAAGAATGCTAGCTACAGTTTCTTGTATATAGACTCCTCTTATTTTTTGTACTTGAAGCCACATGACCTCCACATGACATGGCTTAGCTTCGTGCTATATGTACATACAAGCACTTTTTGAGCTTTCAATTTTATTGCATTTTGGAGTTGTAATGTTTTATTTGGAATTGTAATTAAAATGCGGTTGGATGTAAGAATTGAATTACACAATGTGGAAATGGAATTCCTGTAACTATATAGCATACACAATATACACAGCATTCTATAAATTTAAAAAAATATTATGTAGCGCGTCTATCAGTGCATTTATAAACGCGTCTGTCTGTTCGGGGAGCGTCTATTTGTGTGTCTATAAAAGCATCTATAAGACCGTTTATAAATGCGTCTATACGTGTACGCGTTTAACGATGCATCTTTAACAGAGCATCTATTTAGGCATCTAGATGCACGTCTATATGCATATCTATCTGCTATATAGATGTGCTATTAGATGCGGGTCTCTAGACGTGCAAATAAACATGTAAATAGATGCGCCCGTAAGTTTTTTTAAAAGTTCAGTAAACGCGTTTGTGGGCGCTTTGTCTTGTCGTGTCAGATTTTGTGTAACATAATTTCTTCACCACAAATGCTCAAGACATTCTGTTATATGACATTTAAATATTGGACCCCTAAATAATTTAGTACTTATGACTTTATCAATGCATAATGATAAGGTATTATTTTGTATTGCCTTCAACATCATTTTATGTGCACGCACATGCCATGTGCTTTTTCTCCACAAGCAAAGTCAAACATGCAAAACACAAAGAATCAATAGCCTTAAGCTTAATTAAACAATTGTTAAATGGTGAGTACACCAAAAGTGGTCAATTGTGGGCTTCACAAAAAGTATCCCCAATAAAGTATGTGCATTTTCTCCCTCATATCCATTTTATACCTAAGTGGTCAATTGTGGACTTTGCAAGTGTCCCCAAAAAGCCATGTGCATTATCTCCCTCATGCCCATTCTATGTCTAAGTGTTGAATTTCAATGTCTAGGGAAAATAATTACCAAATATTAGTGTGTAGGGCCAATACTTACTAGATAGTGAATGTCCACAGATGTATTATTAGTTAGGTTATTGAAATGCCACATTCGAGAACCATTCATGTCCTAGAATAAGGGAGATACTTAAATGTTTTTAAGATAGTTTTGTGTAATGAGATGTAGTACATGTACATCCGTGTATACTTGAAATTATGATGTTAGAACATTTGCTAATTCATTAATCAATTTTTCTTTGTGCTTTAGTAAAGGATTTCATAGGTTTTATCTTGAACGTTGAGTACATCTTAAATAATGGGATATCTTCACACAAACACTATTTATTATAAACACTTTTCTAAAGATATGGTTTTTGGTGATATCACTCCTCCACACTTTTGTGATCGACCTACACTAGACATAAGGACTACTTAATAATAGACTTTTTGGTAGATACACAAAATGTTAGCGGCTAATCTCCAAATGTGTGAATATGTTGATGTTCAATGTCCCTTCAGAGCCTAGTGGCCTACAAATATGCACATAATGGGAGGCATATGTCCAAGGCATCTTTTGAGAGAGAGAGAGAGAGAGAGAGAGTCAAGAGTACTTCAAATAACTTTGTCTACAAACTTTGAGAACCATCCTTGATAAAATTTGTGGAGGCTCCATCATGAGTATTTTTGATAAAATGTGTTTTTGGAGTTTTTGGGTCATTGATATGTATATGTATGAATTTGTGTGGTTGTATCAGATAAGGGTGGAAAGGGGGGGGAGAGAGAGAGAGAGAGAGAGAGAGAGAGAGAGAGAGAGAGAGAGAGAGAGTATTTTTGATAAAATGTGTTTTTGGAGTTTTTGGGTCATTGATATGTATATGTATGAATTTGTGTGGTTGTATCATATAAGGGTGGAAAGGAGAGAGAGAGAGAGAGAGAGAGAGAGAGAGAGAGAGAGATGTGGGTTGGGGAAGCTCACAAAATAATTCTGGAAATGGAGACGTTACTTGATGCTATGAAACTTTACGTAATGGAGTCAACCTAGTAGGAAATGGGCATAAATAATCCATTGGAGGTTAATTGAAAAAACAATTAGTTCTCTTCAATGGGCTGTTAATGAATGATCATGATTCCTTCTTTCTTCCATCTAATGGCTAAAGGTAGAAGACAATGGACATAATTTTTTTCAAAGTGGAGGCATATGAGAGAGAATTTCTCTATAATGGTGATTGCAAGGAACAAGCAGTGTGAATATGTCAAACTCATAGCTTAGTGAGGGCAACTTTTGTCTAGAAGAAGCAAAAGCTTGAGTAAGAAACCATATGTCGTACCTTTTGGAACTCAAATGAGTGTTCATGAAAACAAGGCTTTATAATATATTTCATCAAGCAATTCAAGATAAAGTGATCTTCATAAAAAAATATCTAAGGATTCTTTTAAAACTTTCAAATCGATGAGATTTTTGGAAAATAACACCAATTTCAATGACATGCAAGTTCATCTACATTTTAAGTCCTATTGAAACAAAATAGTACCAATTTCAATTTACTTTCTGAAAATAACACCAATTTCAATAACATGCAATTTCATCTACATTTGAAGTCCTATTGGAAAAGAACACCAATTTCTATTTATTTGTTGAAAATAACACCAATCTCAATGACATGCAAGTACATCTATATTGGAAGTCATATTGACAATCCAATTGCAATGAACTTTGTGGAAATAACACCAACCTCAATGACATGCAGGTTCATCTACATTTGAAGTCATGATATTGACAAGACCAATCAACATCAACACAAGAGTATAATTTGTAGTCATGTTTTCTATTGAGTAACTATTAGGAAAGTCAATATAGTTAATCAATCATTAAGGGTTACGTGCACGACATGCAATTAATAACTCAAAGGGTCTTAATGTGTTTTGTTTGAAACTAATGGGGGAATATTTCATCAATAACATCTCAATAACGAATAAATAATCACTACAAGGCACAGGCCATTTTTCAACGAAAATACCGACGCCTTTTACATTAAAATTTTTTTTTTTCACGGGCACAAATGTCGCTATAAGTGTCGCTAAAAGCGTAAAAAAAGGACCGTTGCTATAAATCATCGCTATATAGCGACACTGGCAATCGTCGCTATATAGCGACGATGCAAACGTCGCTATATAGCGACACTAAAAACGTCGCTATATAGCGACACTGTTAATCGTCACTATATAGTGACACTGGTAAACGTCGCTATATAGCGACGATTAATAGAAGTAAAAAAAAAGGGTTAGTGGGGCTAAACAGGGTTTCCTTTTGGCTCTCTTTAGCCCCACTAATCCTTTTTTTTTTTGGGTAGTTACAAAAGAAATTTTTTTATAACAAAATTTCCCTTGCTTGCAGGGTGATACAAAATTGTTCTTGTGAAATGATGAGTAAAAAATGCATATACATGTCGGACATATACAACAGTGTTTGTAACAAAATTACCCTTTCAAAAGGGCGATACAAAATTGCTCAAATGAGCGGATATATAAGATGCTACTACCACTACTACTCATCCGAATCCGAATCCGAATCATCTTCGTCTTGTTAGCGTGTTCCTTGGTCCTCGACACCTGCGTCTTCTCCCTCGTCGTCGCCACCTGCATCTGATCCTTGGCCCTGTTGATCGCTCGCCTCCGATGATGGGACGCTTGAGCTTTGACCCTAAGATTGAACCATATAAATCGAAAATTAGATTGGAACTTAAATTAAAAAGTGAGATTACAAGTAGGAGTAAACTTATACCGTGTGAGTAGCCACCTCAGCCCAATCGACCGTCGCTCCCATTGCCTCTTGCTCAATGAACCACGGCTTTTTTCCTATCCGAAATGCACGTCGCGTCTCTGCATCTGTAGGAATACGGCCCATCGCAGCTTGCTGTGGATCCAATTTACGAGAGTTAGAGTTAGCTAAAGTGCATGTAATATGTAAGTAAAACAAATAGAATAATACTTTAAATGAGAAGAAGTAGACTTACCATGATTGCCTCAAACGCATACCATCCACATGCACCAAAGTGCGAAGTACCTACGACATCCAGCCGTCTCTTGGCAGCCCTCCTCTGACCCTCGAACATTTTGGGATGGTCCCTATGTTGCTTCTTGAAGTACTTCCAATCAGCTTTGTCTGCCCAGCTGGGTTTAGCCAACCCCTTTGTGATGGAAGTACGCAAGGTTGATCTACGATGCTTCAGGACCAAACCCATGCGCTCTCGCATATAATTGTCATTAAACTCCACATTTAGCGGATTAGGGTATCTTTGTTTTAACTCATCGATCACTGCCTGCTTCTTTTGGGCATCTTGATACCGCCAGTCGCTATTTATGCCGCTCTTGAAGTGATGACTCATCAACCTCCTCATGGTAGCCATCACTTCTTTGCCCTTTTTATCTTCTATTATCTCTCCGGCAGATGTGATTTGATAGAAGAGATCCCCTGATGAGTAAGGGGGACTGACGGTAGTAGAGTCTGAAGGAGTGGAACGTGCACGAGTGCTTCTGGAGCGAGGAGTAGCAGTGGGACTAGGAGAGGGAAAGGGACCTGACTAATACTGTGTCTCCGGACCAAGTGGAGACCTAAAGGAGCGTGAGTGTGCTGACTCGTCTACATCTTTGGAGTCAGCACAACACGAGCCGCCCGTCCTACTCTTCCTTCCCTTGCCAGAGGCATGTGCAGGTGATGATCCCGCGGTCGAAGGTGCATGAGGGGATGGCTGGGCAGTACATCCACCCGTCGGTGTAGGGGAAGGAATTGCTGAGGTCCTCTAAGAGAGCAGAGAGAAGAATCTTGCTACCTCCTCATCGCTCATCTGCGCTACAAACTCGTCGAGACTCCCGACAAAGCCATGCACGGCTAGTAAAGGAGTTCCCCGAGGGGTAGTCGCAGTGCTACGTGGAAGAGGAGTCGGACCAGGGGTAGTCGTAGTGCTAGGTCCGAGAGGAGTCAGACCAGGGGTAGTCCTCGGGGTAGTCACATGAAAGGAATCAAAGTCCTCTGGAGCATATAGCTCATGAGCTCTCCTCCTGTGAGGCTATCTAAACTCATCGAATGAGCGGCGTGATCCCATGTCTAACATAAACACAAACACAAAAACAAAAAACAGAAAAACAAACATAAGCATAGGCATAGGCATAGGCAAGAAGAAAGAAGAGGGAAAGGAAAGAAGAGAGAAAGGAAAGAGGGAAAGAAGAGGGAAAGGAAAGAAGAGGGAAAGGAAAGAGAAGAGGAAGAAAAGGGAAATAGAGAATAAGAGTTAGAGAGAATAAGCTCATGCTTATGCATGAGCTTAAATAGAGAATGAGAGAAGGGGGAAATAGAGAAGGGGAAAGAGATGAGAGGGAATGAGAGAAGCATAACCATAAGCTTATGCGGAAATAGAGAATGAACTTATGCGGAAATAGAGAATGAGAGAAGCATAAGCATGAGCTTATGCTTCTCTCATTCTCTATTTCCGCATAAGCTCATGCATAGGCATAAGCTTATGCGGAAATAGAGAATGAGCTTATGCGGAAATAGAGAATAAGCTCATGCATAAGAGAAAGCTTGAGCGGAAATAGAGAAATAAAGAAGGGGGAAAGCTTATGCGAATGAGAGAAGGGGGAAAGAGATGAGGGGGAATGATAAGGGGGAAAGGCTTATGCGGAAACTTAAGCATAAGCTCATGCATAAGAGAAAGCTTGTGTGGAAATAGAGAAATAAAGAATGAGATCCGCATAAGCTTCTCTCATTCTCTATTTCCGCATGAGCTTATGCAGAAATAGAGAATGAGATCCGCATAAGCTTCTGTCATTCTTTATTTCCGCATAAGCTCATGCATAAGCATAAGCTTATGCGGAAACTTAAGCATAAGCTCATGCCCATGGATGAGCATAAGAGAAGGAGCTTATGCGGAAATAGAATGAGTTTCCGCATAAGCTTCTCTCATTCTCTATTTCCACATAAGCTCATGCATAAGAGAAGGAGCTTATGCGGAAATAGAGAATGAGTTTCCGCATAAGCTTCTCTCATTCTCTATTTCTACATAAGCTCATGCATAAGCATGAGCTTATGTGGAAACTTAAGCATAAGCTCATGCTCATGCAGAAATAGAGAAGGAGCTTGTGCGGAAATAGAGAATGAGTTTCTGCATAAGCTCATGCTTATGCTCATGCAGAAATAGAGAAGGAGCTTATGCAGAAATAGAATGAGCTTCCGCATAAGCTTCTCTCATTCTCTATTTTTGCATAAGCTCATGCATAAGCATGAGCTTATGTGGAAACTTAAGCATAAGCTCATGCGCATGCGGAAATAGAGAAGGAGCTTGTGCAGAAATAGAGAATGAGTTTCCGCATAAGCTCATGCTTATGCTCATGTGGAAATAGAGGAGGAGCTTATGCAGAAATAGAGAATGATGTCCGCATAAGCTTCTCTCATTCTATATTTCCACATAAGCTCATGCATAAGCATGACCTTATGCGAAAACTTAAGCATAAGCTCATGCGCATGCGAAAATAGAGAAGGAGCTTGTGCGGAAATAGACAATGAGTTTCCAAATAAGCTCATGCTTATGCTCATGCAGAAATAGAGAAGGAGCTTATGCAGAAATAGAGAATGAGTTTCCGCATAAGCTTCTCTCATTCTCTATTTCCGCATAAGCTTATGCGGAAACTTAAGCATAAGCTCATGCGCATGCGGAAATAGAGAAGGAGCTTGTGCGGAAATAGAGAATGAGTTTCCGCATAAGCTCATGCTTATGCTCATGCGGAAATAGAGAAAGAGCTTATGCGGAAATAGAATGAGTTTCCGCATAAGCTTCTCTCATTCTCTATTTCCGCATAAGCTCATGCATAAGCATGAGCTTATGCGGAAACTTAAGCATAAGCTCATGCGCATGCGGAAATAGAGAAGGAGCTTGTGTGGAAATAGAGAATGAGTTTCCACATAAGCTCGTGCTTATGCTCATGCGGAAATAGAGAAGGAGCTTATGCGGAAATAGAGAATGATTTCCGCATAAGCTTCTCTCATTCTCTATTTCTGCATAAGCTCATGCATAAGCATGAGCTTATGCGAAAACGTAAGCATAAGCTCATGCGCATGCGGAACTAGAGAAGGAGCTTGTGTGGAAATAGAGAATGAGTTTCCGCATAAGCTCATGCTTATGCTCATACGGAAATAGAGGAGGAGCTTATGCGGAAATAGAGAATGAGTTTCCGCATAAGCTTCTCTCATTCTCTATTTCCACATAAGCTCATGCATAAGCATGAGCTTATGCGGAAACTTAATCATAAGCTCATGCGCATGCAGAAATAGAGAAGGAGCTTGTGCGGAAATAGAGAATGAGTTTCCGCATAAGCTTATGCTTATGCTCTTGCGGAAATAGAGAATGATTTCTGCATAAGCTTCTCTCATTCTCTATTTCCGCATAAGCTCATGCCGCATGCGCATGAGCTTGTGCTTAAGTTTCCGCATAAGCTCATGCATAAGCATGAGCTTATGTAGAAACTTAAGCAGAAGCTCATGCGCATGCGGAAATAGAGAAGGAGCTTGTGCAGAAATAGAGAATGAGTTTCCGCATAAGCTCATGCTTATGCTCATGCGGAAATAGAGAAGGAGCTTATGCGGAACTAGAGAATGAGTTTCCGCATAAGCTTCTCTCATTCTCTATTTCCGCATAAGCTCATGCATAAGCATGAGCTTATGCGGAAACTTAAGCATAAGCTCATGCGCATGCAGAAATAGAGAAGGAGGTTGTGCGGAAATAGAGAATGAGATTTCGCATAAGCTCATGCTTATGCTCATGCGGAAATAGAGAAGGAGCTTATGTGGAAATAGAGAATGAGTTTCCGCATAAGCTTCTCTCATTCTCTATTTCCGCATAAGCTCATGCATCAGCATGAGCTTATGCGGAAAATTAAGCATAAGCTCATGCACATGTGGAAATAGAGAAGGAGCTTGTGCGGAAATAGAGAATGAGTTTCCGCATAAGCTCATGCTTATGCTCATGCGAAAATAGAGAAGGAGCTTATGCGGAAATAGAATGAGTTTCCGCATAAGCTTCTCTCATTCTCTATTTTCGCATAAGCTCATGCATAAGCATGAGCTTATGCGGAAACTTAAGCATAAGCTCATGCGCATGCGGAAATAGAGAAGGAGCTTGTGCGGAAATAGAGAATGAGTTTCCGCATACGCTCATGCTTATGCTCATGCGAAAATAGAGAAGGAGCTTATGCGGAAATAGAGAATGAGTTTCCGCATAAGCTTCTCTCATTCTCTATTTCTGCATAAGCTCATGCATAAGCATAAGCTTATGCGGAAACTTAAGCATAAGCTCATGCCCATGGATGAGCATAAGAGAAGGAGCTTATGCGGAAAAAGAACGAGTTTCTGCAGAAGCTTCTCTCATTCTCTATTTTCGCATAAGCTCATGCATAAGAGAAGGAGCTTATGCAGAAATAGAGAATGAGTTTCTGCATAAGCTTCTCTCATTCTCTATTTCCACATAAGCTCATGCATAAGCATGAGCTTATGTGGAAACTTAAGCATAAGCTCATGCTCATGCGGAAATAGAGTAGGAGCTTGTGCGGAAATAGAGAATGAGTTTTCGCATAAGCTCATGCTTATGCTCATGCAGAAATAGAGAAGGAGCTTATGCGGAAATAGAATGAGCTTCCGCATAAGCTTCTCTCATTCTCTATTTCCGCATAAGCTCATGCATAAGCATGAGCTTATGCGGAAACTTAATCATAAGCTCATGCGCATGCGGAAATAGAGAAGGAGCTTGTGCGGAAATAGAGAATGAGAGAATGAATTTCCGCATAAGCTCATGCTTATGCTCATGCGGAAATAGAGAAGGAGCTTATGCGGAAATAGAGAATGATTTCCGCATAAGCTTCTCTCATTCTCTATTTCCGCATGAGCTGCTTATGCGGAAACATAAGCATAAGCTCATGCGCATGCAGAAATAGAGAAGGAGCTTGTGTGGAAATAGAGAATGAGTTTCCGCATAAGCTTCTCTCATTCTCTATTTCCGTATAAGCTCATGCATAAGCATGAGCTTAAGCTCATGCATAAGCATGAGCTTATGCGAAAACTTAAGCATAAGCTCATGCGCATGCGGAAATAGAGAAGGAGCTTGTGCGGAAATAGAGAATGAGTTTCTGCATAAGCTCATGCTTATGCTCATGTGGAAATAGAGAATGAGCTTATGTCGAAATAGAGAATGAGTTTCCGCATAAGCTTCTCTCATTCTCTATTTCCGCATAAGCTCATGCATAAGCATGAGCTTATGCAGAAACTTAAGCATAAGCTCATGCGCATGCGGAAATAGAGAAGGAGCTTGTGCGGAAATAGAGAATGAGTTTCCGCATAAGCTTATGCTTATGCTTATGCTCATGCAAAAATAGAGAAAGAGCTTATGCGGAAATATAGAATTTCGCATAAGCTTCTCTCATTCTCTATTTCCGCATAAGCTCATGCATAAGCATGAGCTTATGCAAAAACTTAAGCATAAGCTCATGCACATGCGGAAATAGAGAAGGAGCTTGTGCGGAAATAGAGAATGAGTTTCCGCATAAGCTCATGCTTATGCTCATGCAGAAATAGAGAATGAGTTTCCGCATAAGCTTCTCTCATTCTCTATTTCCGCATAAGCTCATGCATAAGCATGAGCTTATGCGGAAACTTAAGCATAAGCTCATGCGCATGCGGAAATAGAGAAGGAGCTTGTGCGGAAATAGAGAATGAGTTCCCGCATAAGCTCATGCTTATGCTCATGTGGAAATAGAGAAGGAGCTTATGCGGAAATAGAGAATGAGTTTCCGCATAAGCTTCTCTCATTATCTATTTCCGCATAAGCTCATGCATCAGCATGAGCTTATGCGGAAACTTAAGCATAAGCTCATGCACATGTGGAAATAGAGAAGGAGCTTGTGCAGAAATAGAGAATGAGATTACGCATAAGCTCATGCTTATGCTCATGCGGAAATAGAGAAGGAGCTTATGCGGAAATAGAATAAGTTTCTGCATAAGCTTCTCTCATTCTCTATTTGCGCATAAGCTCATGCATAAGCATGAGCTTATGCGGAAATTTAAGCATAAGCTCATGCGCAAGCGGAAATAGAGAAGGAGCTTGTGCGGAAATAGAGAATGAGTTTCCGCATAAGCTCATGCTTATGCTCATGCGGAAATAGAGAAGGAGCTTATGCGGAACTAGAGAATGAGTTTCCGCATAAGCTTCTCTCATTCTCTATTTTCGCATAAGCTCATGCATAAGCATAAGCTTATGTGGAATCTTAAGCATAAGCTCATGCCCATGGATGAGCATAAGAGAAGGAGCTTATGCGGAAATAGAATGAGTTTCTGCATAAGCTTCTCTCATTCTCTATTTCCGCATAAGCTCATGCATAAGAGAAGGAGCTTATGCGGAAATAGAGAATGAGTTTTTGCATAAGCTTCTCTCATTCTCTATTTCCGCATAAGCTCATGCATAAGCATGAGCTTATGCGGAAACTTAAGCATAAGCTCATGCTCATGCAGAAATAGAGCAGGAGCTTGTGCGGAAATAGAGAATGAGTTTCCGCATAAGCTCATGCTTATGCTCATGCAGAAATAGAGAAGGAGCTTATGCAGAAATAGAATGAGCTTCCGCATAAGCTTCTCTCATTCTCTATTTCCGCATAAGCTCATGCATAAGCATGAGCTTATGCGGAAACTTAATCATAAGCTCATGCGCATGCGAAAATAGAGAAGGAGCTTGTGCGGAAATAGAGAATGAGAGAATGAGTTTCCGCATAAGCTCATGCTTATGCTCATGCGGAAATAGAGAAGGAGCTTATGCGGAAATAGAGAATGATTTCCGCATAAGCTTCTCTCATTCTCTATTTCCGCTTAAGCTCATGCATAAGCATGAGCTTATGTGGAAACTTAAGCATAAGGTCATGCGCATGCAGAAATAGAGAAGGAGCTTGTGCGGAAATAGACAATGAGTTCCCGCATAAGCTCATGCTTATGCTCATGCGGAAATAGAGAAGGAGCTTATGCAGAAATAGAGAATGAGTTTTCGCATAAGCTTCTCTCATTGTCTATTTCCGCATAAGCTCATGCATAAGCATGAGCTTATGCGGAAACTTAAGCATAAGCTCATGCACATGCGGAAATAGAGAAGGAGCTTGTGCGGAAATAGAGAAGGAGCTTATGCAAAAATAGAGAAGGAGCTTATGTGGAAATAGAATGAGTTTCCACATAAGCTTCTCTCATTCTCTATTTCCACATAAGCTCATGCATAAGCATGAGCTTATGCGGAAACTTAAGCATAAGCTCATGCGGATGCGGAAATAGAGAAGGAGCTTGTGTGGAAATAGAGAATGAGTTTCCGCATAAGCTCATGCTTATGCTCATGCGGAAATAGAGAAGGAGCTTATGCAGAAATAGAGAATGATTTCCGCATAAGCTTCTCTCATTCTCTATTTCCACATAAGCTCATGCATAAGCATGAGCTTATGCGAAAACTTAAGCATAAGCTCATGCGCATGCGGAAATAGAGAAGGAGCTTGTGCGCAAATAGATAAATAAAGAAGGGGGAAAGCTTATGCGAATGATAGAAAGGGGAAAGAGATGAGGGGGAAATGAGAGAAGAGGGAAATAGAGTGGGAAATAGAGAAATAAAGAAGACGGAAAGTTTATGCGAATTAGAGAAGAGGGAAAGTTTATGCGGAAACTTAAGCATAAGCTCATGCGCATGCATGAGCATAAGCATGAGCTTATGCTTAAGTTTCCGCATGAGCATGAGCTTATGCTTAAGTTTCCGCATAAGCTCATGCTTATGTATCAGCTTATGCAGAAATAGAGAATGAGAGAAGCTTATGCGGAAACTCCTTCTCTATTTCCGCATGAGCTTATGCGGAACTCATTCTCTATCTCCGCACAAGCTCCTTCTCTATTTCCGCATGCGCATGAGTGCATAAGCTCATGCTTATGCTCATGCGGAAGTAGAGAAGGAGCTTATGCGGAAAGAGATGAGGGGGAAATGAGAGAAGAGGGAAATAGAGTGGGAAATAGAGAAATAAAGAAGAGGGAAAGTTTATGCGAATGAGAGAAGGGGGAAAGAGATGAGGGGGAAATAAGAGAAGAGGGAAATAGAGTGGGAAATAGAGAATGAGCTTCTCTCATTCTCTATTTCTGCATAAGCTTCTCTCATTCTCTATTTCCGCATATATGAGCTTATGCGGAAACTTAAGCATAAGCTCATGCACATGCATGAGCATAAGCATGAGCTTATGCTTATGCTTATAAGCATAAGCATAAGCATAAGCTCATGCTTATGCTCATGCGGAAGTAGAGAAGGAGCTTATGCGAAAATAGAGAATGAGTTCCCGCATAAGCTTCTCTCATTCTCTATTTCCGCATAAGCTCATGCATAAGCATGAGCTTATGCGGAAATAGAGCATAAGCATGAGCTTATGCTCATGCGGAAGTAGAGAAGGAGCTTACGCGGAAATAGAGAATGAGTTTCCGCATAAGCTTATGCTTATGCTCATGCGGAAATAGAGAATGAGTTTCCGCATAAGCTTCTCTCATTGTCTATCTCCGCATAAGCTCATGCATAAGCATGAGCTTACACGGAAACTTAAGCATAAGCTCATGCGCATGCATGAGCGAAAGCATGAGCTTATGCTTATGCTTATGCATAAGCATAAGCTCATGCTTATGCTCATGCGGAAGTAGAGAAGGAGCTTATGCGGAAATAGAGAATGAGTTTCCGCATAAGCTTCTCTCATTCTCTATTTCCGCATAAGCTCATGCTCATGCGGAAACTTAAGCATAGGCTCATGCGCATGCATGAGCATAAGCATAAGCTCATGCTTATGCTCATGCGGAAGTAGAGAAGGAGCTTATGCATGAGCATGAGCTTATGCGAATGAGAGAAGGGGAAAATAGAGAAGGGGGAATGAGAGAAGCATAAGCATAAGAGAATAAGAGGGAAAGGAAATAGAGAATAAGAGGGAAAGGAAAGAGAGAAGGGAAAAGAGATGAGGGGGAAATAGAGAAGGGGGAATGAGAGAATAAGAGAAGAGGGAAAAAAGAGAAGGGGGAAAAAAGAGAATAAGAGAAGGGGGAAGAAGGAAAGAGTGGGAGGGGAAGAGAGGGTTCCTACGCTCATCACTGCAGCTAACGCTTAAGGCGCTAGCTGTAGGCCAATGCAAATAACAAAAATAATAAATGGAAAAAAGAGGAAACACTTACCTGAAATAGTATGTCCCGCTCGGTGTAGTGGACTGGCCCTACAAAAGAGAGAAAACAACCAATTTTTTCAAACAAGATGTTAGTGGAAGGAGGAAATTACAAAAGCAACTTCTTGAAGGGAGGAGATTGAGGAGACAAGGAAAGGAAGAGTCTGAGTCTGAGGGGTCACTACATAAGGGACCCCCCCGAGCCATAGTACACATGATGTCAGAGTCTGAGGTCAAAATGCGAGAGTTGCAATCAACACAATTGTACGAGGGTGCTAGGATGTCTAAACTACGTGCTTGTCTCTGTATCTTGAATCTACAAGTACAGTATGGGTGGTCGGATACAAGTGTCTCGGCCTTAATGAGGTTAGCCCTTGCATTAATTTGACTCATTATTTGTATATTGTTTGTTTTGAGAATCATCATTTGGATACTGTCTTTGTCATAGGTTGCTCCAGAAGATGTTGCCTGTACCAAATACCATGCCCGCATCAAGAGATGAAGCGAAAAAGATGCTAACAACGGTGGGTATGGATTATGATACCATCCATGCTTGCTGTAATGATTGTATTCTCTTTCGTCATGAGCATGGAGATTTGGCTAGTTGTCCAAAGTGTGGGGAACAATGATATAGAGATGACTTGCAAGGTGAGCGGATACCGGTAAAGGTCTTGAGACACTTTCCCATCATTGCAAGAATACAACACATGTTTCGATGCAAATCCATAGCGGAGTTGATGACATGGCATGCATCTCATCGGTCCACTGATGACACATTGAGGATTCCCGTAGATTGTGCAGCTTGGAAGCACATAGATAATCAGTGGTTGGACTTTGCAAGGGAGCCACGCAACTTACATCTTGGGCTAGCCATGGACGGCGTGAATCCTTTCGGGTTACGCTCGACATCTTGGTTGACATGGCCCATAGTCGTGGTGAATTACAATATCCCACCATGGCTAACAATAAAAAAGGGACACCTCATGCTTGCACCACTTGTGCCAGGAAAGTACAAGGCAAAAAACATGGATGTGTACATGGCACCTTTGATAGAGGAGTTACAGATATTATGGAGAGGAGTGCAGGTCTTTGATATTTCCAGAGCTCCTAGACATACCAATGATATTTTGGTCAGGGGTATCTTGATGTGGACCATGCATGACTACCCAGGATATGGAGAGTGCGCAGGTACGTGGTTGTGTCTTTACATGTACAATGAGGGATTATGCTTTTTTTACTCTCTTTTGCACGCATGTCTTGTACTAACACATTCATGCACGCGTGCAGGACTTGTTACAAGTGGGTACCATGCTTGTCCTGTTTGTGGACCGGCTCTGAAATCGCTTGCACGCTACTCCAAACATATGAGGAAAAATGTTTATGAAGGTCATGCTCGATACCTTTCGCTCGACCATCTCGCACGTGGAGGTCAGCTTGATCCACCACCATCATATTTGAAGGCAAGTGATTGGATTCAAGCTTGGAGGGTGAATGGAGAGGAACCTCCTCCTGGTATGAAGAGGCTATCAATCTTTCACGAGCTTCCTTATTGGGGTCAGTTACAAATCAATCATCTCTTGGATCCCATGCATATCTTCAAGAATGTGGGGGCTACTATTTGGGCACACTTGGTTGGTTCCAAGGACTCGAGAGGAGTGCGAGAAGACTTGCGTGCTATGAATAGGATGTCTCATTTGTGGCCCCAAGTGCATGCTTCGGGAAAATTTGTCCTCCCGAAAGCAATGTGGATCCTCTCTACGAGGGAGGAGGCAGCGGTCAAGGCAGACATTGCCTCTTTTCAAACACTGACAGGGTACATGCATTGCTTGAAAGGAGCATTTTCAAAGGACAATAAGCTTAGTGGCCTCAAGTCCCATGATTGGCACAAGGTCTTACAGGTATTCTAAGTAGAATTAGTGTACCAATAATAGTGATGCGTTAGCGTAATTATTGTTATGTTATATTGTTGACATGACTTCATTGTTGCTTTGATAGTTCATCCTCCCAATTACAATAAAAGAGTGCTTACAAGAAGATGTTAGAAATGCTATATTCAAGATCTGTGGTATTGTGAGGTATGCTTACTATCAAATCACATTATGTATTTTCTTCATGGACATGTGAAGTAGGTGGATATCTCAAATATCTTACATATGCATGGACATGCGTGAAACAGGTGCATATCTCAAAAAGATATCTCTATATCGAGCATCGAGAAGGCTAGGGTGGAATCCATCGAAGCCGTATGCTTGCTTGAGAAGCACTTTCCCTCGAGCATTATGACAACTCAAGTCCACTTGCTTGTGCACATAGTTAATGGGGTGGCTATAGCAGGTACCGTTCATAGTCGATGGATGTCTTTTCTCGAGCAAGACCGGAAGCAAGCATGGCAAAGGGATGGCTTGTGCAAGAGTCATTAGTATATATCATAGAGTTTCTTGCATCCACAGATCCTGATATGCCACAAGCTTGGCACAACAAGGATGATGATCGCATCGTTGGCGAGGTTCCCCAAGGAAAAGGGATTGAAAGAAAGATGAGCGAAGAGCAAATGGAGAAATTCAATAAGTTTTGTATCCTTAATAGCCCTGAGATGCAGAAGTGGATTGAGAGATATGAAGTGGCCAAAGCAGAAAGAATAAATGCAAGGACGAGATTCAGAGTAATGTACAGGCGATCACAACCATATCCACGAGATCTGGCTCTTCTCCCTACTCACATGTCACTTGATTGGCTACAACTGGCTCTACGTAAAGCCGAACATGATGGAGAGACAATAAGTGAGCGCGAGCGAGAGTTATCATCTAGATGTATGATGCATGTAAGTTTCTTATCTCTTGACGTAATTAAGTAATTATTTGTGGCAATATATGCTATAAAATAGGTGCATCTTCATTGTTTTAATGATGCTCTTTTACAGTACAAAAAGTATAGTGCATTATGGTCATATGGACGACATTTTCACGTGGAACGCATCGATTCAAAGAGAGTCACGTATGATTGTGGAGTCATGGCTAACTTCACACAAGATAGCTGAGCAAGTGCTTCGGATACCAATCTTTTCTCCTCATAGTTGGATTATTGTGGAACCATACGCGACATCTATGAAATTGATTTCAGACGATTTACTATTTTCATTCTTGATGTAAAATGGTTTAGAACTACTTACAACGGTCCCCATGCGACAGTGAGAAAAGATAGTAGCGGTCTCTTTGCAATAGACTCCACCAAAGATTGGACCAATGAAAGTGATACTTTTGTTCTTCCCGAGCACTGTGAGCAGGTGCATACTAATGATTTAATTATTCTAAGCTTTCGTTTTTAAAGTCCATTGATATATAAGAATTGACGACATTTGGCACCCATCTTCAATATAGGTGGTTTTTCATCCGGATCGTTCTGATCCAAGATGGTGGTACGTGATCCAAGTTGCACCATGAAGTAAGCAAATTTTTGAAGATCGAGATGTGGATATGGAGATGCCACTACCAATGCCGGATCCAATTGATGAATCTAGCGAAGAAGATGTAGATCACCATATGAGCCAAGAGGAAGATGCGCATAATGACATCGCACGGGAGGAGGATGGAGATCACGATATTGACGAAGAAGACAACAATCATCAAGATCAATCACCACACTTAAGCTTTATTGAAGAAGATGATCAAATACCTTTAGGTGAATGTACGATGCTAGAGTACGATGATGATATAGGAGATCAACTCGGTATAGAGTTGGAGATAGACTTGCTTGGTGCCTTTGATGTAAATGCTCTTATTTGACTTTTCTCATCTCAAATTTGGACATGAATATATGAGCTTCAAAGGCTTGATGTACATGCTCTCATTTTTTTATTCTCTATGAGTTCAAACATGTATGAAAATTTAAAAAAAAATTTCATTGGAAAAAACTAACTTTTAAGGCCTATAAAAGAAAAAAAACCTCTCTGTAAAAACGTCGCTATAGTATTTTGTCTCAGAGTCGCTATATAGCGACTTTAAAAAGTCGCTATATAGTGACTTTTAAAAAGTCGCTATATAGCGACTTTTATAGAAAAAGTCGCTATATAGCGACTTTTTAAAATAGTCACTATATAGCGACGATTTATGATACCCGCTTTTTATACTGACAATTAGCGCTAAGCGGGCGCTAAACGTCAGTATGTAAACGTCGCAATAGGATCCGTGTGTAGTAGTGAATATACTTGGAAATTTATGTCCATCTTATCAATAGGTGAGAATCATTAATCAAAAGACCTATATGACACTTAGTCCAAAATTATACATATTGGAATGATATGAAGGATAAGTAGCTTTGGCACATGCAATATTATGGATGATATAGATACAATAACTTCAAAAAGATCTTGTTGAATATGGATTGTATTGAAAAATATTGAGAACAAATTGAGTGATTCCATCAAGTAATCATGATAGGTACCATGTTGACAATTAGCACAAGGTGATCATGCATATCCTTCACCACTACGGTAGGATGATCTAAGCCTAGCATAGACTCAATTGTGAGCTTCCTTCAAGGCATCTATTTTTGTAATGCTAGCTTGGTAAAGGTCACACAGATATAGCATCATGCACTTCTTAAACAATCCTTAGCAATGTAGAATATGGAATCCTAATCAAGTGAATATTATCGATTTGATTTTGTTTAAAAATGTCAAAATCCAATTCCTCACCATTTTACATCATTTTATTTGGGAAATATAATCCCAACATGTATGAGTACACCTTCGAAACATATATATGGTGTTATTAATCTCTCATTGTGATCCCATTATCTCACATATAGGAATTCTAGATGAATGTGTATTCTCAAATCCATATCTTTCTATTAACGGAGATTTTACTTTTAACAATTATTACACTACTTTCTTTCAATTAGATAAAAATTTCCTTCTGTGTACCACAAATGAGGTTTGATCTCCATGAAATAGAAAATTTTCAATATTTAAAGTACGCCAAGATTCAAATTTGTCACACATACTAAAATAATGGGTTTCTTTTTCTAGATATGATAACTTACATGCATGCAATTTTATGTTATAGATTGTGATGCTTAATACTTTTCTCCCTTTATAAAAAGTTGAATGAGGCAGGCAAGCCATGAATGCTCATCTATCACACTCATAACCTTATAGACCTTTTAATATCATTTTGGTATTGCTAGATACTTCCCTTTAATCACACTTTGTGGTCCTAGTTTATTTTTCAAATGTGATATGTTACATTTCAACAATAATGTAGGTTGTATGAAAGTTTATTGTGTTCAAGTACGTGTTGTGTTCAAAGATGTCGAGAATGAGATGAGTGAGCTCGACATGTGATGCTATCGGTTACCATCTTGAAAATTAGTACTTGGTGATCATGCATATCCTTCACCTCTATGGTAGGATAATCCAAGCCTATGCTTCCTTGTAGGCATCGTTTTTTGTACTGCTAGCTTAGTAAATGCCACATCTGTAGCATCTGCATGCACTATTTAACCAATCCTTACCAATGTGCATGGAATCTTACTTAAATGAATATCATTAATTTGATTTTGTTTCCAATTCTACTCTCTTACAAATTTACATAGTTCAATTTCATAAATATAGATGTCAATCCCAACATGTATGGATATTAAACTTCTATATGTGCACCTTTGGTGCATGTATATTGTCTTATTAGTCTCTCATTGTGGTCCCGTAATCACAATTATAGGAATTCTAGATGAATGTGTATTCACCAATCATCCTGATTTCACTTAAAAAACAAAAAAGTATTTTCTTTCTTTTGTGTATTGCAAATGAAGTTTGATCCCCATGAGAAAGAAAATAGAAAATATTTAAGATTTAGAGTACGTGAAGATTCAAAATTTTATCCACAATAAAATAATGGGTTTCTTTTTCTAGATATGATAACTTACATGCATGTAAGTTTTGTGTTATAGAATGTGATGCATAATACTTTTTCTCCCTTTATCATGTTAAATGACGTAGGCAAGACATGAACTTTCTCATGCTTATCTATCACTCTCATAATCTTATAGATCTTTTTAAAATACCATTTTGGTCTTGCTAGCTACTTCACTTTAATCACACTTTGTGGTCCTGATTTATTTTTCAAATGTGATAGGTATGTTACATGAGTATGTTTTTCAAAGTTAATGTAGGTTGTATGACAGTTGTTTGTGAATATAAGTATGAATTTAACTATAAGGAAATTATAGATTTATAGCAACTCTATATTTTCTTTGACTACTCAAGGATATATTTTTTGGTTATATCAATATGACATGCTATACAATTTGCAAGTATTAAATAATCATAAGGTTAGAGATGCTACATCCTTGCAACTTTGCTATCACATTTGTATAAAGAAAGCCTTTTATTTGAGCAAAATCTCAAGTGTTAATAATATAACCCCTTTACATGTTTCTATATTTTGCAATAAATCAACATCTCTTAAGCATTGGGTGTAGGCTAGAAGGGGGAAGGGGGTTTTTTGGGGCCCTAGGGTTTTCCATTCAAGATTATGTAAATACATCACATGGGTTTAACAAAGGGCTAATTATCTTAGTTTGTTTTTAAAGGTCTCTTGATATATATATATATGTGCATTTTTGCATACTTGCAAAGTCCTAATTGACAAGTTTGACCTTGCTTGTGGACATGGCACGTGCATGGAATAATCTTTAGGCAAGACTTTATCATTATTCATTCATTAATTCACAAAAACCAAATTATCTAGGGTCCACAATAGTAGCATGAGTGGTGAAGAAACTATGTTAAACCAAATCTAAAGTCATCAACACTATCCCCTTTTGTATGTCTATTAATGGACATTTTATAAATAGAATGGTTTGTAGACAACTATATATATATAGTTGTCTACAAACCATTCATCAACACTATCCCCTTTTGTATGTCTATTAATGGAGATTTTATAAATAGTAGATTTGGTTTAACATAGTTTCTTCACCACGCATGCTACTATTGTGGACCCTAGATAATTTGGTATTTGTGAATTAATAAATGAATAATGATAAAGTCTTGCCTAAAGATTATTCCATGCACATGCCATGTCCACAAGCAAGGTCAAACTTGTCAATTAGGACTTTGCAAGAATGCAAAAAGCATGTGCATTTTATCTCCGTCATATCCATTCTATGTGTAAGTGTCTATCACAAATTGTTAAAAACAAAGAATCAATAGCCTTAAACCTAAAAATTTGTGAAATGGTGAGTGCATGAAAAGTGGCAAGTTGTGGACGTTGCAAGTATTCCCACAAAGCCATGTGCATTATCTCCATCATTCCCTTTATGTCTAAGTGTTAAAAATTAGCACCAAGGGCAAATACTTACCAAATATGGAATATCAATGTTCGTCAACCAATTGGAATGCTGCATTCACGTACCCTCCATGTACTAGAATAAGGGAGATATAGTTAAATATTTTAAAGATAGTTGCATGTAATGAGATATAATACATCTAAATTTATATATACTTGAAATATGATAGTAGAATAGTTATTATTAAATCAATTATGGCCTCCATATTTTGTTAAATGAGGCACATTAGACATAAGGACTACTTAAACAATAGAATTTTTGATAAGACCACAAAAAGTTAGCTACGTACTGCTAATCTCAAAAGGTGTGAATACAATGATGTTCAATGTCCCTTTGGAACCTAGTATGTCCAAGACATCTCAAAAGAGAGTCAAGAGATTGAGTCTTTGACAAAGAACGTGGGCTATAAACTTGAGGACCTTCCTTGATAAATCTTGTGTGGGCTTCCTCATGAGTATTTATGAAAAAAAGTAGTTTGGGTTTTTTCGATCAGTGATATGAATGAATTTTGTGTGGTTGTATTATATAGGAGTAGGAAGGCAATGGGATGAGAGAGAGAGAGAGAGAGAGAAATAGAGAGAGAGAGAGAGAGAGAGAGAGAGAGAGAGAGAGATTTGAAGGGTTCTAAGTAAAATCATTGTGGAGCAATGGAGGAAGTGACAGTGTAGTGAGTTGATGTAATAAAAGTTTACATAATGGTCTAGAATTCAACTTAGCCTAGTAGCAAATGGGCACAAATAATCCACTAGAGGTTAAGCGACAAAACACACAACAAGACAAAGCACCCATAGACGCGTGCACAGACGCATTTCATGAACTAAATAAAAAACTTACGGGCGCATCTATTTGTGCGTCTATTTTCGCATCTGGAGACCCGCATTTAATTGCGCATCTATATATTAAACACACGCACGTATAGATGCGCAGTTAGACGCATAAATAAACGCGCTTATAAACGCGTTTATAGACGCCCATATAGATGCAAGTCGAACAGACAGATGCGTATATAAACGCGCTTAAACGCACTGATAGACGCGCTTTATTTTTATTTTTTTTTAAATTTTACAGAATGCTGTGTATGTTGTGTATGCTATATAGTTACAAGAATCCCATATCCACATTGTGTAATTCAATTCTTATAGCCAATCGCATTTTAATTACAATTCCAAATAAAACATTACAACTCCAAAATGCAATAAAATTGAAAGCTCAAAAAGTGCTTGTATATACATCTAGCATGAAGCTAGGCCATGTCATGTGGCTTCAAGTACAAAAAATAAGAGGAGTGTATATACAAGAGGCACAAAGCCAAGCCAGTGGCTTTAAGTACAAAAAAGAGTAGCTAGCACTACTTGTATGACTAATCTATGTTCTCCAGGTCCTCGCTCCCTTCCACGCTCCCTTACGTGCTCCCTTCTGTGCCTCCTTCCTCCTCTTCCTTATCGTCTTGTGCACAGGCCTGTAAACAAGGGACAACATATTTCAATGTATGAAAAATCAAATCTTTACTTATAATTTTGGCATTATTTAATTACTTTCAAATACTTGGGGGGCCACTCCAGTAGCTCGACTATACTGCTCCTCAGTAATCAACCCGTCATCATAGAAGTGCCTCCATGTATCTCCTCTGCGATGGTGGTGGTGATAGGCTATCTCCACAGGAGTAGGGTATCTGCCCACGATCTCAAGCTGCATGACTGCGACACACTTTGTGGAGGGATTAGTACAAAGAAACAACCTCCTAATAAACTACATAAGCAATATAATTTGAGATCGATACTTACAAATTGGGCCTCCCATGATTCAACACCCCCTGCTCCAAAATGCGTGCTTCCATATTCCTCCATTTGGATCCTCCGTGCCTCCATGTGCTGCAGACTGGGGTCCTCCCTCACTGACTTCATTGCCTTCTTCCACTCACGCTTGTGAGTGGTGTGGGGCGGGCCCCTTGGTGGTTGACCTACCTCAAGCCTGGTAAGCTCCGCTAGTGCCTGCCTCTTCAATGAAGATCTTTTATTGCCAAGTATCGTAACAATCTTTGACTTGGCCCATTTATCTGTGAACTGGCGATTGGGGGGGTTAGGATACCTAGAGCGAACAGTAGTGAGGGTCTCATAAGCCAACCTCTTTGGGTGGTCTTTGTAGTGGATAAATCAATCTCTATAATTGTTAGCAATTACAGAGCGCATGAAGGCCATGATGTCCTTCCCCTACGCATCCATCAAGATGCCTCCTGTCTGAGTGATGTCATAATAAATCGTACCATCACCCAGAGGCACATCTAAATCATCTGAATCATCATCCTCCCCACCGTCACATGGCCCAAAGCACTGTGGCATGCATCCCCCACCGCTCTCCCTGCTACTACGCCTACTACCCTGCCGTGTTGAGCCCGTACGTGGCCACTTGTAGCTGGAGACTATATGGGACTACGCTGACCACTCGTAGCTGGAGAACCGAGTCTCGACAGCACAGGAGTACACTGACGGCTCTGCGAGACAGAAGGACCTCCTGACGGCATGGGGGAAGGGGCATAAGACGGGATGGCAGAAGGGACATAAGACGGCATGGGGGAAGGGGCATAAGATGGTACGGGGAAAGGGGCATAAGAAGGGGCATAAGAAAGTTGTGCTGACTCCGTTGGGGTGATCTCAGGCGGTGTGGGGTGGCTTGGAGTCTGTAGTGCCGACTCCTGGGGAGTGTTTAGAGTACCCGTCATATACCCGTATAACTCTGCAGGACTAGGAGGGTGTCCTAAAAGGTTATATAAGTCCTTCCAAATAGATTCCCGGGGATCAGGTGAGCTGGAAGCGCTTCCTGGCCACATGTTGAACTGGAAAAAAGTAAAAAATCTATTATTGATGAGCTGAGAAGAAAGGGGAAGAAAAGAGAGGCTTACTGTCAGAGCGCGTCTATAGACGCGTCTGATTTGCGTGTTTATAGACGCATCTAACAGAGCATCTAACAGCTCGTCTAACAGAGCGTCTAACAGAGCATTTAACAGAGCATCTAACAGAGCGTCTATCAACGTGTCTGTTTGTGTCTGCAAACAGCGCGTTTAGACGCGCTTGTAGACGCCCGTTTAGATGCGCTATGAGACGTGCCTCTAGACGCACTCCGACAGATGGGATTTTTAAAAAGTAGAAAAGGACATTGCGCCCGACACAAAAACGTGACACTGATACCCAGATCATGCGCTTCTTGGATACGAGAAAGTACAAATCTAGAGAGAGCAAACTTCCAAACAAGATCAACTGCAAAAAGACTTACTTGGATAGAGGTATGGAAGGTTCTTCTTTCTTTTCCAAAGTTGCTTCTCCTCCTTGTTCATCCTCCTCTCCTTTAAGCTTAGAAGTAAATGTGGGTGCCTTTCTCTTGAGTGTAAGCTTGGAAGTAAGTATGGGAGCCTTCCTCTTAAGCATCGAAACTATGGATATGCTAATAAGGAAGGAAGCAAGCCGCGCGAAGTATAAGTAAGGTGAAGAAAAGCAAAGCGAGCGGCGCACTAAAAAGCAGGTTTAAAAGCTGCGTCTATAGTTGCGTCTAATAGCGCGTCTATAGGTGCATCTAAATACACAGAGTAGACGCGCCTTTAGATGCAATTTTAAATGCACTTTTAGACGCGCCTTTAGAAGCGCCACAGAGTTTAAATTAAACATTTGAAGAAGAGCAACTTTGGTGGGTTGTTTGTTTGTAGGATGTCTTCATCTTCAACAAGTAGCTCCAGTGAGGATGAATCCCTCCGTATCCACCATCGCGAAATGTGGTTGGAGCAAAAAATCAAATGTCTGTGTGATCGATGTCGACGAAACATGTATCGTGCACGCAGGATTACACTCAATCATATCTCAAAGTATGGAGAATGGGATGGGACCATAAACAGGGTAAGGGTTTGTAAGTTAAGGTTGATTGAGATACCTATGGGTATTCATATGTTTGAGTTATGATCCCGTTTTAATTTGATACAGGATGCAGTGCCACACCCGCATATGTTACCCTATGCTCACCATGAGGAGGCGAAGCGTCGGGGATATGAGGTGGGATCTTCAGGAGGGACCGTTATGGATGCATGGAGTGATGGTGATAGTAGCCCTCCGCCATTACCTCATGAAACCGTGGAGGAGGAGGTGTTTGATGATATGGTGTGGGATTTATATGTCCATCAAGGGAGGGATAATAGCATGGAGCAGGATGATCTTTTTACTGCAGCATCAACTCCACTGTTTGAGGGGTGCACATTCTCTGTTCTACGTGCCTCCCTTGAGTTACTAAACTTGCAAACCATCTATGGATGGAGCAATGCAAGTTTGAATGCATTACTCAAGTAAGCTTTAAAGTCGATTTTGCAAACATGGTGAATTATGCTAGTGGGTCAATTACTCGAATGCTTTTCCTCATTTATGGTCTTCACGTGCAGGCTATTGTGTAAAATGCTTCCAAGGGAGAATAAACTACCAACCTCAAGAGATATGGCAAGGCAACATGTGACCTCTCTTGGAGGATTAGATTACAAGCGCATCCATGCATGTGTCAACGATTGCGTTTTGTTTCCTGGACTACATAAGGATGCAAGAGAGTGTCCTACTTGTGGAGAGGCAAGGTATAGAGCAGATCTCAAAACCTTGGACGTGCCTCGTAAGGTATTGCGACATTTTCCCATAATCCCTCGCATCCAACATATGTTCAAGTGCAAATCTATTGCAGAGCTCATGTCATGGCATTCCTCCCATCGATCAACCGATGGCAAGTGGAGAACTCCCGCGGACTCTCCTGCGTGGAAGCATATTGAAGACACATGGCCAAGTTTCAAGGAAGAACCTAGGAGCTTGAGACTTGGATTGGGTATGGATGGTGTGAACCCATTTGGTCTCAAAAGCACGTCTTACACTGTATGGCCAGTGGTATTGGTGAATTACAATCTTCCACCCTCTATGGCTATTAAGAAAGGACATGTCATGCTGTCCCTTCTAATTCCAGGGAAACATAAAGTCAAAAACCCTGATGTTTATTTGGAGCCTTTGATTGATGAGCTAGAGATACTTTGGAGAGGTATCGAGGTGCATGATGTGAGTAGGCCTCCCTCGTCACGAGATTTCAATTGCAAAGTAGTCTTGATGTGGACAATGCATGACTTCCCAGGCTATGGCGAGTGTTCAGGTAAGCATTGCATTTTTAATTATGAATAGGCAAAGGATGTGGCACCCTAAACCCACCTTCCACTCTTAATTGCATCTATTGTTCAGGTCTCACTACATCGGGTTACCATGCATGTCCTGTTTGTGGTCCTTCGCTAGTTGCCTCACAGGTAGATGCATTGAATAAGGTCATCTATGAGAATCACCATCGATTTCTCCCACCTAATCATCCTAGATATGTTGCCCCTTGGAATGAAGTCCTCCCACAATCACTCACCACGGGAGATTGGATGAGAATTTGGGACGGTTCCATGACTCCTCCACCACTTGGCATGAGCCGGTAAGGGTTTGTAACTAATGGCTGGAAGTAAAGATTGGCTATATTGGCTGAAAGTAAAGATTGCACGCTAACACTTTATTTTGTTTAGATACTCCATCTTTTATCGTTTACCATATTGGTCCCACCTCAAGATCAATCACCTGCTTGATCCCATGCATATCTTCAAGAATGTGGCATCTACCATTTGGGAGCATTTGAATGGGACACGAGATTCGGTAGGCATAAGGGAGGATCTACGTACCACAGGGAGGATGCATGAATCTTGGCCTCAAGAGAGACCAAATGGGCGTGTTTTTTAACCTCGTGCACCGTGGATGTTATCAAAGCTAGAGATGGCGACGGTGAAGCGTGCTATTACTACAATTCGTACTCCCATTGGATGCATGAGGTGTTTGAAGGGAGCCTTTACAAAGAGCAAGAAAAGAGGTGTAGAGCAATTATATGGCTTGAAATCTCATGATTGGCACAAGATGCTCCAAGTAAGTATTTTATGTGCAAAAGATCTTTTTCCTTTCAAATGTGTGAGTGAATAGCTATAAGCAACTAATCAACCACCTCCTCGCGGGTTCAGTTCATACCTTGGGGGGGTCACTCATCATATATAACCCTATCACGTGAGTTCAAAAGAAGGATATTTTTTATTCCTAAAATTTACAGAAATAAATATACATAAGGGACTATTTAAAATAGTTTTGGAAAAAATTTACAGATTTGTATAGAAAAGGGGTACATTTTATTAATGAAAAAATTTACAGATAAGGGATTTTAAATATAGGCCTTGAACGCACGTGATATAGAGGGTTTATACATAGTGACCCCCCCGAGGTTCATACTACCTACTAGCATTTCACATAGTGCATCGAAGGACGTGAAAGATTGTATTTACAAGATGGGCGAGCTTGTGAGCTATGTGAGCTCAAAGGAAATAGATCCCACCACGCTTGAGAATGCTCGAGTTATGTCAGTGGAGGCAGTTTGTTTAGTGGAGGAGACATTTCCACGTTCTATTCTCACAAGCCAACTACATCTCATAGTGCATTTGGTGGATGAGATTGCTATATGCGGTACTATACATGCACGATGGTTGTTCTTCCTCAAGCGCTTCATGAAGACCTTGAAGGGCTTCGTGAGACAAAATGCAAGACCCGAAGGTAGCATGGCTGAGGGTTGGTTGGTACAAGAGTCACTTGTATATATTTCTGAGTTTCTTGTTGATGTGGATAGCTCTCTCCCACGACTATGGAGAGATGATGAAGACATAAGGATGACCTCTATTGTGCCTCAAGGGAAAGGATGCAACAAAGTAATAGACACGGAGTTGCATAATAGTATCAACCTCTTGTGTGCTTAATAGTGATGTGATGAAAAGATGGGTGACAAGATACGAGGATGCAAAGGCAAGAAGACAAGAAGGAAGGGCCCTCTTTCGTACACACCACGGATCTCGTGTGCCATACCCTCAGTATCTAAGAGCACTTCCAAAGGATATTCATGTGGATTGGCTACTTGATGAAATGGAGAAAGCAGAGTAAGACGAGGGGATGCATATCACAATGGAAGAATGGGAGTATGCTAGGGGATGCATGAGCAAGGTCGGTATATAGAATGTTATGCATAAGTTAGGAGCTTTCAATAATTTAGATTGCTTATTTAATTGATTTTTTCTTGGTGTAGTGCACTATGTTCAATGCTATATGGTGTGAGGGCAAGCATTTTCGAACACAACGGATTGATGATAAGAGAAACACACAAGATTGCGGCGTCATTGCTAGCTTTGAGGAAGCCAATGGAGCCATGGATGATTATTGTGGCATAATCCAAGATATTATTATGCTTGACTTTCGACGCTTCTTTGTGTATGTTTTGGATGTAAAGTGGTTTAAGGACGTGGTGGAAAGAGGCCCTAATGCAACAATCAAATGCCATGCAAGTGGCTTTGTAACTATTGACTCCACAAAGTTTTGGCAAAGTAGGAAGGACACACTAGTACTACCGCAACAATGTGAACAGGTACTGTGCACACATATAAAAATACTCGCTTTTAAATATTTGATGCAAGAAAAGTAACATGATTGTATTTGTGTTTGAATTAGGTTGTCTATCAACCAATGGTGGATAATAATAGATGGTGGCATGTCATACCTATTATGCCACGTTCCAAAGTGATGTATAGTACATTTACTAATATGGAGCGTATGGAGGATGATCATGGCCATGGACGTGATGATGACCGTGATACAAGAGAGGAGGATGATCATGAGATAGGAGATACAGATATTGAGGCCATTACTCATGAGGACGAGCCTACCATTCGAGATGCTGATTTCAATGAGCACATGAGTGGCACAAGTAGTAGTGGGTTGAATGTATTTGTAGATCTAAACACTTGTTTGGATTTTGAAGTAGATAGTTTGGCAAGGGTTGATCTCATTGAGGATGAGATTGAACCGTAGCCCCATAATTGATATTAGCAAAACTATTTTACATATTGTCTCATTCTCCTCATCTCACTTAATTCTTGTATATGTGGGCTTGCAAAAAATTATGTGCTTTGGTAATCATGGGCAATGTTTGGAAAGCAATGATGTACACCAAAATCTCACTTTTTGTATTCTCTGGTTTGCGTCTATTTACGCGTCTAAATGCGTGTCTGATTCTCAATGTAAACGTGCAAATAAACGCGCTAATACACGTGCAAATAGACGCGCTAATAAACGGGATGTTAGACGGGCCCGTATTTTCTCAGGTTAGACGCATACGTAGACGTGGTAATTTACACGCAAATAGAAGCGCTTTTAGACGCGCCCGTAATTCCTCTACTAAAGCAATGCCTATAGACACGCCCGCTATTTTGTGCGTCTACCAAGCGCGTCTATAGTTGCTTTGTGTTGTTGTGACATATAATTAGACTCAATGGACCTTATTTTTAATGAATCATTATGAACTTCTTTCTTCCATCTAGTGGCTAAAGGTACAAGACATGTTTTTGGCATGCTGAAAGCTAGCCTTGGTTTCAGAAGTGAAATTACTTTCAAAAATACTTCCTCCATAGATTTGGACATATTCTAATGCAGCTAGAGTCCTCTCTCTCTCTCTCTCTCTCTCTCTCTCTCTCTCTCTCTCTCAACTTTTCACCCTCTTTTCCACGCTGCACATCTCAAGCAGGCCGTATGAAGGCATTCATCTTGTTTTTGCACGATGCAGACAAGTGCAAGTAATAGGATATGTGAATATGTCAAACTCATAGCTTGGTGAGGAAAACTTTTGTCTAGAAGCAGCTTAAGCTTGAATAACCATAGGCTATACCTTTTTGTCCCTCTTGACTCATTAGTAATGAATGACTCATAGGGTGTACCTTTTTGTCCTCCTTGACTTATTAGCAAGGCTTAATATTGAGAGAATGGCAAATTTTGGAAAGTAACCTTTAATTTTGGAAATTGGATGTGTTAAAACCTACAAATTTCAAGGAATGTCACTTATATTTTTGCTTAGATCCTACAAACATTAGGCATTTTAGTTATATTCTTAAAACCTGCATATTTTCAATAAAAACCTTAAATGTAGTCATCATGGGTACCATCGTCCGCTAAAGGCCTTTAATAGCTATATGTCTACTTAAAACCTATAAATTTTAGGCATTGTAGTAGTATTAACACTTGCAAAGTTTGAATAAAAAACCGTTAATAATAAAATAGTATCTTTTAATTTGTCTTTGTTAAGGAAAAGGTACTCCATTTCAAGACCCGTGCTTTGTATAAAATTGAAGTTTTTAACCCTTGCTTTGTATGCGAAGGATTCTCATGTGTACGCCATGTCCACTGAAAAGACATTTCAACTTGCATTAAGCTAATGAATTACGGACTCCATACGAAAGGGGACATTTCAACCTGAATAACCGAAAGGTGGATGGGAGAAATACGTTAGTTCAAACTTCACTTAGTTTCCCCACGTTGCCGGATTAATCCCATGTGCACACAGTAATCGGTTTCCTTCGAGAACGGGGAACATGGGGCGATATCGTTGACAATTACATGCAGATCAATGCGAGTACGTATATCCTTGAATAAATCAACTCCTCCTCCTCCAACCTCCCTGCTTCTATAAATGATTGGTGGATTGGTCGAGGCATTTAGCAAATATCGGTTCGCCGAACGCTGATCACCGAACGCGACTGCTAGAAATATTGTCAAACGAGTGAGCGACCAAAATTCTCGAGAACCTAGGGAGTGACTGAACGAGCGTGAGAGAGAGAGAGAGAGAGAGAGAGAGAGAGAGATTTTTCTGAATTGAGTTCTAGCTACCCAGCTCGGCCACCCGATATGAGCGACATGGCGATTGATGTATTGGATAGCGAACAAAGCTTGTTTCATTCCACAGAACATGACCACCACGTACAGATTCACGGTACAGTTCTTCTGCAGAGGGATAATATACTCGACTTCAACAACCCGATTGCTGAGATCGAGGATGAGCTCCTCGAGCTTCTGGGCAAAAACGTAAAGATGGCGCTCGTTAGTATCCACAATCGTCTCGCAGGTAGGGTTGATCGCCGAGTAGCTAGCTCGATGGTTTGCATGTGTAGAGAATTTGGATCGCCGAAGTAACTAGCTCGATGGTTTGCATGTGTAGAGAATTTGCGAATTGGCAGTGATTTTTGACTCTCGCATGCTCGCAAAATTTGTGCGCAGGATCAAGACAAGGTGGTAAGCGTAGTCGCACCACGCATCTGAATTGGAATCGCCAACCTGCGGGAGTCTTGACTTCGGACAAGGGGATAAGTTACCCTGTGGCGTTCTCGGTTGACGCAGATTTCGGCTCTCCTGGAGCTGTCTTGGTGGAGAATCACCATCCAAACGAGTTCCTTCTAAAATCTATCACCTTGAAGATGCCAGACTCCACAGACATCCACTTCGTTTGTAATTCTTGGGTGTATAACTCGAGCAACTACACAGGCCCTCGAATCTTTTTCTCTAACAAGGTACGCTATAGCGCTGTGCAATTATAACTTTGGCCTCCGGATCCGGAATCCATGATCTGCCTATCGTGCTGTAGCTACGCCACTAATCCATTGCTCTGCTCCCTGTCGTTGCCGAACCGGCTTCCCTTTCAGATTTATCTTCCAAACGAAACTCCTGCAGGACTGCAAGCCCTCCGGTCCCAAGAGCTCATGAACCTGCAGGGTCAGGAGGATCCGACCGGCGAGAGAAAGGACGCTGATAGAATTTACGATTATGATGTCTACAACGATCTCGGCAATCCCGACGAAAGCAAGGAACTTGTGAGACCCGTGTTGGCTGGGTCAAAGGATTACCCCTATCCGAGGAGGTGCAGAACAGGGCGCAAACGAACGAAAGCTGGTATGTAACCGTACGTTGCATGTTTCGAATCTTTCGATACGCCTTTTGTCGGCGTTTATGTGCAAGGTCGTCTTATTAGTGTCTAACTTTTATTTACATGAGCAGATCCTGCGTCGGAAAGTCCGGTTTCAGGTCTGCAAGATATCTACGTTCCTCGCGACGAGCAATTTGGCCACATCAAGGAGTCTGACTTTCTCGGTTCTGCAATCAAGTCCTTCGCGCACTACATCATTCCCATCATAGAAGATTTGTTCAAGAACAACGCCACCTTCACCTCGTTTCAGGAGATCAGCGAGCTCTACACGAAAGGGTTGGACCTGAGCAAATGCAAAGATCGTAGAGACAGTGAGGAAAGCGAATCCAAAAATTTCAAGGATCCCTTGGAGCTCATCCGGGAGCTTACGGACGACACCACCCAGGATCCCAGCCTGCTCAAGTATCCGCTGCCTGCAGTGATTCAAGGTGAGCTTATATCTTTGGGCAGCAGGCTAGGCTCATGTTTTGCCCGATTCTTGGGAGAGAAGCTACAACATTGAATACGTGGTGAATCCTGATCAGAACCTCTGAATTCTCACATATTTTTGTGCACCTTTCAGAAAATAATCAGGCGTGGGTCTCGGACGAAGAATTCGCTCGGGAGACGCTGAGTGGCTTGAATCCCTTGGTCATCGAACGCCTCAAGGTCCGCTAAGATTCAAAATCCTTTCTCGGATCGGACTGGTTGTAGGATTCGTTGGCAAAGTAGTTTTATCCTGTCTACTTCGTAGATTTGAGGGGATGGCTCTTGAGATTGATTATGCTGCGATCTGCACGCAGGTTTTCCCGCCCGTTGGTGGGCTCGACGAAAAAATTTATGGGTCTCAAACGTCTGCGATCACCGAGCAACACATCGAGCCTTTTCTCGAGGGCTTGAGTGCTCAACAGGTGGGTTTTCTTGTGAGAGTGGTGGTGGATGAGAAAAGTGCCCTGCCCATGATGGTGTCAGGCATATGATCTTTTTAATTGTTCCTTCAGGCTGTTGATGCGAATCGGCTCTTCGTCTTGGACTACCACGACGTTTATCTTCCTTACCTAGAGAGAATTAACGCTCTGGCAGGCAAGGGCTACGCTTCCCGTTCATTGTTCTTCCTCACCAAAGACGGTACTCTCAGACCGGTGGCCATCGAACTGAGTTTGCCTCCTAAAAGCAAGGGAGACCCTAGTATTCAGAAAGTCTTCACTCCCGGGATTGCCAACATCTCGCTTGAGTGGGGGCTCGCGAAGACTCACGCAAGCATAAACGACTCCGGATATCACCAGCTCGTCAGCCATTGGTAATGTTTAGGAGATCAGCCGACAGCTTTAATGCGCTCTTTCGTTGATGTCAAGATGTCGATGCGTGTAGTTTCGTGAATTCTACGTATAGGACTTGACAATGAGATGATATTCTTTGCAGGCTAAGAACTCATGCTTGCCTGGAACCATTTATTATCGCCACATATCGACAGATCAGCTCTGTGCACCCGCTCTATGTGCTCTTGACTCCGCACTTTCGAAATACTATGAACATCAACGCGCTGGCTAGAAAAGCTCTAGTAAATTGCGATAGCGGAAGCCTTCTCTTGGGTGGGATCATCGAGAAGTCGTTCACACCAACCAAATATTCCATGGAGATGTCGTCCATTGTGTACAAAACTTGGAGGTTCGACGAGCAGGGTCTCCCAACGGATCTGCTGAAAAGGTCGACTACGACTCCTACTTATTGCCTTGCGACATATAACTAGAAATTGCTGTCCTTCGTCGCTGGTTTCATCATCCGCCTTGCCAACACTGCAAAAACTTTCCGCAGGGGAATGGCAGAAAGGGACGCTTCTGCAGAGCATGGGCTGAGGCTGTTGGTGAAAGATTACCCGTATGCAGTAGACGGCCTGGAGATTTGGTCTGCGATAGAGTCCTGGGTAAGCGACTACCTAGCGCTGTATTACAAAGACGATGCGGCGGTAAGGGAGGACACAGAACTCCAGAGCTGGTGGACGGAGATCAGGGAGGTCGGGCACGGAGACAAGAGAGACGAGACGTGGTGGGCAACGATGCAGAGCGTGAAGGAGCTGCAGGAGGCGGTAGTGACGCTGATCTGGGTGGCGTCGGCGCACCATGCAGCGGTGAATTTCGGGCAATATGCGTATGCGGGATACATGCCCAACAAGCCAACGATGGGGAGGAAGCTGATACCGGAGCAAGGAACGAAGGAGTACGAGGAGATGAAGAAGGATGAGCAGAAATTCTTTCTAGAGATGGTGTCATCGAGGTCGCAAGCAACGATAGTGATGACGACGATAGAAATTCTGTCAGAGCATGCGTCGGACGAGGAGTATCTAGGGCAGAGGCTGACGCCCAATTGGAGCAGCGATGGGAATGTGCTGGCTGCGTTCGAGAGATTTGGTAAGCAGCTTGCTCAAGTGCAGAAGAAGATCCAGGACAGGAATGCCAACCCTGAGCTCAAAAACAGAGTCGGAGCTGTTCATATTCCTTACACTCTCCTCATGCCTACCTCCAAAGAAGGATTGACCGGTAGGGGCATCCCTAACAGCGTCTCTATCTGAGTTCCTTTTGTATCCATTATTTCACCCCTTTGATTTTATCACCGCATTGTCCAATGGCAATCCTGAGGGCATGTGAAACTCGCCTCCAGTACTAGGGTCTGATGATTACTCCATCCTCCATCACTCTCAGGAAATGATCGTGGTAGAACTCGGTCTTGGGGAGCTCTTGCGTCCCCCCCCCCCAAAGTCCATGACGTATCAAGCTACAACATTTTCATTTTCACACAATTATTTGTAAAATCTCCAAGATATGAAGAATTTAAGTTATATCTCGCAACCAAATCAATGTCAGATTTATGTCCTATCATAAAAATTCATTTATAAAAACAATATACATCATATATTTCTATTTTATACGAGGAAAAGACAAAATTTTCTCCATTTCTCCTTTTTCATGAGACAAAATACCTCGATGACAACCAAATGAATGTTGAATTCAGGCAATGTTTAAATAATAGTAGTTGCCCCCCTGTCCCCCCCCTTCCCCCGTCTCTCCCTATTCAAATGCATGATTATATCACTTGAACAACACGCCCATCATATTTACTCTTGAACCTCCTCCTCCTTACATCACTTCATTATATCACTTGAACACCCTCCTCATCAATATATCTACATAATTTAAGAGGGCCTCCCACTCCCATGCTCTTGATAGTACTGATGGTTGGGTCATTTCTCTCGGAAAATGTTTTTCCAAGCAATCAAAATAAAGACACTCTTCCAATGAGCCAATTTTTGCATCTCAAAAATACATGTTTGCTAGATTTTACATTTCATGACTTGAAGTCTCCTCATGCCTATACCTCCTCATTCTGACCTCTAACCAAGGATTGACTAGACGTAGAGGCATGCCACATCCTAAGTAGTATCTCTATCTAATTTCTTCAACCATCACAATTGCATGATTATATCCCTTCAACCTCCTCCAGCTCATCATAATATCTCCATGAAACTTTTTTTCAACGTATTCAAAAATCCATATGATTCACACCATTATATCATTTTGAAGATCAATGTCTACCAATGTGGCAAGTGGCTTAATGAAGGCTCAAAAATAGAAAACTTAGGCCCAGGCTACCTATGATAACTTAGGCCTAGGCTGCCTATGATAACAAGAGTGCACAAGTGCACATGAGCTCTACCTCTCAATAATTTGGGAAGCACATATAGCTTATGTATATAGAGCACCTCATTGTCTTATAATTCAAATATTGTGGATGAAACTAGCTGTAACCTTGAGTAACCTTTTCAAAATGTAGTTTCAAGTGGAAATTCACAAAATGGTATCGAACTCTCCACTATATCACACTCTCTAAGCAGACAATGCTAAGAAACATGTAGTAGAAAACCCAGAGACCTAACTTCTAATTTTAATGCTATACAATATGCTAGTGTTCTAAAATGACCTTTAATGTCGTATGTTTGAGCAACGATACTCCATATGAACAAATGCATCCCTAACAACACCTCTATAGCCTCCTATTCTTTAACCATGACAAATGCATGATTATATCCCTTGAACCTCCTCCTCACCATATCTACACAATATTCTAAGAGCCCTCTCCAGTCCCTATTAATGTTAGAAAGCATGGACCGGGATGCTCAAGGCAGAGAAAAGAATGGTGCAAGCTCACTATGTGCAAGAGGACTCTCAAGGAAACGTGGACACAACAACACAAAGCAACTATAGACGCACTTGGTAGATGCACAAAATAGTGGGCGCGTCTATAGGCGTTGCTCTAGTAGAGAAATTACGGGCGCGTCTATTAGCGCGGCTAAATGCTCGTCTATTTGCGCGTTAATCACCGCGTTTATTTGCGCATTAGACCTGAGAAAATACGGGCCCGTCTAACATCCCGTCTATTAACGCGTCTATTTGCGCGTGTATTTGCGCGTTTACACTGAGAATCAGACGCGCATTTAGACGCGGGGTTAGACGCGCTCCAGAGAATACAGAAAGTGAGATTTTGGTGTACATCATTGCTTTCCAAACATTGCCCATGATTACCAAAGCACATAATTTTTTGCAAGCCCACATATACAAGAATTAAGGGAAATGAGGAGAATGAGACAATATGTAAAATAGTTTTGCCAATATCAATTGTGGGGCTACGGTTCAATCTCATCCTCAATGAGATCAACCCTTGCCAAACTATCTACTTCAAAATCCAAACAAGTGTTTAGATCTACAAATACATTTAACCCACTACTACTTGTGCCACTCATGTGCTCATCGAAATCAAGATCTCCAATGGTAGGCTCGTCCTCACGGGTAATGCCGGCCTCAATATCTACTCAATATCTATATCTCCTATCTCATGATCATCCTCCTCTCTTGTATCACGGTCATCATCACGTCCATGGGCATGATCATCCTCCATACGCTCCATATTAGTAAATGTACTATACATCACTTTGGAACGTGGCATAATAGGTATGACATGCCACCACCTATTATTATCCATCATTGGTTGATAGACAACCTAATTCAAACACAAATACAATCATGTTACTTTTCTTGCATCAAATATTTAAAAGCGAGTATTTTTATGTGTGTGCACAGTACCTGTTCACATTGTTGCGGTAGTATTATTGTGTCCTTCCTACTTTGCCAAAACTTTGTGGAGTCAATAGTTACAAAGCCACTTGCATGGCGTTTGATTGTTGCATTAGGGCCTCTTTCCACCACGTCCTTAAACCACTTTACATCCAAAACATACACAAAGAAGCGTCGAAAGTCAAGCATAATGATATCTTGGATTATGCCACAATAATCATCCATGACTCCATTGGCTCCCTCAAAGCTAGCAATGACGCCGCAATCTTGTGTGTTTCTCTTATCATCAATCCGTTGTGTTCGAAAATGCTTGCCCTCACACCATATAGCATTGAACATAGTGCACTACACCAAGAAAAAATCAATTAAATAAGCAATCTAAATTATAAAAACCTCCTAACTTATGCATAACATTCTATATACCGACCTTGCTCATGCATCCCCTAGCATACTCCCATTCTTCCATTGTGATATGCATCCCCTCGCCTTTCTCTGCTTTCTCCATTTCATCAAGTAGCCAATCCACATGAATATCCTTTGGAAGTGCTCTTAGACGCTGAGGGTATGGCACACGAGATCCGTGGTATGTACGAAAGAGGGCCCTTTCTTCTTGTCTTCTTGCCTTTGCATCCTCGTATCTTGTCACCCATCTTTTCATCACATCACTATTAAGCACGCAAAAGAGGTTGATACTATTATGCAACTCCATGTCTATTACTTTGTTGCGTCCTCTTCCTTGAGGCACAATAGAGGTCATCCTTAGGTCTTCATCATCTCTCCATAGTCGTGGGAGAGAGCTATCCACATCAACAAGAAACTCAGAAATATATACAAGTGACTCTTGTACCAACCAACCCTTGGCCATGCTACCTTTGGGTCTTGCATTTTGTCTCACGAAGCCCTTCAAGGTCTTCATGAAGCGCTCGAGGAAGAACAACCATCGTGCATGTATAGTACCGTATATAGCAATCTCATCCACCAAATGCACTATGAGATGTAGTTGGCTTGTGAGAATAGAACGTGGAAATGTCTCCTCCACTAAACAAACCGCCTCCACTGACATAACTCGAGCATTCTCAAGCGTGGTGGGATCTATTTCCTTTGAGCTCACATACCTCACAAGCTCGCCCATCTTGTAAATACAATCTTTCACGTCCTTTGATGCACTACTTGAAATGCTAGTAGGTAGTATGAACTGAACCCACGAGGAGGTGGTTGATTAGTTGCTTATAGCTATTCACTCACAAATTTGAAAGGAAAAAGATATTATGCATATAAAATACTTACTTGGAGCATCTTGTGCCAATCATGAGATTTCAAGCCATATAATTGCTCTACACCTCTTTTCTTGCTCTTTGTAAAGGCTCCCTTCAAACACCTCATGCATCCAGTGGGAGTACGAATTGTAGTAATAGCACGCTTCACCGTCGCCATCTCTAGCTTTGATAACATCCACGGTGCACGAGGTAAAAAAACACGCCCATTTGGTCTCTCTTGAGGCCAAGCTTCACGCATCCTCCCTGTGGTACATAGATCCTCCCTTATGCCTGCCGAATCTCGTGTCCCATTCAAATGCTCCCAAATGGTAGATGCCACATTCTTGAAGATATGCATGGGATCGAGCAGGTGATTGATCTTGAGGTGGGACCAATATGGTAAACGATAAAAGATGGAGTATCTAAACAAAATAAAGTGTTAGCGTGCAATCTTCACTTTCAACCAATATAGCCAATCTTTACTTCTAGCCAATAGTTACAAATCCTTACCGGCTCATGCCAAGTGGTGGAGGAGTCGTGGATCCATCCCAAATTCTCATCCAATCTCCCGCGGTGTGTGATTGTGGGAGGACTTCATTCCAAGGGGCAACATATCTAGGATGATCAGGTGGGAGAAATCGATGGTGATTCTGATAGATGAGCTTATTCAATGCGTCTGCCCGTGAGGCAACTAGCGAAGGACCACAAACAGGACATGCATGGTAACCCGATGTAGTGAGACCTGAAACAATAGATGCAATTAAGAGTGGAAGGTGGGTTTAGGGTGCCACGTCCTTGCCTATTCATAATTAAAAAATGCAATTCTTACCTGAACACTCGCCATAGCCTGGGAAGTCATGCATCGTCCACATCAAGACTGCTTTGCAGTTGAAGTCTCGTGACGAGGGAGGCCTGCTCACATCATGCACCTCGATACCTCTCCAAAGTATCTCTAGCTCATCAATCAAAGGCTCCAAATAAACATCAGGGTTTTTGACTTTATGTTTCCCTGGAATTAGAAGGGACAGCATGACATGTCCTTTCTTAATAGCCATACAGGGTGGAAGATTGTAATTCACCAATACCACTGGCCATACACTGTAAGATGTGCTTTTGAGACCAAATGGGTTCACACCATCCATACCCAATCCAAGTCTCAAGCTCCTAGGTTCTTCCTTGAAGCTTGGCCATGTGTCTTCAATATGCTTCCACGCAGGAGAGTCCGTGGGAGTTCTCCACTTGCCATCGGTTGATCGATGGGAGGAATGCCATGACATGAGCTCTGCAATAGATTTGCACTTGAACATATGTTGGATGCGAGGGATTATGGGAAAATGTCGCAATACCTTACGAGGCACGTCCAAGGTTTTGAGATCTGCTCTATATCTTGCCTCTCCACAATTAGGACACTCTCTTGCATCCTTATGTAGTCCACGAAACAAAACGCAATCGTTGACACATGCATGGATGCGCTTGTAATCTAATCCTCCAAGAGAGGTCACATGTTGCCTTGCCATATCTCTTGAGGTCGGTAATTTATTCTCCCTTGGAAGCATTTTACACAATAGCCTGCACGTGAAGACCATAAATGAGGAAAAGCATTCGAGTAATTGACCCACGCGCATAATTCATCATGTTTGCAAAATCGACTTTAAATTAAAGCTTACTTGAGTAATGCATTCAAACTTGCATTGCTCCATCCATAGATGGTTTGCAAGTTTAGTAACTCAAGGGAGGCACGTAGAACAGAGAATGTGCACCCCTCAAACAGTGGAGTCGATGCTGCGGTAAAAAGATAATTCTGCTCCATGCTATTATCCCTCCCTTGATGGACATATAAATCCCGCACCATATCATCAAACACCTCCTCCTCCACGGCTTCATGAGGTAATGGTGGAGGGATACTATCACCATCACTCCATGCATCCGTAACGGTCCCTCCTGAAGATCCCACCTCATATCGCCGACGCTTCGCCTCCTCACGACGGGCATAGGGTAACATGTGCGGGTGTGGCACTGCATCCTGTATCAAATTAAAATGGGATCATTATAACTCAAACATATGAACACCCATAGGTATCTCAATCAACCTTAACTTACAAATCCTTACCCTGTTTACGGTCACATCCCATTCTCCATATTTTGAGATATGATTAAGCATAATCCTGCGTGCACGATACATGTTTCCTCGACATCGATCACACAGACATTTGATTTTTTGCTCCAACCACATTTCGCGATGGTGGATACGGAGGGATTCATCCTCACTGGAGCTGCTTGTTGAAGATGGAGACATCCTACAAACAAACAACCCACCAAATTTGCTCTTCTTCAAATGCCTAACTTAAAAACTCTGTGTCGTGTCTAAATGCTCGTCTATCATCGCATCTATTATCGCGTCTACCTACGCATCTAAATGCCCATCTACTCTGTGTATTTAAACGCGCCTGTAGACGCACTAATAGATGCGCCTATAGATGCACTTACTCTGTGTATTCAGATGCGACTATAGACGCGCTAATAGATGCGACTATACCCGCGACTTTTAAACCTACTTTTCGGTGCGCCGCTCGCTTTTCTTTTCTTTTAACTACTTAAACTTCGCGAGCGGCTTTCTTCCTTCATTATTAGCAGTTCTATAGATTCGAAGCTTAAGAGAGAGCCTCCCATACACACATAGTTCCAAGCTTTCACTCAAGACAAAGGGACCGTACCTACACAGCTTGCTTCCAAGCCTAAAGAAGAGGAGGAGTACGAACAAGGAGAAGAAACAAGTTTGGAAAAGAAAGATCCTTCCATACCTTTTTCCAAGTAAGTCCTTTTGAAGTTGTTCTTGCTTGCTCTTTCCAGTTTGGTACTTTTTCGCATCCACGAAACGCAGCATCTAGGTATGAGCGACACGTTCTTTTGTCGGGTGAAACGTCCTTTTCCACTTTTGAGTATTCTCGACTGTCGGAGCGCGTGTATACAGGTATCTGAGGGCACGTCTAAACGCGCGTCTACAGGCACGTCTATTTGCACGTCTGGCTTGCTACAAACACGCACAGACGCGGATATAGACGCTCAAATAGACGATCTATTAAATGGAAGTTTAAACGAATTGTTAGATGCGCTTTTAGACGCGCTGTTAGACGGATGTTTGGACGGGCTATAAACGCGCTTTTTAACGCACTGTTAGACGGGTGTTTTGACGCGGTGATAGACGCGCTTTTACTTGAACTGTTAAATGCTCTGTTAGACGCGTTTATAGACGCGAAGATTAGACGGGTTTATAGACGCGCTCTGACAGAGCCTCTTTTTTTTTTCCCCCCCTTTCTTCTCAGCTCCCAAAGTAATAGATTTGTTTATTTTTTTCCAGTTTAACATGTGGGGAGGAAGTGCTTCTAGCTCACCTGATCCACGTGAATCGATATGGAAGGATTTATATAATATTTTAGGGCACCCTCCTAGTCCTGCGGAGTTATACGGGTACATGACGGGTACCCTTAACACTCCCCAGGAGTCGGCAGTACAGACTCCGAGCCACCCCACACCGCCTGAGATCACCCCAGTGGAGTCCGCACAGCCGTCTTATGCCCCGTCTTATGCCCCTTCCCCTGTACCGTCTTATGCCCCTTCCCCCATGCCGTCTTATGTCCCTTCTGCCATCCCGTCTTATGCCCCTTCCCCCATGCCTTCAGGAGGTCCTTCTGCCTCAGCGAGCCGTCGACGTACTCCCCAGCCATCGAGACTCGGTTCTCCAGCTACGAGTGGTCAGCGTAGTCCCGCGCAGTCCCCAGCTACGAGTGGCCAGCGTACGAGCTCGACACGACAGGGTGGCAGGCGTAGTAGCAGGGAGAGCGATGGCGGATGCATGGCACAGTGCTTTGGGCCATATGGCGGTGAGGCCGAGGATGATGATTCCGATGATTTAGACGTGCCTCTAGGTGATGGTACGATTTATTATGACATCACCCAGACAGGAGGCATCTTGATGGATGCGCAGGGGAAGGATGTAATGGCCTTCATGCGCTCTGTAATTGCTAACAATTACAGAGATTGCTTTATCCACTATAAAGACCACCCAAAGAGGTTGGCTGATGAGACCCTCGCTACTGTTCACTCTAGGTATCCTAACCCCCCCAATCGCCAGTTCACAGATAAATGGGCCAAGTCAAAGATTGTTATGATACTTAGCAATAAAAGATCTTCCCTTAAGAGGCAGGCACTAGCGGAGCTTGCCAGACTTGAGGCAGGTCAACCTCCAAGGGGCCCGCCCCACACCGCTCAGAAGCGTGAGTGGAAGAAGGCAATGAAGTCAGCGAGGGAGGAGCCCAGTCTGCAGCACGTGGAGGCACGGAGGATCCAGATGGAGGAGTATGGGAGCGCGCATTTTGGAGCAGGGGGTGTTGAATCATGGGAGGCCCAATTTGTAAGTATCGATCTCAAATTATATTGCTTATGTAGTTTATTAGGAGGTTGGTTGTTTCTTTGTACTAATCCCTCCACAAAGTGTATCGCGGTCATGCAGCTTGAGATCGTGGGCAGATACCCTACTCCAGTGGAGACAGCCTACCACTGCCACCATCGCAGAGGAGATACATGGAGGCACTTCTATGATGACGGGTTGATTACTGAGGAGCAGTATACCAGAGCGACTGGACATGCCCCCCAGGTATTTGAAAGTAATTAAATAATGCCAAAATTATAAGTAAAGATTTGATTTTTCATACATTGATATATGTTGTCCCTTGTTTACACGGCGCCCCTGCACAAGACAACGAGGAAGACGAGGAAGGAGGTGCAGAAGGGAGCGCAGAAGGCAGCGCATCAGGGAGTGTGGAAGGCAGCGAGGATTAGTTGTAGAAGTAGTGCTACTATTCTTTTTTGTACTTAAAGCCATTGGCTTGGCTTCGTGCCTCTTGTATATAGACTCCTCTTATTTTTTGTACTTGAAGCCACATGACATGGCTTAGCTTCCTTATTTTTTGTACTTGGAGCCACATGACGTGGCTTAGCTTCATGCTATATGTATATACAAGCACTTTTTGAGCTTTCAATTTTATTGTGTTTTGGAGTTGTAATATTTTATTTGGAATTGTAATTAAAATGAGGTTGGCTGTAAGAATTGAATTACAGAATGTGGATATGGGATTCTTGTAACTATATAGCATACACAACATACACAGTATTCTGTAAAATTTTTTTTTAAAAAAAAGGCGCGTCTATCAGCACGTTTATATTCGCGTCTGTCTGTTCGATATGCGTCTATACGTGCGTCTATCAAAGCGTTTATTTGCGCGTCTATTTACGCGTGTATGAGCGCGTCTATACGTGCGTAAGTCTGATATATAGATGCGCTAATAGACGCGGGTCTCCTGACGCACAAATAGACACGCCCATAAGTTTTTTATTTAGTTCATGAAACGCGTCTATGGGTGCTTTGTCTTGTTGTGGGAGATACAAGGAGAGAGAGGCCAAGAGCTTATCCAACTTCCAATATTGGATTTCATTCCATATTCACACTTTACCTGTGTGTGTTCTTATACAAAGATTAGGATTAGGGTCCTCATTAGGGGAGATTTGGGGTCAAAAAGAGCCCTTTACTTAAGGAGCTAATGAGAGTTAGAGCCTCTTTTGCACGTGCAACAATCAGCAATTCATAGCAATGCTTTCTCATGAGAAATTTATAAAAGAATCAAGACAAATAATCTGCGACTAAGGCTATGAAGAGCTTAATCTACTCAGATAAAACTTGTTCTATTCAAGAACTATTTCAATCAAGACTCATTACTTGACCTAGACAACAGCTCATCCCTACGAGACTTTTTGCCAATACAAGCGACTCGACTCTACTATGGACCGTACTATGAGTAGTTCTAATGGACTAGACAACACACAGAGAAAGTAGCGATGACTCGAACAAAAGGAAGGAGCTCATCAACTCCACAAGCTATATCGTAGGAGCCACTAACCATAGTTCACCGCCACTAGCATGTCGTGAAGATCATCAAGAGTTGCCATGTCGCCAAGAGTCACCATGCACTGAAGTCTCCAGATGCACCAGCAAAACAATGTGCCAATAGAAGTTTGCCAAATGTCCTCTACCTAGTGCCATGCACTAACAAGTGTGCATGGTCCAATCACAACTCAAACAAACCAATCATGTGTACTCCCAAGAGGTGGCACCTAACATGCCCTCCCTCGACCGAAATGGGAGTGCACCAAAAAATTGTGGACATCGTAGTCCAAAAGAAACCTAGGCATCATAGGCTATCAAAACATTCTATCTAGCATCGTAGTTAGACACTAGAATTGAAGCCAAAACACACAACCAACTTCATAAGCATATAGCATGGCTTAGAAAGCCCAATCTTGATCAGACAGGTTGTTAGAGATTAAGCTTGCCATTTCATTCTACCCTGGATGTTCTTCAATAGCACAAGCATTCACTTGCCCTCATTTTTTGCCTTCTCATCTTTTTGTTTCTTATTCCAAAATCTCTCTATATCGCCAAGCTTTCCACAGTAATAACAAACATGCTTATCTTTACTTGTAACTCTCTTGTCCTTCACTGCATATGTAGTATCACCGGCCAGTGAATGTGTTCTCCTCATGCTTTTCCCCTGCCATAAGCAAGCCCACTCAGTTGATGAAATCTACCTCATCATCTAGTCGTAGAATACGTGTTGTGTTGAAGTATTTGGACGGGAGGATTTTCAAAAGGATTGCTTTTTTATCTTCATCTTCAGTTTCAAACCAAGGTCCTGAAGCTGCTTCAGCACAGATTGCATACAATTTAAAAAGGTGGCAAGATCCTCACTATCTTCCATATGTAAATACAACTATTGTTTCAAAATTTCCCTCGAATGGCACATCTTAATCCCAAATAGCGCCTCAAGAATCATCCAATTCGCTGTAGCAAACTGACATCTCAAGGTGGTGAAAATATTCCTCTCCCAAAGTGCGGCTCATCATGCCCATGGCTTTGTCACTCTACTTTCTCCAAGCATATTTCTCTGCTTCTCCAGAAGTCAGCTCCTTCTTTGTGCTAGACACAACATCCCATAATCCCTTTTGCATGAACCAAAGCTTGGTGGAGAGTTGCCAACTTGCAAAATTTCTTCCATTAAACTTGACAATCGAAGCCTCATACTTCGTCCTCCTCACCGACTCCATAGACACGAGATGTGATGCCTAGTTGATCTTGGAAACATGCCTCGGCCAATACATCTAGGGTAGATCTCCTTCTTCGATTGCACTTACTTCTCAGTCTTCTTACTCTTTGTGGAAAAACAAGTACTGCTACCTCTATCCTCTAGATAGACTTCTTCGACATGCATGCAAATCTCATACACAAATACTCATGGACAGAATCTGCAGAGGTGCTCAGATAACAAGGTGGTTTGATACCACTAATGGTTTTAGAGCCTCTTTTGCACGTGAAAGAATGTGGAAAGAATGAGCAATTCATAGCAATTCTTTCTCACAAGAAAATTCATAAAAGAACCAAGACAAATAGTCTATGACTAAGGCTATGAAGAGCTTAATCTACTCAGATAAAACTCGTTCTATTCAAGAACTATTACAATCAAGACTCACTTCTCGACTTGGACGATGGCTCATCCCTACGGGGCTTTTTGCCAATACAAGCAACTCGACCTACTATGGACCCTACTATGAGCAGTTTTGATAGACTAGACAACACACAGAGAAAGTAGTGAGGGCTTGGACAAAAGGAAGGAGCTCATTAACTCCACGAGCTATATCATAGGAGCCATATTGCTCAGAAATACCACATGGTGTAGCGTAACAATGCATAGTAAAAAGACACCACATGATGAAGATATTTACTGTGCACTATCATAGGGGTGTACCATGCGGTATGAGACTATACTGCATGGTATCAGTACAGATCTTCAATTGATGCATGTGGTGTGCTAGAATACACCAGTCGGTGTAGTCTCTTTTCCTCTCTTTTCCTTCCTTTTCTCTCCCCTCTCTTATTTCCTCTCTTTTCTCCTATCTCTTCTCTTATTTCCTCTCTTTCCCTCTCTTCTCTTCTCTCTTTCCTCTCTTCTCCTCTTCTCTCTTTTCCTCTCTTTCCCCCTCTCTTTCCCTCTCTCTTTTCCTCTCTTTTCCTTCTCTCTTTTCCTCTCTTTTCCCTCTATTTTCCTTCTCTCTTCTCCTCTCTTTTCCTTCTCTTTTTTCCTCTCTTTTCTTTCTCTCTTTTCCTCTCTTTCCTTCTCTCTTTCCTTCTCTCTTTTCCTTCTCTCTTTTTCTCTCTTTCCTTCTCTCTTTTCCTCTCTTTTCCTCTCTTCTCCTCTAGTTTCCTTCTCTCTTTTCCTTTCCTTTCCTTCCGCTCCTCTCTCTTTTCCTCTCTTTTCCTTCTTCTCTCTTTTCCTCTCTTTTCTCCTCTATTTTCCTCTCTTTCCTTCTCTCTTTTCCTCTCTTTTCCTTCTCTCTTCCCATCTCTTTTCCTTCTCTCTTCCCCTCTCCTTGAGCTCCCACCCATGTGAGGTCTCCAAATCATTCTTTGAATTCCCGAAAGTCTCTGTTGTCTGAAATGCATTTTGGACTTTTGTTTTCTATGTCATGGCAACTGGAGGCTAAGATTTGAGACCAAAGAACTCAAAGAATGATCTGAGTCTGTAAATGCTTGCTAAATCCTAGGCTGCACTAGTGCGAGGAGCCTATCTTTTTCTCTCTCTTTTCAAACTTTTCCCCCTATCTTTTCTCTCTTTTAAAAGACATACAGCGTAACGAATAACAAAGAGAGGGATATAACATAATCTCATCATATATCATAACATATATCCACCACGAGGGTTATAACAAATATCCAAGAGAGGGCTCCCCCTCATCGCAGGAAGCCAAGCCAGTGGCTTTAAGTACAAAAAAGAGTAGCTAGCACTATTCTACGACTAATCTATGTTCTCCACGTCCTCACTCCCTTCCACGCTCCCTTCTGTGCTCCCTTCTCTGCCTCCTTCCTCGTCTTCTTCCTCGTCTTCTTGTGCAGGGACCTGTAAACAAGGGACAACATGTATCAATGTATGAAAAATCAAATCTTTACTTATAATATTGACATTATTTAATTACTTTCAAATACCTTGGGAGCCGCTCCAGTAGCCTGGATATACTGCTCCTCAGTAATCAACCCGTCATGATAGAAGTGCTTCCATGTATCTCCTCTGCGATGGTGGCGATGGTAGGCTGTCTCGACAAGAGTAGGGTATCTGCCCACGATCTCAAGCTGCAAGATGACACAATTTGTGGAGGGGTTAGTACAAAGAAACAACCTCCTAATAAACTACATAAGCAATATAATTTGAGATTGATACTTACAAATTGGGCCTCCCATGATTCAACACCCCTTGCTCCAAAATGCACGCTTCCATATTGCTCCATCTGGATCCTTCGTGCCTCCACGTGCTACAGACTGGGGTCCTCCCTCGCTGACTTCATTACTTTCTTCCACTCATGCTTGTGAGTGGTGTGGGGCAGGCCCCTTGGTGGTTGACCTTCCTCGAGCTTGGCAAGCTCCACTAGTGCCTGCCTCTTAAGCGAAGATCATTTATTGCCAAGTATCATAACAATCTTTGACTTGGCCCATTTATCTATGAACTGACGATTGGGGGGGTTAGGATACCTAGAGCGAACAGCAGCGAGGGTCTCATTAGCCTACATCTTTGGATGGTCTTTGTAGTGGATAAAGCAATCTCGGTAATTGTTAGCAATTACAGAGCGCATGAAAGCCATGATGTCCTTCCCTCGTGCATCCATCAAGATGCCTCCTGTCTGAGTGATGTCATAGAAGATCGTACCATCACCCGGAGGCACGTCCAAATCATCTGAATCATCATTGTCCCCACCACCACCCCTCTCAAAGCACTGTGCCATGCATCCCCCACCGCTCTCCCTGCTACTACGCCTGCTACCGTGTCGTGTCGAGCTAGTACGCTAGCCACTCGTAGCTGGAGACTGCACGGAACTACGTGGACCACTCATAGCTGGAGAACTGAGTCTCGACTGCACAGGAGTACGCCGATGGCTTTGCGGGACAAAAGGACCTCCTGATGGCATGGAGGAAGGGGCATAAGACGGCATGGGGGAAGCGGCATAAGATGGCATGGGAGAAGGGCCTCAACTATGTAGCCAGCTGGGCTACGCTGACTCCGCTGGTGTAATCTCAACTGGTGTGGGGTGGTTTGGAGTCTATAGTGCCGACTCCTGGGGGGTGTTTAGAGTAGCCATCATATACCCGTATAACTCCGCAGGACTGGGAGGGTGCCCTAAAAGGTTATATAAGTCCCGAAAAATAGACTCCCAGAGATCAGGTGAGCCCGAAGAGGTTCCTAGCCACATGATGAACTAGAGAAAAGAAAAAAAGATGATTACTGATGAGCTGAGAAGAAAGGGGAAGGGAAGAAAAGATTATTGTCGGAAAAGATTACTGTCAGAGCATGTCTATAGATGCGTCTGAGAAGCACGTCTATTTTCGCGTATAACAACGCGTCTATAGACGTAGCTGTCTGTGTTTGCAAACAATCTAGATGCACCTGTAGATGTGGTTTTAGACACGCTCTGAGACGCGTAATTCGTTTCTTGGATACGACAAAGGACAAATCCAAAAAGAGCAACTTTCAAAAAAGATCAACCGTAAAGAGACTTACCTTGGATAGAGGTATGGAAGCTTCTTCTCCTTCTTCAAAGTTGCTTCTCTTCCTTGTTCACCCTCTTCTCCTGTAAGCCTGGAAGTAAATGTGGGTGCCTCTCTTAAGTGTAAGCTTGGAAGTAAGTGTGGGTGCCTTCCTCTTAAGCATCGAAACTGTGGATCTGTTAATAGCAAAGCAAGCAATCCGCGCGAAGTATAAGTAATGTGAAGAAAAGCAAAGCGAGCACGCTAAAAGCAGATTTGAAAATCGCATCTATAAGCGCGTTTAATAGCGCCTCTAAATATGCGTGTAATTGCACGTCTACATACTTAGAGCAGATGCAGTTTTAGACATGCCTATAGACGCACACCATAGAACAGACAGACGCAGTTTTAGACGCACGTCTTTAGATGTGCCACAGAGATTTAAAATTAAATATTTGAAGAAAAGCAAATATTTTTGGATTGTTTGTTTGTAGGATGTCTTCATCTTCAATAAGTAGCTCCAGTGAGGATGACTCCCTTCGTATCCACCATCGCGAAATGTGGTTGGAGCAAAAAATCAAATGTATGTGTGATCAATGTCGAGGAAACATGTATCGTGCACGCAGGATTACACTCAATCACATCTCAAAGTATGGAGAATGGGATGCGACCATAAACATGGTAAGTGTTAAAGAGTTAAGGTTGATTGAGATACCTATGGGTGTTCATATGTTTGAGTTATGATCCCATTTTAATTTGATACAAGATGCAATGCCACACCCGCATATGTTGCCCTATGCTCGACGTGAGGAGGCGAAGCATCGGCGATATGAGGTGGGATCTTCAGGAGGGACTGTTACGGATGCATGGAGTGATGGTGCTAGTAGCCCTCCACCATTACCTCATGAAGCCGTGGAGGAGGAGGTGTTTGATGATATGGTGCGGGATGTATATGTCCATCAATCCGAAGGGAGGGATGATAGCATGGATCAGAACAATCTTTTTACTGCAGCATCGACACCACTGTTTGAGGGGTGCACTTTCTCTGTTCTACGTGCCTCCCTTGAGTTACTAAACTTGCAAACCATCTATGGATGGAGCAATGCAAGTTTGAATGCATTACTCAAGTAAGCTTTAAAGTCTATTTTGCAAACATGGTGAATTATGCTAGTGGGTCAATTACTCGAATGCTTTTCCTCATTTATGGTCTTCACGTGCAAGCTATTGTGTAAAATGCTTCCAAGGGAGAAAAAATTACCGACCTCAAGAGATATGGCAAGGCAACATGATCTTGGAGGATTAGATTACAAGCGCATCCATGCATGCGTCAACGATTGTGTTTTGTTTCATGGACTACATAAGGATGCAAGAGAGTGCCCTACTTGTGGAGAGGCAAGATATAGAGAAAATCTCAGAACTTTAGACGTGCCTCGTAAGGTTTTATGACATTTTCCCATAATCCCTCGCATCCAACATATGTTCAAGTGTAAATCCATTGCAGAGCTCATGTCATGGCATTCCTCCCATCGATCAACCGATGGCAAGTGGAGAACTCCCACAGACTCTCCTGCGTGGAAGCATATTGAAGACACATGGCCAAGCTTCAAGGAAGAACCTAGGAGCTTGAGACTTGGATTGGGTATGGACGGTGTGAACCCATTCGCTCTCAAAAGCATCCATTTGGCCAGTGATATTGGTGAATTATAATCTTCCACCCTCTATGGCTATTAAGAAAGGACATGTTATGCTATCCCTTCTAATTTCAAGGAAACATAAAGTCAAAAATTCTGATGTTTATTTGGAGCCTTTGATTGAGGAGCTAGAGATACTTTGGAGAGGTATCGAGGTGCATGATGTGAGCAGGCCTCCCTCGTCACAAGACTTCAACTACAAAGCAGTCTTGATGTGGATGATGCATGACTTCCTAGGCTATGGCGAATGTTCAGGTAAGCATTGCACTTCTAATTATGAATAGGCAAAGGATGTGGCACCCTAAACCCACCTTCAACTCTTAATTGCATCTATTGTTCATGTCTCACTACATCGGGTTACCATGCATGTCCTGTTTGTGGTCCTTCACTAGTTGCCTCATGGGCAGATGCATTGAATAAGGTCATCTATGAGAATCACCAACGATTTCTCCCACCTGATCATCCTAGATATGTTGCCCCTTGGAATGAATTCCTCCCACAATCACTCACTGCGGGAGATTGGATGAGAATTTGGGATGGTTCCACGACTCCACCACTTGGCATGAGCCGGTAAGGGTTTGTAACTATTGTGTGCTATATTGGCTGGAAATAAAAATTTCCCGCTAACACTAGCTTTTGTTTAAATACTCCATCTTTTATCGTTTACCATATTGGTCCCACCTCAAGATCAATCACCTGCTTGATCCCATGCATATCTTCAAGAATGTGGCATCTACCATTTGGGAGCATTTGAATGGGACACGAGATTCCGTAGGCATAAGGGAGGATCTACATACCACAAGGAGGATACGTGAAGCTTGGCCACAAGAGAGACCAAATGGGCGTGTTTTTTTACCTCATGCACCGTGGAGGTTATCAAAGCTAGAGATGGCAGCAGTGATGCGTGCTATTACTACAATTCGTACTCCCACTGGATGCATGAGGTGTTTGAAGGGAGCCTTTACAAAGAGCAAGAAAAGAGGTGTAGAGCAATTATATGGCTTGAAATCTCATGATTGGCACAAGATTCTCCAAGTAATTATTTTATGTGCATAATATCTTTTTCCTTTCAAATTTGTGAGTGAATAATTATAAGCAACTAATCAACCACCTCCTCGTGGGTTCAGTTCATACTACCTACTAGCATTTCTCGTAGTGTATCAAAGGATGTGAAGGATTGTATTTACAAGATGGGCGAGCTTGTGAAGTACTTTACATGATACAAAATATGATGCGTATCAATGCTCCATGCAAGGTTTTCGTATTGCTAATATGGTGTACTTTTTCCTTTCTAGGTATGTGAGCTCAAAGGAAATAGATCCCACCACGCTTGAGAATGCTCGAGTTATGTCAGTGGAGGTGGTTTGTTTAGTGGAGGAGACATTTCCACGTTCTATTCTCACAAGTCAACTCCATCTTATAGTGCATTTGGTGGATGAGATTGCTATATGCAGTACTATACATGCACGATGGTTGTTCTTCCTCAAGTGCTTCATGAAGACCTTGAAGGGCTTCGTGAGACAAAATGCAAGACCCGAAGGTAGCATGGCTGAGGGTTGGTTGGTACAAGAGTCACTTGTATATATTTCTGAGTTTCTTGTTGATGTGGATAGCTCTCTCCCACGACTATGGAGAGATGATGAAGACCTAAGGATGACCTCTATTGTGCCTCAAGGGAAAGGATGCAACAAAGTAATAGACACGGAGTTGCATAATAGCATCAACCTCTATTGCGTGCTTAATAGTGATGTGATGAAAAGATGGGTGACAAGATACGAGGATGCAAAGGCAAGAAGACAAGAAGAAAGGGCCCTCTTTCGTACACACCATAGATCTTGTGTGCCATACCCTCAGTATCTAAGAGCACTTCCAAAGGATATTCATGTGGATTGGCTACTTGATGAAATGGAGAAAGCAGAGAAAGACGAGGGGATGCATATCACAATGGAAGAATGGGAGTATGCTAGGGGATGCATGAGCAAGGTTGGTATATAGAATGTTATGCATAAGTTAGGAGCTTTCAATAATTTAGATTGCTTATTGAATTGATTTTTTCTTGGTGTAGTGCACTATGTTCAATGCTATATGGTGTGAGGGAAAGCATTTTCGAACACAACGGGTTGATGATAAGAGAAACACACAAGATTGCGGCGTCATTGCTAGCTTTGAGGGAGCCAATGGAGCCATGGATCATTATCGTGGCATAATCCAAGATATTATTAAGCTTGACTTTCGACACTTCTTTGTGTATGTTTTGGATGTAAAGTGGTTTAAGGACGTGGTGGAAAGAGGCCCTAATGTAACAATCAAATGCCATGCAAGTGGCTTTGTAACTATTGACTCCACAAAGTTTTGGCAAAGTAGGAAGGACACACTAGTACTACTGCAACAATGTGAACAGGTACTATGCACACATATAAAAATACTCGCTTTTAAATATTTGATACCTTCGATGGAAGGAAAATAACATGATTGTATTTGTGTTTGAATTAGGTTGTCTATCAACCAATGGTGGATAATAATAGATGGTGGCATGTCATACCTATTATGCCACGTTCCAAAGTGATGTATAGTACATTTACTAATATGGAGCGTATGGAGGATGATCATGGCCATGGACGTGATGATGACCGTGATACGAGAGAGGAGGATGATCATGAGATAGGAGATATAGATATTGAGGCCATTACCCATGAGGATGAGCCTACCATTGGTGATGCTAATTTCGATGAGCACATGAGTAGCACAAGTAGTAGTGGGTTGAATGTATTAGTAGATCTTAACACTTGTTTGGATTTTTAAGTAGATAGTTTGGCAAGGGTTGATCTCATTGAGGATGAGATTGAATCGTAGCCCATCATTGATATTGGCAAAACTATTTTACATATTGTCTCATTCTCCTCACCTCACTTAATTCTTGTATATGTGGGCTTGCAAAAAAGCATTGATGTTTTTGTTCAAATTATGTGCTTTGGTAATCATGGGCAATGTTTGGAAAGCAGTGATGTAAACCAAAATCTCACTTTCTGTATTCTCTGTTTTGTGTCTAAATATGCGTCTAATTCTCAGTGTAGACATGCTAATAGACGCGCTAATACACATGCAAATAGACGCATTGACAAATGCAGTGTTACATGGGCCCGTATTTTCTCAGGTAGACGTGCAAATAGACGTGTCAATACACGCACAAATAGACGAGTTGTTAGACGCGCTATTAGATGTGCCCGATTCTCTATTCAAGCAACGCCTATAGACACACCCACTATTTTGCACATCTATCAAGCGCGTCTATAGTTGCTTTGTGTTGTTGTGTGAAGTCATAAACGCTGAGATAACACTGTCCCCTTTTTGTATGTCTATTAACAGAGATTTTGTAAATAGAAAGGTTGGTAGACAACTATCAATATACTCATTTGTTTTAAGAGTCCTTTAAAAACAAAATAAAATAACTAGATTGCTAAACTATGTGATGTATTTATAACATAATCTTGAACCCCCCCCCCCCCTGCCTATACTAACATAAGAATTTTTTATAGGTTCCCAAATTATAAAAACATGTAAAGGTATTATGTTATTGATATTTGAGGTGTTTGCTCACTTAAAGTTTTTCTTTATACAAATGTGATAACCATTTTCCATAATGTAGCAAGTCTAACTTAATGATTCTTTAATACTTAAAAATTGTATAGTATGTCACAATTGCATAATGATATAACCAAAAAATAGATCCTTCAGTAGTCAAAAAATTTTAGAGTTGTAATAAAACTATGATTTCTTTAAAAATCAAAGCCAAACCATCTTAATAATAAAATCTTAGTCACAAATAATTATCATTCAATCTACATCATATTTGAAAAACATACTCCTGTATAAAAGCCATCACATCAAAGTGTGATTAAAGTGAAGTAGCTAGCGAAACCGAAATGTTATGAAAATTTTTATAAGGCTATGAGTGTGATGGATAATCATGACAAAGTTCACATCTTTCCTACCTCATTCAACTTTTGATAAAGGGAGAGAGTACTACACATAATATTCTATAACTTAGAGAATTGCATGCATGTATGTTATCATATCTAGAAGAAGAAACCCATTATTTTAGTGTTGGTGATAAATTTGAATATGCATGTTTAAATCAATTGATCACATTCTCTTTCTCATGGCTCGATCAAATTACATTTGTGATATACAAAAGGGAAGTCTTATCTACTTGAAATAGAGTAGTTTACTTTTTAAAAAGTGGAATCTTTATTAATAGAAAGATATGCACTAGTGGATATGCATTCATCTATAATGCCTAGAAATGTCATTATGGGATCACAAATCAAAGATCAATAAGACCATATACATGCACCAAGTTCTATATATACAATTTTAATATTCATACATGGTGGTATTATCATCTATATTTCCCAAAGATATGTAGAATGGCAAGACAGTATAGTTGGACTCTGACTTTTTGAAACAATTTCAAATCAATGATGTCCACTTAAGTAAGATTCCTTATTGTTCATTGCTAATCATTGGTTAAAGAGTGCAATGTTGATATTCTTGTGACCTTTACCATGCTAGCATTACAAAAAAGGATGCCTTGAAAGGAAGCTCACAATTTGTCTATGCTATGCTTAGATCATCCTACCTTGGAAGTGAAGGATATGCATGATCACCTTGTGCTGATTGTGAACATGGTACCTATCAATATGATCATTCAAATGGACTCACTCATATTTTTCTCAAAGTCTTTAAACACAACATGCAATTCAACAAGACTCTTTGAAGTTATTGTTATCATACATACTATTGGACTTGGGGAATTTTATATAGCTAAATCAAAATTTATCTTAGAGTCAAAGATTCTTGCTACACTTATATCTATATATCTATATATATATATATATAAACTTGATAATACTTTGGAAAGTTTTTTGACATTTATTATAAATGTGTATCCACAACTATTGTTGTTGGCACTATATTAGTATTGGATTTTGGGCTCTTTCTAACACACATATTGACATGAAATATGTTAGAATAATTTTTTTCCTAAACATGAAAACTTCGGTAACTAAGTCGGTATGTCAATCGCAATGACCATGTCGATACGTCTATCAATATGTCTATTGGTATGATATTAGTGTGCTTGTCTCAATATGTGAGCTCGTATGCACATTGGCATGCATGTCAGTATGAACATTGCTAAATATCGACACTATTCATGTTTTTTTTTTTAATTGTGGAGCGCAATAGGGCTTGTTTTATCCCCATTCTATCCCAGTATAATTGAAAACTATGACATTATAGTTCCCTTATAAAGGGGGTATTACAAAAATGATTGCATACATGATGAGAAAGAGCTACACAATGGTGAATCATGTAGTACAAAAATGGCCAAAAGATGACATAGTACAAGATGAGAAAATGCCCAAAAGATGGCCTTGTACAAGATCATAGGTATAGTAAGCTAATAGATGTACTAATCACGTCCTCTAGATCTCCATCATCATTACCTCTCTCATCCTCATCCTCTAGATCTACGCCATCACCGCTTGTACCACATCCTCATCCTCTTGATCCCCACCATCAATGCCTATCAAGCCCTCACCTGGAGCCCTCACTACATCATCGCTTAGCCCACTTGTGCCCTGAGAATGTTTCATGTAGCAATTTAGAAAATATGACTAGATCTTGATTTTAAAAGATGATTGAGAACACGGACTTGGATCAAAGACTTACATGCAGACATGAAGCTATTATCCAATCAACTGTAGTCCCCTACCTCTCCAATGTATGGAAAAGATTAGATGTGTTATTGCAACATGCATAGTCCATTTCAACCTCAGTCAGAGCATGCCCAATTACCAATATCTTGTGAACCTCAATTAAAACCATTAGATGTATTTCTATGAGCAAAACAATGCATCAAACAAAATTAAAAATTACAAAAGAAGTACGTAGCACAAATGCTTACAATCCACTATCTGGTTTTGTTTCTTCTATCGCTCCGAAGGTACGAAGCACCTCTCTTTCATAGGCAAGCTTGTGCTATGCGTTTTTTTGCTTCTCCACCTTTCTGGTTTGTCTTCTATCTCTTGGATGGCTTGCTCCCAATCATCGGGTGTACATGTTCGAGAATTGACTTTCCTTTTGAGTCAATGCTTCTTGTATGTCTGATCAAAGATGCATTAAATCTTCACCAATGTAATATTTCATCCACTTTTTGGAGAGCTCATGACCAAGAGGTACCTCGCATTGATGAAGCATGTCTACGACGTAATCTTTATTGTGCTTAGGCTAGGGATATCTTTATCAAAGATGATGCTCATTATTTGTCTCATGCAAGATGCCACCTCGTCACCTCGCTTATCCATGATAATCTCTCATGATGCATCCACATGATCATATTTTAATAGTTCATTTGACGGTTGCTAGAATGGTGTGGATTGGACTGTGGTACCAATTGGCATCATGGTGGCACCTATAATCAAATCCTCCTATATTGGTAGGCTATCCGTAGAGCTAGCACCTAGGTCATATGTGTGGACTCTACTATATCATTCACTACACTACCACTCCCGCAACATGAGCCTGACCTACAACGATGTCATCCCCCATGAGCTGCTAATGATCCATGACTCTGAGAAATTAATTGTTGACTACCACGAGGTGGCCTGCTATTGGGATTGATGGGAAAGGGCAAAGTGGATAGCCCTTGGTGAGACTGGAGGGCCCGCTATAGTAGGTCTTCCTGGTCTGAGCTCATGCTAGCTACAAACTTCTATAGCTGAGCTAGACTCATCTCTAAGATCCATGAATACATGGATCTTTGGCTTCTCTCTGATCCTATAGGTCTATGACTAGATGAGGACTAAACATAGCTATTACATTACCACGATAGAAACAAAACCAAAAAGTAGAAATTGAAATCAATATGTGTTGAGGTAACAAAACTAATAACATGAAAAGCTTAAAATTAATTAACATGAGAATGTGGAATGCAGAATGCAAAAAAGAGAGGAAAAGAGAGAATGCTAAAAAAAGAGGGAATTTGGAATGTGAAAAAGAGGAAATGTGGAATGCAAAAGAGAGGGAATGAGGAATGCAAAATGCAAAATGCGGAAAGAGGGAATGTAGAAATACAAAATGCTAAAAAGAGGGAATGTGGAAAAGAGGGAATGCAAAATGCAGAAAAAAGGGAATGCAAAATATGAAAAATAGGAAATGCGAAAAGAAGAAAAGAGGGAATGTGGAAAAGAGGGAACAAGGAATGTGGAAAAGAGGGAATGCAAAAAACAAAAAAGAGGAATGGGGCAAGAGTGAATGTGTAATGCAAAAGAGGGAATGTGGAATGTGGAAAGAGGGAATGCAGAATGTGGAAAAGAGAAAAAGAGGGAATGCAAAAAAGAAGAAAAGCGAGAGGGAAAGGATAGGGAGGGAGGGAGAAGGGAGGGAGAAGAAAAGAGAAGAAGAAGAAGAAGAAAAGAGAAGGGAGGGAGATGGAAGAGAAGAAAATAAGAGGAGGGGAGATGCAAGAGAAGGAGAAGGAGAATAGAAGAAAGAGAAGAGGAAAGAAAAGAGAAGGAGAAAGAAAAGACACAGAGAAGAAAAGCAAAAAAAGAAGATGGAGATGGATGAGAAGAAAAGAAGAGGGGAAGGGAGGGTGAAGGGAGGGAGAAGAAAAGAGGAGAAGAAGAGGAAAATACAAGAAAAGAGAGGGGAGGGAGATGGAAGAGAAGAAAGAAGAGGAAGGGAAATGGAAGAGGAGGAGAAGGAGAAGAGAAGAAAAGATAAGGAGATGGAAGAGAAGGAGAAAGAAAAGAGAAGGAGAAGAGAAGAAAAGAGAGGGAAGGGAGATGGAAGAGAAGGAGAAGGAGAAGACAAGAAAAGAGAGGGGAGGGAGACGAAAAAGAAGAAAAGAAGAGGAAGGGAAATGGAAGAGAAGGAGAAAGAAAAGAGAAGATTTTTCCAAAAATGAGGGTTCTATTATGATATCCAAAGATTATATACATTTGTAAATTATCAGCAGAAAAACTCTCTCTGATAGGCAGCATACACACTATCACAGTAGGGAAACATGACCGCACATGTAGACATTAGGAAGGTAACAAAACTGATCCAGAGAGGTTTCAGCATAAGATAAACATCTAGGCCAATTCTTCTTTGATTTCAATGGGATCTAATAGAGAGGCATTAGGAACTGGCAGAGAGGCAATAAGAGTTGGCAGAGAGGCAATGGGGTTGCGCATTCTTTCCTTGAATTCATTTGTAGTAAGTGCTTCTCGACGAACCTTTTATGAGGCACTAGAAAGATCCACATGTGAAATTGGCCTCTTGAAGGGACACACAGGAGGAGAAGTGGTCTGAGTAGAATCCCTATTACAACAGAGGCGACTTTTGGGCCCGCAGAAGAAGGAGGTGCTGACAAAGGGGGAGCTGATGAAAGGGGGGGGGGTAGGAATCGGCAAGACAAAGGGGGCTAGGGCTGGGTCATAGCTGTTCCACACAAATTCTTCTTTTTCTGCGTCCACTAGTTCTGCCAATGCCTTGGCTTGGTCCAGTAGTGTGGATTCTTCATTTGCAAGTCTCTGTTCAACATTGAAATAGTCTTGGGCTTGAGTGTGAAGAAGGCCAAGTTTTTTGACATTAGCTCTTCATTCCTATAGTTAGGCATAATGATTCAAAAACACTTTTAGTATCCATTAGAACATTATTAAATAGCTTATTACATATCTGAAGCCAAATTGACCAAAGAGCTACACCTCTGATGACGTTCCAATTTTGTAGAGCCCTATTAGGAGAGTCTCCAAGTAGTATGACTAAATAACTAAGAGGGAACTAGAGAGCAATGCATCTGTGTAGCAGGTCTCATAATTCCCTAGAGAAGGAGCAATTGAGAAACAAGTGTGGAATATCCTCTCGCGCTCTATTGCAATGTTTACACCATCCATTCCCATGATCGATCTTTTGGGCTCAGACTACAGTCCAAATTCCCTAGTATAAGATCAGCCAAAAAAGGCACAAGTGCTTCTCAAGAACACCTCTATCCTAGACTTTGGAGAATCTAAGAGATCACTTATTAGCATCATCTCTCCTGTACTAGGTTTTGTTGAGTCTAGCTATCATCTCCTCCTATCCATCATAGAAGTTCGAGACTGGTGAAAGATTCAGTTGACTAGCCCTCTGAATTCTCTCGTAGAAGAAAGAAGTCAACCACCTAGCTAGGGGAGGTTTTCTCTGGTCCAGAGCCTGTCATTCCTTTACAAGGAGAAGATCGAATCTAGTTAGTCTGTACGATACTAGGAGGAAGTTATCGTTGTGCCACTTAGCTTGACCACGTTCCCAGAGATCTCCCCAAACTTTGATCCCTCTCTTGCTTAGTTTGAGAGCTAAGCTGGTCCTCTCTTAGAGGTTGAGCGTTTAACAAAATTGAGAACCAGATTGAGTCTTGACTGCAAAAGGTGCTTGTTTTCCTTGTAAAACCCTTCCATTTTAAAAAAAGGCCACATGCTTTCCCAAGGTCTCCACATTCCTTTCCATAGCTCTGAACCTTTTGTGACACACCTTTCTTGCCCAAAGAGGAGAGAGCCTAAAGGAATCTCTTTCTAGTGCCTACATTGGTTAGGTTTCACTTTCCTCACATTTTTTAACATCAGGGTAGCACAAACTGAATCAGGATTTTGATAGGCTTTTAGAATCAACTGAGCCATAAATCTTGCTGATGACTTTTTGACTTCCACCACTCCTAGGCCCCCTTTCATCTTTGGCAGGGTACAAAAGTTCCATCTAACCTTGTAGCTTCTATTCTGCTCTAAGGAGCCCCCCCATAAGAAAGTTTGGAACAATCTTTTGAGTTGGTCAAACTATTTTTTTGTTGGGAACCAGGAAGCTATAAAATACAAAATGGACAAGTAAATGTAGTGGCTGAACACAAACTTTCTCCTGGCTAATGACGGTTGCAGACCTTGCCATCTGTTGATTTTGCCCCTGATCTTGTCAATTACTTAATCCCATCTGTCTTTGTTTGTGCATCTAAAGCCCATTGAATCCCGAGGAGACAAAAGATTTCACCCTCCTTGAGAATCTTACATCCTTTATCTATGAGGATTTGGAGAGGAGCCGCCTTAGTTCCAAAGACCCCTATTTTCTCGTGATTGATTTTAGAACCCGAAGCTGTGCAAAATGTGTCCAAACACCTAAGAACGCCCCCAACCGATCTGACATCATTGCTCGGTGTAAGGTTCGTGTCATCTGCAAACTGTTGACAAACTATCTGTACCCCTTTTCCAACCTGTATACCTTTGATGTTTCCAATGTCTTCTTCCTCCTTGATGAGCCAACCAAGACGATCCGTTGCAATGGTAAAGAGGAGTGGCGCTAAAGAGCAACCCTATCTAATATACCTTTTAAGAGAAAACGAGGGGGAGATGACCCGTTCACTTCCACCTTGGCTCTGGCCCAATTCAGCAGAGTATCAATGAATGAGATAAAACCAGGACTTGCTCCCATGTCTTGAAGGGTGGACAAAACAAATGCCCACTCCATTCTATCATAGGCTTTGTCAAAGTCTATTTTTAGAAAATAGATGTCCTAGTTTGTCTCACCTGCATGCTCAAGTCCTTCCCAAAGGGCTAATATGGCCTCTAGGATGTGTCTGCCGTGGATGCTCTTCCCTTATCTAGTCTTTCATTTTGAATTTAAGCCTAATGGCTAGGGCTTTAGTAAAAATTTTGTAGCTAGTATTGAGCATGATGAGAGGTCACCAATTCTTAATAACTTCCTTGGGACCCTCTTTGGGGATCAATTTAATCAAACCTGTGTTTATCTGTGAGTCAAGAAATCCTTTTGATTTGGACTCTTGCCAAAGGAGGAGAAGACACGGGCCCACACTGTCCCAAAAAACTTGGTAAAATTCGATTGGAAGTCCATCTTCACCAAGAGTTTTTCCACTTGCTAGGAGTTTTTCCACTTGCTATGGAAGTGACTGCACCTTTTAACTCTTCAAGGGAGAGTTCCTTATCTAAAAGAATGGAATCAAAACTTTGGATAGTGCTCCTCCTAACCAGCTGACATTTTTCTCTTGCTCTGAGTTTATCCATGGATAGGATTTCAGGTTCCCCAAGAATCCTTTGGAAGTGCTTCGCCACAATCTGACCAATCTCTTTTGGATCATTGATTAGGCGGCCCTCGTGTAACAGAGTATCTATCGATTCCTTATCCTAATTTTTCCTAAGGCTTCTAAACATGTCATCATTTGGCATATCTCCTTTCCCTACCCACCATTCTCTCATGTAAACTTTGGATTGCACTACCTCGATGGTGGCTTTGACTCTGAGGGCTTTGAATCTTTCTTATCCCTGGATTTTCTCATCCTCCTCTAGAAGTTTGATTTGTTCTTAAATTTTTGTTTGGCTACTAGCTCTAGCGATATCCGCTCGCTTCTTGATAGCTTAAAGGAAAGTACCTGTTCTTTCTATAGCCCTAGCCCACTTTCAAGTTATATTGGTTATGCCATCAAAAGATTTTTCCCATATCCTGACTACCTTCTATTAGACATAGGGAAGATGAAAGAAAGGGGTTAGCCTTGAACAGTGACTTTCTTCTCTTTCCCTGACTTTTATCCAGAGTAATTAGGATTGTTTTGTGGTCCGAGAGAAGGGAAGAGAAGCAAGGGATGTGCTCTTGATACAAAGGGCTGAATCACTGATGTCTCTTGAGCAATACATCTATCTATCCTTGCTTTCTTGTGGAGGGGGGCTGATTGGTTGTTAGTCCAAGTGGAGGAGGTGTCTTCAAAGATGTCAAACAATGAGAACCGTAGAATCTTTGAGCCTGGCAGTCCAAGAAGAAAGTTCCATGCCTCTTAGTGTGTTCCCTATGTCGTTCCATCTGTCTCTATGGGATTCTACCATGTTAAAGTCACCTAGTAAGATAGCATTATTATGAAGGATCTTTCACTCCCAAAGAATATCTCATTCCCTTGTGGCATCAGGGGCGTAGATGGAGAAAATCTAACACCAAAGTTGAGGATGAGAGAAGTCAACACCAATCCCAGCATAGTCAAAAAAGGGTAGTGGGCACGTGACTGCCTCAATAAGGTGAGCAGCTACCCCCAAGATGGCTCCACCTCTCCCTTCTTTGTGGTGTGAAGAGAGTTGGAGAGAAGTAAGGAGTCTCTCTTGCAGCTTTCTCACATACACAATGGGGGAATATACACAAAGGTGGAGGCTGAAAATAGTTTTCCTCTTCTTAGTTGTGAAAGCCAAAAGGACTCTCTCTAAGTATAAAAGAAATAGGTGAACCCTATATGTGGGTCTCAAACCAAACTCAGCTAACCTAGGTGGCATACTAACTGAGCCACTAACTAGAGTACATAAAGATAGCTATCATCCAGCTATTATTCATGGGCGGTGTACCAACCAGATCTGCAGCTAACAAGTCAGTGACATAAATGCACAACAGTCACCCTAGCATATCACGAGTGGAGCTCGATATCTCAACACTCCCCCTCAAGCTCAATCCCAATTTCTGCACACCAAGCACGTCTCTGAGCTTGCGTAGCTTCTCTACACCCAATGCCTTCGTGAATATGTCAACTACCTGATCCTCTATGTTGACATAAACTAGATCAATAAAACCTACTAGAACCTTCTCCCACACATAGTGATAATGCACCTCAATGTGCTTTGTTCTAGCATGATAGACTGGGTTATTTGCCAAGTGTATATTGCTCATGTTGTCACAATAAATGACAACTAGCCCGATGCATATCATAAAGTAGCTTATGCAACCAAGCTACCTCACATGCAACCATTTCTGCACCCCTGTACTCAGCCTCTATGCTCGACACTGTAGGCTGTTTCTTACTGCTCCAAGTGACTACAACACTCCCAAAAGAGAACACATATCCATTGGTAGATCGTCTATCAAAAATACTACCAGCCCAATCAGCATCAGTGTATCCATGCAACTGTATCTAAACCCCAGTCTCATAAAATAGTCCATACTGCAATGTGGACTTCACATACCTCAGTATGCGCCTAGCCGCATCCAAATGTGGTTTCCTTAGAGCCTACATAAACTAACTTAACAACCCAACAGCATAGCTCAAATCTAGCCTAGTAATAGTCATATAAATCAAACTTCCTACTATGCGTCTGTACATAGTAGGGTCTTCCAGAAGCTCACCTGCATCTGCACTCAACTTCACATGCTGCTCCAAAGGAATTGAAATAGGCTTACAGCCTGTCATCCCATATTTGGATAGCATGTCCAATCCATACTGCCTCTGCAAGAGCCATATCCCACTTGTGGGATACTGCCTCTGCAAGAGCCATATTCCACTTGTGGATCTAATCACCTCAATGCCCAAGAAGTAACGCAATTCTCTTAAATCCTTCATCTCAAACTTCTGCTTCAATAGCATTTTCACATGAAGGATATCTTCATCACTATCACCTGTGATCATCAAATCATCAACATTAATGACAAGCAGCATAATTCCTTTCTCTGTTTTTCTCACATAAAGTGTGAAATCTACCTTGGAAATCTAAAAGCCAATAGTGACAAGATACTGTCCTATCTTGTCCAGACCATGCTCTGGGTGCTTGCTTCAAGCCATACAAGGCTTTCTTCAACCTGCAAACAAACTGAACAGCATGAACATAACTTGGTGGCTGCTCCATATAGACCTCTTCTTGCAATTCACCATGCAAGAAGGCGTTCTTTACATCCATCTGATGTAAAGACCATTCCTTTGATGCAGCCATAGCAATGACTGCACTTACGATTGCCATCCTTGGAAGTGGACTGAATGTTTCTTCATAATCAATGCCATATGTCTATGCATACCCCTTAATAACTAATCTTGCCTTGTATCTCTTCACAGAACCATCTGCATTGTGCTTCACCTTATAAACCCACTTGCAGCCAATCACATTCTTGTCTTTAGGCAAAGGCACCAATTCCCATGTAGCATTTGCTTCCAAGGCATCCATTTCTTCATCCATGGCTTTCTCCCATTTTTCTTTTCCCATGGCTCGCTCAAAAGAAGTGGGTTCTAGTTCATGTATCACTTTGACCATATAGGCATAGTGAATGGCTGTAAATCCATCATATTTCAACCTATCCACAGGATACCTAGCTCTGGTAGACCTGCATAAAATAGGCTCACTACCAGGTGCTCTCAAAACATCCCTTATCTTCCTTACTCCAGGTGTAACAATAGAAGGAATACCCAACTCATCATCAAGGCTCTATTCTGAGCCATTGAATTCACCATCCACATAAGAGTGACCTGCATTCACATCAACCATGGGCTGATCTACTTCCTCTTTTCCTTTTCATGATACTTGCATACCACTATCTGCATTTCTTTGAGGAGATCCTCCTGATCTCAATCTACATGTCCATGGTGAAGTATGTGAACCACTGCTAGAGGACACTACATGTCCACTAATATTTTGTGATTGCTGCTATGAATTCTGTGCAGCATTACCATTTTGTGCATCTGCATCGTCAATCACATTAACTGGTTTATACTAGCTGCTCATCTCATCAAAAACAACATCTTTGCTCACTGTAAACTTACAAGTAGAAGGGTTATAGTATCTATACCCTTTCTGCTGTAGAGAATAGCCAATAAAGATGCACTTCTCAGCATTTGGATCCAACTTGGATCTCAACTCATCTAGCACATGAACATAGGCAATGCAACCAAAAACTTTCAAATGAGAAATATCTGGTTTCCTACCAGTATACCTCTCCTCTGGCATCATGCCATGTATTGCTACAGTGGGAGTCCTATTCATTATGTAGACTGCTGTAGCAACTACTTCACACTACAAGGCACAGGTCATTTTTCGACGAAAATACCGACGCTTTTTACATTAAAAATTTTTTTTTTCACGGGCGCAAACGTCGCTATAAGTGTCGCTAAAAGCGTCAGAAAAGGACCGTCGCTATATAGTGACACTGGCAAACGTCGCTATATAGTGACGATGCAAACGTCGCTATATAGCGACACTATTAATCGTCGCTATATAGCGACACTAGTAAACGTCGCTATATAGCGACGATTAACAGAAGTTAAAAAAAAGGGTTAGTGGGGCTAAACAGGGCTTCCTTTTGGCCCTATTTAGCCCCACTAATCCTTTTTTTTTTTTGTAGTTACAAAAGAAAGTTTTTTATAACAAAATTTCCCTTGCTTACAGGGTGATACAAAATTGTTCTTGTGAAATGATGAGTAACAAATGCATATACATGTCAGACATATACAACAGTGTTTGTAACAAAATTACCCTTTCGAAAGGGCGATACAAAATTGCTCAAATGAGTGGATATATAAGATGCTACTACCACTACTACTCATCCGAATCCGAATCCGAATCATCTTCGTCTTGTTGGCCTATTCCTTAGTCCTCGACACCTGCGTCTTCTCCCTCATCATTGCCACCTGCGTCTGATCCTTGGCCCTGTTGATCGCTCGCCTCCGATGATGGGACACTTGAGCTTTGACCCTATGAGTGAACCATATAACTCGAAAATTAGATTGGAACTTAAATTAAAAAGTGAGATTACAAGTAGGAGTAAACTTATACCGTGCGAGCAGCCACCTCAACCCAATCGACCGTCGCTCCCATTGCCTCTTGCTCAATGAACCACAGCTTTGTTCCTATCCGAAATGCGCGTCGCGTCTCTGCATCTGTAGGAAGACGGCCCATCGCAGCTTGCTGTGGATCCAATTTACGAGAGTTAGAGTTAGCTAAAGTGCATGTAATATGTAAGTAAAACAAATAGAACAATACATTAAATGAGAAGAAGTAGACTTACCACGATTGCCTCGAACGCATACCGTCCGCCTGCACCAAAGTGCGAAGTACCTACAACATCCAGCCGTCTCTTCGTAGCCCTCCTCTGACCCTCAAACATTTCGGGATGGTCCCTATGTTGCTTCTTGAAGTACTTCCAATCAGTTTTGTCTGCCCAGCTGGGTTTAGCCAACCCCTTTGTGATGGAAGTATGCAAGGTTGATCTACGATGCTTCAGGACCAAACCCATGCGCTCTCGCATATAATTGTCATTAAACTCCACATTTGACAGATTAGGGTATCTTTGTTTTAACTCATCGATCACCGCCTGCTTCTTTTGGGCATCTTGATACCGCCAATCGGTATTTATGCCGCTCTTGAAGTGATGACTCATCAACCTCCTCATGGTGGCCATCACTGCTTTGCCCTGTTTATCTTCTATTATCTCTCCGACAGATGTGATTTGATAGAAGAGATCCCCTGATGAGTAAGGGGGACTGACGGTAGTAGAGTCTAAAGGAGTGGAAGCTGCGCGAGCGCTTCCGGAGCAAGGAGTAGCAGTGGGACTAGGAGAGGGAATGGGACCTGACTGATACTGTGTCTCCGGACCAAGTGGAGACCTAAAGGAGCATGAGTGTGCTGACTCGTCTACATCTCCCGAGTCAGCACAACATGAGCTGCCCATCCTACTCTTCCTTCCCTTGTGAGAGGCATGCGCAGGTGATGATCCCACGGTCGAAGGGGCGTGAGGGGATGGCTGGGCAGTACGTCCACCCATCGGTGTAGGGAAAGGAATTGCTGAGGTCCTCTGAGAGAGCAGAGAGAAGAATCTTGCTGCCTCCTCATCGCTCATTTGTGCTACAAACTCGTCGGGACTCCCGACAAAGCCATGCACGGCTAGCAAAGGAGTTCCCCAAGGGGTAGTCGCAGTGCTACATGGAAGAGGAGTCGGACCAGGGGTAGTCATAGTGCTAGGTCCGAGAGGAGTCGGACCAGGGGTAGACTAGGGGTAGTCCTCGGGGTAGTCGCATGAGAGGAATCAAAGTCCTCTGGAGCATATAGATCGTGAGCTCTCCTCCTGCGAGGCTGTCCATACTCGTCGGATGAGCGACGTGATCCCATGTCTAACATAGACACAAACATGAAAATAGAAAAAAAACAAACAAACATAAGCATAGGCATAGGCAAGAAGAAAGAAGAGGGAAAGGAAAGAGGGAAAGAAGATGGAAAGGAAAGAAGAGGGAAAGGAAAGAGAAGAGGAAGAAAAGGGAAATAGAGAATAAGAGTTAGAGAGAATAAGCTCATGCTTATGCTTATGCAGAAATAGAGAATAAGAGTTAGAGAGAATAAGCTCATGCTTATGCTTATGCGGAAATAGAGAATGAGAGAAGGGGGAAATAGAGAAGGGGAAAGAGATGAGGGGGAATGAGAGAAGCATAAGCATAAGCATAAGCATAAGCTCATGCTTGTGCTCATGCGGAAGTAGAGAAGGAGCTTATGCGGAAATAGAGAATGAGTTTCCGCATAAGCTTCTCTCATTCTCTATTTCCGCATAAGCTCATGCATAAGCATGAGCTCATGCTTATGCTTCTCTCATTCTCTATTTCCACATAAGCTCAGCTTATGCAAAAATAGAGAATGAGAGAAGCTTCTCTCATTCTCTATTTCTGCATAAGCTCATGCATAAGAGAAAGCTTGTGTGGAAATAGAGAAATAAAGAAGGGGGAAAGCTTATGCGAATGAGAGAAGGGGGAAAGAGATGAGTGGGAAATGAGAGAAGGGGGAAATAGAGTGGGAAATAGAGAAATAAAGAAGGGGGAAAGTTTATGCGAATGAGAGAAGGGGGAAAGAGATGAGGGGGAAATGAGAGAAGAGGGAAATAGAGTGGGAAATAGAGAATGAGTTTCCGCATAAGCTTCTCTCATTCTCTATTTCCGCATAAGCTCATGCATAAGCATGAGCTCATGCTTCTGCTTCTCTCATTCTCTATTTCCGCATAAGCTCATGCATAAGAGAAAGCTTGTGCAGAAATAGAGAAATAAAGAAGGGGGAAAGCTTATGCGAATGAGAGAAGGGGGAAAGAGATATTGAGGGGGAAATGAGAGAAGAGGGAAATAGAGTGGGAAATAGAGAAATAAAGAAGGGGGAAAGTTTATGCAAATGAGAGAAGGGGGAAAGAGATGAGGGGGAAATGAGAGAAGAGGGAAATAGAGTGGGAAATAGAGAATGAGCTTATGCGGAAAATAGAGAATGAGTTTTCGCATAAGATTCTCTCATTCTCTATTTCCGCATAAGCTCATGCATAAGCATGAGCTCATGCTTCTGCTTCTCTCATTCTCTATTTCCGCATAAGCTCATGCATAAGAGAAAGCTTGTGCGGAAATAGAGAAATAAAGAAGGGGGAAAGCTTATGCGAATGAGAAAAGGGGGAAAGAGATGAGGGGGAAATAAGAGAAGAGGGAAATAGAGTGGGAAATAGAGAAATAAAGAAGGAGAAAGTCTATGCGAATGAGAGAAGGGGGAAAGAGATGAGGGGGAAATGAGAGAAGAGGGAAATAGAGTGGGAAATAGAGAATGAGCTTATGCGGAAAATAGAGAATGAGATCCGCATAAGCTTCTCTCATTCTCTATTTCCGCATAAGCTCATGCATAAGCATAAGCTTATGCGGAAACTTAAGCATAAGCTCATGCTCATGCATGAGCATAAGCATCAGCTTATGCTTATGGATAAGCATAAGCATAAGCATAAGCTCATGCTTATGCTCATGCGGAAATAGAGAAGGAGCTTATGCAAAAATAGAGAATGAGATTCCGCATAAGCTTCTCTCATTCTCTATTTCCGCATAAGCATGAGCTTATGCGGAAACTTAAGCATAAGCTCATGCTCATGCATGAGCATACTCATGCGGAAGTAGAGAAGGTGCTTATGCGGAAATAGAGAATGAGTTTCCACATAAGCTTCTCTCATTCTCTATTTCCGCATAAGCTCATGCATAAGCATGAGCTTATGCGAAAACTTAAGCATAAGCTCATGCTCATGCATGAGCATAAGCATAAGCATAAGCTCATGCGGAAGTAGAGAAGGTGCTTATGCAGAAATAGAGAATGAGTTTCTGCATAAGCTTCTCTCATTCTCTATTTCCGCATAAGCTCATGCATAAGCATGAGCTTATGCGGAAACTTAAGCATAAGCTCATGCTCATGCATGAGCATAAGCTCATGCTTATGCTCATGTGGAAGTAGAGAAGGCGCGTATGCGGAAATAGAGAATGAGTTTCCGCATAAGCTTCTCTCATTCTCTATTTCCGCATAAGCTCATGCATAAGCATGAGCTTATGCGGAAACTTAAGCATAAGCTCATGCTCATGCATGAGCATAAGCATGAGCATATGCTTATGCTTATGCATAAGCATAAGCTCATGCTTATGCTCATGCGGAAGTAGAGAAGGCGCTTATGCGGAAATAGAGAATGAGTTTCTGCATAAGCTTCTCTCATTCTCTATTTCCGCATAAGCTCATGCATAAGCATGAGTTCATGCTTATGCTTCTCTCATTCTCTATTTCCGCATAAGCTCAGCTTATGCAGAAATAGAGAATGAGAGAAGCTTCTCTCATTCTCTATCTCCACATAAGCTCATGCATAAGAGAAAGCTTGTGCGGAAATAGAGAAATAAAGAAGGGGGAAAGCTTATGCGAATGAGAGAAGGGGAAAAGAGATGAGTGGGAAATGAGAGAAGGGGGAAATAGAGTGGGAAATAGAGAAGGAGCTTATGCGAAAATAGAGAATGAGTTTCCACATAAGCTTCTCTCATTCTCTATTTCCGCATAAGCTCATGCTCATGCATGAGCATAAGCATGAGCTTATGCTTATGCTCATGCAGAAATAGAGAAGGAGCTTATGTGGAAATAGAGAATGAGTTTCCGCATAAGCTTCTCTCATTCTCTACTCCCGCATGAGCTCATGCGGGAGTAGAGAATGAGAGAAGCTCATGCGGAAATAGAGATGAGCTTATGCGGAAATAGAGAATGAGAGAAGCATAAGTATGAGCTTATGCTTCTCTCATTCTCTATTTCCGCATAAGCTCATGCATAAATAAATAGAGAATGAGCTTATGCGGAAATAGAGAATGAGAGAAGCATAAGCTTCTCTCATTCTCTATTTCCGCATAAGCTCATGCTTATGCATAAGCTTATGTTGAAATAGAGAAATAAAGAAGGGGGAAACTTAAGCATAAGCTCATGCTTATGCTCATTATTATTATGTTATATTGTTGACATGACTTCATTGTTGCTTTGATAGTTCATCCTCCCAATTATAATAAAAGGGTGCTTACAAGAAGATGTTAGAAATGCTATATTCAAGATCTGTGGTATTGTGAGGTATGCTTACTATCAAATCGCATTATGTATTTTCTTCATGGACATGTGAAATAGGTGGATATCTCAAATATCTTACATATGCATGGACATGTGAAATAGGTGGATATCTCAAAAAGAGATCTCTATATCGAGCATCGAGAAGGCTAGGGTCGAATCCATCGAAGCCGTATGCTTGCTTGAGAAGCACTTTCCCTCAAGCATTATGACAACTCAAGTCCACTTGCTTGTGCACATAGTTGATGAGGTGGCTATAGCAGGTACCGTTCATAGTCGATGGATGTTTTTTCTCGAGCGGTTTATGAAAACTTTAAAGGGGTTTGTAAGACAAAGAGCAAGACTGGAAGCAAGCATGGCAGAGGGATGGCTTGTGCAAGAGTCATTAGTATATATCACAGAGTTTCTTGCATCCATGGATCCTGATATTCCGCAAGCTTGGCACAACAAGGATGATGATCGCATCGTTGGGGAGGTTCCCCAAGGAAAAGGGATTGAAAGAAAGATGAGCAAAGAGCAAATGGAGAAATTCAATAAGTTTTGTATCCTCAATAGCCCTGACATGCAGAAGTGGATTGAGAGATATGAAGTGGCCAAAGCAGAAAGAATAAATGCAAGGACAAGATTCAGAGTAATGTACAGGCGATCACAACCATATCCACGAGATCTAGCTCTTCTCCCTACTCACATGTCACTTGATTGGCTACAACTGGCTCTACGTAAAGCCGAACGTGATGGAGAGATAATAAGTGAGCGCGAGTGAGAGTTATCATCTGGATGTATGGTGCATGTAAGTTTCTTACCTCTTGACGTAATTAAGTAATTATTTGTGGCAATATATGCTATAAAATAGGTGCATCTTCATTGTTTTAATGATGCTATTTTACAGTACAAAAAGTACAGTGCATTATGGTCATATGGATGACATTTTCGCGTGGAACGCATCGATTCAAAGAGAGTCACGTATGATTGTGGAGTCATGGCTAACTTCACGCAAGATAGCCGAGCAAGTGCTTCGGATACCAATCTTTTCTCCTCACAGTTGGATTATTGTGGAACCATACGCGACATCTATGAAATTGATTTCAGACGATTTACTATTTTCATTCTTGATGTAAAATGGTTTAGAACTACTTACAACGGTCCCCATGCGACAGTGAGAAAAGATAGTAGCGGTCTCTTTGCAATAGACTCCACCAAACATTGGACCAATGAAAGTGATACTTTTGTTCTTCCCGAGCACTGTGACAGGTGCATACTAATGATTTAATTAGTCGAAGCTTTCATTTTTAAAGCCCATTGATATATATATAATTGACGACATTTGGCACCCATCTTCAATATAGGTGGTTTTTCATCCGGATCGTTCTGATCCAAGATGGTGGTACGTGATCCAAGTTGCACCACGAAGTAAGCAAATTTTTGAAGATCGAGATGTGGATATGGAGATGCCACTACCAATGCCGGATCCAATTGATGAATCTAGCGAAGAAGATGTAGATCACCATATGAGCCAAGAGGAAGATGCACATAATGACATCGCATGGGAGGAGGATGGAGATCACGATATTGACGAAGAAGACAAGAATCATCAAGATCAATCACCACACTTAAGCTTTATTGAAGAAGATGATCAAACACCTTTAGGTGAACGTACGATGCTAGAGTACGATGATGATATAGGAGATCAACTCAGTATAGAGTTGGAGATAGACTTGCTTGGCGCCTTAGACTTGGCTCAAGATGAAACAGTTGATGTAAATGCTCTTATTTGATTTTTCTCATCTCAAATTTGGACATGAATATATGAGCTTCAAAGGCTTGATGTATATGCTCTCATTTTTTTATTCTCTATGAGTTCAAACATGTATGAAAATTTAAAAAAATTTGTCATTGGAAAAAACTAACTTTTAAGGCCTATTTAAAAAAAAAAAACCTCTATAAAAACGTCGCTATAATATTTTGTCTCAGTGTCGCTATATAGTGACTGTTGCTCAGAGTCGCTATATAGCGACTTTCAGCAACAGTCGCTATATAGCGACGATTTACGAAACTCGCTTTTTATACCAACAATTAGTGCTAAGCGGGCACTAAACATCGGTACGTAAACATCGCAATACGATCCGTGTGTAGTAGTGTCAGCCCAATAATAATCTGGTAGGTCTTTTTTGTTGAGCATGGCTTGAGATACCTCTCCAATATGCTTGTTTTTCCTTTCTGCAAGTCCATTTTGTTGTGGGGTATGACTGCATGAATATTGTTGCTTTATTCCATGCTCTTGCAGGAAACTTGCAAACTCATTCAAGAGGTACTCTCCCCCTCCATCTAACCCTAGGCATTTTATCTGCAGGCATGTTTCAAAAGCTTTGAAATGCCTAAACACTTTACTTTTCTTTTTTAGAAAATACACCCAAACTTTTCTGCTGTAGTCATCAATAAAAGTGACAAAATAATGACAGCCTCCAATAGATGCAGCTTTAGTAGTCCACACATCAGACTGGATTAATTCCAATGGCCTCTTACTCTCTTAAACATGTCTAGGAAATGGTTCCCTTACTTGTTTTCCAAATTGACAGGCTTCACATACCTTATGCATTTCTGCAACCTTGAACTTAGGCAATCCTGCAACAATATTTTGGGCCTGCATTAATTTAAGTCATTGTACATTAACATGACCAATGCATTTATGCCAGATATCAATATCTGCAACGACACCGGTCCCATGTGCAAACATTGCTGCACTCAATTCAGGCATGTCCACATCCAATGTAAACATCCTGAATATGCACAATCATAGAATCCAAAATACTGATAGACAGCCAGTACATAACTTTTTTGGCTCTCTCATGCCAGCCTTTAAATGCCTGCAACTCCTGTTGATTGGGAGCATTAGGAATAACTGATTCTTGTTCAGCTCCAATAATGAACTCCCAATAGCCTTTTCCCTTAAGGAAACTCGTCATTCTAAACTTCCATGCTTGGAAGTTATTCTTGTCAAGCTTTTCAGTGACTATCTGTGAAAGAGCATCAGACGTCATTACAAAATGCTACAAAATATTCTGTCACTGCAATAAAACACAACTTCTGCCTCACAAGGGTAAATCTGCAAACCTGACGAGAGTGGTATTTGACCACACAGTCACTTCCTACTGATGATTATGCATCAACAGGAAATAATAATGATTTTGTCACTCCTAATATCTCTGTGCATAGGCATACGATGCAATTTTTGCAGTAACTTTTCATCGACCTATAGAGCAGTGTTTGCACAACAAAAACAGGGCACTTTTGTGCTCCTTTTCTGAGTGCCTGAGAAAAACTTTCACCACCAAAACGGGCCCCGAAATGGCCTCGAATCAAAAAATTAATGTCACCGAAGGCTTTGCCTCGCCATCCCGTAGCATATACTGCCCTCTTGCCACACCACGAAGGGCGTCCAATCTATGACAGTGCACTCTTGCACTTTTCGACTGTGCTACCTGTAGAGATTTGCTCCCAAACTCGAAAAAGGAAAGAAACACTGATCCTCTTACCAAGACACCGCGAACTTGGTTTGCTTTCTTGAGCTCCTTACCACGAACCGAGCTCTGATACCATGTGAAGAGAGTGGGAGAGAAGTAAGGAGTCTCACTTGCAGCTTTCTCACATACACAATGGGGGAATATACACAAAGATGGAGGCTAAAATCAGTTTTCCTCTTCTTAGTTGTGAAAGCCAAAAGAACTCTCTCTAAATAGAAAAGGAATAGGTAAATCCTATATGTGGGTCTCAAACCAAACTCAGCTAACCTAGGTGGCATACTAACTGAGCCACTAACTAGAGCACATAAAGATAGTTGTCATCCAACTATTATTCATGGGCGGTGTACCAACCGCATCTGCAGCTAACAAGTCAATGACATAAATGCACAACAGTCACCCTGGCATATCACGAGTGGAGCTCGATATCTCAACATGTGGTTGGTGCAGAACCACTATCTTTTATTATCAATTTGGTTGAGCTACCAATGTAACTTATCCCCAAAAACTTTGACCTCTTGAAGTGCTAAGAAACTAGGTCTAAGGCTTGAGATTTTTAGCCACCTTTTAAGGATGGCGAGTTTGAGGTCATTTGTTAAGCCTTGGACGTTGATGCTAAGAAAGGATAAGTTTTCTTACATCATTGAGGAGTGTTTTTATTTCTCTTCTTCTTGAAACTTACTAACTATTCTAGGGGGAAAGAGTGAAGCTGCTTTTCTCTCTTTTGATTTAGCTAAGTTCATTTCCTCTATCGTTTACCTCATCAGCTTGTTCCTTTGACTTTCCTAACCTGGTGGATTTTCTTCCTTTGATGATTGTGATTTGTCCAACTGACTCGTATTCTGCCTACTCCAATTGTGCCTAAAAATCTTGGGTGGCGACCATAAATTCTTCCTCACCAGAACTATCTTCCATCTGTTCTTCCCTTTCAGTAGTGACCTCTTTACCTTTCCCTTTTTCCTCCCCTTGAGCTCTCAAAGGTTACCTTGCTTTGAACCTCCGTCTACTCTATGACAAGGGGTTGGTTGCTTAGAAGGGGTCTGTGTGTCCTTGGTTTCTTCAAGGTCCTGTTGGGGTGATTTTGGTTTTTCTTGTTTTTGTTATTTCTAGATGGTCAATCCTTAATGAAGTGACCTCCCATGCCATAGAGGAAGCAAGAGTTAGGAATGTTCTTGAAGAAAATTTTTTGGATAAGCTCAGATCCGTCCCCGTTGAGGATATGGATGGCACTAGGAGGGTCAGAGGCAAGGTCCATCAGGACACAGGCTTGAGGGTTGCCTCGAGGGCTTATAAACTTATCTATTTCCACACCGAGAAATTAGCCAAGCAGGGCACAGAGAGTCTCAATCTGGGGAAAGAGAGATAACGGTAAGTTAGGGAACTCAACCCATATAGGGGCTTTAGATAGAGGCAAGGAATCTAGGCTAAAGGAAGGCTCCCAAAGCTAGACTGATAGAGGCTGATTCCTTATAGACCTTGTCCCTTTTTGAACTACTTCTGTCGCCATCTCTAGCTTTTCAAAAATGAAGATAATATAACCATTTCTAAGGAAACGAATGGTTGTGACAACCAGACTTTTGTGCGAATTATGGACCCATCCTTCTAGGAAAAGTGCAAGTGGCCTGGGGCCATGAATAGCACATGAACAGATCCATTTTGTCATTTTGTTAAGCAGCCCACTTTGTACTTTACTATTGGAAGCTTACCTTTGAGAGGCTCTGCAGCCTTTGTAGCATTTCAATGAGAGGCAGGAGAGAGCTTCGAATATTTTGTAGCGGACAAGGGCATGGTGCCACTGAAGATTCTCCTGGCTCATAGAGAGAGCTGCTCCTAGGCTGACTATCTTGGCATCATTGGAGCCTTGAAAAGGCTTCTATTTCCTCCACTGATAGCACCAGCATACATGCTCTTTGACAGCTCTGGCATGGGATTCCCTTTTGGGACCTAGTGCACTACGGACTTGGGGGCTGGGGTGAGGTTCCTTTGCAGCAAAGGATACGAAAAGGGGCTTGTCTTCACTTTGGCTATTACTAAAGAAGTTGCTGGTTGAAGAGGTTTTGAACTCAGAAAGAACCTTATGCAGAGCGTCCATCTCTCTGCCACCTTGTTTGAGTTGTAGAATGTCACTTTCATCTAGGTGAAGAGTGAAGGGCGGGAGAGCGGTATCACACTTATCATGAGCTAGATCTTGCATGACGGTATCCAAAGCACTACTGATGTCTATCTAATTAGACTCAAGATTGACAAAACAAGACTAATGGGATAGGGACTGGGGGGATGGGCCGTGAGGGCTCCAAGAAAGAAAGACAGAGAAACCTTATCTAGGCCACCATTACTAGAGGAAGCCATCCTATCCACCATGAGAAGGGAAGAAAAGAGAAGGTGAAGCAAAAGAGAAGAAAATGAGCAAAAGAAAGAGAATAAAAGAGAAGGAGAAGGAGAAGAAGAGAAAAAAATAGGAAGTGAGCTAGAATAGAAGAAAAGAAGAGAAAGGTAGATGGAAGAGAACAAAAGAAGAGAAATGGAGATGGAAGAGAAGAAAAGAAGAAGAAGGGATATGGAAGAGAACGAGAAGGAGAATAAAAGAAAAGAGAAGGAGAAAGAAAAGAGTAGGGAGGTAGATGTAAGAGAAGGAGAAGAAAAGAAGAGGAAGGGAGATGGAAGAGAAGAAAAGAAGAGGAAGGGAGATGTAAGAGAAGGAGAAGGAGATGAAGGAGAAGAAGAGAAGGACAAGGACAAGAAGAAGGAAGGAGAAGAGAAGAAGGGGAGAAGAAAAAGGAGATGGAAGAGAAGGAGAAGGACAAGAAAGGAGAAGAAGAGAGAGAGAAGAAAAGAAGGGGAGGAAGAAAGAGGGAGTGAGAGAAAGGGAAATCCTACACCCATCTCATTTGCTAACGATTAAGGCATTGAAAATGGCTAATATAAAACACACCATACACAAAAAAGAGAGGAAAGAAAGAGTTCCTACACCCATCTCATTTGCTAACAATTACGACGTTGCAAATATCCAATATAAAACATACCAAGAACAAAATAGAGAGGAAAAAAAGAGTTTCTATTTGCTTACCTAGAGCTCAGATGCCGAGCAGATTAGGGTACCTTGTGGATGCCTACAAAATAAAATAAAGACACCATTTTTCATTATAAGAAACAAGAAAGGATCAAAGAAAAGGAAGAATTAACAATAGGCATAAACTCAATCTCCTTTGCTTGAATCATAGGTACAATCAAAATATCATACTCTTGATTTTCAAGTAAAGTCATAATATCATCCTCAAATTGCAGGGGTGCTTCCTAACAATAGCAAGCAAGTCTTGAACACTCACTATCATAAATGCATGTAGATATATCTCTCTATATGTGAGAGTGGTGGAATATAAGTTCAAACCAAAATGGTGGTTGAGGATCAATAAGGAGTTATAGCACACTCTCTGCCCACAACCATGCCCGTGTCTTTGTTGTACTATCAAGCATTGGATGTAATCCATTGTGTTGATTAAGTCACCTCCCTGCCAGTGCATGACTACTATGAGGGCATATATCAACTTTTTTGCATCCTTTCCATCATGATATATATAACACAACTTAGCATGGATATTGTATACTTAGCATGGGCATTGTATAGGGTATACTTAGCATGGATATTGTATAGTATATTTGTATAGGGTACTTAACATTTATTGTATACTTAATCATGCCATGATAGCTTGCCATTGAATTGAGAAAGGAACATTCTCCGGCTTCCAAGTCCACACATATCAAAATCCAATGTGAGCTACACCATCAATGAAGAATAATTATTGTTTGGCAAATTTGTCACACACATCATAAAAAATGAGTATGCGATGTTACTTTTGACAATATGCCATACAAACAACTCACATGTCATTGAAATTTATAGATGGCAACCACGTACAAACATCTGTTATGGTTTTTTCATTATTCATTAGTAATGTCGAAGGGAGAGAATCAAGCAGACACATTTGGATTTGGATTGATATAGGTAACTGTGTTATGGCCACACTACATCAAAAAATAAATGAACATTAGCTTCTCAGATTCAAGGCTATCATTCAAGTATCAAGACATGAGAGTGTTTAATCCAACCTTAGAATGGCCATCATCACTTTGGCATTGACGTCTTTACTAGGATTAGAGAGGATTAGAATCTCCTCTATACCAAATGGAAAATACTTGAGGTTTTTTCCAATGACAAATAACACATTGAATGAGCTTCCCATTCTCACCAATGCATTCATGTTTGCAAAATTCATCTCTATGATAGCCTCCCTCCTATCCTTGTCTCTCCTTCTCTCCTCCTTCTCAAGTCCTTCTAAATCCTCATCCCTAGTCTCCTATATAGCATAATCATCATTAGGTTCTTGATCAGCCAAATTTGAGCATTCAAAAGAGATCTAGTAGGAACTAAAGGAGAAATAAGTGCTCCTAGAGGTGTGTCCTTTAATATTGTTGGGATAGGAAGATCTAATTTTGGAGCACTTATAAAGTCTACCACTTCATTGATGCTATTACAAAGCATCAATAAATCTTTTTGGAGTTGTGAGTTTACAAACATGTTTGCTCCTCCTCCTCTTCCACCTATAAAGAAACAAGAAATTTCACTAAATTCATATTAATATATTATTATCCTTAAATAAAAGGCTTTACAAAATTGTTTAAATTATCCTTAAATAGTATTTATAACAATATCAAGAACAAAGAAAAGATTAGGTTTCATGCCTGTAGGAATTTTTATGGTCTTTTTACATAATATTGTGATGCATCATCTCTATCCTTTCCGTCAAAGAAATATCCCATCCGAATCAAGGTGACCTCCCATCCTAGAAGTTATAAAAATTCCATCCTAGAAGTAAAGAGGATAATGATGATGGTATTTAGGGGTTTCTTACTCTTCAAACATTAGATGCAACCACTTGGCAATGCCTCTTATATTATTTTCTAGGTCAAGGTGTATAGTCTTCATCAACACAATGAACGATTCAAAAGTTTGTATCTTCAAGACACAATCTCTTTTATCTTTCCTCATTGCATACACACCAGTATTTATCTTAAGCTCCTTGTCGTATTGGTTTTCTAAATATAAAGCATGGCTTCTTTATCTTCTTTACTAATAAATATGACAACATGGCATATACCACTTTAGTAATTGTGGTATATGCAATATTCTCTCAATGAATTGTGAGATATCTATAGTTGATATTTCATCAATAAAAAAGAGTTGAGGCTTGCTCCAAGTTGTATCCCCTATGATCACTTGAGAAGTTGTATCCCCTATGATCACTTGAGAAGTAGTTACATGCAAATCCCTTAAATTCCACTTGCTTTCCATATTTTGAATCTATGTATACACTTGTTGTGGGATATCCTTTTTCATCCTCTCACAGTAATCGCTCCTACTGTGTCTTCTTATACAATTGACCCATTTGTGTGCCCATGCCTTTTCCATGGCTAAGGGTAAAGAGGTTGCCCTCTATTTCACAAAAATACTATCAATCTAGGGATCTTTTTTTTAGAGAGAAAATATTTTATTGCACTATCCAATGCATCGCACTTCACCTAGAGATTGATGCACTCTTCCATGCGATGATTTTTATCATTCTTACTAGAAAACCATTCTTTTTTCATAATTTTCTTGGCTTGTCATAGAATAGGGATTTGGAAGATACTTCACTAGTCTCCACATCCTATCAGTCACCTCTTTTTTCTCACTCTTTCTCCCTTTTCACATAAAATACACATCTTGAGCATTTGGGAGAACATATCATCAAGACAAAAATGTAATATTTGTGTAGTCTTGGTATCTATCCCTTACCACCTTGAAGCTTGTCATCACCTCAGCTCTATCTTGATTTTCGCTTGGTACAACCATACTTATACATGTGTAGAATGTAATGAGCTTTTTGGTTTCTTCCTTAGTGGCAATTCTTTATAGAGTGGTTATAGAATGCCTGGATGTATTCATTAACATCTTTGAAGTTGATCTAATCTTTCATAGGGTAATAGAATCATGATTTTGAGTCTTTTGGACTTAATCAGATATATGTACTCATAGTCAAAGGTAAAGGTACATATGTAGACATGAAATTTAAGAATCTTGTTGAAGGTCTCTTGGGTAATTCTTCCTTTGTTGATTACATCTCTAGCTAGTCTATTACAAGCATGTGTGAAATGTTGACCATTGATAGGCTTAATTCTGTAATGCATTAAAAAATCTCTCTTTGTTTGCCTCATTAGATGTTCATCTATGTCTACACCAGATGTACCGACACCCAGATTTACTAAAATTGAAGGTGGTGAACACTTCTTGAAACTCTCTATGACCTCTCAAAGGGATAGCTTCATCCATAGACTTTCTATGTGGTATAAGCAGGTTTTTACAGAGAACTACATTTGATATTACCGGTGTCCTTCCATCTCAGCAATGCATTCAAGAGCAAAGGATATCTCTAGTATCCTAATATTACTATAAAGGCCTTTTCCCCTCACAAATTTGGAATTCATAGGAGGATAGTTCAACGTATCCTACATCATCTTTAGTAACCACCTCATTAAGATGAAGATTGAGAGTTTTCATTGATGTCACTACATCTTTATTGTTCTGCACATTCTCATCTTTTTCTTCAACTTCCCTTTGTCCTTTAACGCTGATAAGAATTATCTTTTTCAATACTTGCGACTGGCACAGTGGCTCTGTAGGTTACTAGCCTTCTGCATTCATTGGCACAGTTTGTTTTGAAGGGGCTTTATCATGACCGCATTGGACCTTCCTTCTTGTTCTTCTAGTTTCTTCAATTGATGTGCAACCAACACTTTTGCCTCTTCATGTTCTTGAGTGCCATCATCCATGTTTGCAAGTCCTTTATGTAATACTACATGTCATGCCTCATGTACAAGTTCCTTAAATGAATCTTCAATCCCAATTTTCTTAATCAAATCTCCAAGTCCTTGAAAGTTCATAGCATGTGCTATTTGTCTTGATTTGGATGTGCATGTGTTCTGCACTCATGAACCAAAGATGTATGCGCTACCTCTTTTGGAGGAGAAACCAAAGCTATAAGCCTAGTTTTCTAAACCAAATCTACATGTTCTTGAGAGAGTGAGGCATGTACTATTTGTCCTTGAGCCAGATATACCTATCCTTCTTGACTCTAAACTAGAGGTGTTTGTGCTATCTCTTTTGGGGATATGTTGTTGTTACACCCCAAGAGCAAGTGAAAGAAAGGATAGAATAGGAATTGATTCTCACCTTGACATGGCCAAGTGGTTGTAACATAAGAAATAGGGAGAGTGGTAAGGAGGAGTAGGGTTGGCCTTCCCTTCAAAAGGGGCTATGTATAAAACTAGCTAGAAAAGTTGAATTTTGGTCTTCAGTTTGTAAACATGCCAAGTTTGAGGAATAGAAGACTTACTTATTTTCAAGGGGTGTTGTCTATGTTTCTCATGCTCTTTCTTTGTGAGTATCTCTCACCCACTTTCCCCTTCCTTCTCCATGCATTCTCTTCCCCTTCTCCTCACTCTTTCCCTTCCTTCATTGCTCTCTCTCCCTTCCCTCTCGAAGATTCACATTGTTGCAACTCCAAAAACATTGAAGTGACACTATGGGTAGGGGCTTGCATTTCTCCCACAAAGAGTAATAGGAGGTGGAGAGTTCCCTTGGCATTCTTCCAAGATCCCTTTTTCTCATGAGTCACCACGAGAGACTATACATTTTTTTCTCTATTGCTAGGGAGATATAGGTATGCTTTTGCTTGCACATGCTTCTTCCATCATTTCTTATTGCCATGAAGCTTGATTGCGGAGTTTAGTGTAGGGATATAGCTAAAAAGTGAAGGAAAATGAGTGAGAAGGAAGAGGGGGAAAAGTCAAACTATTTTTTGAAAGCTTTGGAGTAGTTTGTTGTAGTTTTTGTGCATTGGAGGTCTCAAAATTGTTAACCCTTGGAGTAAGTCCCATCCCACTGGAAAAAGATGAAAAGTGATGATTGGGTTGACGTTTCAAGGTCTTGGGAATGACAAACACTCCATCTTAGGGAGGAAACCTTCCATCTTGGTCCAAAGTTGCTTGTTTTCTGTTATTCTTGAGTCCTTTTGGTGGTTTCTTGTTGTTTATAGGTAGTTTAGCTAGGAATGTAGTCCTCACACACTCCAAACACTATGTAGAGGCCCAAGAAATTCAGAGAATCCCAAAAAATTTGTCAGCTAAAGTGTTCCTAGGAAGAAGCACTGAGTTAGCCTAACATAGTGCACACACTGAGTTAATAACTTGACATACGTCAAGATAGCATTGACCACACTACGATACCATTGAGTTCATCGAGTTAAATTTGACTTTGCTAGGATAGTGTTGACTCCCCCGAGTCAGGACTGTTAACATTTCTGACACCTTCTGACCTAGTCTGACAGCTGATACCTAACATAATCTCTAGCAGCTAGCATAATTAATGACCAAATCTTGTCCAAAATAGGGGTCAACCTTAACTCCATGCATGTGGGGATAGTAATTCCACTCATGTCGGTTTAGCACACACCAGGATAATGCACATTGGGATAGCAACTCCACGCACACCAGAATAGTGCACAATGGGATAATAACTCCACGCACATCGAGATAGTGCACATCGATATAAGAACTCAATGCATGGGTGTTAGCATCCAGCACACATTGGGATACTAATCCAGTGCACATGCTGGGTTAACAGTCTGGGGGGAGGCTGAAAAACTCACACGTTGGACTCTTGGTGAGCACCCTCCTTGAGCTACCTTCATGCTATTGAGGTCTAGAAAAATTCCAGGAGCTGAGCTAGAATCGGAGGATAGTGCATCCAACAATTTGAGATCAAGCCAAGGCACTGACAAAATATGAAGAGAGGAGATGAGAAGAGTGGAGATGAGTAGAGAGGGCACAGCTAGAGAGCACACCACAAATGACTAACTATACACTAGATTTAGTTGAAAATGTAGAATATATACAAACCCTTTTAGGGTAATGGTTAGGGTTAGGGTTACGACATCTAACCCTTTTTTTTATAGCACTCTATGTGTTAGTGCTATGGACAATATTGAACACATGATGTTGAGATGGTTTCTCAACACCTTCCCTCAAGATCAACATCATGAAGTAGGCCTTCTCTCAAGATCAACATCCTGAAGTAGGCCTTCCCTCAAGATGATGATTCTGGGGAATCGAAGAAGGACTGAGCATTACATTCCATCACACCCCTTTAATGGGAATGTCCTTCCTCTGCTTCAAACCAACAGCTTGTTGGTGCTTCTTAAAGTTCTTTGCTAAGTGGTTTGGTAAAGATGTCTGCAACATTCTCTTTGCCATCACAATGCTACAATATGATGTCACCAAGTAACCCTCTTTATCTGATGAAGTGCTCTCTCACATCAATGTGCTTTGTCTTGGAGTGTATATTGGATTCTTGGCCAATGCTTGAGCTGCTTGATTATCATAGTATATTGTTGTTGGCTTTGATTCATCAAAGCAATATAAGTTTGACAATAGTCTTTTGAGCCACATAGCTTCACATGCAATGTAGTGAGTGCTCTATATTTTGTTTTAGTTGAAGACAAAGAAACATCTAGCTATTTATTTGGCAACCATGATATAGCACCTTGACCAAGGAAAAATGCATATCCCTGTGTTGATCTCTTGGTCTCATGATCTTTGGCATATTCACTGTCACAGTATCCCATGAAACCTTGGATGACTTCCTCTATATTCTATTCTAAACTGTCTTGTACCTCTGATGTATCTCAAGACTCTTTTGGCTTCATTCCAGTGAGACTATTTTGGATTTGCCATACGCTATGCTAGTGAACTTACTGCATAACAAATATATGGCCGTGTGATAGTTAGATATAAGAGATCCGATGAGCTACCAATAATACCTTTCATTGATGGTAGGCTTTTTTGAATCTTAAGTTTTAAACTCTGTTCCATATGAAACTTCTTCAGGAGACTGTCACCATATTATTGTTGACTCATGAAGGTGTTGTCTCAATCTCTCTAGAACTCAATACCAAGGCAATAGTGCATAAGTCCAAGATCTTTCATGTCAAACTCTGAAAATAAGTCTTGTTTTAGCTTTTTGATGAAGCTATCATGACTTCCAATCACAATCAGATCATCTACGTACAAAAGTGCAATTCATGTCAAACTCTGCAGATAAGTCTTGTTTTAGCTTTTTTAAGAAGATATCATGACTTTCGGTCACAATCAAATCATCTATGTACAAAAGTGTAATAGTAATGTCTTTCCCTTGGACTTTATGAGAGTGCTCTCAACAGAAGCAAGAACAGAAGAGGGAGAGAGAGACAGAGAGCCACACAAGTTTTGGTGGGTGCAAAACCACCCTAATCTTCTTCTTCAATTATATATGTGTTTGAGTATTGTACATAACCGGGGTAAAGGCACAGTGATCTTTAACCCCCACAACCTCCCACTTAAAGGACAATGTGCCTTTAAGGGAGAAAAACCAGTGAGCATACTATCCAATGCCCATCAATACATGACAATACCCAAACCGTTGACTAGGTAGACTCTTCGTCAGCATATCTGCACAGTTATCATCTGTATGAACCTTGACAAGCTCTATGCGCTTGTCCTCAAGTACCTCCTTGATGAAATGGTACCTGATCTCAATGTGTTTGGTCTTTGCATGAAAAACCGGATTCCGTGCTAGCTGAATAGCACTCATGGAATCACTATTCAATGTCGGTACCCCTGTATGAATCCCCAAATCTCCCACTAGCCGACCAAGCCATATAGCCTCCTTGCAACCCTCTATGGCTGCAACATACTCAGCCTCTGTGGTAGACAAAGCAATGCACTTCTATGCACGAGACATCCACAACACTGCACCACTTGCAAAGGTGAACACATAACCAGAAGTGGATCTCCTACTATCCACATGCCCTGCATAGTCCGAATCTGTGTACCCAAGTACACGCATGTCTCCTTTACCAAAGCAAATGCACATCTCCTTGGTACCCTTCATGTACCTCATGATGCACTTAACTGCCTCCCAATGCCTCTTTCCTAGATTAGCCATATATTGGCTAACAACTCCCATTGCAAATGCAATGTCTGGTCTAGTAGCTATCATAGCATACATAAGACTCCCAACTACTGATGCATAAGAAACCTTGGCCATCATGGCCCTTTCCTCATCTGATTTGGTACTATCTGTATGACTCAATTTCACATATGGAGGCAATGGAGTACTCACTTCCTTCCCCCCCTCCATATTGAAATGCTGCAATACTTTTGTAACATACTTCTTTTGTGAAAGCCAAAGGAGTTTCCTACTCCGATCACGCGTGATGCGTATACCAAGAATATGACCTGCAAGTCCCAAATCCTTCATATCAAAGGCCTCATACAACTTGGCCTTTAATGCATCTAGCTCATAAATATTCTTGCTAGCCAATAGCATATCATCCACATATGGTGCCAAGATTATCAAGCTATTATCCTTAGCCCTTTTAGTGTAGAGGCAGTGATCAATTTCACTCCTTCTAAAACCCTGGGACCGAATGAAAGATCAAACTTCTGATACCATTCTCTAGGCACTCGCTTAAGACCATAGAGACTCTTCTTCATCTTGCAAACTAAATGGACTTTGCCCTTTTCTTCAAAGCCTTCCGGCTGTACCATTCAAATTTCCTCATGCAAATCCCCATGCAAGAAAGCTGTCTTGACATCCATCTGCATAAGCTCCATATCCTCTGATGCCACTAGTCCAATCATGCATCTAAGTGTGGTCATCTTCACAACCGGAGAGAATATCTCATCAAAGTCCACACCCTTCTCTTGCTTGAACCCTTTAGCAACCAAACGGGCCTTGTACTTAGGCACATCATCACCTGTGACCTTCATTTTATAGACCCATTTACATGGCAATGCTTTCTTTCCATGTGGCAAAGAAACCAAGTCCCAAGTCTTATTCTTCATAAGTGAACTCATCTCTGATTGCATAGCATACTCCCACTTGCGTTGATCCTCGTGCATCATAGCCTCTCTATAGCAAGAAGGCTCCCCGCAATCAGTAAGCATCACATAGTCTACCCCTGGAACAAACCTATCAGGTGGTCTAGACACTCTAGATGATCTTCTCAAGGGCATTTCAGCTTGCTATCCCACCTACATATCAACCACATTTGGCTCATCATTTCCACCAATAGATGATCCATCATCTACCCTTGATTGTATACATGTGGGAGTACTTAATGGTACCATTTCTTGCACATTTTGTGCATGGACAGCTTGCTGTCTATGAACATATGTAGGTGGATTCACATCCTAGAAAGTGATTCTCCTCATTTCCACATCTCTCATGGGTGCCTTATGCATCTTTTTCTCATTGAAAACTACATGGCTGCGTATGATCTTCTTTGCTTCTGGATCCTAGAGATGATAGCCCATCTCTCCACTTTCACCATAACCCAAAAAGATGCATTTCCTAGACTAGCTTCTTTCGAAGCTCTTTTGGCACATGTGCATATGCCTCACACCCAAATATATGCAAATGAGAGTAAGAGGGCTTCTTACCACTCCATGCCTCTTTAGGAATACCACCATCCAAACTCTTGCTAGGTGATCTATTGATCACATGCACTGCATTTTTCATTGCCTCAGCCTAAAAACCACCCGAAAGACTTGCATTGGAAAGCATGCATTGCAACCTTTCTTGAATGGTACGGTTCATCTTTTCTGCAACTGGATTTTGCTCTGGAGTACGAGGGGATGTGAGCTCCCTCTTAATCCCACGTGTATCACAGAAATGCTGAAAGTCATGAGAGAGATACTCTCCACCATTGTCAGTCCGTAGGCATTTAAGCGTTCCACCTGACTGATTCTCAACCAAGGCCAGCCATTTTTGAAATACTTGGAACACATCACTCTTCCGAGCTATAGCATAAGCCCACACTTTCCTAGTTACATCATCAATGAATGTCACATAGTATTCAACCCCGCCTAATGACCGTGTAGGCATGGGACCACGTACATCTGAATGCACCAAATCAAGCTTTTCAAAATCTTTCTTTCCCCTTCTTTTATGGGCTGATTTAGTATGCTTCCCATAGAGACAGTGCTCACAAAATTCAAAATCAGAGAAACTCAAATGCGGTACATAACCCAAACGGCACTAAGAGTTTCACTCCATTCTGGCTCATGTGCCCCAACTTGCAATGCCACAAAGAAGTGCTTGGCTGCTCAGTTATTGCAACAACATGATCAAATACCCCTGATACATGTAAGGGATACAAAGTTGCACACTTGGCACCCCTGGCCAAAAGCATAGAGCCCTTCTGAATTTTCCAACTCTGAAAGCCAAAAGTGGTGTGAAAACCAGCATCATCTAGCTAACCCACTGAAATAAGACTCTTGGTCAACTTAGGCACATGTCTCACATGTTTCAAAATAAATGTAGACCCATTTGCAAAAGAAAATTTTATGTCACCTACTCCCACTATGTCACATGCATAGTTGTTTCCAAGATGCACACAACCTGTCTTTCCACTGTCATAAGTGGAGAACCATTCCCTATGGGGAGTTACATGGAATGAAGCACCAAAATCCAAAATCCAATCGTAGGAATATGCATCATCTGAAGTGGTAAGCAACTCTGCATATAAACTAGACATGAAGAGAACATCATTGTCACTATCATGTGTGACTGCATTGATCTCCTCGATCTTCATTTTTCCTTTGTCCTCCCTTGGACTCTCTTCCTTTTGATTTGCACCCCAATTTGCATTCTTTTTCTTATCCTTTTGCTCTCTTTTCAGCTTGTAGCAATCCTTTTTCATATGGCCCTTCTTGCCACAATGGTAACACTCAATGTTCCGTGCCCTGGATTTGCTACGAGGCTTCCCTCTTTCTTGGGACTTCCCCCTGAACTGTGATCTGCCCCTTTGCACATTTAAGGCTACATCCTTCTTGTTGCCATCCATAGACTTCCGTCTAATCTCCTCGGCCAACAAGCTATCCACAACACTCCCACAACATCATCAAATTTCAGTACTCCACCAGGTGCAGAGTTACTGACAGCTGTACGGAAGGTATCCCATGAGGATGACAATGAACATAAGAGAAATATTGCCTTAGTCTCCGCATCAAAATTCATCTTCTGAGCCTAAAGCTGGCTGAAAATAATATTGAATTCATTCAAGTGAGAAGCAATGGAGACCCCTTCCTTCATCTGCAGCTCAAACAACCTCTTCATGAGGTAAACTTTATTAGATGTAGTTTCCTTTTCATAAGTAGCACACAGTTTCTTCCACAAATCTTCCGTAGTCTACTCATTTACTACTGTGAAATAAACTGACTTTGCAAGATGAAGTCTAATAGTAGATTTTGCTAATGCATCCAACTCATTCCAATCATCCTCAGACATATTTACAAGCTTAGCTTCAATGCCTGCCAAGGGTTTAATCTGATTCTTTTGAATAAGCACATTCCTTATTTGTTCTTTCCATAAAGAAAAGTTTGTCCCATCAAACTTTTTAATGCTGAAAAACTCCTTTTCAGACATGGAAGAGAATGCCATGATGCAAATGAAGCAAAATCCCAAATGCTAGTGCCTACAACAGAGAATCACACCAAATACCAGGTGCACCCAAATGTGTATGCCACAATAGAGTGAAATATCACCAAAACTCAAAGCTCAAAGCATCAAAAGATGCATCTAACTCATGTGCATATACTATCATCCATATGAGCAAATCTGGCCCAAAAGAAAATGCCAACTACAATGGCAATCCAAAATGCCAATAAGTGCCAAATGACTCAAGCATAAACACCGTCCATTGGCATATGCATTAATAATATCTCATCCAAGAGAGCATAGCACTATCATTGCATCACCTGCAATGTGTCAAAGCTGTCCCTCAGCATAAAATAGCATCCATGTGCAAAGCGTCCATAAAAATAGCATCCCACAAAGCAATGTGGGCCTATCATCATCCAATAAGGACCCAAATCATCCCCCCCTCCCACACCCCATGCCCCCCCACCCCCATGCCCCCCCCCCACGCTCCATGCCTCCCCCCCCAACCCCATGCGCCCCCCCCTCCCCCCCCCCCGTGCGCGTATGTCACATACCCCTCCACCCCCACCCCCCATGCCCCCCCCCCTCCCACTCCCCATGCCCCCCCCCAACCCACCATTACCCCCCCCCCCCCTTGTGCGCATGTCGCGTACCCCCTCCCACCCCCATCGCCCATGCCCCCCCCTCCCCCCCCCCCCCAACACCCCATGCCCCCCCCCTTGCACGCATGTCGCGTACCCCCCCCCCCACCCCCACCCCCTATGCCCCCCTGCCCCCCCCTCCCACACCCCATGCCCCCCCACCCCCATGCCCCCCCCCCTCCCCCCCCTTGCGCGCATGTCGCGTACCCCCCCACCCCCACCCCCCATGCCCCCCCCCCCCCCTCCCACTCCCCATGCCCCCCCTCCCCCCCCCCCACCCACCATGCCCCCCCCCCTTGCGCGCATGTCGCGTACCCCCCCATGCCCCCCCCTCTGCAACCCAATGCACATCACGAATGAGGCACACTGCTCAAACTGCAACCAGAGTGATCTGCATAAGGTATGCTCAAGAAATCATAGTCCCATGGTAATGACCGCTACTGAAAATAGAACCTAAGATGCCTCAAAACATGGGTGCCATTGCATAATCGAACTCAGCAAAAAAATCTGCAAATATCTCTCTTCTACCAGAACTCCAAAATCCCAACCGATGAGTGAGAAATGGGAGTCAATACTTATCCACTGCCATGTGGCATAAATCTAAGGTTTCAAAGCCTTAGAATGAAAAATGCATAACAGAGAGACGAAATCGAATACACAGAAATCTATAACTCTAAAAATCCTCCACCAAATCATGTAAGAACTCACAGGTAGGGGTTTTTAGGCATTCGAAATGCAATGGGATAGACGGTTTTGGAAATCGTGGTCTCAATCACTGGGTCCAACACACGGACTAAAAAACGTTTTTGGAAACAGAGCTGTTTGTAAACTCCACCGGAGTGCGAATAATAAGCAACATAGAAGTTTTAGGACCTCCTGAGTCCACCGGAACTGACAGATCTGCAAATGGTTACTCCAAACTTGAGTTCCAACACCCGGGAAAAAAAACGCAAAAACTGACACAGTGAGTTATAAATCCAATGAAATGATGCCAGATTCAAGAATGAAGGTGTTTCCAAGATCTTGAAGTGAAGTGGACACCAAAAGCAAGCAATAGTTGCCTCTACAAGTCAATACGAAGTCTTTGTCATCGAACAAAACAGGGAAAAGCTCAAAAAACGACTTTTTCTTTGAAAACATTTAACAGGCTCTCAAAACCACTTCGCAAAGCCAAAGTGACTTTTCCAAAGGTTCCTCCAAGGTCTCTGCACACTCGGATGCAAGTAAAGTCACCCACAAAGGTTCCCACAGAGCTTCTCCTTCCTCCTACAAAGCTGCTGAGCTTCCAGGCATTCACGCATGCTCAGCTAGATCACCCGGGCTCTGATACCAGTTGAGAGTGCTCTAAATGGAAGCAAGAACGAAAGAGGGAGAGAGAGAAACAAAGAGCCACACAAGTTTTAGTGGGTGCATAACCACCCTAATCTTCTTTTTCATTCATTTATATATGTGTTTGAGTATTGTACATAACCGGGGTAAAGGCAAAGTGACCTTTAACCCCCACACTTTATAGTAGAGAGTATGATCTACATTGAATTTCATGTATCCCTGATTAGAAAAATACTTGTCCCCCCCCCTCTCTCTCTCTCTCCCTCTATCGGAGCTACTCTCTCCCTCAAAACTACACTTTCAGGTCCACTCTTGTTGTTGTCACCTATGTACAAGCATGGAGAGGAGACCATACATGTTTATGTGTCCCACAGGAGAAAAAATGCACGGGTGAATGGGTGCCTTGCACCTATAGCTTGAATGATTGGATAGTCATGAGAGGATCTACCAAGGGTCCACATAAGCTTCCCAAGAGCAAGAGAGGTGATCTTTTGCATTAGTGGAAGGGCCGCATCATGAATTTCAATCTTGGAAAGAAAGGATGGCTTGCAAAGGTGCAACACATTTACATGGGGAAGGACATGTGCCTTGCTCCATCAAGCAATCAATCGGCAATCCCATCACATTGTAAGTCTATGATTTTGTGTAAGATTTCTAAGTGTAATGAGTCAGTTGAAATTGTATTTTGAAATAGCACTTGTGCATAGCAGATGTACTTCCTTCCAACTTTAAGGAGTGGGAACCAGTCGAGTGCTTCTTAGGTAAGTTTACTGCTATTTATGAGGATTTAGGAAGGCAACTGCATGCCAAAGAGAAGTCCTCCGCTTTAAAGTAGAGAAATGTCTATTGGTATAATTCCAAGTACATTACTCCAAGGAGGGCATCAGGCGATGGCCATCTTCATGCATTGCAACACCACAACTTGAAGACATGGATTGTAGCATGGTGGACACAAGAACAATCCAATCATACAAGGAAAAGATTGCAAAGGATGTGGGCATGGCCATGAATTTTATATTTGCTCTAAATGGGTAAGGTTGTCTTGGTTTATGCCTCTACACATTTTTTCTTCTTATTTTTAAAATATCCATATGCACAGAACAAAAACCATGTGGTCATGCAAGTGCCTACATGAGAATGCCCTTGAGGAATTGCTTGGGGTGAATTGGGGAAGCAAGTCAGGTGAACAAAAGGGTGATCTATTTCAATGCCATGTATGTAAGGACAATTTGGTTGTCAAGTACCACATCTCCTACCAAATGTTATATTTAGATTACCAATATAGGTGCACCTATTGGTCATGGAGGATGGCATGTCTGAGTCCTTCCATTTTATCTTAAATTGTGAAAAGGTAGGCAAGCGTGTAGAGAAGTGCATGCATAGTGCCACTTTTATCCCTCCTGCAATATTGAAGATGTAAACAATGTGGGGTGGAACAATTGTGGTTTTTGACATTTTCCAATTCATAGTGGTGCAATTTATTTTAATGCTTTGAATGGTTTTGTTTCATGTCAATGTCAAGTTTTTCCCCCAAAAAAAATATTTCATTTTATTATTTATGTTTAGAACATTTGGGCATATATAAATCGTAAAGCTACTTTAGTTTCAACACTATCATAGCCATAGTCCTCCTAGCTACCAAACTACCATGGATTTTGCTAGGTCTGCCTTCCACAATTTCATCTCCCACACTCCATTAATTGATAGAGAGGAAAAGTTATTTTTAGTCTTTGATAAGAGCATAGATGTCCTAGGCACCTACTTGGGAGCTCAAGATGATTTTGAAGATCTCATCAAGTATATGCATGACCACATCACGAGTTTTGCATGTCAACTTGATGAGTCTACAAAAACATGGGTCCCAATTGATTATTTGAAGTATTTGTTCAATCAAGAATCCAAGTTCATGAAGTGTTTAGATCGCTTTCGAGCCCAGCTCACACCCCTAGAGTTCAGGAAGGTGGACACTGATGACCTCCTAGCATGTGGAGTCATCGTCGAAAACACAGGAAATAGGTTCCTATCCTTGGAAATGACCTTTATTTTCCTTCTCTAGTCGGGAAAAATGGAAGAGGAGGCCTCGACCTCAAGCCCTAACCCAATCCCTATCCCTACCCTTGTCGATTTTCTTATTCTTATAGAGAGCCCAACATCTACAATGAAGATCCCATTGATAAAGAAGCTGAGGAGTAGGAAGCTATGTTGGTGGCCTTGGAAGTGCTCCAAAGACCTCCTAAACCCCATTCTACTTCTCAAATCCCATCTATCTCGGGCACCACCTCTGTTGACCCCGCAACTGTGATATGGTTTCTTGCTCCCCTGCTTGTCGATGGAGAACAATACCTCTTTCTCCATGACATCGAGGTTATGTTTGGTCTTTGGGAGGACAAAGCTCGGTGTCCTGTGTGGATATGAGGTGGACACGAGTATGCAAGAAACTGGTTTTTTGGGAGTAGATGATTCAACAGAAGAGGTTCTTGCTTTCACACCGGCCAGAATCAAAGATGAAAAAAAATCGATCTACTCCGACCTACCTAATGTGCCAGAAGAAGCCTCCACATCTTACTTCGAATAGTAGGAGACCCCTAGATCCATCCCCATTGATGACAAAGAGGAAGGGATCGACCATGATGACTCCATTATGGTAAGAAACTATGAGCTTTGAATTTCTTCCCTCTTGGTATAATTTTGATTTATCGACATTCTAATGTAATGTTGGATTGTTGCATGAGGCATTTGAGGTCAACCATCTTGGCAATGCCTTGTTCGCAGTAGCTTTGGCCAACATCACTCATTGGCACATTACCTTGGCCAAGTAGAAGGGCGCTTTGTGGTTATCCACTAAAAATTTTTGCCACAAGGAGTTGAGGACCTCCTAAAGTGCAAGGCCTTGTCATGAGTGATTGGTCATGCTAACATCAATCAAAATGCTAACAAAGTCATTTTGGTGAATTGCATGGCTTCCCTCAATGCCTTTGGAACCAAGTTTTAAGGTATGGCATTGACAGCAGCAATGGCCATGTCCCTAGCCAGCAAAAACGATAATAGCCTTGATGCTCTATCGATTAGGTTTAGAGCTAGGAGTCTATTTGGGAATTCAAAGCCCAATATTCTCAATGTTTTACAGAAGAGAGAAAGGTTGTGAGGCCTTATTGTATAGAACTTTTACTTTATATGAATATAGATATACTTTTTCTGCATTGTTCCATTTTGTGTTCTTTTACAAAATTTCTTTTATGTTGTCATTGTATTATGTAACTTTAATTGTTGTTGGCATTAATATTTTCATTCATTATTCTGTTCAAAAGCATTCTATCAGATAACTTTTTGCAACATAATGGTCATTTTTTAGCAATCCAGTAAGAATCTTACCCTGGCACTAAGTCAAACAAGCTCCATATGCACCATGGTGGGTTTTGACTTTTTTGGGCTCCTCAAACTATAGTGCATGTGCAAAAATAATATGTTGTAAAGAAAAACGTCATATTAGAAACATAGATTGACTCAAGGTTAATGCACAAGATTTTAATCTAAGGAGTATTACCATGTAATATGTAATATATGACTCCCCCCATGCTTCTACCATCAATTATATGAATTCTCCCAATGCTTTCATGAATCTCTCTCATTTCAAAAAAACCCTTTAAGCTTGTCTAAGCCACTTTATAAATGCATCAAGCTTTGTCCACAATTTTTCTCTCAAAGTAGCAATTTGTGAGTGTGAAGCTTGATTCATAGTGCACTCACACAAAGCTTTCCAGTACTCCCAACCTAGGGTGCTCTGAGCTAATGTATGTTTTTCTTTATCAGCATTGTGGTTGGACAAGAACCTCCTTGCCTTTCTGAGAGATCTCAACAACGGAAGTGGAATGGAAGAAGGTGAGATATGGAGAGCTAGAAGAGAGATCCACACAAGGTTTGTTGCATGCAGAACACCCTAATCTTCTATGTCATCCATATTTATATGTGTTTGAGTATTGTACATAGCCAGGGTTAAGCCACAGTGGCCTTTAACCCCCACAACCTCCCACTTAAAGGACAATGTGCCTTTAAGGGAGAACAACTAGTGAGCATACTATCCAATGCCCATCAATACACAACATTACTCAAGCCGCTGACTAGGCAAACTCTTCATCAGCATATATGTGGGGTTATCCTCTGTATGAACCTTGATAAGCTCTATGCGCTTGTCCCCAAGTAACTCCCTAATGAAATGGTACCTGACCTCAATGTGTTTGGTCTTTGCATGAAATACCGGATTCCGTGCTAGTTGAATAGCACTCATGGAATCACTATGCAATGTCGGTACACCTGTATAAATCCCCAAATCTCCCACTAGCAGATTAAGCCATATAGCCTCCTTGTTTTGCAACCCTCTATGGCTACAACATACTCGGCCTCTATGATAGACAAAGTAATGCACTTTTGTGCACAAGACATCCATGACACTGCACCACCTACAAAGGTGAACACATAACCAAAAGTGGATCTCCTGCTATCCACATGTCCTGCATAGTCTGAATCTATGTACCCAAGTACACACATCTCTCCTCTACAAAAGCATATGCACATTCCTTGGTACCCTTCATGTACCTCATGATGCACTTAACTGCCTCCCAATGCCTCTTTCTTGGATTAGTCATATACCAGCTAACAACTCCCACTACAAATGCAATGTATGGTCTAGTAGCTATCATAGCATACATAAGACTCCCAACCACTGATGCATAAGGAACATCGGTCATCATGGCCCTCTCCTCAACTGATTTGGGACTATCTGCTTGACTCAGTTTCACATATGGAGGCAATGGAGTACTTACTTCCTTCCCTCCCTCCATATTGAAATGTTGCAATAGTTTTGTAACATACTCCTTTTGTGAAAGCCAAAGGAGTTTCCTACTCCGGTCACGCGTGATGCACATACCAAGAATATGACCTGCAGGTCCCAAATCCTTCATAGTGTTCTTGCTAGCCAATAGCATATCATCCACATAAATTGCATGGTGTATCATGCTATTATTATCCTTAGCCCTTCTAGTGTAGAGGCACTGATCAATCTCACTTCTTATGAAACCCTGGGACCAAATGAAAGCATCAATCTTTTGATAACATTCTCTAGGAGCTTGCTTAAGTCCATAGAGACTCTTTTTCAGCTTGCAAAACAAATTCTCTTTGCCCTTTTCTTCAAATCCTTCCGGCTGTACCATGTAAATTTTCTCATGCAAATGTAATACATACAATTCTATCAATGTGCCTCAGACCAAGCAAATTTCAATACTTACAAATGTAACATGAAATGCATGCAATATGATGTTGGATACATGCATGAAACACGATGCATCATGCATACTGATTGCAATGCATGTAAAATGATACATATTGCATGCATATTTTTCTTTAAATGGGATCACATGAAAATATTTCATTGCCAAAAAAAAAAAAACATGCTATATGCAAATTAAAATTTGATAAAAAAACCACCTCCCTCTTTTAGAGAACCCAGGCACCCACACCCAAAGTGTGGTCCCATCTAGCTCTTCTATCTTTTGTAAGCACAGGGGCTAGGGACTACTCTCAAGGATAGGCCTTGGTGTGGGGCTCAAGATAGGAGATAAGATTTCCTCTCAAATAAAAAATGTTTGAAATGAATTGGCGGCATCCTTATATTGTCGCCATGGTACATATACCACCAGTAAGTAAAACATTACCACCAATAAAAGGCATACTACCATCTAGATGCACACTTGTGACATTATGCATGATACCATTGTGTTAACATCCATAGAGTACAATAGCAGAATGCAGCGTAACCAGTAATGAGAGGTGACTAGGCTTCATGATTTACTTCAACGGTTGCAGCCATTGAAGGAGTACAGTACAAGCTCAGGGAGTTTGAGCCCCAAATATTCCAATGGTCACAAGTTCAGGCTGCAAATTGCCACAAAATGTGGTTATGGTGGTTACTTGCCTCACGGGGATCAAGCCGCAAGTAGCCCAAGATCGGCCTCGCCAGTCTAGCTTTTGAGCCTCGTACAGGGGGTTTGAGCCCCAAATAGATTCGGCCTCAAAGGCTCGAGGCTAACACAAGCCCTATTTAGTGCTCTTATATGGTTAATGCAAGTGCTATTTCCTACACACAAGAGTGGAACAGTAGGGGACAGATGGAAAGGATAGCAAAAATGCCTTGGCACCCTACGGGCCCAAGAGCCTTTTAAGTGTAAAGAAAGGGAGAGTGCTAAAAGGAAAAGGGTTCGCCCTCCCTTCAAAAGGTGACATGTATAAAAGAACAAATGGTTGACTTTGGTCTCCATTGTTGTATGCACAAGTTTGGAATACAAGCTCCCTCTTCTATTTAAGAGTGTCTTTGGGTGTTCTTTTGTCTCCTTTGTAATGCCTTTGTGTTTGCCACTCCATCCCCCTTCACTCTCTCTTCCCCTTCTCCTACTCCCTTCCTTCCCCCCTCTCTTCTCCCCTCTTCCCCTTCCCTCTTTCTCTCGTGGAAACACACTGCAATAATCCGAAAGCCACTTGCATGACACAAGTGGATGGCTCATGCTTGCATTGCTCTCACAATGAGTAGCTTGGAGTGGAGATTCCAACGGCATTCCTTCAAGATCCCCATGACATGTGAGTCACCATCGAGACAACACATTTTTGGCATCATTGCCGATGAGGAATGAAGGTATGCTTTTGCATCTGCACTTGCTTTCTTTCATAATCTACCCATTGCACAAGGCTTCAAGCTTAGTGGAGTTTTACTAGAGGAATGAGGAAGGACGTGTGAGCTCGGGGGGGTCACTATGTACAAACCCTCTATATCACGTGCGTTCAAGGCCTATATTTAAAATCCCTTATCTGTAGAATTTTTCATTAATAAAATGTACCCCTTTTCTATACAAATCTGTAATTTTTTTCTGAAACTATTTAAAATAGTCCCTTATGTATATTTATTTATGTAAATTTTAGAAATAAAAAATATCCTTTTGTTGAACTCACGTGATAGAGTTACATATGATGAGTGACCCCCCCGAGCGTGTGAGTTGGAAGGAAAAGAGACGAAAAACTATCATTTCATATTGAAGAGCATTTTTGAGTGTAGGAAGCTTGTTTTTTAGGTTTTTTAGAGTTTTGAAATGATAGGAAGGTAGTTTCTCAGATTGCTAAGGTGTGTTTGTTGTAAAATCTCACAAAAATCAACAAAGAATGAAGAATCAAGCTGAATTTTGAAGTTGTTTTGTGTGTTAACAGTCACCTTGCAAGAAATCTTTCATTTTTGCACTCAAATGTTGTTTTTCTTCCATGTTTTTTGCATTGAGTAGGTAGACTAGGTAGTATAGCATCCCCTTTTGGGGCCCTCCAATGTGATACTCATGATGCCATGAAAAGTCAAAGAAGTGCATTGTTCCTATAATAAATGGATGGCTGTTTTTCTTCCATGTTTTTTGCATTGAGTAGGTAGACTAGGTAGTATAGCATCCCCTTAGCACAAAAAACCGTGAAAGAATAAAAACTCCAAATCTGTTAAAAAGCATCAAAAAACCAGTCGTTGACATAGTGCATTCCTATCCCCACGGGTCGATGGCTTAGCGCTATCCTGTTGACCATCGCCATATCCCTATCCCACAAGTCAAACTGTGTTGACCCATGGCCACAGCGCCTATCCCCATGATCTAACTTCTAAGTATGGTCTAAACCGCCACCCTAATTAATGCATGTCGGAGTTAGCTATCCCGTCGGTATGATAATCATTGACTCGTGGCCTTAGCGCTACCCCCATGACCATCGCTACAATAGTATCCCACCAACCAATGCCTTTGATTATCCCCATGCCTGCCACAATATTTGTATTCCGTTGATCGAGATATCCTACCGACCGGTGCATTAAGCTCATCCCCACAACAATTGCTATCCCACGCCAGCTTTCCTTGTGCGACAGCCACACCCTAATGGTCGCCGCCCAAGCCACAACACAAACCACCCTAGATAGAGCAGAGGAGTACCGCACAAAAGCTGAGGAGCTCGAGCTGTCACTCACTAAGCTTAAGGATGAGCTCGTCATTGCCAGTGAATTCCTGGTCTAAATCCTCATGGACCAGGCTGACAAAGCAAAGTCCAGGCCTCTGAATGGCAATGGAGCAAAAGGCACAAGCAGAGGCACAACACGCATGGACTGAGGGCTGTGAACACCTGATCCAGATATTGCAAGATCTCTTGGCGTAGGATCGGGCACTGACATCTCTACAGGAACAGAACGAGCGACAGCGTACCCCCAACCACAATATACGGTGACTCACGTGTCATGGAGATCTTGAACAAATGCTGTTGGAGCCTCCACTCCAAGCTACTCCTTGTGAGAGCAATGCAAGCACGAGTCGTCCACTTGTGTCATGCAAGCGGCTTTCGGATTATTGCAGTGTGTTCCCACGAGAGAAAGAGGGAAGGTGGAGAGGGGAGAAGAGAGGGGAGAAGGGAGGGAGTAGGAGAAGGGGAAGAGAGAGTGAAGGGGGATGGAGTGGTAAACACAAAGGCACTACAAAGGAGACAAGAGAACACCCAAAGACACTCTTGAAGAGAAGAGGGAGCTTGTACTCCAAACTTGTGCATACAACAATGAAGACCAAAGTCAACCGTTTGGTCTTTTATACATATCCCCTTTTGAAGGGAGGGTGAACCCTTTTCCTTTTAGCACTCTCCCTTTTTTTACATTTAAAAGGCTCTTGCGCCCTTAGGGTGCCAAGGTATCTTTGCTATCCTTTCCATCTCTCCCCTATTGTTCCACTCTTGTGTGTCAGAAATAGCACTTGTGTTAACCATATAAGAGCGCTAAATAGCGCTTGTGTTAGCCTCGAGCCATCGAGGCCGAAACTATTTGGGGCTCAAACCCCCTGTATGAGGCTCAAAACTTGGATTGGCAAGGCTGGTCTTGGGCTACTTGTGGCTTGACCCCCATGAGTCAAATAACCCATAACAACATTTTGTGGCAATTTGCAGCCTGAACCTGTGACCATCGGGATATTTGCGGCTAAACTCCCTGAGCTTGTACTGTACTCCTTCCATGGCTGCAATTGTTGAAGTAAATCATGAAGCCTAGTCACCTCACCCTGCATTTTTCGAGCTGTACTATGTGGATGTTAACATGCCCCCCTTCTTGTTGCTGAGCCGCCCTTGGATCAGTCGCGTTGGAGGAGGTGTGTGAAGAGGACTGTCTGGAGGACTGCATAGCAGTTTCGGCCCAAGTCCATTGTCATTCCATTTGCATGTACAAGGGGTGGATCCAGCAATCGACATGGGCACTACGGTAGTATCGCATAAATTGCTCCTTTTTAGGAAGGCGATGCACTAGTGAGGCTGTAGACAGGCATCGGCATCAATCAAGGGAACTTGAGCATCGGGGGTGAGGTGGTAACCTCCTCTTGTGCGCTTTGGATGGACGTGTCGCCAATCGTTGAAGGACTGGGTGATGAACTTCATGAGTGGGCACACCTCCAAGATTTCGTAGAGGTGGAGGTGGGAGCCTTTGAGCTACTGCTTCCAATGGTGCATGAGTGCACTATCCAATAGTTCTTGGAACGACTATAGGTCGGGTCTCCACTGTACATTTTTGGGTGGGGAGGAGGGAGGAGTTTGAGGAACCTCATCATCTTCAATTGGCATTGGTTCCTCTTTTGCTATCTCGATGGGCGTTGTATCAACAGGCGTCTGTACAAAATTGGTTGTCTTAAGCAACGTGTTGAGGGCCTCTTCTGGGAGGTCAACTGGAGCAGTAGATGAGATGGACAAGGAGGTCCCGTGTTGTGCGGTGGTGGTGTTAGAGGCATTGGAAGAATACTCAAGCAGATTGGTGCGAGGAAGGGGGTGGGGCAAGGTTGGGTGGATTTCTAATTGGGCTGGGCGGGATCTAGGGGAGGTGGTTGTGGAATTTTAGCAGGCGGGGTAGTAGAATTAAATAATGTAATGGCTTCTTGGCCTTCCTCCTCGGCAACTTCCTCGGGATATGCTACATGAATTGTTTCAAAATGGCTCACCAAGGACTCAAGTGAGTCTTGGAGAGCTTGTAGCACTCAGTTAAAGAGGATTATTATGCCGAGGGGATCGTAGGCAGTGGATTGGTAAGCCGCAAGCTGCCCTTGTGTTTGTATTGCGGAGGCTTGGCCGTACATCTACATCCAATTAATGTCATCTTGCAAACTATTTGGGGTGCAAACCCATGGGCTGAGCTCCTCGGCCTTTGCTAATTGCATCACATAATCATCTGTAGGATAACTCATAGACTCCGTGAGATGACACGGCCCGATGCTTGGAAATTAAGCAAAATGGGATGGGCGGTGAGAGTTTGGAGGTCAGAGGGGCAAAGGAGAGAGAGGCTAGATGGCTAAAGATCTAATGAGAAATAGGACAGCAAGAATGGGGTGGCAATGATCCCAATGATCAAGACTACGGTAGAGGATGGTTTGGAGGGCATTAGGAGGGAGTGGGGCTATGAGATCGAGGTGGAAAATAAGAGTGCATTGAAGTGCATTTGGAGTGTATGGGAGATAGTGTGTGGGGTAAGTGTGTAGGTGGCTAATTGTGCGGAGACCTCCCTATACATCCAGAATTCCTGCTGCTCACAGTCTTCTAACCTTGAGTCTTCTGGCATTGGCAGATGAACTTCAAGCTTAGTGGCATAGCACCGAAGTCTATGATACTCGTGACATATTAGCACAAGAGACATAAGGTTATGAGGGATTTTAATGTGGACCATGCAGCATCTTCCCAAGCTATGAAATTGTGTATGTCGAACAATGTAAGGATATTATTCGTGTCCATTTTGTGGAGATAATTTGGAGAGTTATCACTTTGCACATCTTGGAAAAGTGGCATGTCACAACCATCACAAGTATCTTCCTATGGATCATCACTACTGCACCCATGCTACTTTTGGTGGGCCTGATATGAGAGAAGCACCTCCTCTGATGAAGGCAGGGGATTGGTTGGTGCAATAGGCACCACTCTCCTCGGCATGATAACAATTTCTATTTTCAATCACCTTCCTCATTGGAAACATTTTAGAGTCATGTATCTTTTGGATCTAGTGTATATATTCAAAAATGTTTCTAAAAGCTTGTGAAAGCATATGGTAGGAGATAAAGAGAAGTGGAAGTAGTGAGAGGACTTGAGAAATAGGGGGATAAAGAGGAGAATGTGTGCAATAGAGGTAAATGGGAAGGTGAAGCTTCCAAAGGCACTGTGGGTTTTAACTCCAATGGAAGCTATATATTTCAAAAGTATAATTACAAGCATGAAATGCCAAGCGGGTACATGCATTCTTTGAAGGGTGCTTCTATTGCTAATAGAAAACTAAGTGGTTTAAAGTCACATGATTGGCATAAGATGTTACGGGTAATTTTAATCTATTCGGTATATTTCATATATTCATGCCATAATCATATCTTAATAATATCTATTGTACATATATAAATAATAATATCCATTGCACATATATAAATACATTGTCTTTGCAATGGTATGTGCTTCTAAATGCACTTTGGGTTGCCTAATGGAGGAGTTTAGGACTGCCATTTACATGTTGTGCTCTTTTGTGAGTGTGCATCTCAAATTTATGATCCACCCTATACGTGCATTAATTTTCCTCCATATACATATTGCATCTCTTTAGGTGCATATCATCAAAGGAGATTTTCAAAGTCATCAATCAAGCTAATGAGAATTTGGGCCATCAAAGCCATATGTTTGATTCAGAAAGCACTTCCAACAAGCATTTTAGATATTCAACTTCATCTAGTTGTCCATCTAGTGGATTAATTGGCATATGGAAGAACTATGCATAGTTGATGGATGTTCTTCTTGGAGCATTTCATGAAAGTGTTGAAAGGGTTTGTGGGGCCAAGGGCATGGCAAAAGCTAGCACAAAAGAAGGTTGGCTTGTACAAGAATCACTGTTTTATGTGAAAGAGTTTCTCCTGCTGCAATGGAATCCAATGGTACCTTGACTTTAGGATGATAGGACAAACCAGGTGTTGAAGGAAACATGACACAAGGGAAACACAAGCATATAAAAATGAGTGTTGCATTGGTTAAAGGTGCATTGTGTCCCTATAATTGCATTGGAGTTAAAGGTGAACATATTTTATCTCCATAGTTGTAAGGGGATGGATAAATGGATTTGACAGATGCAAAGTGGCAAAAGGAAAGCAAGAGGAAGACAAAAGAACTTTAGAAGAAGTAATAAAGAGGCTAGGTATCCAGATGATTTATGTTTACTGCGAGCAAATGTGAAACTGGTGGCTTGCAATTACAGAGGCGTGTCAAAGGGGAGAGATTGTGAGTAGTAGGGAACGAAAAATTGCCAAGGGCTTTGATCTTCTCATAAGTAGCGATCTCATCCACTTATGGTTCTCATGATGGGAAGTTGGCTCTAGCATTAATTTATTTCAAATACTATTTTTTCTTTCGATTTTATGTCATATGTAGAGGATAATGAATACTCTTTGTAGCTTCAATCACTCTTTGTAACTTCAGTCAGTGAAACATGTGAATGAGATTTTCAACCTCCTTGTCAGTCCTAGTTTGGTGGGCTCCAGGGGAATTTTATGACTCCACATAAACTCCAAATTCCATGTGGTGGATGCTCTTTTAAGTACCTCGCGACGCACACCCAGAATTATCCACATGATGGGTCTTCATATATTGCCATTTGTGGGTGAAAATGTTGTAGAATAAGTTGCAAAATCAAGTAAAGCTGCACTCATCCTGGCCATTTTCAGCTCTTTAACGGTGCTCCTGGTCATTAGTTGATTTATCGTTTTTGCTGAACGACGTACCACCCATCTATGGACCGTGCTGAATTTTTGAAGGGTCCATTTTGGTGAATATTTGCACATTCAGCTGGGATCGAACAATGCAAAAGATGGGAATAATCAAAGCAAACATGATGTACATCAGTGACGGCATTCTGGAGGACTCATGGAAGATAGTTCAACAAGTGCAAGGATGGGCTGTAGATTGTTTTCATGGAGCGTGGTTTTGAATCGAACAAGTTTGTGCAGCAACGGAAGTTTTGAGTTGCTTCCAATTCTGTCTATATAGGTGGCAGTTCTTTTGACTGGCGGGGAATGATGCCAGGTGAAAAAACTTCAGCTTTAAGATGGTGATGGTTATGATAGCTAGGTGACAAGCAGTTGACAAAGCGAGACAGACAGAGAGTGGTCAAGCTTGAATACCTAGTGAGTGTGGCTATGAGGGGTTGAGGGCATGGCGCTAGGATCATCTCACCATACATAGCTCGAATGAACTAGAAGATAAAAGAGGTTGGTTTGTGTGAGATTGGATTTGTACCCCCTTGGTTCTTTGGTTTGAGTGGCGTACCTTGGCCATGAGAAGTTGAGGGCAGGAGTAGGATCAGTAGGATCAGCTCACTATGCATAGAAAGAGGTTGCTTTCTGTGAGAAGAATTCTTACCCACAACTCACTATGCATAGGCGAAGAATTCTTACCCACATATCACTATGCATAGAAAGAGGTTGCTCTGTGTGAGAAGAATTTGTACCCACAACTCACTATGCATAGAAAGAGGTTGCTCTGTGTGAGAAGAATTTCTACCCACTGAATAGGGCACTCACCTTTCCTTAATGTCACCTATATGGTTTCAAAGCTACCATGCTCACATTGCTAACTACATGTTCTCGTGCAAGCCGCTTTCACATGAGATGCGACCAATATGTAGCACTTGTGTTGCCATTTCCCTAGCTTGCATAAACATTATTTAACAAATAATGATTAAAATACAAAGAAAAGTAAATACTTCTTAAGGAGAAAAAAGAGGGCTCTACAAATGCTTTAAAGCAAGGCCTCGATCTTACACCATAGTCTTTGCAACTTGACTCAAACTCTGATAAGCCACGTTCCTGAAGTTACCTCCCACAACTAATGCACAACTCCATAATATAGCCTTAGTCGTCAATATGTGCATTACCGAATGCTAGACAAAGGCTACAGACAAAGGAAACCTAACAACAAACTGATGGAATCAACCCAGTAAGCTAAACTGGTTCTAGATCCCTTCGAACCAAACCCCCTTGACCACCCAACATGACCAAAAGAGATGAGAGGGGGTTTCCATTCTACTTTTGCAAAAAATGCAATGTGGGTTGACTATAAGAAACTTTGAAAGATTCCCTTAAAGTAGAAGCAAATAAAATGATGCCTTTCATTAAAAAAATTTGGAACTTGACCATAGCCAGTGGCCCCTAAAGTGCTGCAACCCTTTCATGAAACAAGGCCTTTCATTTAAAAAATTTAGAACTTGACCATAGCTAGTGGCCCCTAAAGTCTTGTACCATTGGCCTTCAACCATGCTCTAGGAACCTCACACCCTAGAGTCTCTTAAGTCTGGGCGAAAGAGGAGTCCTTGGATAAACACTTTGGTATAGTTGCATAACTATAGTGTCTGAAGCTTCGAACTTACCTATGTCACCCAATTAGTCAGTGAAAGCCCTCCCGAACAAATCATTTTGGTTCACCAATTGTGAGTCATTGACATAATGGTCTGATGCAAGCTAATCTGAAGCAAAGAATTTAGATGGTAATGATCTCTCTCATGTAGGGATAGTGTTTACCAGTGGATTTAACTGCCAAAAGAACTTCGACCATCCACAACAATGTGGATCATGAAAATATGGGCCTGCAATTTAGATGGTTCTGAGTCTACAATGTCTATCTTCATTATCTAAGCCTACAATTTAGATGGTCTCTTAGAGCTACCCACTTGGAATAGACATCAGTCCATTTGAAGGAAGGACCTACAATGTGGGTCTTTTGAATGAGATGGTCACGACTCTGCAATGTGGATCTTGAAAATCTGAGTCTGTAAGCTAGATAGTCCTGAGTGCAGTCATTGTTTTATCATTGGAAAACACACACACACACTCCTACCAGTGTAGTGGTCCATAATCACCACTCTAATGGGTGATATGAGCTCGTGCATTGCAAGCCCAAACACCTGAGGAAGGGTCAAGGAAGAAGATGATAGTAGCAATGAGGATGATGAGTCATTGGTTTGGGATACATGGTATTATGTGAAAATCACATAAAATTCATTCATTTAGGATTTGTGCTCACCAGTCTGATGGTTGTAGAAGATAAGTGGCATACATTTTCCCTTGTGTGGAATTACTAGGGCTTCTTTGGGCTTTACTATCTAGGATTTACTAAAAGCAAGTGCAGGTTGTTTGGGATTTACATTTTTCTTGCACTTCAAGGTATATTCATCCCTAAACATTAATACACTAGATCTTTCCAACCATTAATAGACAACAAGTACAAATACAAATAGTCAGATCACACTTAGAGATACAAATTGTGATAAAAATGCAGTTTGCATCAAAAAGCAATCTTGAACTTTGGAACTACAGAAAGATACGTCCTTTTTGTTTAGGAACAACAGAATAGTACACAGTATCCACATAGAATTTACCTAAGAAAAGTATACACAATCTTCATACTACCAGACTGCAGTCAAAGTACCATCATTCAGATTACAAGTTCTAAAGACATGCTAAAAGGCAGTTATAACCACTTTCTTGGCTCCTACTAATGGCTACTCATCTATTGGCACATGATCTTCCTAGGACTTATGCCTAACCTATGACATAGGCTAAGTACCAAAATACCCCTCACCATTTTTGGTGGAGAGGATTTTCCAAAAATTCAAAGACTCAAACCGTTCATATTAAGTTCTCTTTCATACATTTGAGGTTGATGGTCTCAAAACACTTGAAGTAATGCTTTCCTTGACAGTTGTCAAATCATGGACATTGGAGCATGCTGGTCTACTACAGTAGCAACCTCACTGGTTACTTTGGAGTGTGGAGTGTCTTCCACTTTAGTTGGATCATTACCTTCGGGCTATGTTAGGTCTCCCTTTTCCATGCTCATATGTAAATCTATAGCCTTGTGGGGATCATCAACATCATCATCGTTTGTCTCCTCTACTTCCTCCTCCAAAGAAAAATGGGAAGTCTTGACTTAGGAGTGGTGAAGGCATGAGCTTTGTCTTCAGCCTGTAGTGAGCTTTCACCTAGGGACTTTTTCAGCTTGGTCTGCAATTGTTGTATCTCCTCTGCCATAATCTTGTAAGTATATGTGGTAGAAGAAAAAGCTTCATAGGGCGTTTTGGCAACGATGTGTAGTCAAATTTTAATATTCATCCACAATTTTTGTGATGTTTCCGTCAATTGTATTTGTAAGTCTTGTATGTCTACACTAGACATAAAGATGCCATCTACTTCCTCAACCATCAAACACAATTTCTTTTCAATTTTCTCCAGTGCTTTGATTCTCTCTGTAAGTATAATAGTGTCCACCTATAGCATGACCTGCCTCTCTGCAATTCTTTGTAGTTCATTAAAGAATTCAATTTTCATCTCTTCTAGCCATTTTTGAATAGTAAGGAAACATGCATGTTGGACAAACACACTTTTCTGCAATCTCTCAAATTGGTCCTCTTTCTGAGACTTGTATGTGGCATACTATGTCTTTACTGCTTCTAATTCTTACCTCATTGCTTCAAATTGTTTGTGCTCCTCCTTATGCATGGTAACCTATCGCATCAATTTGTCTTTGTCCTTCTGTGTTAAAGAAAATTTTGTCCCTATACCATTGTGTTGGTCATGAAAGGAGTGAAGGATTCCCATAGCATTCTCAACCTCCCTAATGGAAACAGTCTGAGATAGGCCTAGAATTAAACCAGCTTTGGAAGATGATATGATCTGTTTTTGTAGAGCTAGCATTGCAAGGGCCTTTGTAGTAGAGGAATCCTCTTGTACTAGAGAAGTGGGTTTTTTCACCTTCAATTTGACCTTATTCTCATTTTATCAGCCATAGTCATTCTTAGTAACTTGGCACCCCCAATGGGTATATCCCACATGGCGTCAGATAGTGGTGTGCCAAATGCTTCCATGTATGCCTCAGTTGTGCTATACTTAGCGGCCTTGTAGGCTATTTCTTCCGATTTTGTTCCCACTATTCGTGTAGTTTTTCAAGATCTTATGGATTTCTATGCATGAATTCACTATGTGTTTTCATTGTGTATACCAAGAACATAGTTGGCTATCCTTGTACATGTTTAAACTCAAAAAAACGATGACTGAAGCTAAAAGGTGACCAAACAAAATATGATGCCTTTCTGATGCAAAGCCCAACATAATGAAGCAAAGTAAAAAGTTGCTAATACAAAGAAAACAAGCACCATTAATGAATAACTCAAGCTGGAATAACACAAAAACATGGGCATGACGAGCTAATGTGACAAGAAGACACAAATGTGTCAGTTGAACTTGTCCCAAGGAACATGAAACAATCGAACAATGCTCCAACAATCATCTCCAGGGGCAGTTGATCCATGACAAAGTAAGAATATTACAACAGAAGAAAAGCCAGCCCAAGACACAAGAAAAAAGCTTGCGAATGTCACCACAACTTACCCAATGCACAATGGACAAGCCAAAAGAGCTGCGAAGGTGCTAAGGAGTATCTTGGGCAACTACCTCAAGAAACAAGTCGAAAATAAGGCAAAATAAGCCTAGAATAAAGTCCAATTCAATAGTATTCCAAACCGACACCAAGGAAGCTCTCTAGAAGATCAAAAAAGCAAATTCACCGAACACTGGTGGATAAAGACATCAACAACTCTAGCAAATCTGCTACTTTTATAAGCCGGGTATGCTATGCAATTAGCATCAACATCTATGCTACAAACTTGAGTGAAGAACATTCCAACACAATTATTCTATTATATGGAGGCACTCCCAGCGAATGTTAGAAGAAACTGAGTGCCCATAGTCATCAAACCAAATTGGCTCACTGTATTTTTCAAGAAACAGAGCTAGAGCTAAAGCTGAAAGTCAGATAGATTTAGACACTGATAGAAGCTTTGAGGATCTTGACTACATACCAAGTGGAGAAAGTTCATCAACAAACTCAGTTCAGAGCTCCAAAATCTAGAAAGCAACCAACAAGCTTGGAGTGTTGAATGCATCAACACCTATTGAAACTTTCTTACAAACTACACTCGGTACACACTTAACTACAAGCATCTATGTTACTACCCAAAGATAGCTCACCTTCAATCCCTGGCCACCTCAACCAAAAAGATTACCTATTCCACCACCTATCAGGATGCAGAACCCACTAGTCGAAGCAACAAAATTTGATGGCATGAAAGGACTAGACCCAGACAACCATGTCGGGCAATTTGAGACTCGTTGGATTTGGGGCACTACCTGATGCAGTGAAGAAGGAGCAATTTGCAGCTACATTTGAAGGTAAGGAAATGAGTTGGTCTATGCAATATGGTATTTCTCATTTTGCAGATTATGATACTTCAAAAAAGTCATTCAGTGTAGATAGACATTGACAAGGCCCACAATGTGAACTATGGCATAAGCACAAGGAGGAAAGAGGCATTCCTATTGTGTAGTATATGTAAGAGGGAACCTAAATCCCCCACCACAACCACAACAAGTGTTAATATGGTATTCCTAATGAGCATCGAGGAATCAAAGTAGACTCAGCATCCCCACACTAGTCAACCAATCACAACAGTCAATACAACTAGACAAGACAACTCATTCCCTGAAGATGATGTTGAAAGCACAACAGTTAGGGAAAACAAGGAGAATACTAAAGCTCACACAGATGTGGAGGCAATGGCAATAATTAGATCCAAGGGAAAACAACCAGGGTCTAGGGTTGAGGGCCTAGGGTTGGGGGAAACTCCTAAGAATACAATTAAGCCAAATAATTGGGCTGAACAAGAAGGAGTGAGGAATAAAGCCTTGGAGCAAATTTTGAAAATCAATGTAGCAAAGGATGCATGGGAAGACGAAATTTATAAAAAGGGGCAGGCAGCAACAAATCAAATGCCACAAATATAGTTGCTCGACTTCCAGTTGCCCAAAGTGTTACTAAGAGTAAAAAAGTTTCCAGGTGGTAGCTAGGCATAAAGCAGTTGGTAGCCAACATCATAAGAGAGATCACCTATTATATGGCAGCAATTGATAGCGAGCATCTGATATGACATTGAATGCTCACAAAATTAACCCTCTTCTTTGACACTAGGGTAGTTGTTGCTAGGTAATTGCAATGGTATAACAGAGAACATAAGTTATACATAGAGAAAATAATACAGAGAGTTCCTAGAGTGATATAGCATAAAAGAACAAAAATATAGTAGCCTACAAGAAGTAATATTAGGGTGCAATAGCAATAGAACAAATGGTAGGCCAAAAAGGGAGAATTGGTGTTGTGAACTAGCATTTTGGATCACCTTCTACTCGTTTCAACAATCATTCATCATAAATGTAAACCCATTCTACATAAAGTGCGCCATTATCATTTGTTACATATGAGATCATGTCATGAAAAGAGCCCAACGTAAATTTGTTCATGCTATTTCATGATGAAAAATACCCAAAAACCAATTTCTTGCTTGTTGATATAATGAATTAAAGTTGTGCAATTATAAGCCCTAATTTGATAGATCGAATATCTACGCAAAAACTCCGCAAAACTGATGAAAGTGTTGTAGGAAAGTTACATTTTTTTTTTTTCCATGGAAAAGATTTCCATTAAGAATGAAAAATTCCCCAAGAGGTAAGTTCTCAAGGCAAGAGTACACCATGTCTACCATGGGAAAAAACCTTCTATTATGTAGCCACCACAAAAACAGAGAACATAATTTATTACAATTTGGAAGCTAGCAGGCAATTTAATGATAGAAAAAGGCTTGTTCTTATTTCAATTCTCTAGTAGCTACTCTAATTAAATGATATCGTTCTATTAGATGATGCTTATTCGACATATAAAATGGAGTGCTATTATAAACTGCTTCCTAAACTTTAGAGGACAATAGATATTTTCTCCCACGTTCTTCCCACTCCATTGGAAACTTGATAGCTTTGACAAGGTGGGACTCGATGAAGACTTCAAGCTCCAAGTTCAAAAGCATCAAATGAATTTCCTTGAGTTTTTTTGTACCAAACTCCCCTAACCACAAATGAGCCTCGACCACAAACATTCCCCCATGTGGCTTTAAGTGGAATGTCAATCTTTTCCTTTTTTTGAGTGCACTTTAGAATATAGAAATTCACAAGCTCATCACTGTCATGAGGAGCTATAACATCAAAATTATCACCAACACAAAGTGTATCACTCAAGGCATCATGGTTTCCTTCATATACTAGATCATTAGTTCACCAACACATCAAAGTGTATCACTCAAGGCATCATGGTTTCCTTCACATGCTAGATCATCAGTTTCATCCTCATCTTGAATGATATTCTTTGAGGGCTCTAGGGTAACATACTCCCAAAAGGGTACATGTGATTTATTGGAATGGCTCCTCCATATTCCTTGTTGAGTTATCGAGCTCCACTCGCGATATGCCAGCGTGACTGTTGTGCATTTATGTCACTGACTTGTTAGCTGGAGATGCGGTTGGTACACCGCCCACGAATAATAGCTGGATGACAGCTATCCTTATCTACACTAGTTCGTGGCTCAGTTAGTATGCCACCTTAGTTAGTTGAGTTTGGTTTGAGACCCACATATAGGGTTCTTCTATTTCTTTGTATTAGAGTTCTTTTGGCTTTCACAACTAAGAAGAGGAAAACTGTTTTCAGCCTCCACCTTTGTGTGTATTCCCCCATTGTGCATGTGAGAAAGCCGCAAGTGAGACTCCTTCCCTCTCTCCCACAATCTTCACATGGTATCAGAGCCTTGTTCGTGGTAAGGAGCTCAAGAAAGCAAGCCAAGTTCGTGGTGTCCTGGTAAGAGGACTAGTGTTGCTTTCCTATTTCGAGTTTGGGAGCAAATCTCTACAGGTAGCACAGCTAGAAGTGCAGGAGTGCACTGTTTCAGATTGAGATGCCCTTCGCGGTGTGGCGAAAGCGCAGTATATGCTGCGGGAGCGGGCTAAGCCCTTGGACACTTTATTTTTCTGATTTGAGGCCGTTTCAGGGCCCGTTTTGAAGGCGGAAGTTCTTCGCAGGCACTCAGAAAAAGGCCCTATTTTTTGCTGTGCGACCACTGCACGGCTAGTCGGTGGAAAGGTGCTACAGAAATTGCATCGTATGCCTGTGTGCAGAGATATTGAGAGTTGCATATTCATGCCTGTTGCCTGTTGATGCAAAATCGTCACTAGGAAGTGACTGTGTGGTGAAATACCACTCTCATCAGTTTTGCAGATCTGCCCGTGTGAGGCAAAAGCTATGTTTTTTGTAGTGACAGAATATTTTGCAGTGTTCTGTAATGGCATCTGACTCTCTTTCACAGATTGTCACTGAAAAGCTTGACAAGAACAACTTCCAGGCATGGAAGTTTAGAATGACGAATTTCTTGATGGGAAAAGGCTATTGGGAATTCATTACAGGAAATGAAGAAGAACCTGTTCTTCCCAATGTTCCCAGTCAACAGGAAATGTAGGCATTCAAAGGATGGCATGAGAGAGCCAGGAAAGTTATGTACTGGCTGTCTATCAGTATTTCGGACTCCATGATTGTGCATATTCAGGATGCAAATACGCCAAAGGAGGCATGGGATACTTTGGCAAAAATGTATAGCACAAATACGCAAGCCAGGAAAATGCAACTCAAACAGGAGTTGCATAATGTGCAGAGAGAAAACATGAGCATCAATGACTACCACATGAAGGTGAAGAAAATTGCGGATGCACTTGCTTCCAAAAGCTGCATCTATTGGAGGCTGTCACTATTTTGTCACATTTATTGATGACTTCAGCAGAAAACTGTGGGTGTATTTTATGAAAAAGAAAAGTGAAGTGTTTGGGCACTTCAAAGTTTTCAAAGCTATGGTGGAAAAAGAAACAGGCCTGCAAATAAAATGCCTAAGGTCAGATGGAGGGGGAGAGTACCTCTCAAATGAGTTTGCAAGGTTCTTGCAGGAGCATGGTATAAAGCAGCAATATTCATGCAGTCATACCCCACAGCAAAATGGAATTGCAGAAAGGAAAAACAGGCATATTGGAGAGGTATCTCAGGCTATGCTAAATGAAAAAGATCTACTAGATTATTATTGGGCTGAAGCAGTTGCTATAGCAGTCTATATAATGAACAGGACTCCCACTGCAGCAATACATGGCATGACGCCAGAGGAGATGTATACTGGTAGGAAACCAGATATTTCTCATTTGAAGATTTTTGGTTGCATTGCCTATGTCCATGTGCCAGATGAGTTGAGGTCCAAGTTGGATCCAAAAGCTGAGAAGTGTGTCTTTATTGGTTATTCTCTGCAGCAGAAAGGGTATAGATGCTATAACCCTTCTACACGCAAGTTCACAGTGAGCAGAGATGTTGTTTTTGATGAGATGAGCAGCTGGTATAAACCAGTAAATGTGATGATTGATGTAGATGCACAAAATGGTAATGCTGCACAGAATGCACAGCAGCAATCACAAAATATCAGTGGACCTGGAGTGTCCTCTACCAGTGGTTCACATACTTCACGATGGACAGGCAGATTGAGATCAGGAGAATCCCTCAAAGCAATGCAGAGAGTGGTACGCAGGTATCACGAAAAGGAAAAGAGAAGGTAGATCAGCCCATGTTTGATGTGAATGCAGGTCACTCTTGTGTGGATGGTGAATCCAGTGGCTCAGAACAGAGCATAGATGATGAGTTGGGTATTCCTTCTGTTGTTACACCTGGAGTAAGGAAGACCAAGGATGTTTTGAGAGCACCTGGAACTGAGCCTATTTTGCGCAGGTCTACCAACGTTAGGTATCCTGTGGATAGGCTGAAATATGATGGACTTACAGCCATTCACTATGCCTATATGGTCAAAGTGATATAGGAACCAGAACCCACTTCTTTTGAGCAAGCCATGGGAAATGAAAAATGGGAGAAAGCCATGGATGAAGAAATGGATGCCTTGGATGCTAATGCTACATGGGAATTGGTGCCTTTGCCTAAAGGCAAGAATGCAATCGGATGTAAATGGGTTTATAAGATCAAGCACAATGCAAATGGTTCTGTGAATAAATACAAGGCAAGATTAGTTGTCAAGGGGTACGCACAGACATATGGCATTGATTATGAAGAAACTTTCAGCCCGGTTGCAAGGATGGCAACCGTAAGAGCAGCCATTGCTATGGCTGCATCAAAGGGATGGTCTTTACATCAGATGGATGTAAAGAATGCCTTTTTGCATGGTGATTTGCAAGAAGAGGTCTTTATGGAGCAGCCAGCAGGTTATGTTCATGCTATTCATCCCGAGTTTGTTTGCAGGTTAAAGAAAGCCTTGTATGGCTTGAAGCAAGCACCTAGAGCATGGTCTGACAAGATAGGACAGTATCTTGTCACTATTGGCTTTCTGATTTCCAAGGCAGATTTCTCACTCTATGTGAGAAAAACAGAGAAAGGGATTATGCTGCTGGTCATTTATGTTGATGATTTGATCATCATCGGTGATAGTGATGAAGATATCCTTCATGTGAAAATGCTATTGAGGCAAAAGTTTGAGATGAAGGATTTGGGAGAGCTGCGTTATTTCTTGGGCATTGAGGTGATTAGATCACCAAGTGGGATACAGCTCTTGCAGAGGCAGTATGGATTGGACATGCTGTCCAAATATGGGATGACAGGCTGTAAGCCTATTTCAGTTCCTTTGGAGCAGAATGTGAAGCTGAGCGCAGATGCAGGTGAGCTTCTGGAGGACCCTACTATGTACAGACACATAGTAGGAAGTTTGATTTACATGACTATTACCAGGCCAGATTTGAGCTATGCTGTTGGGTTGGTAAGTCAGTTTATGCAGGCTCTAAGGAAACCGCATTTGGATGCGGCTAGACGCATACTCAGGTATGTGAAGTCCACATTGCAGTATGGACTATTTTATGAGACTGGGGTTCAGATACAGTTGCATGGATACACTGATGCTGATTGGGCTGGTAGTGTTTCTGATAGACGATCTACCAGTGGATATATGTTCTCTTTTGGGAGTGCTGCAGTCACTTGGAGAAGCAAGAAACAACCTACATTGGGTGCAGAGAAGCTGCGCAAGTTCAGAGACCTGCTTGGTGTGCAGGAATTGGGATTGAGCTCGAGGGGGAGTGTTGAGATATCGAGCTCCACTCGCAATATGCCAGGGTGACTGTTGTGCATTTATGTCACCGACTTGTTAGCTGGAGATGCGGTTGGTACACCGCCCACGAATAATAGCTGGATGACAGCTATCCTTATCTACACTAGTTCGTGGCTCAGTTAGTATGCCACCTTAGTTAGTTGAGTTTGGTTTGAGACCCACATATAGGGTTCTTCTATTTCTTTGTATTAGAGTTCTTTTGGCTTTCATAACTAAGAAGAGGAAAACTGTTTTCAGCCTCCACCTTTGTGTGTATTCCCCCATTGTGCATGTGAGAAAGCCGCAAGTGTATTGCCTGAATTCAACATTCATTTGGTTGTCATCGAGGTATTTTGTCTCATGAAAAAGGAGAAATGGAGAAAATTTTGTCTTTTCCTCGTATAAAATAGAAATATATGATGTATATTGTTTTTATAAATGAATTTTTATGATAGGACATAAATCTGACATTGATTTGGTTGCGAGATATAACTTAAATTCTTCATATCTTGGAGATTTTACAAATAATTGTGTGAAAATGAAAATGTTGTAGCTTGATACGTCATGGACTTTGGGGGGGGGGGGGACGCAAGAGCTCCCCAAGACCGAGTTCTACCACGATCATTTCCTGAGAGTGATGGAGGATGGAGTAATCATCAGACCCTAGTACTGGAGGCGAGTTTCACATGCCCTCAGGATTGCCATTGGACAATGGGGTGATAAAATCAAAGGGGTGAAATAATGGATACAAAAGGAACTCAGATAGAGACGCTGTTAGGGATGCCCCTACCGGTCAATCCTTCTTTGGAGGTAGGCATGAGGAGAGTGTAAGGAATATGAACAGCTCCGACTCTGTTTTTGAGCTCAGGGTTGGCATTCCTGTCCTGGATCTTCTTCTGCACTTGAGCAAGCTGCTTACCAAATCTCTCGAACGCAGCCAGCACATTCCCGTCGCTGCTCCAATTGGGCGTCAGCCTCTGCCCTAGATACTCCTCGTCCGACGCATGCTCTGACAGAATTTCTATCGTCGTCATCACTATCGTTGCTTGCGACCTCGATGACACCATCTCTAGAAAGAATTTCTGCTCATCCTTCTTCATCTCCTCGTACTCCTTCGTTCCTTGCTCCGGTATCAGCTTCCTCCCCATCGTTGGCTTGTTGGGCATGTATCCCGCATACGCATATTGCCCGAAATTCACCGCTGCATGGTGCGCCGACGCCACCCAGATCAGCGTCACTACCGCCTCCTGCAGCTCCTTCACGCTCTGCATCGTTGCCCACCACGTCTCGTCTCTCTTGTCTCCGTGCCCGACCTCCCTGATCTCCGTCCACCAGCTCTGGAGTTCTGTGTCGTCCCTTACCGCCGCATCGTCTTTGTAATACAGCGCTAGGTAGTCGCTTACCCAGGACTCTATCGCAGACCAAATCTCCAGGCCGTCTACTGCATACGGGTAATCTTTCACCAACAGCCTCAGCCCATGCTCTGCAGAAGCGTCCCTTTCTGCCATTCCCCTGCGGAAAGTTTTTGCAGTGTTAGCAAGGCGGATGATGAAACCAGCGACGAAGGACAGCAATTTCTAGTTATATGTCGCAAGGCAATAAGTAGGAGTCGTAGTCGACCTTTTCAGCAGATCCGCTGGGAGACCCTGCTCGTCGAACCTCCAAGTTTTGTACACAATGGACGACATCTCCATGGAATATTTGGTTGGTGTGAACGACTTCTCGATGATCCCACCCAAGAGAAGGCTTCCGCTATCGCAATTTACTAGAGCTTTTCTAGCCAGCGCGTTGATGTTCATAGTATTTCGAAAGTGCGGAGTCAAGAGCACATAGAGCGGGTGCACAGAGCTGATCTGTCGATATGTGGCGATAATAAATGGTTCCAGGCAAGCATGAGTTCTTAGCCTGCAAAGAATATCATCTCATTGTCAAGTCCTATACGTAGAATTCACGAAACTACACGCATCGACATCTTGACATCAACGAAAGAGCGCATTAAAGCTGTCGGCTGATCTCCTAAACATTACCAATGGCTGACGAGCTGGTGATATCCGGAGTCGTTTATGCTTGCGTGAGTCTTCGCGAGCCCCCACTCAAGCGAGATGTTGGCAATCCCGGGAGTGAAGACTTTCTGAATACTAGGGTCTCCCTTGCTTTTAGGAGGCAAACTCAGTTCGATGGCCACCGGTTTGAGAGTACCGTCTTTGGTGAGGAAGAACAATGAACGGGAAGCGTAGCCCTTGCCTTCCAGAGCGTTAATTCTCTCTAGGTAAGGAAGATAAACGTCGTGGTAGTCCAAGACGAAGAGCCGATTCGCATCAACAGCCTGAAGGAACAATTAAAAAGATCATATGCCTGATACCATCATGGGCAGGGCACTTTTCTCCACCACCACTCTCACAAGAAAACCCACCTGTTGAGCACTCAAGCCCTCGAGAAAAGGCTCGATGTGTTGCTCAGTGATCGCAGACGTTTGAGACCCATAAATTTTTTCGTCGAGCCCACCAACGGGCGGGAAAACCTGCGTGCAGATCGCAGCATAATCAATCTCAAGAGCCATCCCCTCAAATGTACGAAGTAGACAGGATAAAACTACTTTGCCAACTAATCCTACAACCAGTCTGATCCGAGAAAGGATTTTGAATCTTAGCGGACCTTGAGGCGTTCGATGACCAAAGGATTCAAGCCACTCAGCGTCTCCCGGGCGAATTCTTCGTTGGAGACCCACGCCTGATTATTTTCTGAAAGGTGCACAAAAATATGTGAGAATTCAGAGTTTCTGATCAGGATTCACCACGTATTCAATGTTGTAGCTTCTCTCCCAAGAATCGGGCAAAACATGAGCCTAGCCTGCTGCCCAAAGATATAAGCTCACCTTGAATCACTGCAGGCAGCGGATACTTGAGCAGGCTGGGATCCTGGGTGGTGTCGTCCGTAAGCTCCCGGATGAGCTCCAAGGGATCCTTGAAATTTTTGGATTCGCTTTCCTCACTGTCTCTACGATCTTTGCATTTGCTCAGGTCCAACCCTTTCGTGTAGAGCTCGCTGATCTCCTGAAACGAGGTGAAGGTGGCGTTGTTCTTGAACAAGTCTTCTATGATGGGGATGATGTAGTGCGCGAAGGACTTGATTGCAGAACCGAGAAAGTCAGACTCCTTGATGTGGCCAAATTGCTCGTCGCGAGGAACGTAGATATCTTGCAGACCTGAGACCGGACTTTCCGACGCAGGATCTGCTCATGTAAATAAAAGTTAGACACTAATAAAACGACCTTGCACATAAACGCCGACAAAAGGCGTATCGAAGCATTCGAAACATGCAACGTACGGTTACATACCAGCTTTCGTTCGTTTGCGCCCTGTTCTGCACCTCCTCGGATAGGGGTAATCCTTTGAGCCACCCAACACGGGTCTCAGAAGTTCCTTTCTTTCGTCGGGATTGCCGAGATCGTTGTAGACATCATAATCGTAAATTCTATCAGCGTCCTTTCTCTCGCCGGTCGGATCCTCCTGACCCTGCAGGTTCATGAGCTCTTGGGACCGGAGGGCTTGCAGTCCTGCAGGAGTTTCGTTTGGAAGATAAATCTGAAAGGGAAGCCGGTTCGGCAACGACAGGGAGCAGAGCAATGGATTAGCGACGTAGCTACAGCACGATAGGCAGATCATGGATTCCGGATTCGGAGGCCAAAGTTATTATTGCACAGCGCTATAGCGTACCTTGTTAGAGAAAAAGATTCGAGGGCCTGTGTAGTTGCTCGAGTTATACACCCAAGAATTACAAACGAAGTAGATGTCTGTGGAGTCTGGCATCTTCAAGGTGATAGATTTTAGAAGGAACTCGTTTGGATGGTGATTCTCCACCAAGACAGCTCCAGGAGAGCCGAAATCTGCGTCTACCGAGAACGCCACAGGGTAACGAATCCCCTTGTCCGAAGTCAAGACTCCCGCAGGTTGGCGATTCCAATTCAGATGCGTGGTGCGACTACGCTTACCACCTTGTCTTGATCCTGCGCACAAATTTTGCGAGCATGCGAGAGTCAAAAATCACTGCCAATTCGCAAATTCTCTACACATGCAAACCATCGAGCTAGTTACTTCGGCGATCCAAATTCTCTGCACATGCAAACCATCGAGCTAGCTACTTCGGCGATCAACCCTACCTGCGAGACGATTGTGGACACTCGAGTGGACACTAACGAGCGCCATCTTTACGTTTTTGCCCAGAAGCTCGAGGAGCTCATCCTCGATCTCAGCAATCGGGTTGTTGAAGTCGAGTATATTATCCCTCTGCAGAAGAACTGTACCGTGAATCTGTACGTGGTGGTCATGTTCTGTGGAATGAAACAAGCTTTGTTCGCTATCCAATACATCAATCGCCATGTCGCTCATATCGGGTGGCCGAGCTGGGTAGCTAGATCTCAATTCAGAAATCTCTCTCTCTCTCTCTCTCTCTCTCTCTCTCTCTCTCTCTCTCACGCTCGTTCAGTCACTCCCTACGTTCTCGAGAATTTGGGTCGCTCACTCGTTTGACAATATTTCTAGCAGTCGCGTTCGGTGATCAGCGTTCGGCGAACCGATATTTGCTAAATGCCTCGACCAATCCACAAATAATTTATAGATGCAGGGAGGTTGGAGGAGGAGTTGATTTATTCAAGGATATACGTACTGCTGCTACAGTCAAAAGGAACAAGAAGCGGTCTTCTTTGACCTCCATGCATGCAATTGTCACCGATATCGCCCGTTCTGATTACTGTGTGCACGTGGGATTAATCCGGCAACGTGGGGAAACTAAGTGAAGTTTGAATTAACGTATTTCTCCCATCCACCTTTCGCTTATTCATTCACTTTATCCAGGTTGAAATGTCCCCTTTCGTATGGAGTCCGTAATTCATTAGCTTTATGCAAGTTGAAATGTCTTTTGAGTGGACATGGCGTACACATGAGAATCCTTCGCATACAAAGCAAGGGTTGAAAACTTCAATTTTATACAAAGCACGGGTCTTGAAAATATGGAGTACCTTTTCCTTAACAAAGACAAATTAAAAGATACCATTTTAATATTAACGGTTTTTTATTCAAACTTTGCAAGTGTTAATACCACTACAATGCCTAAAATTTATAGGTTTTAAGTAGACATATAGCTACTAAGGCCTTTAGCGGACGATGGTACCCATGATGACTACGTTTAAGGTTTTTATTGAAAATATGCAGGTTACATAAGTCACATTCCTTGATATTTGTATGTTTTAACACATCCAATTTCCAAAATTAAAGGTTACTTTCCAAAATTTGCCATTCTCTCAATATTAAGCCTTGCTAATAAGTCAAGGAGGACAAAAAGGTACACCCTATGAGTCACTCATTACTAATGAGTCAAGAGGGACAAAAAAGTATAGCCTATGGTTATTCAAGCTTAAGCTGCTTCTAGACAAAAGTTTCCCTCACCAAGCTATGAGTTTGACATATTCACATAGCCTATTACTTACACTTGTCTGCATCATGCAAAAACAAGATGAATGCCTTCATACGGCCTGCTTGAGATGTGCAGCACAGAAAAGAGGGTGAAAAGTTGAGAGAGAGAGAGAGAGAGAGAGAGGACTCTAGTTGCATTAGAATATGTCCAAATCTATGGAGGAAGTATTTTTGGAAGTAATTTCACTTCTGAAACCAAGGCTAGCTTTCAGCATGCCAAAAACATGTCTTGTACCTTTAGCCACTAGATGGAAGAAAGAAGTTCATAATGATTCATTAAAAATAAGGTCCATTGAGTCTAAATATATATTTTGTCGCTTAACCTCTAGTGGATTATTTGTGCCCATTTACTACTAGGCTAACTTGAATTCTAGACCATTATGTAAACTTTTATTACATCAACTCACTACACTGTCACTTCCTCCACTGGTCCACAATGATTTTACTTAGAACCCTACAGATCTCTCTCTCTCTCTCTCTCTCTCTCTCTCTCTCTCTCTCTCTCTCTCTCTCTCTCTCTCTCTCATCCCATTACCTTCCTACTCCTATATAATACAACCACACAAAATTCATTCATATCACTAATCGAAAAACCCCAAACTACTTTTTTTCATAAATACTCATGAGGAAGCCCACACAAGATTTATCAAGGAAGGTCCTCAAGTTTATAGCCCACGTTCTTTGTCAAAGACTCAATCTCTTGACTCTCTTTTGAGATCTCTTGGACATACTAGGTTCCAAAGGGACATTGAACATTATTGTATTCACACCTTTTGAGATTAGCAGTATGTAGCTAACTGTTTGTGTAGTCTTATCAAAAAGTCTATTGTTAAGTAGTCCTTATGTCTAATGTGCCTCATTTAGCAAAATATGGAGGCCATAATTGATTTAATAATAACTATTCTACCATCATATTTCAAGTATATATAAATTTAGATGTATTATATCTCATTACATGCAACTATCTTTAAAATATTTAAGTATATCTCCCTTATTCTAGTACATGAAGGGTACGTGAATGCAGCATTCCAATTGGTTAACGAACATTGATATTCCATATTTGGTAAGTATTTGCCCTTGGTGCTAATTTTTAACACTTAGACATAAAGGGAATGATGGAGATAATGCACATGGCTTTGTGGGAATACTTGCAACGTCCACAACTTGCCACTTTTCATGCACTCACCATTTCACAAATTTTTAGGTTTAAGGCTATTGATTCTTTGTTTTTGTCAATTTGTGATAGACACTTGCACATAGAATGGATATGAGGGAGATAAAATGCACATGCTTTTTGCATACTTGCAAAGTCCTAATTGACAAGTTTGACCTTGCTTGTGGACATGGCACGTGCATGGAATAATCTTTAGGCAAGACTTTATCATTATTCATTTATTAATTCACAAATACCAAATTATCTAGGGTCCACAATAGTAGCATGTGTGGTGAAGAAACTATGTTAAACCAAATCTACTATTTATAAAATCTCCATTAATAGACATACAAAAGGGGATAGTGTTGATGAATGGTTTGTAGACAACCATATATATATATAGTTGTCTACAAACCATTCTATTTATAAAATGTCCATTAATAGACATACAAAAGGGGATAGTGTTGATGACTTTAGATTTGGTTTAACATAGTTTCTTCACCACTCATGCTACTATTGTGGACCCTAGATAATTTGGTTTTTGTGAATTAATAAATGAATAATAATGAAGTCTTGCCTAAAGATTATTCCATGCACGTGCCATGTCCACAAGCAAGGTCAAACTTGTTAATTAGGACTTTGCAAGTATGCAAAAATGCACATATATATATATATATATATCAAGAGACCTTTAAAAACAAACTAAGATAATTAGCCCTTTGTTAAACCCATGTGATGTATTTACATAATCTTGAATGGAAAACCCTAGGGCCCCAAAAACCCCCCTTCCCCCTTCTAGCCTACACCCAATGCTTAAGAGATGTTGATTTATTGCAAAATATAGAAACATGTAAAGGGGTTATATTATTGACACTTGAGATTTTGCTCAAATAAAAGGCTTTCTTTATACAAATGTGATAGCAAGTTGCAAGGATGTAGCATCTCAAACCTTATGATTATTTAATACTTACAAATTGTATAGCATGTCATATTGATATAACCAAAAAATATATCCTTGAGTAGTCAAAGAAAATATAAAGTTGCTATAAATCTATAATTTCCTTATAGTTAAATTCATACTTATATTCACAAACAACTCTCATATAACCTACATTAACTTTGAAAAACATAATCATGTAACATACCCATCACATTTGAAAAATAAATCAGGACCACAAAGTGTGATTAAAGTGAAGTAGCTAGCAAGACCAAAATGGTATTTTAAAAAGATCTATAAGATTATGAGAGTGATAGATAAGCATGAGAAAGTTCATGTCTTGCCTACGTCATTTAACATGATAAAGGGAGAAAAAGTATTATGCATCACATTCTATAACACAAAACTTACATGCATGTAAGTTATCATATCTAGAAAAAGAAACCCATTATTTTATTGTGGATAAAATTTGGAATCTTCACGTACTCTAAATCTTAAATATTTTCTATTTTCTTTCTCATGGGGATCAAACTTCATTTGCAATACACAAAAGAAAGAAAATACTTTTTTGTTTTTTAAGTGAAATCAGGATTGGTGAATACACATTCATCTGGAATTCCTATAATTGTGATTACGGGACCACAATGAGAGACTGATAAGACAATATACATGCACCAAAGGTGCACATATAGAAGTTTAAAATCCATACATGTTGGGATTGACATCTATATTTATGAAATTGAACTATGTAAATTTGTAAGAGAGTAGAATTGGAAACAAAATCAAATTAATGATATTCATTTAAGTAAGATTCCATGCACATTAGTAAGGATTGGTTAAATAGTGCATGCAGATGCTATAGATGTGGCATTTACTAAGCTAGCAGTACAAAAAACAATGCCTACAAGGAAGCATAGGCTTGGATTATCCTACCATAGAGGTGAAGGATATGCATGATCACCAAGTACTAATTTTCAAGATGGTAACCGATAGCATCACGTGTCGAGCTCACTCGTCTCATTCTCGACATCTTTGAACATAACACGTACTTGAACACAATAAACTTTCATACAACCTATATTATTGTTGAAATGTAACATGTCTATCACATTTGAAAAATAAACTAGGACCACAAAGTGTGATTAAAGGGAAGTTCTAGCAATACCAAAATGATATTAAAAGGTCTATAAGGTTATGAGTGTGATAGATGAGCATTCATGGCTTGCCTGCCTCATTCAACTTTTTATAAAGGGAGAAAAGTATTAAGCATCACAATCTTTAACATAAAATTGCATGCAAGTTATCATATCTAGAAAAAGAAACCCATTATTTTAGTATGCGTGACAAATTTGAATCTTGGCATACTTTAAATATTGAAAATTTTCTATTTCATGGAGATCAAACTTTATTTGTGGTACACAGAAGGAAATTTTTATCTAATTGAAAGAAAGTAGTGTAATAATTGTTAAAAGTAAAATCTCCGTTAATAGAAAGATATGGATTTGAGAATACACATTCATGTAGGATTCCTATAGGTGAGATAATGGGATCACAATGAGAGATTAATAACACCATATATATGTGTCAAAGGTGTACTCATACATGTTGGGATTATATTTCCCAAATAAAACGATGTAAAATGGTGAGGGAATTGGACTTTGACATTTTTAAACAAAATCAAATCAATAATATTCACTTGATTAGGATTCCATATTCTATATTGCTAAGAATTGTTTAAGAAGTGCATGATGCTATATCTGTGTGACCTTTACCAAGCTAGCATTACAAAAACAGATGCCTTAAAGGAAGCTCACAATTGAATCTATGCTAGGCTTAGATCATCCTATCGTAGTGGTGAAGGATATGCATGATCGCCTTGTGGCGCTAATTGTCAACATGGTACCTATCATGATTACTTGATGGAATCACTCAATTTGTTCTCAATATTTTTCAATACAATCCATATTCAACAAGATCTTTTTGAAGTTACTATATCTATATCATCCATAATATTGCATGTGCCAAAGCTACTTATCCTTCATATCATTCCAATATGTATAATTTTGGACTAAGTGTCATATAGGTCTTTTGATTAATGATTCTCACCTATTGATAAGATGGACATAAATTTCCAAGTATATTATTTATTCATTATTGAGAGGTTATTGATGAAATATTCCCCCATTAGTTTGAAACAAAACACATCAAGACCCTTTGAGTTATTAACTGCATGTTGTGCACGTAACCCTTAATGATTGATTAACTATATCAAAATGATTAACTATATTGGCTTTCCTAATAGTTACTCAATAGAAAACATGACTACGAATTATACTCTTGTGTTGATGTTGATTGGTCTTGTCAATATCATGACTTCAAATGTAGATGAACCTGCATGTCATTGAGATTGGTGTTATTTCCACAAAGTTCATTGCAATTGGATTGTCAACATGACTTCCAATGTAGATGTACTTGCATGTCATTGAGATTGGTGTTATTTTCAACAAATAAATAGAAATTGGTGTTCTTTTCCAATAGGACTTCAAATGTAGATGAAATTGCATGTCATTGAAATTGGTGTTATTTCCAGAAAGTAAATTGAAATTGGTACTGTTTTGTTTTAATAGGACTTAAAATGTAGATGAACTTGCATGTCATTGAAATTGGTGTTATTTTCCAAAAAGCTCATCGATTTGAAAGTTTTAAAAGAATCCTTAGATATTTTTTGATGAAGATCACTTCATCTTGAATTGCTTGATGAAATATATTATAAAGCCTTGTTTTCATGAACACTCATTTGAGGAGGACGAAAAGGTACGACATATGGTTTCTTACTCAAGCTTTTGCTTCTTCTAGACAAAAGTTGCCCTCATTAAGCTATGAGTTTGACATATTCACACTTCTTGTTCCTTGCAATCACCATTATAGAGAAATTCTCTCTCATATGCCTCCACTTTGAAAAAAATCGTGTCGGACACTAATATTTGGTAATTATTTTCCCTAGACACTGAAATTCAACACTTAGACATAGAATGGGCATGAGGGAGATAATGCACATGGCTTTTTGGGGACACTTGCAAAGTCCACAATTGACCACTTAGGTATAAAATGGATCTGAGGGAGAAAATGCACATGCTTTATTGGGGATACTTTTTGTGAAGCCCACAATTGACCACTTTTGGTGTACTCACCATTTTACAATTGTTTAATTAAGCTTAAGGCTATTGATTCTTTGTGTTTTGCATGTTTGACTTTGCTTGTGGAGAAAAAGCACATGGCATGTGCGTGCACATAAAATGACATTGTAGGCAATACAAAATAATACCTTATCATTATGCATTGATAAAGTCATAAGTACTAAATTATTTAGGGGTCCACTATTTAAATTTCATATGATAGAATGTATCGAGCATTTGTGGTGAAGAAATTATGTTACACAAAATCTGACATAACAAGACAAAGCACCCACAGATGCACACATAGACGCATTTATTGAACTTTAAAAAAAACTTACGGGCGCATCTATTTACATGTCTATTTGCATGTCTAGAGACCTGCGTCTAACAGCACGTCTATATAGCAGACAGACGTGCATATAGATGCGCATCTAGATGCCTAAATGGATGCTCTGCTAAAAATTTTAAAAAAAAGACAGACGCATCGTTAAACGCGTGTATAGACGCATTTATAAACGATCTTATAGATGCTTTTATAGACATGCAAATAGATGCTCCCCGAACAGACAGACGCGTTTATAAACGCACTGATAGATGTGCTACATAATATTTTTTTTTTAATTTACATAATGCTGTGTATGTTGTGTATGCTATATAGTTACAGGAATCCCATTTCCACATTGTGTAATTCAATTCTTACAGCCAACCGCATTTTAATTACAATTCCAAATAAAACATTACAACTCCAAAATGCAATAAAATTGAAAGCTCAAAAAGTGCTTGTATGTACATATAGCACGAAGCTAAGCCATGTCATGTGGTTTCAAGTACAAAAAATAAGAGGAGTCTATATATAAGAGGCACGAAGCCAAGCCAATGGCTTTAAGTACAAAAAAGAGTAGCTAGCACTATTCTATGACTAATCTATGTTCTCCACGTCCTCACTCCCTTCCACGCTCCCTTCTGTGCTCCCTTTTACACTCCCTTCTCCGCCTCCTTCCTCATCTTCTTCCTCGTCTTCTTGTGCAGGGATCTATAAACAAGGGACAACATATATCAATGTATGAAAAATCAAATCTTTACTTATAATATTGACATTATTTAATTACTTTCAAATACCTCGGGGGCTGCTCCAATAGCCTGGATATACTGCGCCTCAGTAATCAACCCGTCATGATAGAAGTGCTTCCATGTATCTCCTCTACGATGGTGGCAATGGTAGGCTGTCTCGACAGGAGTAGGGTATCTGCCCACGATCTCAAGCTGCACTGATGACACAATTTGTGGAGGGGTTAGTATAAAGAAACAACCTCCTAATAAACTACATAAGTAATATAATTTGAGATCGATACTTACAAATTGGGCCTCCCATGATTCAACACCCCCTGCTCCAAAATGCACACTTCCATATTGCTCCATCTGGATCCTTCGTCCCTCCACATGCTACAGACTGGGGTCCTCCCTTGCTGACTTCATTACTTTCTTCCACTCACACTTGTGAGTGGTGTGGGGCGGGCCCCTTGGTGGTTGACCTCCCTCGAGCCTGGGAAGCTCCACTAGTGCCTGCCTCTTAATCGAAGATCATTTATTGCCAAGTATCATAACAATCTTTGACTTGGCCCATTTATCTATGAACTGACAATTGGGGGGGTTAGGATACCTAGAGCGAACAACAGCGAGGGTCTCATCAGCCTACCTCTTTGGATGGTCTTTGTAGTGGATAAAGCAATCTCTGTAATTGTTAGCAATTATAGAGCGCATGAAGGCCATGATCTCCTTCCCCCGTGCATCCATCAAGATGCCTCCTGTTTAAGTAATGTCATAGAAGATCGTACCATCACCCGGAGGCATGTCCAAATCATCTGAATCATCATCGTCCCCACCACCACCCCTCCCAAAGCACTGTGCCATGCATCCCCCACTGCTCTCCCTACTACTACGCCTGCTACCGTGTTGTGTCGAGCTAGTACGCTGGCCACTCGTAGTTAGAGATTGCACGGAAGTACGTGGACCACTCATAGCTAGAGAACCGAGTCTCGACTGCACAGGAGTACGCCGACAGCTCTGCGAGACAGAAGGACCTCCTGACGGCATGGGGGAAGGGGCATAAGACGGCATGGGGAAAGGGGCATAAGATGGCATGGGAGAAGGGCCTCAGCTGTGTAGCCGGCTAGGCTGTGCTAACTCCGCTGGGGTAATCTCAGCTAGTGTGGGGTGGTTTGGAGTCTATAGTGCCGACTCCTGGGGGGTGTTTAGAGTACCCATCATATACTCGTATAACTCCACAGGACTGGGAGGGTGCCCTAAAAGGTTATATAAGTGCCTAAAAATAGACTCTCGGAGATCAGGTGAGCCCGAAGGGCTTCCTAGCCACATGATGAATTGGAAAAAAGAAAAAAAGATGATTACTGATGAGCTGAGAAGAAAGGGGAAGGGAAGAAAAGATTACTGTCGGAAACGATTACTATCGGAGCGCATCTATAGATGCATCTGAGAAGCGCGTCTATTTTCACGTCTAACAGCGCATCTATAGACGTGGCTATCTGTGTCTGCAAACAGTCTAGATGCACCTATAGACGCGGTTTTAGACACGCTCTGAGACACGTCTATAGACGCGCTCTGACAGACTGACTATTCTTAAAAGTAGAAAAAGACATGCGCCCGACACAAAAATGTCACATACCAAAATCATTCGTTTCTTGGATACGACAAAGGACAAATCCAAAGAGAGCAACTTCCAAAAAAGATCAATCTTAAAGAGACTTACCTTGGATAGAGGTATGGAAGCTTCTCTTCCTTCTTCAAAGTTGCTTCTCTTCCTTGTTCACCCTCTTCTCCTGTAAGCCTGGAAGTAAGTGTGGGTGCCTTCCTCTTAAGTGTAAGCTTGGAAGTAAGTGTGGGTGCCTTCCTCTTAAGCGTCAAAACTGTGGATCTGTTAATAGCAAAGCAAGCAAGCCATGTGAAGTATAAGTAATGTGAAAAAAAGCAAAGCGAGCACGCTAAAAGCAGATTTGAAAACTACGTCTATAAGCACGTTTAATAGCACGTCTAAATATGTGTGTAATTACGTGTCTACATACATAGAGCAGATGCGGTTTTAGACATGCCTATAGACGCGCACCACAGAACAAACACACACGGTTTTAGACGCGCATCTTTAGATGCGCCACAGAGTTTTAAAATTAAATATTTGAAGAAAAGCAAATATTTTTGGATTGTTTGTTTGTAGGATGTCTTCATCTTCAACAAGTAGCTCCAGTGAGGATGAATCCCTTCGTATCCACCATCGCGAAATGTGGTTGGAGCAAAAATTCAAATGTATGTGTGATTGATGTCGAGGAAACATGTATCGTGCATGCAGGATTACACTCAATCACATCTCAAAGTATGGAGAATGGGATGCGACCATAAACATGGTAAGTGTTAAAGAGTTAAGGTTGATTGAGATACCTATGGGTGTTCATATGTTTGAGTTATGATCCCGTTTTAATTTGATACAAGATCCAATGCCACACCCGCATATGTTGCCCTATGCTCGTCGTGAGGAGGTGAAGCCTCGGCGATATGAGGTGGGATCTTCAAGAGGGACCGTTACGGATGCATGGAGTTATGGTGATAGTAGCCCTCCGTCATTACCTCATGAAGCCGTGGAGGAGGAGGTGTTTGATGATATGGTGCAGGATTTGTATGTCCATCAATCCGAAGGAAGGGATGATAGCATGGAGCAGAATGATCTTTTTACTGCAGCATCGACTCCACTATTTAAGGGTGCACTTTCTTTGTTCTACATGCCTCCCTTGAGTTACTAAACTTGCAAACCATCTATGGATGGAACAATGCAAGTTTGAATGCATTACTCAAATAAGCTTTAAAGTCTATTTTGCAAACATGGTGAATTATGCTAGTGGGTCAATTACTCGAATGCTTTTCCTCATTTATGGTCTTCACGTGCAAGCTATTGTGTAAAATGCTTCCAAGGGAGAATAAATTACCGACCTCAAGAGATATGGCAAGGCAACATGTGACCTATCTTGGAGGATTAGATTACAAGCGCATCCATGCATACGTCAATGATTGCATTTTGTTTCGTGGACTACATAAGGATGCAAGAGAGTGCCCTACTTATGGAGAGGCAAGATATAGAGCAAATCTCAAAACTTTAGATGTGCCTCGTAAGGTTCTCCGACATTTTCCCATAATTCCTCGCATCCAACATATGTTCAAGTTGAAATCCATTGCAGAGCTCATGTCATGGCATTCCTCCCATCGATCAACCGATGGCAAGTGGAGAACTCCCGTAGACTCTCCTGCGTGGAAGCATATTGAAGACACATGGCCAAGCTTCAAGGAAGAACCTAGGAGCTTGAGACTTGGATTGGGTATGGACGGTGTGAACCCATTTGGTCTCAAAGGCACCTCTTACAGTGTATGGCCAGTGATATTGGTGAATTATAATCTTCCACCCTCTATGGCTATTAAGAAAGGACATGTTATGCTGTCCCTTCTAATTCCAAGGAAACATAAAGTCAAAAATCCTGATGTTTATTTGGAGCCTTTGATTGACGAACTAGAGAACCTTTGGAGAGGTATCGAGGTGCATGATGTGAGCAGGCCTCCCTCGCCACGAGACTTCAACTGCAAAGTAGTCTTGATGTGGATGATGCATGACTTCCTAGGCTATGGTGAGTGTTCAAATAAGCATTGCACTTCTAATTATGAATAGGCAAAGGATGTGGCACCCTAAACCCACCTTCAACTCTTAATTGCGTCTATTGTTCACATCTCACTACATCGAGTTACCATGCATGTCCTGTTTATGGTCCTTCGCTAGTTGCCTCACAGGTAGACGCATTGAATAAGGTCATCTATGAGAATCACCATCGATTTCTCCCACCTGATCATCCTAGATATGTTGCCCCTTGGAATGAAGTCCTCCCACAATCACTCACTGTGGGAGATTGGATGAGAATTTGGGATGGTTCCACGACTCCACCACTTGGCATGAGCCAATAAGAGTTTGTAACTATTGTGTGCTATATTGGCTAGAAATAAAGATTGCCTACTAACACCAGCTTTTGTTTAGATACTCCATCTTTTATCGTTTACCATATTGCTCCCACCTCAAGATTAATCACCTGCTTGATCCCATGCATATCTTCAAGAATGTGGCATCTACCATTTGGGAGCATTTCAATGGGACACGAGATTCTGTAGGCATAAGGGAGGATCTACGTACCACAGGGAGGATACGTGAAGCTTGGCCACAAGAGAGACCAAATGGGCGTGTTCTTTTACCTCATGCACCGTGGAGGTTATCAAAGCTAGAGATGGCGGCAGTGAAGCACACTTACTACAATTCGTTCTCCCACTGGATGCATGAGGTGTTTGAAGGGAGCCTTTACAAAGAGCAAGAAAAGAGGTGTAGAGCAATTATATGGCTTGAAATCTCATGATTGGCACAAGATGCTCCAAGTAAGTATTTTATGTGCATAATATCTTTTTCCTTTCAAATTTGTGAGTGAATAATTATAAGCAACTAATCAACTGCCTCCTCGTGGGTTCAGTTCATACTACCTACTAGCATTTCTCGTAGTGTATCGAAGGACGTGAAGGATTGTAATTACAAGATGGGCGAGCTTGTGAGGTACTTTACATGATACAAAATGTGATGCGTATCAATGCTCCATGCAAGGTGTTCATATTGCTAATATGGTGTACTTTTTCATTTCTAGGTATGTGAGCTCAAAGGAAATAGATCCCACCACGCTTGAGAATCTCGAGTTATGTCAGTGGAGGTGGTTTGTTTAGTGGAGGAGACATTTCCATGTTCTATTCTCACAAGCCAACTACATCTTATAGTGCATTTGGTGGATGAGATTGCTATATGCGGTACTATACATGCACGATGGTTGTTCTTCCTTGAGCACTTCATGAAGACCTTGAAGGGCTTCGTGAGACAAAATGCAAGACCTAAAGGTAGCATGGCCGAGGGTTGGTTGGTACAAGAGTCACTTGTATATATTTTTGAGTTTCTTGTTGATGTCGATAGCTCTCTCCCACAACTATGGAGAGATGATAAAGACCTAAGGATGACCTCTATTGTGCCTCAAGGGAAAGGACGCAACAAAGTAATAGACACAGAGTTGCATAATAGTATCAACCTCTATTGCGTGCTTAATAGTGATGTGATGAAAAGATGGGTGACAAGATACGAGGATGCAAACGCAAGAAGACAAGAAGAAAGGGCCCTCTTTCGTACACACCACGGATCTTGTGTGCCATACCCTCAATATCTAAGAGCACTTCCAAAGGATATTCATGTGGATTGGCTACTTGATGAAATGGAGAAAGCAGAGAAAGACGAGGGGATGCATATCACAATGAAAGAATGGGAGTATGCTAGGGGATGCATGAGCAAGGTCAGTATATAGAATGTTATGCATAAGTTAGGAGCTTTCAATAATTTAGATTGCTTATTGAATTGATTTTTTCTTGGTGTAGTGCACTATGTTCAATGCTATATGGTGTGAGGGCAAGCATTTTCGAACACAACGGGTTGATGATAAGAGAAACACACAAGATTGCGGTGTCATTGCTAGCTTTGAGGGAGCCAATGGAGCCATGGATGATTATTGTGGCATAATCCAAGATATTATTAAGCTTGACTTTCAACGCTTCTTTGTGTATGTTTTGGATGTAAAGTGGTTTAAGGACGTGGTGGAAAGAGGCCCTAATGCAACATTCAAATGCCATGCAAGTGGCTTTGTAACTATTGACTCCACAAAGTTTTGGCAAAGTAGAAAGGACACACTAGTACTACTGCAACAATGTGAACAGGTACTATGCAAACATATAAAAATACTCGCTTTTAAATATTTGATACCTTTGATGCAAGGAAAATAACATGATTGTATTTGGGTTTGAATTAGGTTGTCTATCAACCAATGGTGGATAATAACAGATGGTGGCATGTCATACCTATTATGCCACGTTCCAAAGTGATGTATAGTACATTTACTAATATGGAGCGTATGGAGGATGATCATGGCCATGGACGTGATGATGACCATGATATGAGAGAGGAGGATGATTATGAGATAGGAGATACAGATATTGAGGCCATTACCCATGAGGACGAGCCTACCATTGGTGATGCTGATTTCGATGAGCACATGAGTAGCACAAGTAGTAGTGGGTTGAATGTATTTGTAGATCTAAACACTTGTTTGGATTTTGAAGTAGATATTTTGGCAAGGGTTGATCTCATTGAGGATGAGATCATTGATATTGGCAAAACTATTTTACATATTATCTCACTCTCCTCACCTCACTTAATTCTTGTATATGTGGGCTTGCAAAAAAGCATTGATGTTTTTGTTCAAATTCTATGCTTTGGTAATCATGGGCAATGTTTGGAAAGCAGTGATGTACAACAAAATCTCTTTCTGTATTGTGTGTTTTCTGTGCTTTGGTAATCATGGGCAATGTTTGGAAAGCAATGATGTACAACAAAATCTTACTTTCTGTATTCTCTGTTTTGTGTCTAAATACGCGTCTAATTCTCAATGTAGACACGCTAATAGACATGCTAATACATGCACAAATAAATGCATTGACAAACGCAGTGTTAGACAGGGTCATATTTTCTCAGTGTAGATGTGCAAATAGACGTGTCAATACACGCGCAAATAGACGAGTTTTAGACACACTATTAGACGTGCCCGTAATTTCTCTATTCAAGCAACACCTATAGACGCGCCCACTATTTTGCACGTCTATCAAGCGCATTTATAGTTGCTTTGTGTTGTTGTGTGAAGTCATAAACGCTGAGATAACACTGTCCCCTTTTTGTATGTCTATTAATAGAGATTTTGTAAATAGAAAGGTTTGTAGACAACTATCAATATACTCATTTGTTTTAAGAGTCGTTTAAAAATAAAATAAAATAACTGGATCACTAAACTATGTGATGTATTTATAACATAATCTTGAACTCCCCCCCCCCCCCCCCCCCCGCCTACACCAACTTAAGAGTTTTTTATAGGTTCCAAAATTATAAAAACATCTAAAGGTATTATGTTATTGATATTTGAGGTGTTTGCTCACTTAAAGTTTTTCTTTATACAAATGTGATAACCATTTTCCATAATGTAGCAAGTCTAACTTAATGATTCTTTAATACTTAAAAATTGTAAAGTATGTCACAATTGCATAATGATATAACCAAAAAATAGATCCTTCAGTAGTCAAAAAATTTTAGAGTTGTAATAAAACTATGATTTCTTTAAAAATCAAAGCCAAACCATCTTAATAATAAAACCTTAGTCACAAATAATTATCATTCAATCTACATCATATTTGAAAAACATACTCATGTATAATAGCCATCACATCAAAGTGTGATTAAAGTGAAGTAGCTAGCGAGACCGAAATGTTATGAAAATTTTTATAAGGCTATGAGTGTTATGGATAATCATGACAAAGTTCACATCTTTCCTACCTCATTCAACTTTTGATAAAGGGAGAGAAAGTACTACACATAAGATTCTATAACTCAGAGAATTGCATGCGTGTATGTTATCATATCTAGAAGAAGAAACCCATTATTTTAGTGTTGGTGATAAATTTGAATATGCATGTTTAATCAATTGATCACATTCTCTTTCTCATGGCTCGATCAAATCACATTTGTGATATACAGAAGGGAAGTCTTATCTACTTGAAATAGAGTAGTTTACTTTCTTTTAAAAGTGGAATCTTCATTAATAGAAAGATATGCAGTGGTGGATATGCATTCATCTATAATGCCTAGAAATGTCATTATGGGATCACAAATCAAAGATCAATAAGACCATATACATGCACCAAGTTCTATATATACAATTTTAATATTCATACATGGTGGTATTATCATCTATATTTCCCAAAGATATGTAGAATGGCAAGACAGTAGAGTTGGACTCTGACTTTTTGAAACAACTTCAAATCAATGACATTCACTTAAGTAAGATTCCTTATTGTTCATTGCTAATCATTGGTTAAAGAGTGCAATGTTGATATACATGTAACCTTTACCATGCTAGCATTACAAAAAAGGATGCCTTGAAAGGAAGCTCACAATTTGTCTATGCTATGCTCAGATCATCCTACCTTGGAAGTGAAGGATATGCATGATCACCTTGTGCTGATTGTGAACATGGTACCTATCAATATGATCATTCAAATGGACTCACTCATATTTTTCTCAAATCTTTAAACACAACATGCAATTCAACAAGATTCTTTGAAGTTATTATTATCATACATACTATTGGACTTGGGGAATTTTATACAGCTAAATCAAAATTTATCTTAGAGTCAAAGATTCTTGCTACACTTATATCTATATATCTCTCTATATATATATATATAAACTTGATAATACTTTGGAAAGTTTTTTGACATTTATTATAAATGTGTATCCACAACTATTGTTGTTGGCACTATATTTTGGGCTCTTTCTAACACACATATTGACATGAAATATGTTAGAATAATTTTTTTCCTAAACATGAAAACTTCGGTAACTAAGTCGGTATGTCAATCGCAATGACCATGTCGATACATCTATCAATATGTCTATTGGTATGCTATTAGTATGCTTGTCTCAATATGTGAGTTCATATGCACATTGGCATGCATGTCTGTATGAACATTGCTAAATATCGACACTATTCATGTTTTTTTTTTAATTGTGGAGCACAATAGGGCTTGTTTTAGCCCCATTCTATCCCAGTATAATTGAAAACTATGACATTATAGTTCCCTTATAAAGAGGGTATTACAAAAATGATTGCATACCTAACGAGAAAGAGCTACACAATGGTGAATCATGTAGTACAAAAATGGCCAAAAGATGACATAGTACAAGATGACAAAATGCCCAAAAGATGGCCTTGTACAAGATCATAGATATAGTAAGCTAGTAGATGTACTAATCTCGTCCTCTGGATCTCCATCATCATTACCTCCCTCATCCTCATCCTCTAGATCTATGCCATCACCGCCTGTACCACATCCTCATCCTCTTGATCCCTGCCATCAATGCCTATCGAGCCCTCACCTAGAGCCCTCACCTACATCATCGCTTAGCCCACTTGTGCCCTGAGAATGTTTCATGTAGCAATTTAGAAAATATGACTAGATCTTGATTTTAAAAGATGATTGAGAACACGGACTTGGATCAAAGACTTACATGCAGACGTGAAGCTATCATCCAATCAACTGTAGTCCCCTGCCTCTCCAATGTATGGAAAAGAGTAGATGTGTTGTTGCAACATGCATAGTCCATTTCAACCTCAGTCAGAGCATGCCCAATTACCAATATCTTATGAGCCTAAATTAAAACCATTAGATGTATTTCTATGAGCAAAACAATGTATCAAACAAAATTAAAAATTACAAAAGAAGTACGTAGCACAAATGCTTACAATCCACTATCTGGTTTTGTTTCTTCTATCGCTCCGAAGGTAAGAAGCACCTCTCTTTCATAGGCAAGCTCGTGCTATGCTTTTTTTTGCTTCTCCACCTTTCGTGGTTTGTCTTCTATCTCTTGGATGGCTTGCTCCCAATTATCGGGTGTACATGTTTGGGAATTGACTTTCCTTCTGAGTCAATGCTTCTTGTATGTCTGATCAAAGATGCATTAAATCTTCACCGATGTAATATTTCATCCACTTTTTGGAGAGCTCACGACCAAGAGGTACCCCGTATCCCTTCTTTAAATGAACTTTATACGAAAATCACTCGATATGAAGTTCTCTTGTATCCTTCTTTGCATGTGCACATCCAATTTTTAAGATAAGATTAACCATTCCATGCAATTCCATTTCTATCGTTAGAAATTTACCAAATACAAGGATTGTTATAGAGGAACCTTAAAGAGGATCGCATAAGGACTAGGAAACTAAAATGTAGGAGATAAAATTATTGCTTGCATTTGCCAACCTGCTCTTCCACTCCTTTTCTGTGAGAGTTTCTTGTGTAAGCTTAATAGTATCTCTGTGGTTCATTTTTATTAAACATATTCAAATTTTATGTGACATTGCACACCTCTGCATCTTTTTGGTCCTGTCCTGAATTTCATACAAAAACTCTTGTCAACCCTTGATTGTGGCTGAAACAGAAATGTGTACACAAATTATGGCATTCTCATTCTGAGAAATAATCATTATAGTCTCTAAATAACAAAGCTTTGGTGTAAACAAGGAATCTGAGAAGTGTGCCATCTTTGTGTCCAAGGTAGCATCTTTTGAGCTAAGACGGCTTCCAAAGCAGGATTCTTTACTATATGTTGGATCAATAATCTATCTGCCTCAAATAGGTAGGTTCACAAAATTTAAGAAATCTACACAGGCATGAAGTACACACTTTCCATTGTCGATCTCCTACCATTATTATTTGGTGTGATTCTACACAGGCTATCTCATGTGCCTAAATGGACAAAGACTCAAGGAAGATGTGTTAAAGGAGTTGCTAGACTTTGAGTTTGTAGTACGATTCACTTTTAATGGCTCTTATACTCTTGTTTCAGCACCATAAAAGTACTTAAACCGAACATGCAAGAAATTTATTAGAAACTAAATGATGCAATTGGGTAGAAATTGGGGTCTAATAGTTATTTGACATGTTAGAAGCTATACCAAGATTCTTAGAAAGTCTTTTGAAGAGGTGATAGCCTTTGCCAACAACAGCTATTATTGCTGGTTTATACTCTATCAAATGCCCTTCTAGTTCTCTAGATTGTACCATCCCTCTTTTCTCTCCATTTTTTCTCTTTTGTCACATAGGTGTATTTGAGTTTTCACATAGAAATTGTGTGCACCACTCTATAAAATCTCTTTTTTCAAATAGGTGTATTTGAGTTTCACACAGAAATTGTGTGCACCATTCTACACGAAATCTCTTCACAAAACTAACTGAAATTATCTCTTTACAAAATCCTGTAGTCTCAAAAATTAGGATTTTGAAAAAAAGGTTGCTCCTCATGGGCTCCTCCCGTGCTACCCCCTCTCTCAGCCTCTAACCCTCCCTCAACCTTTTGCCCTCCCCCTCTCCGTCAGACTCTCCCCCTCCCTCTCTCAGCCTACTACTCTCCCTCCCCCTTCCTCCTAGTTGTCCCCTCCCTACCTGTTGTCCTGCCCCTCCCCCTACCCCACCCGAAGCATGTCTACGATGTAATCCTTATTGTGCTTAGGCTAGGGATATCTTTATCAAAGATGATGCTCATTATTTGTCTCATGCAAGATGCCACCTCGTCACCTCGCTTATCCATGATAATCTCTCATGATGCATCCACATGATCATATTTTAATAGTTCATTTGACGGTTGCTAGAATGGTGTGGATTGGACTATGGTACCAATTGGCATCATGGTGGCACCTATAATCAAATCCTCCTGTATTGGTAGGCTATCCATAGAGCTAGCACCTAGGTCATATGTGTGGACTCTACTATATCATTCACTACACTACCACTCCCGCAACATGAGCCTGACCTACAATGATGTCATCCCCCATGAGCCGCTAATGATCCATGACTCTGAGGAAGTAATTGTTGACTACCACGAGGTGGCCTACTATTGGGATTGATGGGAGAGGGCAAAGTGGACAGCCCTTGGTGAGACTGGAGGGCCTGCTATAGTAGGTCTTCCTGGTTTGAGTTCATGCTAGCTACAAACTTCTATAGCTAAGCTAGACTCATCTCTAAGATCCATGAATACATGGATCTTTGGCTACTCTCTGATCCTATAGGTCTATGACTAGACAAGGACTAAATATAGCTATTACATTACCATGATAGAAACAAAACCAAAAAGTAGAAATTGAAATTAATATGTGTTGAGATAACAAAACTAATAACATGAAAAGCTTAAAATTAATTAACATGAGAATGTGGAATGCAGAATGCAAAAAAGAGAGGAAAAGAGAGAATGCTAAAAAAAGAGGGAATTTGGAATGTGAAAAAGAGGAGGAAATGCGGAATGCAAAAGAGAGGGAATGAGGAATGCAAAATGCAAAATGCAGAAAGAGGGAATGTAGAAATACAAAATGCTAAAAAGAGGGAATGCAGAATGCAGAAAAGAGGGAATGCAAAATATGAAAAATAGGAAATGCGAAAAGCAGAAAAGAGGGAATGTGGAAAAGAGGGAACAAGGAATGTGGAAAAGAGGGAATGCAAAAAACAAAAAGGAGGAATGGGGCAAGAGTGAATGTGTAATGCAAAATAGGGAATGTGGAATGTGGAAAGAGGGAATGCAGAATGTGGAAAAGAGAAAAAGAGGGAATGCAAAAAAGAAGAAAAGCGAGAGGGAGAGGATAGGGAGGGAGGGAGAAGGGAGGGAGAAGAAAAGAGAAGAAGAAGAAGAAGAAAAGAGAAGGGAGGGAGATGGAAGAGAAGAAAATAAGAGGAGGGGAGATGCAAGAGGAGAAGGAGAATAGAAGAAAGAGAAGAGGAAAGAAAAGAGAAGAGAACGAAAAGACACAGAGAAGAAAAGCAAAAAAAGAAGATGGAGATGGACGAGAAGAAAAGAAGAGGAGAAGGGAGGGTGAAGGGAGGGAGAAGAAAAGAGGAGAAGAAGAGGAAAATACAAGAAAAGAGAGGGGAGGGAGATGGAAGAGAAGAAAGAAGAGGAAGGGAGATGGAAGAGGAGGAGAAGGAGAAGAGAAGAAAAGATAAGGAGATGGAAGACAAGGAGAAAGAAAAGAGGAGAAGAGAAGAAAAGAGAGGGAAGGGAGATGGAAGAGAAGGAGAAGGAGAAGACAAGAAAAAAGAGGGGAGGGAGACGAAAAAGAAGAAGAGGAAGGGAAATGGAAGAGAAGGAGAAAGAAAAGATAAGATTTTTCCAAAAATGAGGGTTCTATTATGATATCCAAAGATTATATACATTTGTGCTTTATCAGCAGAAAAACTCTATCTGATAGGCAACATACACACTATCACAGTAGGGAAACGTGACCGCACATGTAGACATCAGGAAGGTAACAAAACTGATCAGAGGTTTCAACATAAGATAAACATCTAGGCCAGTTCTTCTTTGATTTCAATGGGATCTAACAGAGAGGCAGTAGGAACTGGCGGAGAGGCAATAAGAGTTGGCAGAGAGGCAATGGGGTTGCACATTCTTTCCTTGAATTCATTTGCAGTAAGTGCTTCTCGACAAACCTTGTATGAGGCACTGGAAGGATCCACATGTGAAATTGTATGAGGCACTGGAAGGGATGCACAGGAGGAGAAGTGGTCTGAGTAGGATCCCTATTACAATAGAGGTGACTTTTGGCCCGCAGAAGAAGGAGGTGCTGACGAAGGGGGAGCTGATGAAAGGAGGGGGTAGGAATCGGCAAGACAAAGGGGGCTGGGTCACAACTGTTCCACACAAATTCTTCTTTTTCTACGTCCACCAGTTCTACCAATGCCTTGGCTTGATCTAGTAGTGTGGATTCTTCATTTGCATGTCTCTGTTCAACATTGAAATAGTCTTGGGCTTGAGTGTGAAGAAAGCCGAGTTTTTTGACATTAGCTCTTCATTCCTATAGTCAAGCATAATGATTCAAAAACACTTTTAGTATCCATTAGAACATTATTAAATAGCTTATTACATCTTTGAAGCCAAATTGACCAAAGAGCTACACCTCTGATGACGTTCCAATTTTGTGGAGCCCTATTAGGAGAGTCTCCAAGTAGTATGACTAAATAACTAAGAGGGAACTAGAGAGCAATGCGACTGTGTAGCAGGTCTCATAATTCCCTAGAGAAGGAGCAATTGAGAAACAAGTGTGGAATATCCTCTCACGCTCTGTTGCAATGTTTACACCATCCATTCCCATGATCGATCTTTTGGGCTCATACTACAGTCCAGGTTCCCCGGTGTAAGATAAGCCAAAAAAGGCACAAGTGCTTCTCAGGAACACCTCTATCCTAGACTTTGGAGAATCTAAGAGACCACTTATTAGCGTCGTCTCTCCTGTACTAGGTTTTGTTGAGTCTAGCTATCATCTCCTCCTATCCATCATAGAAGTTCGGGACTGGTGAAAGATTCAGTTGACTAGCCCATCTGAATTCTTTCGTAGAAGAAAGAAGTCAACCACCTAGCTAGGGGAGGTTTTCTCTGGTCCAGAGCCTATCATTCCTTTACAAGGAGAAGATCGAATTTGGTTAGTCTCTATGATACTAGGAGGAAGTTATCATTGTGCCACTTAGCTTGACCACGTTCCCAGAGATCTCCCCAAACTTTGATCCCTCTCTTGCTTAGTCTGAGAGCTAAGCTGGTCCTCTCTTAGAGGTTGAGCGTTCAACAAAATCGAGAACCAGATTGAGTCTTGACTGCAAAAGGTGCCTGTTTTCCTTGTAAAACCCTTCCATTTTAAAAAAAGGCCGCATGCTTTCCCAAGGTCTCCACATTCCTTTCCATAGCTCTAAACCTTTTGTGACACACCTTTCTTGCCCAAAGAGGAGAGAGCCTAGAGGAATCTCTTTCCAGTGCCTGCATTGGTTAGGTTTCACTTTCCTCACATTTTTTAACATCAGGGTAGTACAAACTGAATCAGGATTTTGATAGGCTTTTAGAATCAACTGAGCCATAAATCTTGCTGATGATTTTTTGACTTCCACCACTCCTAGGCCCCCTTTCGTCTTTGGCAGGGTACAAAAGTTCCATCTAGCCTTGTAGCTTCTGTTCTGCTCTAAGGGGCCCCCCCATAAGAAAGTTCGGAAAAATCTATTGAGTTGGTCAAACTATTTTCTTGTTGGGAACCAAGAAGCTATAAATTACAAAATGGACGAGTAAATGTAGTGGTTCAACATAAACTTTCTCCTGGCTAATGACGGTTGCAGACCTTGCCATCTATTGATTTTGCCCCTGATCTTGTCAATTACCCAATCCCATCTATCTTTGTTTGTGCATCTGCTGAAGCCCATTGAATCCCGAGGAGACAAAAGATTACCCTCCTTGAGAATCTTACATCCTTTATCTATGAGAATTTGGAGAGGAGCCACCTTAGTTCCAAAGACCCCTATTTTCTCGTGATTGATTTTAGAACCTGAAGCTGTGCGAAATGTGTCCAAACACCTAAGAACGCCCTCAACCGATTTGACATCATTGCTTGGTGTAAGGTTCATGTCATCTGCAAACTGTTGACAAACTATCTGTACCCCTTTTCCAACCTGTATACCTCTGATGTTTCCAATGTCTTCTTCCTCCTTGATGAGCCAACCAAGAGGATCCATTGCAATGGCAAAGAGGAGTGGCACTAAAGAGCAACCCTATCTAATAGACCTTTTAAGAGAAAATGAGGGGGAGATTGCCCGTTCACTTCCACCTTGGCTCTGGCCCAATTCAGCAGAGTATCAATGAATGAGATAAAACCAGGACTTGCTCCCATGTCTTGAAGGGTGGACAAAACAAATGCCCACTCCATTCTATCGTAGGCTTTGTCAAAGTCTATTTTTAGAAAATCAATGTCCTAGTTTGTCTCACCTACATGCTCAAGTCCTTCCCAAAGGGTTAATATGGCCTCTAGGATGTGTCTGCCTTGGATGCTCTTCCCTTATCTAGTCTTTCATTTTGAATTTAAGCCTAATGGCTAGGGCTTTAGTAAAAATTTTGTAGCTAGTATTGAGCATGATGAGAAGTCTCCAATTCTTAAGAACTTCCTTGGGGATCAATTTAATCAAACCTGTGTTTATCTGTGAGTCAAGAAATCCTTTTGATTTGGACTCTTGCCAAAGGAGGAGAAGAAGCGGGCCCACATTGTCTCAAAAAACTTGGTAAAATTCGATTGGAAGTCCATCTTCACCAAGAGTTTTTCCACTTGCCAGGAGTTTTTCCACTTGCTATGGCAGTGACCACACCTTTTAACTCTTCAAGGGAGAGTTTCTTATCTAAAAAGATGGAATCAAAACTTTGGATAGTGCTCCTCCTAACCAGCTGACATTTTTCTCTTGCTCTGAGTTTATCCATGGATAGGATTTCACGTTCCCCAAGAATCCTTTGGAAGTGCTCCGTCACAATCTGACCAATCTCTTTCAGATCATGGATTAGGTGGCCCTCGTGTAACAGAGTATCTATCGATTCCTTATCCTACTTTTTCCTAAGGCTTCTAAACATATCATCATTTGGCATGTCTCCTTTCCCTGCCCACCATTCTCTCATGTAAACTTTGGATTGCACTACCTCGATGGTGGCTTCTACTCTGGCTCTGACTCTGAGGGCTTTGAATCTTTCTTGTCCCTAGATTTTCTCATCCTCCTCCAGAAGTTTGATTTGTTCTTCAATTTTTGTTCGGCTACCAGCTCTAGCGATATCTGCTCGCTTCTTGATAGCTTAAAGGAAAGTACCTGTTCTTTCTGTAGCCCTAGCCCACTTTTAAGTTATATTGGTTATGCCATCAAAAGCTTTTTCCCATATCCTGACTACCTTCTATTGGACATAGGGAAGATGAACGAAGAAGGGGTTAGCCTTGAACCGTGACTTTCTTCTCTTTCCCTGACTTTTATCTAGAGTAATTAGGATTTTTTTGTGTTCCGAGAGAAGGGAAGAGAAGCAAGGGATGTGCTCTTGATATAAAGGGCTGAATCACTGATGTCTCTTGAGCAATACATCTATCTATCTTTGCTTTCTTGTGGAGGGGGGCCGATTGGTTGTTAGTCCAGGTGGAGGAGGTGTCTTCAGAGATATCAAACAATGAGAACCGTATAATCTTTGAGGGCAGTCCAAGAAGAAAGTTCCATGCCTCTTAGTGTGTTCCCTATGTCATTCCATCTGTCTCTATGGGATTCTACCATGTTAAAGTCACCTAGTAAGATAGCATTATTATGAAGGATCTTTCCCTCCCAAAGAAGATCTCGTCCCTCGTGGCATCAGGGGCAAAGATGGAGAAAATCTGACACCAAAGTTGAGGATGAGAGAAGTCAACACCAATCCCAGCATAGTCAAAAAGGGGTAGTGGGCACGTGACTGCCTCAATAAGGTGAGCAGCTACCCCCAAGATGGCTCCACCTCTCCCTTCTTTGTGGTGTGAAGAGAGTGGGAGAGAAGTAAGGAGTCTCACTTGCAGCTTTCTCACATACACAATGGGGGAATATACACAAAGGTGGAGGCTGAAAATAGTTTTCCTCTTCTTAGTTGTGAAAGCCAAAAGAACTCTCTCTAAGTACAAAAGGAATAGATGAACCCTATATGTGGGTCTCAAACCAAACTCAGCTAACCTAGGTGGCATACTAACTGAGCCACTAACTAGAGTACATAAAGACAGCTGTCATCTAGCTATTATTCATGGGCGGTGTACCGACCGGATCTGCAGCTTAACAAGTCGGTGACATAAATGCACAATGGTCACCCTGGCATATCACGAGTGGAGCTCGATATCTCAACACTCCCCCTCAAGCTCAATCCCAATTTCTGCACACCAAGCAGGTCTTTGAACTTGCGCAGCTTCTCTGCACCCAATGCCTTTGTGAATATGTCAGCTACCTGATCCTCTATGCTGACATAAACTAGATCAATAAAACCTACTAGAACCTTCTCCCACACATAGTGATAATGCACCTCAATGTGCTTTGTTCTAGCATGATAGACTGGGTTATTTGCCAAGTGTATATTGCTCATGTTGTCACAATAAATGACAACTGGCCCATCTGTAGACTGATGCATATCATAAAGTAGCTTACACAACCAAGCTACCTCACATCAACCATTTTTGCACCCCTGTACTCAGCCTCTGTGCTTGACAAGTCAACTGTAGGCTGTTTCTTGCTGCTCCAAGTGACTACAACACTCCCAAAAGAGAACACATATCCACTAGTAGATTGTCTATCAAAAATACTACCAGCCCAATCAGAATCAGTGTATCCATGCAACTGTATCTAAACCCTAGTCTCATAAAATAGTCCATACTGCAATGTGGACTTCACATACCTCAGTATGCGTCTAGCCGCATCCAAATATGGTTTCCTTAGAGCCTACATAAACTGACTTACCAACCCAACAGCATAGCTCAAATCTAGCCTGGTAATAGTCATATAAATCAAACTTCCTACTATGCGTCTGTACATAGTAGGGTCTTCCAGAAGCTCACCTGCATCTGCACTCAACTTAACATTCTGCTCCAAAGGAACTGAAATAGGCTTACAGCCTATCATCCCATATTTGGACAGCATGTCCAATCCATACTGCCTCTGCAAGATCCATATCCCACTTGTGGATCTAATCACCTCAATGCCCAAGAAGTAATGCAGCTCTCTTAAATCCTTCATCTCAAACTTCTGCTTCAATAGCATTTTCACATGAAGGATATCTTCATCACTATCACCTGTGATGATCAAATCATCAACATAAATGACAAGCAACATAATGCCTTTCTCTGTTTTTCTCACATAAAGTGAGAAATCTGCCTTGGAAATCTAAAAGCCAATAGTGACAAGATACTGTCCTATCTTGTCCAGACCATGCTCCGGGTGCTTGCTTCAAGCCATACAAGGCTTTCTTCAACCTACAAACAAACTCAGGATGAACAGCATGAACATAACCTGGTGGCTACTCCATATAGACCTCTTCTTGCAAATCACCATGCAAGAAGGCATTCTTTACATCCATCTGATGTAAAGACCATTCCTTTGATGCAGCCATAGCAATGACTGCTCTTACGATTGCCATCCTTGGAAGTGGACTGAATGTTTCTTCATAATCAATGCCATATGTCTATGCATACCCCTTAATAGCTAATGTTGCCTTGTATCTCTTCACAGAACCATCTGCATTGTGCTTCACCTGATAAACCCACTTGCAGCCAATTGCATTCTTGTCTTTAGGCAAAGGCACCAATTCCCATGTAGCATTTGCTTCCAAGGCATCTATTTCTTCATCCATGGCTTTCTCCCATTTTTCTTTTCCCATGGCTTGCTCAAAAGAAGTGGGTTATAGTTCATGTATCACTTTGACCATATAGGCATAGTGAATGGCTGTAAATCCATCATATTTTAGCCTATCCACAGGATACCTAGCTCTGGTAGACCTGCATAAAATAGGCTCACTACCAAGTGCTCTCAAAACATCCCTTGTCTTCCTTACTCTAGGTGTAACAATAGAAGGAATACCCAACTCATCATCAAGGCTCTATTCTGAGCCATTGAATTCACCATCCACATAAGAATGACCTGCATTCACATCAACCATGGGCTGATCTACTTCCTCTTTTCCTTTTCATGATACTTGCATACCACTATCTGCATTGCTTTGAGGAGATCCTCTTGATCTCAATTTGCATGTCCATGGCAAAGTATGTGGACCACTGCTAGAGGACACTACATGTCCACTAATATTTTGTGATTGCTGCTATGAATTCTGTGCAGCATTATCATTTTGTGCATCTACATCATCAATCACATTTACTGGTTTATACTAGCTGCTCATCTCATCAAAAACAACATTTTTGCTCACTGTAAACTTACAAGTAGAAGGGTTATAGCATCTATACCCTTTCTGCTGTAGAGAATGACCAATAAAGATGCACTTCTCATCATTTGGATCCAACTTGGATCTCAGCTCATCTAGCACATGAACATAGGCAATGCAACCAAAAACTTTCAAATGAGAAATATCTGGTTTCCTACCAGTGTACCTCTCCTCTGGCATCATGCCATGTATTGCTGCAGTGAGAGTATTGTTCATTATGTAGACTGCTATAGCAACTGCTTCAGCCCAATAATAATCTAGTAGGTCCTTTTCGTTGGGCATGGCTTGAGATACCTCTCCAATATGCCTGTTTTTCCTTTCTGCAAGTCCATTTTGTTGTGGGGTATGACTGCATGAATATTGTTGCTTTATTCCATTCTCTTACAAGAAACTTGCAAACTCATTCAAGAGGTACTCTCCCCCTCCATCTAACCTTAGGCATTTTATTTGCAGGCCTGTTTCTTTTTCAACCATAGCTTTAAAAGCTTTGAAATGCCCAAACACTTTACTTTTCTTTTTCATAAAATACACCCAAACTTTTCTGCTGTAGTCATCAATAAAAGTGACAAAATAATGATAGCCTCCAATAGATGCAGCTTTAGTAGTCCACACGTCAGAGTGGATTAATTCCAATGGCCTCTTACTCTCTTAAACATGTCTAGGAAATGGTTTCCTTGCTTGTTTTCCAAATTAATAGGCTTCACATACCTTATGCATTTCTGCAACCTTGAACTTAGGCAATCTTGCAACAATATTTTGGGCCTGCATTAATTTAAGTCATTGTACATTAACATGACCAATGCGTTTATGCCAGATATCAATATCTGCAACTACACTGGTCCCATGTGCAAACATTGCTGCACTCAATTCAGGCATGTCCACATCCAATGTAAACATCCTGCCCTTCTTCTTCCCTTTTGCTATCAAGCGACCCTTATTTTTCATATCCTCAACAATGCATCCATGAGGATTAAATCTGACCTACAAGCCTTGCTCAACCATTTGACCAATAGAAACTAGGTTCTTGGTAACATTTAGAACATGAAATACATCAAACAAGTATTTCTTTCATGGCATTCAGAACATGAAATACACCAGGTTTGATGCACCTGAGTCAACATACCACACATCATTGCTTTCTTCTACACTTGTCATAAAATTGGTCATGTGCTGCACCATAACCAAACGCTCATTTCTATCATCACCTTGTCTACAAGAGGATGCATAATTGCCTTGCTGCAATTTTCCAGTCATGATGTCATTCTACTTTTTATAGCAGTCTTTAACCATATGACCCATTTTACCACAGTAGTAGCATTCAACATTGCTGTTTACATTTTGGCCTCTCTCCCATCCACCACAACCTCTTTGGCTCCCCCTACCTCTAAAGTTACCATGTCCTCCTCCATAGGACTGGTTTTCTTGAATTTGTTACATATTTTGATTTTTGCCATGGCCTCCAAATCGGCCTACTCTACCTCTGCCTCTACCTCTTCTAGCATTTAAGTAGAAGACAATTTCTTTTGAAGTTCCTCCTGAAGAAGATGCACCACCATTTCTTTGCTCTTCAGAAATTAGAAGAGCAATCAACTCCTCAAAATCAAAAAAATTCTCACGAATGGCAATGGAAGTCCGGAATCATGCATAATCCTTTCCTAGACCATTCAAGGTCACAGAAATTAAATCATCGTCTTCCACTGGCGACCCAATAAAAGCAAGTGCATCTGCAATCTTCTTCACCTTCATGTGGTAGTCATTGATGCTCATATTTTCTCTCTGCACATTATGCAACTCCTACTTGAGCTGCATTTTCCTGGCTTGCGTATTTGTGCTATACGTTTTTGTCAAAGTATCCCATGCCTCCTTTGGTGTGCTTGCATCCTGAATATGCACAATCATAGAATCCAAAATACTGATAGATAGCCAGTACATAACTTTTCTGGCTCTCTCATGCTACCCTTTAAATGCCTGCAACTCCTGTTGATTGGGAGCATTAGGAATAATTGATTCTTGTTTAGCTCCAGTAATGAACTCCCAATAGCGTTTTCCCTTAAGGAAACTCATCATTCTAAACTTCCATGCTTGGAAGTTATTCTTGTTAAGCTTTTCAGTGACTATCTGTGAAAGAGCATTAGACGCCATTACAAAACGCTGCAAAATATTATGTCATTGCAATAAAACACTTCTTCTGCCTCACAAGGGTAAATCTGCAAAACTGACGAGAGTGGTATTTGACCACACAGTCACTTCCTAGTGACGATTACGCATCAATAGGCAATAATAATGATTCTATCACTCCCAATATCTCTGTGCATAGGCATACGATGCAATTTTTGTAGTAACTTTTCACCGACCTACAGAGCAGTGGTCGCACAGCAAAACAGGGCACTTTTCTGAGTGCCTGCGAAAAATTTTCACTACCAAAACGGGCCCCAAAATGGCCTCGAATCAAAAAAATAATGTCACCAAGGGCTTTGCCCTTACATCCTGTAGCATATAATGCCCTCTTGCCATACCATGAAGGGCGTCCAATCTGAGACAGTGCACTCTTGCACTTTTCGACTATGCTACCTGCAGAGATTTGCTCCCAAACTTGAAAAAGGAAAGAAACATTGATCCTCTTACCAAGACACCATGAACTTGGTTTGCTTTCTTGAGCTCCTTACCACGAACCGAGCTCTGATACCATGTGAAGAGAGTGGGAGAGAAGTAAGGAGTCTCACTTGCAGCTTTCTCACATACACAGTGGGGGAATATACACAAAGGTGGAGGCTGAAAACAGTTTTTAGTTGTGAAAGCCAAAAGAACTCTCTCTAAGTACAAAAGGAATAGGTGAATCCTATATGTGGGTCTCAAACCAAACTCAGCTAACCTAGGTGGCATACTAACTGAGCCACTAACTAGAGTACATAAAGATAGCTGTCATCCAACTATTATTCATGGGTGGTGTACCAACTGCATCTGCAGCTAACAAGTCAATGACATAAATGCACAACGGTCACCCTGGCATATCACGAGTGGAGCTCGATATCTCAACATGTGGTTGGTGCAGAACCACTATCTTTTATTATCAATTTGGTTGACTTGCCAATGTAACTTATCCCCAAAAACTTTGACCTCTTGAAGTGCTAAGAAACTAGGTCTAAGGCTTGAGATTTTTAGCCACCTTTTAAGGATGGCGAGTTTCAGGTCATTTGTTAAGCCTTGGACGTTGATGCTAAGAAAGGATAAGTTTTCTTACATCATTGAGGAGTGTTTTTATTTCTCTTCTTCTTGAAACTTACTGGGCTATTCTGGGGGGAAAGAGTGAAGCTTCTTTTCTCTCTTTTGATTTAGCTAAGTTCATTTCCTCTATTGTTTACCTCATCAGCTTGTTCCTTTGACTTTCCTAACCTGGTGGCTTTTCTTCCTTTGATGATTGTGATTTGTCCAACTGACTCGTATTCTGCCTGCTCCAATTGTGCCTCAAAATCTTGGGTGGCGACCACAAATTCTTCCTCACCAGAACTATCTTCCATCTGTTCTTCCCTTTCAATAGTGACCTCTTTACCTTTCCCTTTTGCCTCCCTTGAGCTCTCAAAGGTTACCTTGCTTTGAACCTCTGTCTACTCTATGACAAGAGAAGGGGTTAATTGCTTAGAAGGGGTCTGTGTGTCCTTGGTTTCTTCAAGGTCCTGTTGGGGCAATTTTGGTTTTTCTTTTTTTTGTTATTTCTGGATGGTGAATCCTTAATGAAGTGACCTCCCATGCCATAGAGGAAGCAAGAGTTAGGAATGTTCTTGAAGAAAATTTTTTGGATAAGCTTAGATCCATCCCCGTCGAGGATACGGATGGCACTAGGAGGGTCAGAGGCGCGAGGTCCATCAGGACACAGGCTTGAGGGTTGCCTCGAGGGCTTATAAACTTATCTATTTCCACACCAAGAAATTAGCCAAGCAGGGCACAGAGAGTCTCAATATGGGGAAAGAGAGATAACGGTCAGTCAAGGAACTCAACCCATATAGGGGCTTTAGATGGAGGCAGGGAATCTAGGCTAAAGGTAGGCTCCCAAAGCTGGACTGACAGAGGCTGATTCCTTATAGAACTCGTCCCTTTTTGAACTAATTCTGTTAACATCTCCAGCTTTTCAAAAATGAAGACGATATAACCATTTTTAAGGAAATGAATGGTTGTGACAACCAGACTTTTGTGCGACCAAAAATTACGGACCCATTCTTCTAGGAAAAGTGCAAGTGGCCTGGGGCCATGAATATATCCTATGACAGCACATGAACAGATCCATTTTATCGTTTTGTTAAGCAGCCCATTGTGTACTTTACTATTGGAAGCTTACCTTTGAGAGGCTCTATAGCCTTTGTAGCATTTCGATGAGAGGCAAGAGAGAGCTTTGCAGATTTTGCAGCGGACAAGGGCATGGTGCCACTGAAGATTCTCCTGGCTCATAGAGAGAGCTGCTCTTAGGCTGACTATCTTAGCATCATCAAAGCCTTGAAAAGGCTTCTACCTCCTCCACTGATAGCACCAACATACGTGCTCTTTGACAGCTCTGGCATGGGGTTCCCTTTTGGGACCTAGTGCACTGTGGACTTAGGGGCTGGGGTGAGGTCCCTTTGCAGCGAAGGATATGAAAAGGGGCTTGTCTTCGCTTTGGCTATTACTAAAGAAGTTGCTAGTCAAAGAGGTTTTGAACTCAGAAAGAAGCTTACGCAGAGCATCCATCTCTCTACCACCTTGTTTGAGTTGTAGAATGTCACTTTCATCTAGGTGAAGAGTGAAGGGCGGGAGAGCCGTATCACACTTATCATGAGCTAGATCTTGCATGACGGTATCCAAAGCACTACTAATGTCTATCTGATTAGACTCTAGATTGACAGAACAAGATTGATGGGATAGGGACTGGGGGGATGGGCCGTGAGGGCTTCAGGAAAGACAGACAGAGAAACCTTATCTAGGCCACCATCACTAGAGGAAGCCATCCTATCTACCATGAGAAGGTGAAGCAGAAGAGAAGAGAATGAGAAAAAGAAAGAGAATAAAAGAGAAGGAGAAGGAGAAGAAGAGAAGAAAATAGGAAGTGAGCTAGAATAGAAGAAAAGAAGAGAAAGGTACATGGAAGAGAACAAAAGAAGAGAAATGGAGATGGAAGAGAAGAAAAGAAGAAGAAGGGATATGGAAGAGAACGAGAAGGAGAATAGAAGAAAAGAGAAGGAGAAAGAAAATAGTAGGGAGGTAGATGTAAGAGAAGGAGAAGAAAAGAAGAGGAAGGGAGATGGAAGAGAAGAAAAGAAGAGGAAGGGAGATATAAGAGAAGGAGAAGGAGATGAACGAGAAGAAGAGAAGGACAAGGACAAGAAGAAGGAAGGAGAAGAGAAGAAGGGGAGAAGAAAAAGGAGATGGAAGAGAAGGAGAAGAAGAGAAAGAGAAGAAAAGAAGGGGAGGAAGAAAGAGGGAGTGAGAGAAAGGGAAATCCTACACCCATCTCATTTGCTAACGATTAAGGCATTGAAAATGGAAAATATAAAACACATCATGCACAAAAAAGAGAGGAAAGAAAGAGTTCCTACACCCATCTCATTTGCTAACAATTACGATGTTGCAAATATCCAATATAAAACATACCAAGAACAAAATAGAGAGGAAAGAAAGAGTTTCTATTTGCTTACCTGGAGCTCAGATGCCGAGCGGATTAGGGTACCTTGTGGATGCCTACAAAATAAAATAAAGACACCATTTTTCATTATAAGAAACAAGAAAGGATCAAAGAAAAGGAAGAATTAACAATAGGCATAAACTCAATCTCCTTTGCTTGAATCGTAGGTACAATCAAAATATCATACGCTTGATTTTCAAGTAAAGTCAAAATATCATCCTCAAATTGCAAGGTGCTTCCTAACAATAGCAATCAAGTCTTGAACACTCACTATTATAAATGCATGTAGATATATCTCTCTATATGTGAGAGTGGTGGGATATAAGTTCAAACCAAAATGGTGGTTGAGGATCAATAAGGAGTTACAGCACACTCTCCACCCACAACCATGCCCGTGTCTTTGTTGTACTATCAAGCATTGGATGTAATCCATTGTGTTCATTAAGTCACCTCCCTACCAGTGCATGACTACTACAATGGCATATATCGACTTTTTTGCATCCTTTCCATCATGATATATATAACACAACTTAGCATGGATATTGTATACTTAGCATGGGCATTGTATAGGGTATACTTAGCATGGATATTGTATAGTATACTTGCATAGGGTACTTAACATTTATTGTATACTTAATCATGCCATGATAGCTTGCCATTGAATTGAGAAAGGAACATTCTCCGGCTTCCAAGTCCACACATATTAAAATCCAATGTTAGCTACACCATTAATGAAGAATAATTATTGTTTGGCAAAGTTGTCACACACATCATAAAAAATGAGTATGCGATGTTACTTTTGACAATATGCCATACAAACAACTCGCATGTCATTGAAATTTATAGATGGCAACCATGTACAAACATCTGTTATGGTTTTTTCATTATTCATTAGTAATGTCGAAAGGAGAGAATCAAGCATACACACTTGGATTTGGATTGATATAGGTGACTGTGTTATGGCCACACTGCATCAAAAAATAAATGAACATTAGCTTCTCAGATTCAAGGCTATCATTCAAGTATCAAGACATGAGGGTGTTTAATCCAACCTTAGAATGGCCATCATCACTTTGGTATTGATGTCTTTACTAGGATTAGAGAGGATCAGAATCTCCTCTATACCAAATGGAAAATACTTAGGGTTTTTTCCAATGACAAATAACACATTGAATGAGCTTCCCATTCTCACCAATGCATTCATGTTTGCAAAATTCATCTCTATGATAGCCTCCCTCCTATCCTTGTCTCTCCTTCTCTCCTCCTTCTCAAGTCCTTCTAAATCCTCATCCCCAGTCTCCAATATAGCATAATCATCATTAGGTTCTTGATCAGCCAAATTTGAGCATTCAAAAGAGATCTAGTAGGAATTAAAGGAGAAATAAGTGCTCATAGAAGTGTGTCCTTTAATATTGTTGGGATAGGAAGATCTGATTTTGGAGCACTTATAAAGTCTACCACTTCATTGATGCTATCACAAAGCATCAATAAATCTTTTTAGAGTTGTGAGTTTACAAACATGGTTGCTTCTCCTCCTCTTCCACCTATAAAGAAACAAGAAATTTCATTAAATTCATATTTATATATTATTATCCTTAAATAAAAGGCTTTACAAAATTGTTTAAATTATCCTTAAATAGTATTCATAACAATATCAAGAACAAAGAAAAGATTAGGTTTCATGCCTATAGGAGTTTTTATGGTCTTTTTACATAATATTGTGATGCATCATCTCTATCCTTTCCGTCAAAGAAATATCCCATCCGAATCAAGGTGACCTCCCATCCTAGAAGCTATAAAAATTCCATCATGTTAAGCAACAAATCACCACTTTTGGATGGACCCAAACAGTAAAGAGGATAATGATGATGGTATTTAGGGGTTTCTTACTCTTCAAACATTAGATGCAGCCACTTGGCAATGCCTCTTATATTACTTTGTAGGTCAAGGTGTATAGTCTTCATCAACACAATGAATGATTCAAAAGTTTGTATCTTCAAGACACATTCTCTTTTATCTTTCCTCATTGCATACACACCAGTATTTATCTTACGCTCCTTGTTGTATTGGTTTTCTAAATATAAAGCATGGCTTCTTTATCTTCTTTACTAATAAATATGACAACATGGCATATACCACTTTAGTAATTGTGGTATATGCAATATTCTCTCAATGAATCGTGAGATATCTATAGTTGATATTTCATCAATAAAAAAGAGTTGAGGCTTGCTCCAAGTTGTATCCCCTATGATCACTTGAGAAGTTGTATCCTCTATGATCACTTGAGAAGTAGTTACATGCAAATCCCTTAAATTCCACTTGCTTTCCATATTTTGAATCTATGTATACACTTGTTGTGGGATATCCTTTTTCATCCTCTCGCAGTAATCACTCCTACTATGTCTTCTTATAAAATTGACCCATTTGTGTGCCCATGCCTTTTCCTTGGCTAAGGATAAAGAGGTTGCCCTCTATTTCACAAAAGTACTATCAATCTAGGGATGTTTTTTTTAGAGAGTAAATATTTTATTGCACTATCCAATGCATCGCACTTCACCTAAAGATTGATGCACTCTTCCATGCGATGATTTTTATCATTCTTACTAGAAAACCATTCTTTTTTCATAATTTTCTTGGCTTGTCATAGCATAGGGATTTGGAAGATACTTCACTAGTCTCCACATCCTATCAGTCACCTCTTTTTTCTCACTCTTTCTCCCTTTTCACATAAAATACACGTCTTGAGCATTTGGGAGAACATATCATCAAGACAAAAATGTAATACTTGTGTAGTCTTGGTATCTATCCCTTACCACCTTGAAGCTTGTCATCACCTCAGCTCTATCTTGATTTTCGCTTGGTACAACCATACTTATACATGTGTAGAATGTAATGAGCTTTTTGGTTTCTTCCTTAGTGGCAATTCTTTATAGAGTGGTTATAGGATGCCTGGATGTATTCATTAACATCTTTGAAGTTGATCTAATCTTTCACAGGGTAATAGAATCATGATTCAGTCTTTTGGACTTAATCAGATATATGTACTCGTAGTCAAAGGTAAAGGTACATATGTAGACATGAAATTTAAGAATCTTGTCAAAGGTCTCTTGGGTAATTATTCCTTTGTCGATTACATCTCTAGCTAGTCTATTACAAGCATGTGTGAAATGTTGACCGTTGATAGGCTTAATTCTATAATGCATTAAAAAATCTCTCTTTGTTTGCCTCATTAGATGTCCATCTATGTCTACACCAGATGTACCAACACCCAGATTTACTAAAATTGAAGTTGGTGAATACTTCTTGAAACTCTCTATGACCTCTCAAAGGGATAGCTTCATCCATGGCCTTTCTATGTGGTATAAGCAGGGTTTTACAGAGAACTACATTTGATATTACCGGTGTCCTTCCATCTCAGCAATGCATTCAAGAGCAAAGGATATCTCTAGTATCCTAATATTACTATAAAGGCCTTTTCCCCTCACAAATTTGGAATTCATAGGAGGATAGGTCAATGTATCCTACATCATCTTTAGTAACCACCTCATTAAGATGAAGATTGAGAGTTTTCATTGATGTCACTACATCTTTATTGTTCTGCACATTCTTATCTTTTTCTTCAACTTCCCTTTGTCCTTTAACGCTGATAAGAAATATCTTTTTCAGTACTTGCGACTGGCACAGTGGCTCTGTAGGTTACTAGCCTTCTACATTCATTGGCATAGTTTATTTTGAAGGGGCTTTATCATGACCGCATTGGACCTTCCTTCTTGTTCTTCTAGTTTCTTCGATTGATGTGCAACCAACACTTTTGCCTCTTCATGTTCTTGAGTGCCATCATCCATGTTTGCAAGTCCTTTATGTAATACTACATGTCATGCCTCATGTACAAGTTCCTTAAATGAATCTTCAATCCCAATTTTCTTAATCAAATCTCCATGTCCTTGAAAGTTCATAGCATGTGCTATTTGTCTTGATTTGGATGTATGTGTTTTGCACTCATGAACCAAAAATGTATGCGCTACCTCTTTTGGAGGAGAAACCAAAGCTATAAGCCTAGTTTTCTAAACCAAATCTGCATGTTCTTGAGAGAGCGAGGCATGTACTATTTGTCCTTGAGCCAGAGATACCTATCCTTCTTGACTCTAAACTAGAGGTGTTTGTGCTATCTCTTTTGGGGATATGTTGTTGTTATGCCCCAAGAGCGAGTGAAAGAAAGGATAGAATAGGAATTGATTCTCGCCTTGACATGGCCAAGTGGTTGTAACATAAGAAATAGGGAGAGTGGTAAGGAGGAGTAGGGTTGGCCTTCCCTTCAAAAGGGGCTATGTATAAGACTAGCTAGAAAAGTTGAATTTTGGACTTCAGTTTGTAAACATGCCAAGTTTGAGGAATAGAAGACTTCCTTATTTTCAAGGGGTGTTGTCTACGTTTCTCATGCTCTTTTCTTTGTGAGTACCTCTCACCCACTTTCCCCTTCCTTATCCATGCATTCTCTTCCCCTTCTCCTCACTCTTTCCCTTCCTTCATCGCTCTCTCTCCCTTCCCTCTCAAAGATTCACATTGTTGCAACTCCAAAAACATTGAAGTGACACTATGGGCAGGGGCTTGCATTTCTCCCACAAGGAGTAGTAGGAGGTGGAGAGTTCCCTTGGCATTCTTCCAAGATCCCTTTTTCTCATGAGTCACCATGAGAGACTATACATTTTTTTCTCTGTTGCTAGGGAGATATAGGTATGCTTTTGCTTGCACATGCTTCTTCCATCATTTCCCATTTCCATGAAGCTTGATTGTGGAGTTTAGTGTAGGGATATAGCTAAAAAGTGAAGGAAAATGAGTGAGAAGGAAGAGGGGGAAAACTCAAACTATTTTTTGAAAGATTTGGAGTAGTTTGTTGTAGTTTTTGTGCATTGGAGGTCTCAAAATTGTTAACCCTTGGAGTAAGTCCCATCCCACTGGAAAAAGATGAAAAGTGATGATTGGGTTGAGTTTCAAGGTCTTCGGAATGACAAACACTCCATCTTAGGGAGGAAACCTTCCATCTTGGTCCAAAGTTGCTTGTTTTTTGTTATTCTTGAGTCCTTTGGTTGTTTCTTGTTGTTTAGTAGGTAGTTTAGCTAAAAATCTAGTCCTCACACCCTCCAAACACTACGTAGAGGCCCAAGAAACTCAGAGAATCCCAAAAAATTTGTCAGCTAAAGTGTTCCTAGGAAGAAGCACTGAGTTAGCCTAACATAGTGCACACACTGAGTTAATAACCTGGCATACATCAAGATAGCATTGACCATGCTACGATACCATTGAGTTCATCGAGTTAAATTTGACTTTGCTAGGATAGTGTTGACTCCCCCGAGTCAGGACTGTTGGCATTTCTGACACCTTATGACCTAGTCTGACAGCTGATACCTAACATAATCTCTAGTAGCTAGCATAATTAATGACCAAATCTTGTCCAAAATAGGGGTCAACCTTAACTCCATGCATGTGGGGATAGTAATTCCACTCATGCCGGTTTAGCACACACCAGGATAGTGCACATTGGGATAGCAACTCCATGCACACCAGAATAGTGCACAATGGGATAATAACTCCATGCACATCGAGATAGTGCACATCGATATAATAACTCAATGCATGGGGGTTAGCATCCAGCACACATTGGGATACTAATCCAGTGCACATGCTGGGTTAACAGTCTGGGGGGAGGCTGAAAAACTCACACGTTGAACCTATTGGTGAGCACCCTCCTTGAGCTACCTTCATGCTATTGAGGCCTAAAAAAATTCCAGGAGCTGAGCTAGAATCGGAAGATAGTGCATCCAATAATCTGAGATCAAGCCAAGGCACTGACAAAATATGAAGAGAGGAGAGGAGAAGAGTGGAGATGAGTAGAGAGGGCACAGCTAGAGAGCACACCACAAATGACTAACTATACACTAGATTTAGTTGAAAATGTAGAATATATACAAACCCTTTTAGGGTTCGGGTTATGGCATCTAACCCTTTCTTTTATAGCACTCTATGTGTTAGTGCTATAGACAATATTGAACACATGATGTTGAGATGGTTTCTCAACACCTTCCCTCAAGATCAACATCATGAAGTAGGCCTTCTCTCAAGATCAACATCATGAAGTAGGCCTTCCCTCAAGATGATGATTCTGGGGAATCGAAGAAGGACTGAGCATTACATTCCATCACATCCCTTTAATGGGAATGTCCTTCCTCTGCTTCAAACCAAGAGCTTGTTGGTGCTTCTTAAAGCTCTTTGCCAAGTGGTTTGGTAAAGATGTCTGCAACATTCTCTTTGCCATTACAATGCTATAGTGTGATGTCACCAAGTAACCCTCTTTATCTGATGAAGTGCTCTCTGACATCAATGTGCTTTGTCTTGAAGTGTATATTGGATTCTTGGCCAATGCTTGAGCTGATTGATTATCATAGTATATTGTTGTTGGCTTTGATTCATCAAAGCAATCTAAGTTTGACAATAGTCTTTTGAGCCACATAGCTTCACATGCAATGTAGTGAGTGCTCTATATTTTGCTTCAGTTGAAGACAAAGAAACATCTAGCTATTTATTTGGCAACCATGATATAGCACCTTGACCAAGGAAAAATGCATATCCCTGTGTCGATCTCTTGGTCTCATGATCTTTGGCATAGTCACTGTCACAGTATTTCATGAAACCTTGGATGACTTCCTCTATATTCTATTCTAAACTGTCTTGTAGCTCTAATGTATCTCAAGACTCTTTTGGCTTCATTCCAGTGAGACTATTTTGGATTTGCCATAAGCTATGCTAGTGAACTTACTGCATAACAAATATATGGCCGTGTGATAGTCAGATATAAGAGATCCGATGAGCTACCAATAATACCTTTCATTGATGGTAGGCTTTTCTAAATCTTAAGTTTTAAACTCTATTCCATATGAAACTTCTTCAAGAGACTGTCATCATATTATTGTTGACTCATGAAGGTGTTGTCTGAATCTCTCTAGAACTCAATACCAAGAAAATAATGCATAAGTCCAAGATCTTTCATGTCAAACTCTGAAAATAAGTCTTGTTTTAGCTTTTTGATGAAGCTATCATGACTTCCAATCACAATCAGATCATCTATGTACAAAAGTGCAATTCATGTCAAACTCTGCAGATAAGTCTTGTTTAGCTTTTTTAAGAAGATATCATGACTTTCGGTCACAATCAAATCATCTATGTACAAAAGTGTAATAGTAATGTCTTTCCCTTGGACTTTATGAGAGTACTCTCAACGGAAGCAAGAACGGAAGAGGGAGAGAGAGAAACAAAGAGCCACACAAGTTTTGGTGGCTGCAAAACCACCCTAATCTTCTTTTTCATTCATTTATATATGTGTTTGAGTATTGTACATAACCGGGGTAAAGGCACAGTGACCTTTAACCCCCATAACCTCCCACTTAAAGGACAATGTCCCTTTAAGGGAGAACAACCAATGAGCATACTATCCAATGCCCATCAATACACGACAATACTCAAACCGCTGACTAGGTAGACTCTTCGTCAGCATATTTGCAAGGTTATCATCTATATGAACTTTGACAAGCTCTATGTGCTTGTCCTCAAGTACCTCCCTAATGAAATGGTACCTGACCTCAATGTGTTTAGTCTTTGCATGAAAGACCGGATTCCGTGCTAGCTGAATAGCACTCATGGAATCACTATGCAATGTCGGTATACCTGTATGAATCCCCAAATCTCCCACTAGTTGATCAAGCCATATAGCCTCCTTGCAACCCTCTGTGGCTGCAAAACATACTCAGCCTCTGTGGTAGACAAAGAAACGCGCTTCTATGTGCGAGACATCCACGACACTGCACCACCTGCAAAGGTGAACACATAGCCAGAAGTGGATCTCCTACTATCCACATGCCCTGCATAGTCTGAATGCATAGTCTGAATCTGTGTACCCAAGTACATGCATGTCTCCTTTACCAAAGCAGATGCACATCTCCTTGGTACCCTTCATGTACCTCATGATGCACTTAATTGCCTCCCAATGCCTCTTTCCTGGATTAGCCATATACCGGCTAACAACTCCCACTGCAAATGCAATGTCTGGTCTAGTAGCTATCATAGCATACATAAAACTCCCAACTGCTGATGCATAAGGAACCTTGGCCATCATGGCCCTTTCCTCATCTGATTTGGGACTATCTGTATGACTCAGTTTCACATATGGAGGCAATGGAGTACTCACTGCCTTCCCCCCCTCCATATTGAAACGCTGTAATACTTTTGTAACATACTTCTTTTGTGAAAGCCAAAGGAGTTTCCTACTCCGATCACGCGTGATGCGTATACCAAGAATATGACCTGCAAGTCCCAAATCCTTCATATCAAAGGCCTCATGCAACTTGGCCTTTAATGCATCTAGCTCATAAGTATTCTTGCTAGCCAATAGCATATCATCCACATATAGTGCCAAGATTATCAAGCTATTATCCTTAGCCCTTTTAGTATAGAGCCAGTTATCAATTTCACTCCTTCTAAAACCCTGGGACCGAATGAAAGATCAAACTTCTGATACCATTCTCTAGGCACTTGCTTAAGACCATAGAGACTCTTCTTCAGCTTGCAAACTAAATGCTCTTTGCCCTTTTCTTCAAAGCCTTCCGGTTGCACCATGTAAATTTCCTCATGCAAATCTCCATGCAAGAAAGCTGTCTTGACATCCACCTACATAAGCTCCATATCCTCTGATGCCACTAGCCCAAGCATGCAACTAAGTGTGGTCATCTTCACAACCAGAGAGAATATCTCATCAAAGTCTACACCCTTCTCTTTCTTGAACCCTTTAGCAACCAAACGGGCCTTGTACCTAGGCACGTCATCACCTGTGACCTTCATTTTGTAGACCCATTTACATGGCAATGCTTTCTTTCCATGTGGCAAAGAAACCAAGTCCCAAGTCTTATTCTTCATAAGTGAACTCATCTCTGATTGCATAGCATACCCCCACTTGTGTTGATCCTCGCGCATCATAGCCTCTCTGCCTCACACCCAAATATATGCAAATGAGAGTAAGAGGGCTTCTTGCCACTCCATGCCTCTTCAGGAATACCACCATCCAAACTCTTACTAGGTGATCTATTGATCACATGCACTGCAGTTTTCATTACCTCAACCCAAAAACCACCAGAAAGACTTGCATTGGAAAGCATGCATTGCAATCTTTCTTGAATGGTACGGTTCATCTTTTCTACAACTGGATTTTACTCTGGAGTACGAGGGGATGTGAGCTCCCTCTTAATCCCATGTGTATCACAGAAATGCTAAAAGTCATGAGAGAGATACTCTCCACCATTATTAGTCCATAGGCATTTAAGCGTTCTACCTGACTGATTCTCAACCAAGGCCAGCCATTTCTGAAATACTTGGAACACATCACTCTTCCGAGCTATAGCATAAGCCCACACTTTCCTAGTTGCATCATCAATGAATATCACATAGTATTTAGCTCCACCTAATGACCGTGTAGGCATGGGACCACGTGCACCAAATCAAGCTTTTCAAACTCTTTCTTTCCCCTTCTTTTATGGGCTGATTTAGTATGCTTCCCATAGAGACATTGCTCACAAAATTCAAAATCAGAGAAACTCGAATGCGGTACATAACCCAAACGGCATAAGAGTTTCATTCCATTATGGCTCATGTGCCCCAACCTACAATGCCACAAAGAAGTGCTTGGCTGCTCAGTTATTGCAACAACATGATCAAATACCCCTGATACATGTAAGGGATACAAAGTTGCACACTTGGCACCCCTGGCCAAAAGCATAGAGCCCTTCTGAATTTTCCAACTCTGAAAGCCAAAAGTGGTGTGAAAACCAGCATCATCTAGCTGACCCACTGAAATAAGACTCTTGGTCAACTTAGGCACATGTCTCACATGTTTCAAAATAAATGCAGACCCATTTGCAAAAGAAAATTTTATGTCACCTACTCCCACTATGTCACATGCATAGTCGTTTCCAAGATGCACACAACCTGTCTTTCCACTATCATAAGTGGAGAACCATTCCCTATGGGGAGTAACATGGAATGAAGCACCAGAATCCAAAATCCAATCCTGGGAATATGCATCATCTGAAGTGGTAAGCAACTCTGCAGATAAATTAGACATGAAGAGAACATCATTGTCACTATCATGTGTGACTGCATTGATCTCCTCGATCTTCACTTTTCCTTTGTCCTCCCTTGGACTCTCTTCCTTTTGATTTGCACCCCAATTTGCATTCCTTTTCTTATCCTTTTGCTCTCTTTTCAACTTGTAGCAATCTTTTTTCATATGGCCCTTCTTGCCACAGTGGTAACACTCAATGTTCCGTGCCCTGGATTTGCTACGAGACTTCCCTCTTTCTTGGGACTTCCCCCTAAACTGTGATCTTCCCCTTTGCACAGACTTCCGTCTAATCTCCTCGGCCAACAAGCTACCCACAACATCATCAAATTTCAGTACTCCGCCAGATGCAGAGTTACTGACAGTTGTATGGAAGGTATCCCATGAGGATGACAATGAACATAAGAGAAATATTGCCTTAGTCTCCGCATCAAAATTCATCTTCTAAGCCTGAAGCTGGCTGAAAATAATATTGAATTCATTCAAGTGAGAAGCAATGGAGACCCTTTCCTTCATTTGCAGCTCAAACAACATCTTCATGAGGTAAACTTTATTAGAGGTAGTTTCCTTTTCATAAGTGGCACACAGTTTCTTCCACAAATCTTTCGTAGTCTGCTCATTTACTACTGTGAAATAAATTGACTCTGCAAGATGAAGTCTGATAGTAGATTTTGCTAATGCATCCAACTCATTCCAATCGTCCTCAGACATATTTGCAGGCTTAGCTTCAATCACTGCCAAGGGTTTAATCTGTTTTTTTTGAATAAGCACATCCCTTATTTGTTCTTTCCACAAAGAAAAGTTTGTCCCATCAAACTTTTTAATGCTGAAAAACTCCTTTTTAGACATGGAAGAGGATGCCATGATGCAAATGAAGCAAAATCCCAAATGCTAGTGCCTACAACAGAGAATCACACCAAATACCAGGTGCACCCAAATGTGTATGCCACAATAGAGTGAAATATCACCAAAACTCAAAGCTCAAAGCATCAAAAGATGCATCTGACTCATGTGCATATACTATGCATCCATATGAGCAAATCTAACCCAAAAGAAAATGCCAACTGCAATGGCAATCCAAAATGCCAATAAGTGCCAAATGACTCAAGCATAAACACTGTCCACTGGCATATGCATTAATAATATCTTCTCAATCACTGGGTCCAACACACAGACTGAAAAATATTTTTGGAAACAGAGCTGTTTGTAAACTCCACTGGAGTGCGAATGATGAGCAACATAGAAGTTTTAAGACCTCCTGAGTCCACCGGAACTGACAGATCTGCAAATGGTTGCTCCAAACTTGAGTTCCAACACCCAGGCAAAAAAACGCAGAAACTGACACAATGAGTCAGAAATCCAATAAAATGATCCCAGATTCAAGAATGAAGGTGTTTCCAAGCTCTTGAAGTGAAGTGGACACCAAAAGCAAGCAATAGTTGCCTCTACAAGTCAATACGGAGTCTTTGTCATCGAACGGAATAGGGAAAAGCTCAAAAAATGACTTTTTCTTTGAAAACACTTAACAGGCTCTCAAAACCACTTCGCAAAGCCAAAGTGACTTTTCCAAAGGTTCCTCCAAGGTCTCTACACACTCGGATGCAAGTAAAGTCACCGACAAACCTTCCCACAAAGCTATTGAGCTTCCAGGCATTCACGCACACTCAGCTAGATCACCCAGGCTCTGATACCAGTTAAGAGTGCTCTCAATGGAAGCAAGAACGGAAGAGGGAGAGAGAGAAACAGAGAGCCACACAAGTTTTAGTAGGTGCAGAACCACCCTAATCTTCTTTTTCATTCATTTATATATGTGTTTGAGTATTGTACATAATCGGGGTAAAGGCACAGTTACCTTTAACCCCCACACTTTATAGTAGAGAGTATGATCTACATTGAATTTCATGTATCCCTGATTAGCAAAATACTTGTCCCCCTCTCTCTCTCTCTTCCTCTATCGGAGCTACTCTCTCCCTCCAAGCTACTCTTTCAGGTCCACTCTTGTTGTTGTCACTTATGTACAAGCATGGAGAGGAGACCATACATGTTAATGTGTCCCACAGGAGAAAAAATGCACGGGTGAATGGGTGCCTTGCACCTACAACTTGAATGATTGGATAGTCATGAGAGGATCTACCAAGGGTCCACATAAGCTTCCCAAGAGCAAGAGAGGTGATCTTTTGCATTAATGGAAGGGCCGCATCATGAATTTCAATCTTGGAAAGAAAGGATGGCTTGCAAAGGTGCAACACATTTACATGGGGAAGGACATGTGCCTTGCTCCATCAAGCAATCAATCGGCAATCCCATCACATTGTAAGTCTATGATTTTGTGTAAGATTTCTAAGTGTAATGAGTCAGTTGAAATTGTATTTTAAAATAGCACTTGTGCATAGCAGATGTATTTCCTTCCAACTTTAAGGAGTGGGAACCAGTTGAGTGCTTCTTAAGTAAGTTTACTGCTATTTATGAGGATTTAGGAAGGCAACTGCATGCCGAAGAGAAGTCCTCCGCTTTAAAGCAGAGAAATGTCTATTGATATAATGCCAAGTACATCACTCCAAGGAGGGCATCAAGCAATGGCCATCTTCAATGCATTGCAACACCACAACTTGAAGACATGGATTGTAGCATGGTGGACACAAGAACAATCCAATCATACAAGGAAAAGATTACAAAGGATGTGGGCATGGCCATGAATTTTATATTTGCTCTAAATGGGTAAGGTTGTCTTGGTTTATGCCTCTACACATTTTTTCTTCTTATTTTTAAAATATCCATATGCACTGAACAAAAACCATGTGGTCATGCAAGTGCCTACATGAGAATGCCCTTGAGGAATTGCTTGGGGTGAATTGGGGAAGCAAGTCAAGTGAACAAAAGGGTGATCTATTTCAATGCCATGTATGTAAGGACAATTTGGTTGTCAAGTACCACATCTCCTGCCAAATGTTATATTTAGATTACCAATATAGGTGCACCTATTGGTCATGGAGGATGGCATGTCTGAGTCCTTCCATTTTATCTTAAATTGTGAAAAGGTAGGCAAGCGTGTAGAGAAGTGCATGCATAGTGCCACTTTTATCCCTCCTGCAATATTGAAGATGGTAAACAATGTGGGGTGGAACAATTGTGGATTTTGACATTTTCCATTTTAATGCTTTGAATGGTTTTGTTTCATGTCCATGTCAAGTTTTTCCCCCAAAAAAAATATTTCATTTTATTATTTATGTTTAGAACATTTGGGCATATATAGATCGTAAAGCTACTTTAGTTTCAACACTATCATAGCCATAGTTCTCCTAGCTACCAAACTACGCTGGATTTTGCTAGGTCTGCCTTCCACTCCATTAATTGATAGAGAGGAAAAGTTATTTTTAGTCTTTGATAAGAGCATAGATGTCCTAGGCACCTACTTGGGAGCTCGAGACGATTTTGAAGATCTCATCAAGTATATGCATGACCACATCACGAGTTTTGCATGTCAACTTGATGAGTCTACAAAAACATGGGTCCCAATTGATTATTTGAAGTATTTGTTCAATCAAAAACCCAAGTTCATGAAGTGTTTAGATCGCTTTCGAGTCGAGCCTAGCTCACACCCGTAGGGTGTAGGGAGGTGGACACTGATGACCTCTTAGCATGTGGAGTCATCGTCAAAAACACAGGAAATAGGTTCCTATCCTCGGAAATGGCCTTTATTTTCCTTCTCTAGGTGGGAAAAATGGAAGAGGAGGCCTCGACCTCAAGCCCTAACCCGATCCCTATCCCTACCCTTGTTGATCCTCTTATTTCTATAGAGAGCCCAACATCTACAATGAAGAGCCCATTGATAAAGAAGCTGAGGAGCAAGAAGCTACGTTGGTGGCCTTGGAAGTGCTCCAAAGACCTCCTAAACCCCATTCTACTTCTCAAATCCCATCTACCTCGGGCACCAACTCTGTTGATCCCACAACTGTGATATGGTTTCTTGCTCCCCTTCTTGTCGATGGAGAACAATACCTCTTTCTCCATGACATCGAGGTTATGTTTAGTCTTTGGGAGGACAAAGCTCGGTGTCCTGTGTGGATATGAGGTGGACACAAGTATGCAAGAAACTAGTTTTTTGGGAGTAGATGATTCAACAGAAGAGGTTCTTGCTTTCACACCGGCCAGAATCAAAGATGAAAAAAAATGGATCTACTCCGACCTACCTAATGTGCCAGAAGAAGCCTCCACATCTTACTTCAAATAGTAGGAGACCCCTAGATCCATCCTTATTGATGACAAAGAGGAAGGGATCAACCATGATGACTCCATTATGGTAAGAAACTATGAGCTTTGAATTTCTTCCCTCTTGGTATAATTTTGATTTATCGACATTCTAATGTAATGTTGGATTGTTGCATGAGGCATTTGAGGTCAACCATCTTGGCAACGCCTTGTTTGCAGTAGCTTTGGCCAACATCACTCATTGGCACATTACCTTGGCCAAGTAGAAGGGCACTTTGTGGTTATCCACTAAAAATTTTTGCCACGAGGAGCTGAGGACCTCCTGAAGTGCAAGGCCTTGTCATGAGTGATTGGTCATGCTAACATCAATCGAAATGCTAACAAGGTCATTTTGGTGAACTGGATGGCTTCCCTCAATGCTTTGGAACCAAGTTTTAAGGTATGGCATTAATAGCAGCAATGGCCATGTCCTTAGCGACAATAGCCTTGATGCTCTATCGATTAGGTTTAGAGCTAGGAGTCTATTTGGGAATTCAAAGCCCGATATTCTCAATATTTTACAAAACAGAGAAAGGTTGTGAGGCCTTATTTTATAGAACTTTTACTTTATATGAATATAGATATACTTTTTTTGCATTGTTCCATTTTGTGTTCTTTTACAAAATTTCTTTTATGTTGTCATTGTATTATGTAACTTTAATTGTTGTTGGCATTAATATTTTCATTCATTCTTCTGTTCAAAAGCATTCTATCAGATAACTTTTTGCACTATAATGGTCATTTTTTAGCAATCCAGCAAGAATCTCACCCTGGCACTAAGTCAAACAAGCTCCATATGCACCATGGTGGATTTTGACTTTTTTGGGCTCCCCGTACGATGCTGAATACTTTTCCCTACTGTACCATGTCGAAAAAACTTCATTTGACCACTCAAATTCACATTGACTTGCATAAAGTGATGGAAAGCATCACATAACATATATAATAACATGGGAACAATAATAGAACATAAAAATATATTTTGCTCATTGGCTTCAAAGGGAAGACATTTACAAAATGATTCACATTACACCAAGTGAACCTAAACAACATCTAGGGCCTAAAGGAGGGATCGAAGCAGATGTGCTTGGCGAGTGCAACATCCTTTTCCATCATTGTTACTCTTTTGGTGTGGATAGTGCATGTTTGCATCTTCAAAATAACCTACTACCATCTGCTCGAAGTGTCGAAGGCCATGGAGTTGTGAGGAGGAGAATGGGTAGCGTCTAAATGGCAAAAAGTGGATCTAGCAGTTTGTTTAACTCATGCCATAGAAATGAAGGATTTTAGGGATTTGAACTGCTTTATATAATCTTTTTAAAGTGCTTTAGGGTTTTTAATTATAGGCCCTTTTAAATTAGAGTTTTTCGAGCATGCCCCCCTAACCCACCCAACTCTCCACCCTGCCATGTCGCACATGCACATGCACATGTAACTCTACAATTTCTAAAAATTTTGTGAATTTTGGAATCTATAATTGACTCAAAATAGTGTTAACTTTATTCATCAAACATTTTACATTTGGGGTTCTGTTAGGACCCAATGCCTCCCCTATTTGACACTACGTTGCAACTAGAGCGAAATCCCTTGACTCCCTGTTGAGGACTTACAAGCATCACATCTCCTTGTCTTCTTGACAAGTTGAGCTACTTTTGCGAGTCTTGAGACCTATATCTTGTCATGCTTGAGAATCCTGGCTCTAGACATCTATAAAACAAGTCGAACATTTTGTGTAGTACATTGCTTCGTGCGATACCGCCTCCACGCCTTGTATTCTTGAAGTAGGTTGCCTTTGCTCTGTAGTGTGATTTCACCATTCCTTGAGGATTCCAAATGGACAGAGGCCCCCATTGCTCCACAAACTATAGTGCATGTGCAAAAACAATATGTTGTAAAGAAAAATGTCGTATTAGAAACAAAGATTGACTCAAGGTTAATGCATAAGATTTTAATCTAAGGAGTATTACCATGTAATATGTAATATATGACTCCCCCATGCTTCTACCATCAATTATATGAATTCTCCCAATGCTTTCCTGAATCTCTCTCATTAAAAAAAAAACCTTTGAGCTTGTCTAAGCCACTTTATAAATGCATCAAGCTTTGTCCACAATTTTTCTCTCAAAGTAGCAATTTGTGAATGTGAAGCTTGATTCAAAGTGCACTCACACAAAGCTTTCTAGTACTCCCAACCTAGGGTGCTCTGAGCTAATGTATGTTTTTCTTTATCAGCATTGTGGTTGGACAAGAACCTCCTTGCCTTTCTAAGAGATCTCAACAACGGAAGTGGAATGGAAGAAGGTGAGATAGAGGGAGAGCTAGAAGAGAGATCCACACAAGGTTTGTTGGGTGCAGAACACCCTAATCTTCTATGTCATCCATATTTATATGTGTTTGAGTATTGTACATAGCCAGGGTTAAGTCACAGTGGCCTTTAACCCCCACAACCTCCCACTTAAAGGCCAATGTGCCTTTAAGGGAGAACAACTAGTGAGCATACTATCCAATGCCCATCAATACACAACATTACTCAAGCCGCTGACTAGGCAGACTCTTCATCAGCATATATGCGGGTTATCATCTATATGAACCTTGATAAGCTCTATGCGCTTGTCCCCAAGTAACTCCCTAATGAAATGGTACCTCACCTCAATGTGTTTGGTCTTTGCATGAAATACCAGATTCCGTGCTAGCTGAATAGCACTCATGGAATCACTATGCAATGTCGGTACACCTGTATGAATCCCCAAATCTCCCACTAGCAGATTAAGCCATATAGCCTCCTTGTTTCGCAACCCTCTATGGCTACAACATACTCGGCCTCTATGGTAGACAAAGTAATGCACTTTTGTGCACAAGACATCCATGACACTGCACCACCTACAAAGGTGAACACATAACCAAAAGTGGATCTCCTGCTATCCACATGTCCTGCATAGTCTGAATCTGTGTACCCAAGTACACACATCTCTCCTCTACGAAAGCATATGCACATTCCTTGGTACCCTTCATGTACCTCATGATGCACTTAACTGCCTCTCAATGCCTCTTTCCTGGATTAGTCATATACCAACTAACAACTCCCACTACAAATGCAATGTCTGGTCTAGTAGCTATCATAGCATACATAAGACTCCCAACCACTGATCCATAAGGAACATCGGTCATCATGGCCCTCTCCTCAACTGATTTGGGACTATCTACCTGACTCAGTTTCACATATGGAGGCAATGGAGTACTTACTTCCTTCCCTCCCTCCATATTGAAATGCTGTAATAGTTTTGTAACATACTCCTTTTGTGAAAGCCAAAGGAGTTTCCTACTCCGTCATGCGTGATGCACATACCAAGAATATGACCTGCAGGTCCCAAATCCTTCATAGGTGTTCTTGCTAGCCAATAGCATATCATCCACATAAATTGCATGGAGTATCAGGCTATTATTATCCTTAGCCCTTTTAGTGTAGAGGCAGTGATCAATCTCACTTCTTATGAAACCCTGGGACCAAATGAAAGCATCAAACTTCTAATAACATTCTCTAGGCGCTTGCTTAAGTCCATAGAGACTCTTTTTCAGCTTGCAAAACAAATTCTCTTTGCCCTTTTCTTCAAATCCTTCCGACTGTACCATGTAAATTTCCTCATGCAAATGTAATACTTACAATTCTATCAATCTGCCTCAGATCCAAGCAAATTTCAATACTTACAAATGTAACATGAAATGCATGCAATATGATGTTGGATGCATGCATGCAACATGATGCATCATGCATACTGATTGCAATGCATGTAAAATGATACATATTGCATGCATATTTTTTTTTAAATGGGATCACATGAAAATATTTCATTGTTTTTATTAAAAAAAACATGCTATATGCAAATTAAAAATTGATAAAAAACCACCTCCCTCTTTTAGAGAACCCAGGCACCCGCACCCAAAGGGTGGTCCCATCTAGCTCTTCTATCTTGTAAGCATAGGGGCTAGGGACTACTCTCAAGGATAGGCCTTGGTGTGGGGCTCAAGATAGGATATAAGATTTCCTCTCAAATAAAAAATGTTTGAAATGAATTGGCAGCATCGCCATGATACATATACCACCGGTAAGTAAAACATTACCACCAATAAAAGGCATACTACCATCTAGATGCACACTTGTGACATTATGCATGATACCATTGTGTTAACATCCATAGAGTACAATAGCAAAATGTAGGGTAACCAATGATTAGAGGTGACTAGGCTTCATGATTTACTTCAACGGTTGCAACCATTGAAGGAGTACATTACAAGCTCAGGGAGTTTGAGCCCCAAATATCCCAATGTTCACAGGTTCAGGCTGCAAATTGCCAAAAAATGTGGTTATGGTAGTTACTTGCCTCACGGGGGTCAAGCCGCAAGTAGCCCAAGATCGGCCTCGCCAGTCTAGCTTTTGAGCCTCGTACAGGGGGTTTGAGCCCCAAACAGTTTCGGCCTCAAAGGCTCGAGGCTAACACAAGCGGTATTTAGTGCTCTTATATGGTTAATGCAAGTGCTATTTCCTACACACAAGAGTGGAACAATAGGGGAGAGATGGAAAGGATAGCAAAGATGCCTTGGCACCCTATGGGCCCAAGAGCCTTTTAAGTGTAAAGAAAGGGAGAGTGCTAAAAGGAAAAGGGTTCGCCCTCCCTTCAAAAGGTGACATGTATAAAAGACCAAATGGTTGACTTTGGTCTTCATTGTTGTATGTACAAGTTTGGAATACAAGCTCCCTCTTCTATTTAAGAGTGTCTTTGGGTGTTCTCTTGTCTCCTTTGTAATGCCTTTGTGTTTGCCACTCCATCCCCCTTCACTCTCTCTTCCCCTTCTCCTACTCCCTCCCTTCTTCCCTCTCTTCTCCCCTCTCCCCCTTCCCTCTTTCTCTCGTGGAAATACACTGCAACAATTCGGAAGCCGCTTGCATGACACAAGTGGATGGCTCGTGCTTGCATTGCTCTCACAATGAGTAGCTTGGAGTGGAGGTTCCAACGGCATTCCTTCAAGATCCGCATGACATGTGAGTCACCATCGAGACCACATTTTTGGCGTCGTTGCCAACGAGGAATGAAGGTATGCTTTTGCATTTGCATTTGCACTTGCTTTCTTTCATAATCTACCCATTGCACAAGGCTTCAAGCTTAGAGGAGTTTTAGTAGAGGAATGAGGAAGGACGTGTGAGTTGGAAGGAAAAGAGATGAAAAACTATCATTTCATATTGAAGAGCATTTTTGAGTTTAGGAAGCTTGTTTTTTAGGTTTGTTAGAGTTTTGAAATGATAGGAAGGTAGTTTCTCAGATTGCTAAGGTGTGTTTGTTGTAAAATCTCACAAAAATCAACAAAAAATGAAGAATCAAGCTGAATTTTGAAGTTGTTTTGTGTGTTAACAGTCACCCCGCAAGAAATCTTTCATTTTTGCACTCAAATGTTGTTTTTCTTCCATGTTTTTTGCATTGAGTAGGTAGACTAGGTAGTATAGCATCCCCTAAGCACAAAAAACCGTGAATGAACAAAAACTCCAAATCTGTCAAAAAGCATCAAAAACCCAGTCGGTGACATAGTGCATTCCTATCCCCACGAGTCGATGGCTTAGCACTATCCCGCTGGCCGTCACCATAGCCCTATCCCACAAGTCAAACTCTATTAACCCGTGGCCACAACGCCTATCCCCATGATCTAACTTCTAACCATGGTCTAAACCGCCACCCTAATTAATGCATGTCAGAGTTAGCTATCCCGTCGGTATGACAATCGTTGACTCGTGGCCTTAGCGCTACCCCCATGACCATCACTACAATAGTATCCCACCAACCAGTGCCTTTGATTATCCCCATGCCCGCCACAATATTTGTATTCTGTTGATCGAGATATCCTACCAACCGACGCATTAAGCTCATCCCCACAACAATCGTTGCCATCTTGCTATCCCACACCAGCTTTCCTTGCGCGACAGCCACACCCTAATGGTCGCCGCCCAAGCCACAACACAAACGGCCCTAGATAGTGCAGAGGAGTACCGCACAAAAGCTGAGGAGCTCGAGCTGTCACTCACCAAGCTCAAGGATAGATAGAGCAGAGGAGTACCGCACAAAAGCTGAGGAGCTCGAGTTGTCACTCACCAAGCTCGTCGTTGCCAGTGAATTCCTGGTCTAAATGCTTATGGACCAGGCTAACAAAGCAAAGTCTCGGCCTCTGAATGGCAATGGAGCAAAAGGCACAAGCAGAGGCACAACACGCATGGACTGAGGGCTGTGAACACCTGATCCAGACATTGCAAGATCTCTTGGCGTAGGATCGGGCACTGACGTCTCTACAGGAACAGAACGAGCGACAGCGTAACCCCAGCCACAATATACCGCCTATAATCTAATCTAATAGAAATAGTACCACAAGTAAAAATCATAGTGCTAATGGTATTTTTAGGCATGATTTTACCAAGAGGTACTAGACTTGATAGCGATGTGTGTTGTCTCGACGGTGACTCACGTGTCGTGGGGATCTTGAAGAAATGCTGTTGGAGCCTCCACTCCAAGCTACTCCTTGTGAGAGCAATGCAAGCACGAGTCATCCACTTGTGTCATGTAAGCGGCTTTCGGATTATTGCAGTGTGTTTCCACGAGAGAAAGAGGGAAGGGGGAGAGGGGAGAAGAGAGGGGAGAAGGGAGGGAGTAGGAGAAGGGGAAGAGAGAGTGAAGGGGGATGGAGTGGTAAACACAAAGGCACTACGAAGGAGACAAGAGAACACCCAAAGACACTCTTGAAGAGAAGAGGGAGCTTGTATTCCAAACTTGTGCATACAACAATGAAGACCAAAGTCAACCATTTGGTCTTTTATACATGTCCCCTTTTGAAGGGAGGGCGAACCCTTTTCCTTTTAGCACTCTCCCTTTCTTTACATTTAAAAGGCTCTTGGGCCCTTAGGGTGCCAAGGTATCTTTGCTATCCTTTCCATCTCTCCCCTATTGTTCCACTCTTGTGTGTCAGAAATAGCACTTGTATTAACCATATAAGAGCGCTAAATAGCGCTTGTGTTAGCCTCAAGCCTTCGAGGCCGAAACTATTTGGGGCTCAAACCCCCTGTACGAGGCTCAAAACTTGGATTGGCGAGGCTGATCTTGGGCTACTGTGGCTTGACCCCCATGAGTCAAATAACCCATAATAACATTTTGTGGCAATTTGCAGCCTGAACCTGTGACCATCGGGATATTTGCGGCCAAACTCCCTGAGCTTGTACTGTACTCCTTCCATGGCTGCATCTGTTGAAGTGAATCATGAAGCCTAGTCACCTCACCCTGCATTTTGTGAGCTGTACTATGTGGATGTTAACATGCCCCCCTTCTTGTTGCTGAGCCGCCCTTGGATCACGCTATAGGAGGTGTGTGAAGAGGACTGTCTGGAGGATTGCATAGCGGTTTTGGCCCAAGTCCATTGTCGTTCCATTGGCATGTACAAGGGGTGGATCCGGCGATCGACATGGGCGCTGCGGTAGTATCACATAAATTGCTCCTTTTTAAGAAGGGGATGCGCTAGTGAGGCTATAGACTGGCATCGGCATCGATCAAGGGAACTGGAGCATCGAGGGCGAGGTGGTAACCTCCTCTTGTGCACTTTGGATGGACGTGTCACCAGTCATTGAAGGACTGGGTGATGAACTTCATGAGTGGCCACACCTCCAAGATTTCGTAGAGTTGGAGGTGGAAGCCTTCGAGCTGCTGCTTCCAATGGTGCATGAGTGCAGTATCCGACAGTTCTTGGAACGACTGTAGGTCGGGTCTCCACTATACATTTTTGGGCGGGGAGGAGGGAGGAGTTTGAGGAACCTCATCATCTTCAATTGGCATTGGTTCCTCCTTCGCTATCTCTATGGGCATTGTATCGACGGGCGTTTGTACAAAATTGGTTGTCTTAAGCAATGTGTTGAGGGCCTCTTCTGGGAGGTCAACCGGAGCAGTAGATGAGATGGACAAGGAGGTCCCGTGCTGTGCAGTGGTGGTGTTAGAGGCATTGGAAGAATACTCAAGCAAATTGGTGTGAGGAAGGGGGCAGGGCGAGGTTGGGTGGCTTGCTGAGTGGGCTGGGTGGGATCTAGGGGAGGTGGTTGTGGAATTTTAGCAGGTGGGACAGTAGAATTAAATAATGTAATGGCTTCTTGGCCTTCCTCCGCAGCAACTTCCTCGGGATATGCTACATGAATTGTTTCAAAATGGCTCACCAAGGACTCAAGTGAGTCTTGGAGAGCTTCTAGCACTCGGTTAAAGAGGATTATTATGCCGAGGGGATCGTAGGCAGTGGATTGGTAATCCGCAAGCTGCCCTTGTGTTTGTATTACGAAGGCTCGGCCGTAGTTCTGCATCCAATTAATGTCAGCTTGCAAACTATTTGGGGTGCAGACACATGGGCTGAGCTCCTCGGGCTTTGCTAATTGCATCACATAATCATCTGTAGGATAACTCGTGGACTCCGTGAGATGACGCGGCCCGATGCCTAGAAATTAAGCCAAATGGGATGGGCGGTGAGAGTTTGGAGGTCAGAGGGGCAAAGGAGAGAGAGGCTAGATGGCTGAAGATCTAATAAGAAATAGGATAGCAAGAATGGGGTGGCAATGATCCCAATGATCAAGACTACGGCAGAGGATGGTTTGGAGGGCATAAGCAGGGAGTGGGGTTGTGAGATCAAGGTGGAAAATAAGAGGGCATTGAAGTGCATTTGGAGTGTATGGGGGATAGTGTGTGGGGTAAGTGTGTAGGTGGCTAATTGTGCGGAGACCTCCCTGTACATCCAGAATTCCTGCTGCTCACAGTCTTCTAACCCTGAGTCTTTTGGCATTGGCAGATGAAATTCAAGCTTAGTGGCATGGCACCAAAGTCTATGATACTCGTGACATATTAGCACAAGAGACATAAAGTTATGAGGGATTTTAATGTGGACCATGCAGCACATTCGCAAGCTATGAAATTGTGTATGTCGAACAATGTAAGGATATTATTCTTGTCCATTTTGTGGAGATAATTTGGAGAGTTATCACTTTGCACATCTTGGAAAAGTGGCATGTCACAACCATCACAAGTATCTTCCTATGGATCATCGCTACTGCACCCATGCTTCTTTTGGTGGGCCTGATATGAGAGAAGCACCTCCTCTGATGAAGGCAGGGGATTGGTTAGTGCAATAGGCACCACTCTCCTTGGCATGATAAGAATTTATATTTTCAATCACCTTCCTCATTGGAAACATTTTAGAGTCATGTATCTTTTGGATCTAGTGTATATATTCAAAAATGTTTCTAAAAGCTTGTGAAAGCATATGGTAGGAGATAAAGAGAAGTGGAAGTAGTGAGAGGACTTGAGGGATAGGGGGATAAAGAGGAGAATGTGTGCAATAGAGGTAAATGGGAAGGTGAAGTTTCCAAAGGCGCTGTGGGTTTTAACTCCAATGGAAGCTATATATTTAAAAAGTATAATTACAAGCATGAAATGCCAAGCGGGTACATGCATTCTTTGAAGGGTGCTTCTATTGCTGATAGAAAACTAAGTGGTTTAAAGTCACATGATTGGCATAAGATGTTACGGGTAATTTTAATCTATTCGGTGCATTTCATATATTCATGCCATAATCATATCTTAATAATATCTATTGTACATATATAAATAATAATATCCATTGCACATATATAAATACATTGTCTTTGCAATGGTATGTGCTTCTAAATGCACTTTGGGTTGCCTAATGGAGGAGTTCAGGACTGCCATTTACATGTTGTGCTCTTTTGTGAGTGTGCATCTCAAATTTATGATCCACCCTATACGTGCATTAATTTTCCTCCATATACATATTACATCTCTAAATATCTTGAGGATGCTTTAGGTGCATATCATCAAAGGAGATTTTTAAAGTCATCAATCAAGCTAATGAGAATTTAGGCCATCAAAGCCATATGTTTGATTCAGAAAGCACTTCCAACAAGCATTTTAGATATTCAACTTCATCTAGTTGTCCATCTAGTGGATTAATTGGCATATGGAAGAACTATGCATAGTTGATGGATGTTCTTCTTGGAGCATTTCATGAAAGTGTTGAAAGGGTCTGTGGGGCCAAGGGCATGGCAAAAGCTAGCACAGAGGAAGGTTGGCTTGTACAAGAATCACTGTTTTATGTTATAGAGTTTCTTCTGCTGCAATGGAATCCAATGGTACCTTGACTTTAGGATGATAGGACAATCCAGGTGTTGAAGGAAACATGACACAAGGGAAATACAAGTGAATAAAAATGAGTGTTGCATTTATTAAAGATGCATTGTGTCCCTATAATTGCATTGGAGTTAAAGGTGAACACATTTTATCTCTATAGTTGTAAGGGGATGGATAAATGGATTTGATAGATGCAAAGTGGCAAAAAGAAAGCAAGAGGAAGACCAAAGAACTTTAGAAGAAGTAATAAAGAGGCTAGGTATCCAGATGATTTATGTTTACTGCCAGCAAATGTGAAACTGGTGGCTTGCAATTACAGAGGCATGTCAAAGGGGAGAGATTGTGAGTAGTAGGGAATGAAAATTGCCAAGGGCTTTGATCTTCTCATAAGTAGCGATCTCGTCCACTTATGGTTCTCATGATGGGAAGTTGGCTCTAGCGTTAATTTATTTCAAATACTATTTTTTCTTTCAATTTTATGTTTACATATTTCATTCAATGCAATGTGCGTGTCAATTTCCCATAGAGAAGGCTGATGTGACACAAAACACATTTGATCGTTCGTGGAGTCGTGGCAAGCTTCTCCCAAGAGCGTCAAGCTAATGCAAGGGATACCCAAGTAGTGGAATGTGAGCTGGATTATGTTGGAACCATACAAGCTATCATGAAAGCGAGGTTTTGATAATTTGACATGTTTATATTGGATGTGAAATGGTTCAAATTTGTGTGTATAGGGACTCAAGCAACAGTGAGAAAAGATTAAATGGTTTTTTTGCCATCAACTCAACCAAGATTTGGGATGACCATACAAATACGTTTGTGATACCTCATCAATGAGAACAGGTCGAGGAGTCATAATGATAACATGGAGGCAATGCTCCTCCTCTACCTCATGGGCCAGTGGTTGTACAACCTTCAGAAGATAATCACAGTTTAAGCTCTTTGGATCATTACTTAGACCTAGATGTGGGGGATCTAGTGTTTGATGTGTAAGACATAGAAGACTTAGCACATGATGAACATGATGGTTATTAGAGGATGTTGAAGAAGATTCATCTACTGATTCATAAACCTGATTACAAAAAACAAATTTGTTATGCTGCACTCATCTTTCAAGAGTTCATGCATTCATCAAATACATTATGGTTTAAATCTAGCTTCTACAAGGCTAAAGGTTTAACACACAATTTCCACACAATAGAGTATGAACAGTAAAATGTATCTTGTCAAAGTGAGGCATTTGTGGAAATTTGCAAAGTTGCAACAGAGTTTATCTTAGAATAAGCAATATACATCTATCGGTGCTTTTTTCAATAATTATTTTGACACTTATTCCGGCTATTGTTTTGGACAGCTTTATCGATGCCCATCAATTTAGTGAAAAAAGCATTGATACAAAGCATCGAGAAAGGCCTCGCATTGTTCTAGTGTTGTTGTGTGTCATTAGACTTTTTGGTTGGTTGGTTCCTTAAAGCTTTGTGCATCCTTCGAAAACAAAGTGGTCGTTGCCCTTTTACTATCAATAGTTCAACCTACTATCCTTGATAGCTTCTTAAGATAATTTCTTCCTAATAAGTAATATATAATCTCCCTCCCCCCTCCCACTACCCATGGCCCCTCTTGTCCCTCCATAAAAAGAACCATCTTCTTCTTACTCCTACAAGTAGATTGTTAAGTTTAACATAGTCACAAAATCTCAAACCAAGCACTGACAATTTCCCCATGTGGCCAATACATAGCTAATTTTGGGAATAAAGTACTTTTTTATGAAGTAATAAATGGCTTAAGGACATTCACATGCATACGTTTTACATACATAACTACATTTCAAAATTAAATGCATATGTTATATAGTTGTGATAACTCAAGGACACTTACACGCATAGATTTTATTCACATAATTACTTTCTTAAATGCATTTTCATTCACATTCACACATTATGATTTAAGGACAAAATCTAAGTTCAAGAATAAGAACAAGAACCCATCAAACCACTCAAATCTCTTGGCAAAAATGAACGTGTTTGTAAAAGTTGACTAAAAGTGTTTAAAAGAAGTAACGAAACCTTAAATAGAAATTGGCTTATTTCATGTAGGGGTCCTTGTAAAGATAAATGTCTGTCATTGTGGGAGAAGCTTAAGTTATAAGTTTCCATACAATCTCTTTGCTTTTCCTTTTCAACTTTTTTTGAGTAAGGGGGCAAAAACGATAATGATTTAGATTAATACAGGCAAAAGTCTCTCTCTCTCTCTCTCTCTCTCTCTCTTTCTCTCTCTCTCTTTCTATCTCTATCGACACACACACACGCACACATTTTTTTAGAGAGAACACACTTTTTTATTGGTGAAATTTGTAACACACAAACGTGCACGTGAGCCACACACGCTCACGTGCATAAAGACGATTGGTATATTCCCAATGTCTAGAGGTGTCAAGGGAAACACCTTACTGCATATGTAGAGGATAATGAATACTTTTTGTAGCTTCAATCACTCTTTGTAACTTCAGTAAGTGAAACATGTGAATGAGATTTTCAACCTCCTTGTCAGTCCTAGTTTGGTGGGCTCGAGGGGAATTTTATGACTCCACATAAACTCCAAATTCCATGTGGTGGATGCTCTTTTAAGTACCTCGCGACCCACACCCGGAATTATCCACATGATGGGTCTTCATATATTGCCATTTGTGGGTGAAAATGTTGTAGAATAAGTTGCAAAATCAAGTAAAGCTGCACTCATCCTGGCCATTTTCAGCTCTTTTACGGTGCTCCTGGTCATTAGTTGATTTATCGATTTCGCTGAACGACGTACCACCCATCTATGGACCGTGCTGAATTTTCGAAGGGTCCATTTTGGTGAATATTTGCACGTTCAGCTGGGATCGAACAACGCAAAAGATGGGAATAATCAAAGCAAACATGATGTACATCAGTGACGGCATTCTGGAGGACTCATGGAAGACAGTTCAACAAGTGCAAGGATGGGCTGTAGATTGTTTTCATGGAGCGTGGTTTTGAATCGAACGAGTCTGTACAGCAGCGGAAGTTTTGAGTTGCTTCCAATTCTCTCTATATAGGTGGCAGTTCTTTTGACTGGCGGGGAATGATGCCAGGTGAAAAAACTTCAGCTTTAAGATGGTGATGGTTATGATAGCCAGTTGACAAAGCGAGAGAGAGAGAGAGAGTAGTGAGTGTGGCTATGAGGGGTTGAGGGCATGGCGCTAGGATCATCTCACCATACATAGCTCGAACGAACTAGAAGATAAAAGAGGTTGCTTTGTGTGAGATTGGATTTGTACCCCCTTGGTTCTTTGGTTTGAGTGGCGTACTTACCTTGGCCATGAGAAGTTGAGGGCACGAGTAGGATCAGCTCACTATGCATAGAAAGAGGTTGCTTTCTGTGAGAAGAATTCTTACCCACAACTCACTATGCATAGGCGAAGAATTCTTACCCACATATCACTATGCATAGAAAGAGGTTGCTCTCTGTGAGAAGAATTTGTACCCACAGCTCACTATGCATAGAAAGAGGTTGCTCTGTGTGAGAAGAATTTCTACCCACTGAATAGGGCACTCGCCTTTCCTTAATGTCACCTATGTGGTTTCAAAGCTACCATGCTCACATTGCTAACTACATGTTCTCATGCAAGCCACTTTCACATGAGATGCGACCAGTATGTAGCACTTGTGTTGCCATTTCCCTAGCTTGCATAAACATTATTTAACAAATAATAATTAAAATACAAAGGAAAGTAAATACTTCTTAAGGAGAAAAAAGAGGGCTCTACAAATGCTTTAAAGCAAGGCCTCGATCTTACACCATAGTCTTTGCAACTTGACTCAAACTCTGATAAGCCACGTTCCTGAAGTTACCTCCCACAACTAATGCACAACTCCATAATATAGCCTTAGTCGTCAATATGTGCATCACCGAATGCTAGACAAAGGCTACAGACAAAGGAAACCTAACAACAAACTGATGGAATCAACCCGGTAAGCTAAACTGGTTCTAGATCCCGTCGAACCAAACCCCCTTGACCACCCAACATGACCAAAAGAGATGAGAGGGGGTTTCCATTCTACTTTTGCAAAAAATGCAATGTGGGTTGACTATAAGAAACTTTGAAAGATTCCCTTAAAGTAGAAGCAAATAAAACGACACCTTTCATTAAAAAAAATTTGGAACTTGACCATAGCCAGTGGCTCCTAAAGCGCTGCAACCCTTTCATGAAACAACGCCTTTCATTTAAAAAATTTAGAACTTGACCATAGCTAGTGGCCCCTAAAGCCTTGTACCATTGGCCTTCAACCATGCTCTAGGAACCTCACACCCCAGAGTCTCTTAAGTTTGGGCGAAAGAGGAGTCCTTGGATAAACACTTTGGTATAGTTGCATAACTATAGTGTCTGAAGCTTCGAACCTACCTATGTCACCCAATTAGTCAGTGAAAGCCCTCCTGAACAAATCATTTTGGTTCGCCAATTGTGACCCGTATCATGAAGAATAGAATTTAGCATAGCACTATAAAAAAGATTGAGCTTGAACATAACACTAGTCTCTTTGAAGGAGTCCCACCTCGCCTCTAAAACGTTATCCATAGGCGTTTCCACTTGACTCGACCTCTATTATGCAGTGCACATATTAACCTTAAGTAATACTAGTTGTTGGCACAATGTAGACCATGAGATCACCTCACCTATGTGAGCAAATGTTTAAGCACACCCAAGGGATTGAGGACAATTGGGTATCCCACCCTTTAATGGCTAATGGTTTAATGTAAATGTATTTGAATGGCTCAATTGAAACACACATGGGAAACAACTTAAGCACACATCCACAATATCGTATCCAACCAGAATGTCTAATAGCTTAGGTTCCATGGCTCAATTGAAACTAGTGTTTGAATAGCTTAAGCAATCTATCCTTGGTCACTATGCCTTTCCACTCTAAATGCCCCAATGTCATGCCAGTTCTTTGTCAACCTCACCATGGTTTCCTTTTGACATGCTCAAGGTTTTAATCCTTCATTGTGATGGGCACACCACTCACGTGGAGAGCATAACATGTTGCATGAGTTGTGAGCCACTTGGGTTGCCACTTGTGTGCTTGCTTTTTATGTTTTACTCCATATAGTGGCAGGGATTGCCCCTCATGGTTTGAAATTTGTAAGTATTTGACCTTCCAAAAGGGTTCTACTCTTTTCCTTTTTTTGCCGGCGTGAGGGGGCTGAGGGAATTAGTCATAAAGAGAACTTTATAAACTTTCACTCCATATTTGCCAAGAAACCAAAAAACCTTCAACACCCCTATTTCCCTCCACCATTCAAAAAAGACCACACCTTGAACAATTCTACCATTCGGGCAACAATAACCAAAAACAACAAAATCACCACCAAAACAAGAGGCTTCGATCACATGATTTTGAAATACACATTTAATCTTTTTCCACCATATGCATCATCAGAGGACATCTTTGATCAAAGTCAACACATTGAGGTTTGCTACCACTACAAGATAAGTGGGTTGTGTTTGTATAATGTCCCATTGCATTTACCATTAGCATAACGAGGCACCCTCCACATGGCTTGGGGCTTGGCGCAAATAGCTCTTCCTAGGGTCATGAGCCTTCTTGACTTGTGAAACCTTGATTTGGACTTGAGACCTTGTTTGTCCTTATTAGTTGACCTATTTGTCATTACATCATGCATAAGCCATCCCCTTTGTTGAGGCATTCCAAAGGGGTGAAGCATAGGATCGACATCCAACCACTAGGAGAGACTTGCTTCACATAGATAAATTGATGCATCACACTCTATAATTTCTAGGAAAACCCTTGTGCACCACGACAAGTTTATATTCTTTCACACCATCTCATTCGCTCAACAACATCATTTAGCCATGCTTACATCTCTAATATAAGGCACTCCTAGGCCACCCTCTTCCCAAGCTCAAGTGATCATATCCAAGAGATGGCATGAATTTCTTGCTTGGTCTTGCATCATAAGCATTTACTTTGTAGGCCAAAAATAGAAAGACCTTACACTGTTTATCCACATAATTAGGTTAATAACCAAAACGAACAAGAAATGAGCCATAGTGCAAGTAATGCTTGCAATACTTGGGTCCCCACCAAGCATTGGGCTTGTGGAGAGGAGAATGCATTTTGCATGAGTTGAGAAACCACGTCATGATTACTTGTCTATGGCTTGATGAAAAATGAGGGAATTACACAGGCATTGTGAGAATACCATTGTAGAGGGCAAGCCTTTGTCTCCATTTGGCACTAGATGACGTTGCCATTGCACCCACACAAATCTCCCATTGTCTTATCCAATCAAGGTAACCATCTAGCACAAGATGACGTTGCCATTGGTACCCCCACAAATCTGCACAAGGTAACCATATTGGCACAAGATGGCACTCCTATAGTTGCCTCTGTAAAAAATGGTTGTAAGCCTTTACTCGTAAGAGGTATCCATATGCATAGGATGGATGACGCTCTCATAGTTATGCCCACAAAATGGATGTAGCCATAGCTAGAGGAGATGGAGGTAGCCACGTAGAAACCCAAGCACACATTCTTAAAGACTTGCAAGGCTTGGCTTGGCTTGTCAATGTAGATGATGTGGTGTGGGAATTGTAACTTGTGACACTGAGTGGAGGGGTCTTTGCACTTGAATGTGAGAGATGACCTTGGCTTTGTGCTTGTGACTTGTAATTGGTGACCCATATAGGAGGGGTCCATTGCACTTGAGTGTGAGAGATTGGTGGTGACCCCTAGAGGAGGGGTCATTGGAGTGGAGGTGAGAGATGCCCTCCTTTGGCTTTGTGCTTGTGAGTGTTGTGGACGCTGCAAATTGTGGCTCGAGTGGGAACTGCGTGTCTGCCTATTTCTTTAGCAAGTCTAAATTCTAAAGATCACAATATCACATCCATCACCTCCCACGTTTGATCATACATAGGTAAGCCCACATCCATGAACGATTCACGCCCCAACTGCCTTACCCCCATGCTCAAGACGAGTGCTTTTATGGCGGTGCCCAAAGCTTGAACTTTTCAACCTTGGACCAAATACCCACCTTCATCTACTTTACCATTTACTACTCCTTTTGCTGGTTTTTTGCTTTCTCTACATGCAGCAACATTCCCTACTTCCTCATACTTCAGATAAATAAGCACCCTCTCTACTTTGCCACTTACTTTTTTCTCTATCTGTGCTCATAGCTCCCCTTATTTACTCACATTTCAGATAAATAAGCAGCCTGCTCTACTTTACCACTTGGTTTTTTCCTCTGCTATTGCTGCTCTGTGCTCATAAGCTTCCCTAATTTGCTCACATTTCAGAGAAATAAGCTGCCTGCTCTACTTTTACCACTTACTTTCGTGCTCATAGGAAACTTCCCTAATTTCCTCACATTTCGGGATAAAATAAGCACCCTGCTCTACTTTACCATATAGTTTTTCCACTCTGTGTGCTCATGGCTTCCTCACCTAGCAACCTTCCCTAAAGAACCCTGCTCTACTTGTGCTGTGCTCATAGCTTCCACAACTAGCAACCTTCCCTATTTTACTCACACTTCAGATAAATAAGCACCCTGCTCTACTTTACCACTTTCTATTCCTCTGTCTCTGCTCATAGCTTTCACATGTTCCTCACACTTGTAACAAGCCCTGCTTTTTGTTTCTTAACATTTTACTGGCCGCTACTGGGTTTGCAACAGCTTTTGCTGCTGCCACAGCTCGCTTTTGCTGCTGCAGCAAATAATAGCTCCTCAATATATTTTTACATATATAGCTCTCCTGCAAGCTAACCAAAGCTTGATCTTGTGAAGGAACCTACCCAAAGAGATGCAGAAAACTAAGTTTTAGGAAGCAACCTTCCCATTTAAGAAAGGAGCAAACTTCCTGAATGAATCCTCCTCCATGCCCTGTTTGTTTCGACTGTTACTTCCTGAATGCTCCTTCAATGGTGGAGGATCATATCAACCAAATCAAATCAGTGAAAAACCCAAGTTGGAGGCAATCTGTAATCTCAAAACAAAGATGTATATTACGAAGTGTACCTGTTTGACTAGAAGAACTTCAATCTGCAAACTGTAATCGAATCAAGATTGTATATTATAGAGCTACTTGTTTCCGTGCTTAGACTAATTCCTCTCCCAATTCGACTAATTCCTCTCCCAATTAGATTCATGTTCACGGCAATTTTGTTGCTGCCATAAATCCCCTGCTTCATCACCACATCTCTTCGACCCATTCCCTGCAATATTAATTAGCTCACCTCGATTCTTAGATCCTTGATTCGCGAATCCCCACGTCTCCCTCTCCTCTTTCATCAATGCAACTCTGTCATCTGCTTTGATAGCCCGCTTCCCCCACTCTATCAATGTGCCCCCGAGTCTCCCGAGTAGATCCTCCTCCCCTTCCTCTTTAATTCAATCCAATTCGACCCTCTTCCCAAGCCCTGTCATTGCTATTGCTTCTTGGGTTCGCTTGCCTTCTCCCTCTTCGCCAGCTTGCTCCCAGCTTTTTCAGCATTTGAGTTCGCTTGCCATCGCCAGCAGCACTCTGCAGCTGCTGCTTTGCCTTGATCGCTCCCATCAAAATCGACGCACAGGAATCCTTTTCATCTAGTGGGTTGGCTGCATATACTCCTTCGATTGATCGTTGCTCGTTGCGTGAGCTTCTCACATAGCTGGAGTTGAGCTCTCCAAGCCTGGATTGAACTGCGCAGAATAAAGCAAGGAAGCGAACAGGTGTGCTCGTCAATTTGCGCGAATCTGTTGCGCAGGTCATTTGGCAGAAGGTTTGGGATTGGCGGCGAAACAGAGTCGATGAGAGATTTATGGATCGGAGATTATGGATATTGAGCTCAGCTACAATGTTATTTTTCCGATGAAAGAGCGCTATGCAAGCTGATGGAATCCGGGAAGGATTGGTATTGTTATTTGCGCGAGGATTCGAGGCACCCTAACAACAACAAGCGAAAAAAGAGTCTTCTTTGTGACGATATTCTGTAGAATGTATTAGCGCAGAAGCTATAGCGATGGATTATCAGGTTTTTCTTGTGAGACCCCCGGGCACCACATCCGGAGGGCGTCCTGTCAAGGGAGTCACTCGGATTCTTAGAGTTTTAGAAGATGGAATATCGATCTCTCCGGTTCTCCCCGCTCTCAACGGCACTCCTATAGAATACAGATTCGAGCGTATGTCTAATGTGATGCCATCGCCAGATGACGATTACGAGCTCAAGTTCGACGTTCTGAATAGCAGTGGCGGAGGGCACGATACAGTGAGGTTTAGCTGCGATTTCAGATCATCACTCCTGACTGCCCTTCTCAACAAGCTGGACGACGTCAATGGGATTGGTACTCTCCTCTTTTGCCCGTCGCCTCTTTGAGTCAGATCCAGGATTTGTGTGCATTTACTCGCTTTTTCCGTTTCGGATCCAAAACTTGTCTGCATTTTCTGTTCATAAATCTCGTGCGAAACGCTTGCTTATTGGAAACACTGCATGCGCAAATTGAAATGACGAAGTCATCTCTCTTTTTCTTCACATGTACCACGTTCTGCGACAACTTCCTTGTTAATAAAAGATTATGACATTTTGCGGTTCCGTAAATTACCAGATCAAAGCCACCATTTCTGCGAAGGCAAAGTGATGAGAGAGAGAGAGAGAGAGAGAGAGAGAGAGAGAGAGAGGGAGATCGCTTTTCGTTAATGCCAACAGGTCGAAAATGTATAGCTCGCCTATGAGCTGAACTATGTATTGAATACAACTCTAGGACAGTTTAGCGAAGCAGTTTTCGCTGCCCTCATCAATTTACAAGCTCAGATCAGTATTGCTGTGTCTGGCAATGCCATCAAATATTTCAAGTCCATTGGACGTCTGCCGCAAATTTAAAGCAAGGTAGGTTCTGTATGTCCAAAACTCAAAGAATAGATCCCAGTCTTTCCAAACTTTCAATGAAGAAAATACCGAGTAGAAAGAGCGAGTAATGGAATTGACTCTGACTTGAGCTCATCCAAGTGGCATGATTGGCATATCCGGTGCTGCTTGGGTATCCAAACCATGCGGCCTTGGTATCATCGAGTGTCAATGGGAAGGTATGAGAAGAGGACCTAATGTGCTCGACAGCTATGCATAAAGCATGCGTCATAGATGGATCATGATGTGTGCAGCCCGTGTAATTGTGTCCCTCCTGTTGGAGTAAAGGGGGGTAGGACTTATTTTACAGATTGAGGGAATGCTTTGGCCTCAACCAGCTAGAAGGCATCCCGTCTGATAGGGTGATTGAGGTCTGACTCCATAAGTGATTCAGGCCATTTTTGGATAATACTGTGGCCCTTGGGCTGTTCAGGCTGTATATGAGGAGAATCTTGCTTTTACCAAGGTTGACCTTCATGTCTGGCTGTTATAGAAGACTTGTAAAGCTACGAAGTGTCTCTGCAAACGTCTAAAAGCAGCACTATGTTGATTACTAAAGCAAGGAGTTTATGCCAGTGATGACGACCCTTTTTTCAAGAGCATGTGAAAAGAGGACGGCTCATCAAGGTAGAGCCCATAGAGGGTAAGGGATGGGGAACACTCCTGCTTCACACCTATAATGCTTCTCACTCTCTTTAGACATGCCCTATTTGGTGTACACTTTGCCTACGAATCACTTGTACAAGGCCATAATATCCTAAGTGAGATCTTGTGCAATGCAGAGTCTGAGGCCATAAACTGAGGTAGGCCTATGCCACAGAGTTGAAGCCATCTGGAAGGCTAAAAAGCAGTAGCATGCGTTGTGTCTGTAGTTGTTTAGCCTGCTCAATGAGAGTGAAAAATTTGATCCTGAGAGCATTTGAAGGCTGCCTGACTAGTCACTTGCATACTAACTTGTTCACTGATGTGTATCTCTAGTGTCATGTTTGAAAGCCGCACATAATGATGAAAGCAAGATCTGGATGAGAGTATGTGCCAGTGATGACTTTGGTCTTCCTAGAGCATCTAAAGAGAGGACAATGACTTCCTGTGTAAGGCCATGATTGCACAAATGATATAGAGTTGAAAGCTTCCGCAGGTCTACAAACTACTAGTATGCTTTCTGTTTCTGATTGTTGGACCTTCTCGTAGAGCAAGAAAATATGACCCAGAGTGCAACATTTTGAAGTTGCTGACCAGTCGCCTGCATGCTGAGAGAGAGAGAGAGAGAGAGAGAGAGAGAGAGAGAGAGAGCTTTTATTAGAAAGACTGAAGGGTCTATGAGACTGAAAGAAACCTGATACAACAACGAGCTGAAAGGGTGGAGCCTTTAATCAGGCATTATCACCCAAACGTAATCAAATCTTATCAGATCTGATACATGAGAGAAATCTGGGCCCATGGCCGAGGTGGAAGCTCAAGGGGGCCCTGGCGATGAATGAGGCTGTGATGAGAGGAAACCTATGATAGAGCACTGACTGCGGTCTGTGCCTGCGGTCTACTGTTCTCCTAGCAGCTGCGCTACGTGATGAGCCACTGTAACCCCCGTTGGTAATGCCCCTGATCAAGTGAACATGGATGGGAGATCCCCAAGTATGACCTGTCTGTCCCGTCCCTGGCTTTGGATCTCGGCCTCACTGACTACCCATGATCTGCCAGTCTGTATGATCTGGCTGGAAAAACTCTGTGATCATGCTCTGGGTAGAGTCTCGCTGTGTGCCCTGGCCCTATCTCTGTATTCTGAGCAACTGCTGTCTGTGTCTTTCAAATCTCATGTATGAAGGCAGTGAGGCAAGTTTGATCTGGGTAAGAAAGGAAGTTGGAGAGCAGCCCGAAACCATCTCTGAATCGAAAGTGATAATGCCCCTCAAATCTCGTAGTACAGAGGGCACCTAAAAGCGAATGCTCCTCCGACTCGATATCATGGCAATCACACGGGGTGCATATGCGGCTCTCCTGAGGTATGTCCTCAGCTTGTCCACTCTCAATATGGAGTCAATGCGATAAGACATGGAATTGTCGGATCGATATCCTCAACGAATGTGGGGGGTGGATCCGGGTATATCTTGGTGGATCAATGAAGCCCTCCTCTGAAATCCGTAAATGAATGACCTGGTTGACCTCGTGATACGTGAGTGGGTCTGAAGGAGCCTCAATGCTATATTGGAAAGGGGGTAACCTATCCATGTGTAGCCCCAAACTCTCAAAGCACCTGCATGTGTGTGCATTCCAACACCATCAGCTGCTACGGTCATGGAGGAAGATAGGGCCAGCCACAGTGGTCTACGTCGTCCTGAGGTGCATGAGCCATACTCCCTAATTTGGTAAAGATATGTGATGACCCGAAATGTTGCATCAAGCTGCAGTGGACATGCACCAAACTCAGCCATAACAATCTGATGTCATGATTGTATAAAAGCCCACTTGAGACCCTACAGGATCTATGGGACTAGAAACCACTATCAAAACAATGGTAGCTCTTTACATCCATCTGATCCAACTACTGAAAATTCCTAAGTTGTTAGCATTTGCTTGGCCAGCCAGTCGGCCATGTCCAGAATTTTACTGCTGTGTCCCAAAATTTCCTTCACTTGGCTGTTTGATTCATAAGGACTGTTAGGCTAAGGGCATTGTTGATGTACTTTCCCTGATATACATGTATGCTCTATAGTGAAGGAGTGTGTGCTCTTCATTTTCTATTTCTCCTGTTGGGCAGATTTTACAGATTCTTGCCTCCCTTGAAATTCTTGGTTTAGTGTGAGAGCTGGTTCTTATCCTGCAGATTATGTGTCTTTTGAACGTTGAGGTATCTTCCCCGAGGTTATTCCGGCATTTTGTACTTCTCCATTGGATTAGTATCTTGCTTGTTGAATTCCAATTTTGCTCCCAGGTCTTGCCATAGTTTCTGCAGCATTTTCTACTAGCTCTCTGATTTACCCTTCATCCTCTGGGATATTTACAGTATGTAGCCCCATTGCTCCATCACCTGAGCCCCTCGTTGTGTCATCCTGTATATCTTGTTGCCTCCATGGTTTTTTGCGGGATTTTTCTTGCTCCATCTTCTCCTACCTTGTGAACATATGTTATGTACTGACACACGGCCTCCCCTTTGAGGGTTACCATTCCTGTCTCTTATAGCATGATGGAGTAGGGAGTTAGCACTGCTGATCTCTATCTCTCCTATGAGAAACCTTTTATGAATTGTTTCTATTCCTTTGCAGTATTCTATGGAGAGTCCAGGTGCCCAAGCTAGGCATCCAATGAAGACCACCGTTTGAACAAGCATTGTGTACAGGAACTTCCTCATTTCCTAGCTCCATAGATATACTTCTTGTATTTGTTTTGGAAGCTGTATAAGGCTTTCGAACCTGCCATAGCTCTTCTTTCCACGCATGTGTTCCTCTTGTAGTTGTTCTCAAACTCAAGCCCCATGTATCTGTAGGTTGTGACTGCTTCTAGGGATTCCCCTTTGAATGTAAAGGGCATTTGCTTGTTTCTTATTCTCATTACCATGATCTTTGTCTTTGCAGTATCGACTTCATCTCTAAGTGTTGGCAGAATTTACCTTAATGCATCCATATGAGTTTGCCTTTTGCAACGAGAACATCATCATCTACATAGACATACCGAGCAATTTGTACTACCCCTCCACTGTGTGCTTTCATTCAATCTTCTAATTCATCTGAATAAGACAAATTGAGTTGGCGAGGAGATAGCCTTGTTTGATCCCGTGTCATTGCTAATGACTATCATATGTGTGCAAGGAATGAATTGCAGACTTCCTCTTAATGATCCTGCAGTTTTCCTTAGCATCTCATGTGCCGCAATCCAACAAAAGAAGATTGGGAAGAGAGAAATGCTCTTGCTTGCAGCATGGTCAGGTATTATTTGATGAGCTTTGGGGTTATAGTAAACATGGCAGAGATAATATATTGTTCCTTCTCAATACATGAAGTTTGTCTTCTAAATGATGTGTGACCTGCAATGAGTCTTACGGTTCATCCCATTCCCATATGAACCGCCTATATTAGCATCATCTACACCTTTTTTGGGTGGTCGTTTGTTGTGGACACTCATTCTTTGGTTCCACATTGAATCGCATTCTTCTATTGGACTGAACTCTCCTACAGGTCCTTGACAAACTTTATCATGTCTTCCCATGCCCCTTTCCTTCCGTGTTATTTGTTTCCCTGTTGCTTAATGCTCAAATTATTTTTCTCTTAAGAATCTTCTTTTCTTCTATCTTATGAGCTTCTTGTTTTCTCTTTTCCATCACTTCACCCATTGGCCATTCAGCTGTAGGTTTCAGACAAGGATTGGATTATTAAATTTCTTCACAGTCTCTGGTCTGGCATTCAGTGGTATGTCCGTAACTTTAGGCCAACAACGCACGATAACACTTATGAGCTCCCTCAGAAGTCATAAGCAGGGGTCATGGACCCAAAGGACTTCTCAATAAGAAGTATTAGGATACCTCTGGGCAGGTGGGTTCCAAGACCAGCAGCTCCTCAGATAGCAAGCCCGCAATTGGCAACCAGTATGCAGATGTTCTCAATGGGGAGGAGAAGCTATAGCTTTGCGAGTCCACATCTGTGTAGGCTCTTCTTTGATAGCCCACTGTCGGAGCCATGTCTATCAATGGGCCTCATGAGTCTAGAATTGAGTCTAGCGACCTATTTCACTGACTGCCACTCTTCATTTTCAACTTCCTCATCCTCTAAATTGCTAATAGGGGTGCTCTAGAAATGAAACTAGAGCAATTGGTACAAGTGCATTGGGCAGGGCTCCATCTCTTGAAAGACAATATACAGCACATTGCAACAGTCATGTTGATGCATGTGCAGCACATTCTAGCATTTTTATACAGAGAGAACTCTCTCCTTGGTTTTAATTGGGTCATAACATTCAGGCATCATATTAATCCTACTTATATATGAACCATTGTGCCGATTGGACAATCGACTACTATTGTGTAGTCATGTGTACCATGGTTGTCATGATCTGTGACGTATTCCTTTCTCTATTTCTAGACTTATGGATGGTTTGATGAATGGACACTTGTGGAAGGGTATGCCCTTTCGACGGGACACTTCCTATGAGGCACAACCCTTCACAAGAGACATCCTACTGAAGAGACATTCCTATTGTAATGTACCCTCTCATCAAGGGTCACACCCTTCACAAGGGGTACACACCTCTTCATGCACATACCCTTTGGAGTACACACCTTTTCATGTGTGACTCTTCACTCTCTATATAAGAGAGGCCCAATTGTATGGATAACACAACATCTACCTACAGACATTCAAGCAATACAATTATTCCTTGTTCTCTGCTATCTCAGTCTCCTTTCTGTTCCTTAGCACATTTTTAAATATAGTAAATCTAGGGTTTCTTACAGTGGTATCAGAGCAAAATTCGCTCCTGCCTGTTGGAAATGCCCCCCACCTTCTAGCGCCGATCTGATACAGCTTTTCTGCTAGAAGGATATCCATGCACATTGTGCATGGAAGAGATGGAGAGGATGAGCGTAAAAATTTTTAGCGCCAACCCTGCCTAAAGTCATCTATGGCCTCTCCGTCTCCCGCCCATCACGAGTTGATGTGAATGGACACGACAAAAATCGTGTCTTTTCAAGTGCTTGGGCTGTCCCAAAACCAAGGGACGCACCTTTTCCACCATCGGACACACCTTTTGATGAAGAGTCTCGACTCTTCACTCAAGGGACACACCCCATCGTGGACAAAAGGACACACCTATTCATGTAGGGACACCCCTTTTAAAAATAGGGACACACCCCTTCATGTAAAGGTGCACCTATTCCAAGGGTCACACCCCTTCGAATAGGCACACCTTTTAGGCACCAAGCACCTATAAAAGGGTACCTAGAGGGGTAAAAAGGAAAAAAAAATAAACCCATCCCCCACCCTTAGGTTTACCCTAGCTACCCTAGGGTTAACTAAACCCCCAAATTAATTTTTGGGCAACTAACCATTTTAGGCAGCCCCAACGAAAAGAGGCGCACCTTCTTTGATATTCCGTATGGCCTGCACCGTACGGATCTCCCCGCAGCAGTAGCCGCCTCAGCCCGTGGACCGTACGGATCTGCACGCCAGCCCTTGTGCAGCCCTAGCCTCGCCAGCACGCCAACATTCCTGCGCAGCCCTAGCCTCACCAGCACGCCAGCCCCCTGCGCAGTCATTTGCCTCGCCATAGGCAGCCTAGCCTTGCCCATTTGCGGCCCTGGTTACCTGCTATTCCCTGCCAGCCTGCAGCGTGAAATCCGTGACAGCTCTGCCTTATCTGCGAAGTCCAGCCCTGGGAACTGCAACCAGTTTTCGCCATTGACAGCCTGCAGCCCCCCCCCCTTGTTTTGCCATCTTTTCCTGCCAAATCAGCAACAGTAGCAGCCTCCTCTCGCGATGAAGACAGCCTGTTAACAGCCTGGACCAGACAAGCCTCGATCCGCTCCTCGCAAACCACTGCAACATGGATCTCTGGACAGCGATTTGCAGCCTTCTTCTACGCAACAATTTTGTAGATTAAATCATTGCCAAGTGGAGTCTTTCCAATCTGCTTTTAAGGATTCTCTTGCCATTAACAAATTACAGCAAATGAAAGAATCTCCCTTAAAGCATGGAAACCCCTGGTAATTCACCCGACATTTCAAGGACACCTCAGGCACCATCTACCACACAATATCGTGTTTAGATTGCACAACCAGCCCATTTTGGAGCTTTTGCATCTTGGGTCTTCTGTGTCACGTGCCCTCCTAGTGATTTGGACCACATCCTATATCTTCTGCGTGAGGCACCTCAGTTACATTACTTCCTCAGCACAGTACAGGTTGTGTTCCACGAGACACGAAGATACCCAGAACCCAATATTCCTCAAGAGTTTGCTGTCCATCTTTGGAGAGAATTTTACCCCTCACCTTCGGCATCTCCAGGGTACTCTCCACCTCCTTCAACTCCTAGATATCCTCCTATACAGGTTGTACCTTCCCCAAGACAGTATTTACACTATGAAGGCACTCCTTCTCCTGGATATCCTCCATTTCCGACAGCAGCTCCCTATCCTTTCTCAGATCCGTGGACTCTGCAACCTACTCCTGTACTCTCATGAGCAATAACACCACTTTCGGCATCACCAGTGTTACCTCAGACAGGACCTCCTTTACCAGACTTCCACTGGTGGTTCCATCCTGCCTCGCCTGCCCCCTCCAATATGAGCAACCTCAAGGAGCAGCCCGAATCCTCTTCCAGGAATGGTACAAACTAGAGCGCAAGTTCGCGCTTTTCTCACAGGGATCTCCGATATGTCGCAACGCTCACGTGAAGCCTCTCCAGAGATCAAAGACTCAAGTCCAAAAAAGACCCTTGAAGTCAATGTACAAGGCGATTCACTACTGCAACTTCAAATATCCCAGCTTCAGGACAGCATCTCCGACTTGGTCCAGAAAGTTCAACAACTTCAAGATTCTCGAAGTACCACACATACAGAGGATGACGTGACGCAACCAGACGACTATGCGGATTCATTCCCACCAGAGGTAGAAAACACTGAACTATGTGTCCTCTACCGTTTACTTCAAGCTTCCAAAACTAAAAGACTTGACATCAAACTTCCGAAAGCCTACACTGGTCAACGCAATCGCCGAACAGTTGACCAATGGCTCGCAAAAATACGCATGTATTTTGCTACTGTTGACCTCACTGAAGGCAAAAAGATCGCCTTGGTAGCCTCCCTCCTCAAGGATACATCTTTTCTATGGTGGCAAAGACGCTTAAAGGATGGCAAAAGTATGTTAACATGGGAAAGTTTTGAACACGTGCTCCGTAAGCAGTTTATACCTACCAATGCGGACTTCCAAGCACGTTCAAAACTCCGACAGTTGGAGCAAACTGGCTCCCTGTCTTCCTACATCTCTCAGTTCACCACATTGGTACTGGAGATTGATGGTTTAACTGAGGATGATCGCCTTCATGCTTTCATCTCAGGCCTAAATCCCTCGTTATGCATTGATGTCCTTAAAGCAAACATCACCACCACAGCTGGCGCTATTGCTTACGCAGAGCGCATTACAGATTTCTAAAACATAGGGAAGCAGAGTGCTAATTGCACACAGAACTCTACTATGGCCAAAGGTGCTCGCCCTCAAGATAACACCAGGTTTCGAAAAAACTTCGGTAATCAAACTCCTCTGTAAGACTTGTGTATTCTCTGGGTCAAGCAACACACTTTAGCTTTCCACCGACTTAAAGAGGAAATGGCCCAAACACTAGTTTTGACCTTTCTTTGTCATTCTTACTAATGCTACTGTGCAGGATTTTGGGGCTGTGCTCATGCAAGACAATCATCAGCGATAGTCTCAAGATCCCCAGAAGCCTCAGAAATCATTTGCTGGATTTCAACAGAAGCACTCCTCCAAGGATCGTGCTTCTTCTTCTTCACAAAGTCATTACCAACATCCCTAACATAAAGGTGCGGCCACTGACAAGAAGAATAGCTCTAGCACAAAAGGACTTTGTACCATCTGTACAAGTGACCATAGATGGTTCGCTTGTCCCAAGCGACCAAAGCAAAATTCCAATATGGAACCTAGCACTTCCCAAAGATAAGATGATATCTCAGCACAAGACAAGAAAGGCAAAGCTGTGCGAATGGCGAATACCATCCACCTGAGCCTTGCCAGCAACCCCGAACCTTCCCTGGCCACTCAAGTACTTTGTGTTCAAGGATCGATTCGTGGAACAATGGTCACTACCCTCATCAATAGTGACTGCTCTCATAACTTCCTAGCTAGCTCTATGGTCGACAAACTCCGGTTGACCACCAGTCCTAGTCTCATGGACTATCAGATTGAACTCGCGAATGGAACTACTTTCTTGTGCAACACCAGGATCAAAAACTTGTCTTTTCGCATCCAACATTATACGGACAAGTTGAACTTCGACATCATGCCTCTTTCTCGGTACGATGTCATACTCGGACAATAGTGGCTCTACGACTATGATCCATCAATCAATTTTTGCAGCCATACTATCCAGTTTGTCCACCAGGGAAAACTTATTGAGCTAACTGGTTCTAGGGACTCTCCTTTAACCCCAGTTGCCTCTGCCCTACAAGTAAAGAAGTGGGTTCGTAAATGTCAAGTAAAGACTTCACTTCTGTTGGTTACGGCAGTAGAGGAGACACCAACAAAGGATCCTCATGAATACCTCAACTAACCTTTTTTCCAGCCCTACCTGGATATTTTTCCACAGGAATTGCCAAAGCAGTTACCACCTCGATGACCAGTGGATCACCCAATCGAACTTATTCCCGGCAGTAATCCACCGTCGAAACCTCCTTATCGGGTTTCTTACACTCAAAATGAAGAAATCCAAAGACAGGTCACCGAACTACTCGACAAAGGTCACATTCGGCCCAGTCGCAGCCCTTTCGGATCTCCTGTACTACTTGTGGAAAAAAAGAATAAGTCAATGCGCCTCTGCATCGACTACCGAGTGCTCAACAAGCTCACTATCAAAAACAAGTATCCATTGCCTTGCATCGATGACCTCTTCGATTAACTTCTACACGCAACACAATTCTCAAAGATTGATCTTCGTTCAGGTTATCATCAAATTCGCATACGAGAAGGCAATGAATACAAGACATCTTTTCGAACAAAGTATGGACACTATGAATGTTTGGTCATGCCCTTTGGGTTAAACAATGCCCCGGCCACATTCATGACACTAATGAACGACATCTTCAGGCCTTTCCTCGATAAGTTCGTCATCGTTTACCTCGATGACATCCTCGTTTTCAGCAGATCCCTACATGAGCACAAACAACATCTTCACCAAGTTTTTGAAGTTCTCCGCGCAAATTCTCTCTACATCAACATTGAGAAGAGTGAGTTCTTCAAAACCCAACTCGAATATTTGGGACATGTTATTTCCGCTCAAGGCATCTCTGTGGATCCCAAGAAGGTCGAGGTAATCCGAAACTGGCCTACTCCTAAGAATGTTCATGATGTCCGCTCTTTTCTCGGATTGACAAACTTCTACCATACAAAGGTCTATCAGTTTTCCGAAATCGCAGCTCCTATGTCCGAATTATTGTAAAGCTCCGCAGTTTTTCAGTGGCTTCCCGAAACAGAGTATATTTTTCAACAACTCAAGCAAGCACTCACTACCACACCAGTTATGGCTATTGCTGACCCAAACCTTCCATTTGAGGTCATGACCGACGCTTCCGACATCGCTACAGGAGCAGTGTTGATGCAAGAAGGTAGAGTTATTGCTTTTGACAGCCATAAACATCCTGATTTACAAACCCGATACGCGGTATATGATAAGGAGTTTCTTGCCGTTATACATGCTTATCACCCTTGGAAACATTATCTCATGGGAGCCGACTCTGTGGTCAAAACAGACCATCACTCTTTAAAGTATATCTTTACTCAGCCAGTCATGAACGCTCGACAAGCACGCTGGGTTGAGTTTCTGGCCAACTTTCACATGACCATTGAGTACATACCAGGACTACGCAATGTAGTTGCAGATGCTCTCAGCAGGTTACCTCTAGCATCAGCTATGGTAATCTCTACATTATCTGTGGATGTTCCGAATTCATTCAAAGGAAAGTATTTCAATGATAAAGACTTTGGCATAGCAGTACAAGTTCTTTCAAAAGATCACCCTTCGACTTCCAAACAGAAGATTTTCTCATCCTATTCTTATACGGACGACCTTCTGTACTATCAAGATTGCATCTGTGTACCACATGACAAGGATGTTCGACGTCTTTTGTTAAAGGAGCATCATGTAGTTCCTTATGCTGCTCATCCAGGCATCAACAAGACTTATCGGTTACTCAGTGCAACATACTACTGGCCTCAGATGAAAAGCGACGTCATCAAAATGGTTACATCTTGCTTATCTTGTCAACAAATGAAAGCAAGCCAACGACTTTCAATAGGACTTCTTCAGCCTCTTCTAGTTCCAACTGAAAGGTTGGGAACGTATTTCCATGGATTTCATTACAACACTACCACGATCCTCCAGAGGTAACACTTAGATTATGGTAATTGTTGATCGTTTGTCCAAAATGGCACACTTTGTTGCTTGCAAAAGCAGTGCCCAGGCTCCGGACATAGCCAAACTCTTCATACAACACATCTTCCGACACCATGGATTGCCTAAGAATATCATATCCGACAGAGATCCTAAGTTTACTAGTCACTTTTGGATTTCACTGTTCGAATCTTTGGGTACAACTCTACTGTTTAGTTCAGCCTACCACCCAGAATCAGATGTCCAGACTGAAAGAGTCAACCAAGTTCTGGAACAAATGCTTCGACATTATATTCAGTCACGCCTAGCAGCTTGGGAAGAGTATCTACCACTCCTTGAGTTTGCTTATAATAACTCTTTCCATAGTGCCATCAGCATGACTCCATTCCAAGCAGCTTATGGACACACTCCGATTGTACCAACGAATTTGTACTTTAACATCGAGTGGCCCTAGCTGATCAACTGGTTCAAGAAATGCAAGACATTCTACTCCAAGTCAGGGATCATATGCGAAAAGCGCAAGAGCGGTATCAACGGTCTGTCAACAAACATAGACGTCGCCTAGAATTTAACACTGGTGACATGGTGCTATTATTTGTAGCCAGCCCCACATCGCTATAAGACGGTTAAGTCTGTGTTTCCTAAGTTGCGACCAAGATACTATGGACCTTTCCGGATCGTCAAGAAAAAGTTACAAATTGGAATTACCACCATCATGGGGTAAAATCCATCCGACATTTCATATTTCTTGGCTAAAGACCTACATTCCAAGCGATGAAGCAGTTCCTCCTGCAGATGATTATGTCCCAGAAATCGAAGACGATTATGTTCTCCTTATTCCTGAGCGTATTCTGGACCATTGACAGCGAGAGACTCGACATTGACTTATCACAGAATTCCTTGTTCTTTGGCGAGATCTGGACGACTCCGACGCTACTTGGCAAAATGATGAAGACTTGCAGCAGTACCCTGACATTTTACAGCAGTATTTTCAGAATTTACAGTGATATTTTCTACATCAGTTCATTATCTCCACTAGGGTCTTCTTTTGAGTGGGAGGGGATGTCACGATCTGTGACGTATTCCTTTCTCTATTTCTAGACTTATGGATGGTTTGATGAATGGACACTTGTGGAAGGGTATGCCCTTTCGACGGGACACTTCCTATGAGGCACAACCCTTGCCCTTTCGACGGGGCACTTCCTAAGAGGCACAACCCTTCACAAGAGACATCCTATTGAAGAGACATTCCTATTGTAATGTACCCTCTCATCAAGGGTCACACCCTTCACAAGGGGTACACACCTCTTCATGCACATACCCTTTGGAGTACACACCTTTTCATGTGTGACTCTTCACTCTCTATATAAGAGAGGCCCAATTGTATGGATAACACAGCGTCTACCTACAGACATTCAAGCAATACAATTATTCCTTGTTCTCTGCTATCTCAGTCTCCTTTCTGTTCCTTAGCACATTTTTAAATATAGTAAATCTAGGATTTCTTACAATGGTGTGACTTGATCATTGTTTGTTTACCACATTTGTATGGAATGGCAATTGACCTACTTCCTTATACAGTATGGTTGTCTTGTGTAATCATGTGTACCGTTGTGCTGATTGGACAATCGACTACTATTGTGTAGTCGTGTGTACCCTGAATGTTGCTTGTGGACTTGTTACCAGTATGGAACATAGATTGACACGCTTCGTTACATAGTATGGATTGCCTAGCACCTTTGTTGTGAGACTTTGCACGCTCTACAAGTGGGTCCATACAGTTTGCTAGTAACAATATAAATTATTTCATTGAAATTGAAACTTTTCATTGTCAAAGAAACATGGATCTATCACTGAACTTGCCAAGTCTCAAGCTTGAACTTTCTATCTCAAGTTTCATCTGACGAGCATGCCTTTCGGCATGTTTGAGTAGGGCCTATGGGATATAAGGGCACCTTTTTATTATACTTCAAAGAAAGAATGGGTTTTCAAAACTTGGGCCCTATTTTTGAAACTTTTGGAAGTGCCAAAATGAGAAATGTTTCTGTTGACTATGAGTTTGTAGAAGGTGTACAGCCTTGTACAAGCTGTAAGTAGCCCCCAACAATGGTTTTGCAGGTATCTATGGCTTGCAATTCAGAGAATCATGCAGGCTTGTTCTCAGTTTACTTCTTAGGAAGCAGCTTCTTGGTTGTTTGAAGCACCTCTTATTGCAAGTAAAATTGTCCTCCAAAGAACTTGTAAAAGTTCTAATTCCATCGGATTGATGCATGGCAGCTACATTAGATATAGATACTTATGGATCGAGATGATGTGACACGATGATATGGGCCATGCACTCTTCTTTGCCTATGGCGGCCTTTGTTTCCTTGATATCTTCATGTGGCATACAGCAAGTATCACAAGGTGTCCTATGTGATAATAATATGATCATAATGCATAAGCAAGGGCTTTTGAGTCTGTCGTGTTAGAGCTGTGGTAAAAAACCAGAACACAGGAAAATAGTTTCCTAATCATATATTGCCAGGGTACATTAGCAGATGGATAATAAGATGAGGCAATTGTTGCATGCAAGCAAGCACGCATGCCAAAGCTTGTCTTTGATTAGGGAAAGGACTCAATTGATGGGGGAGCGTATAAATGCCAGAGGTTGTGAGTTTATTTTGATGTCTATTGCAGTACATAAGAATAGGCGTTCTTGATGAATTGCAGAGACAAACATGCTGTGGTGAAGGGGGAGCAACGAACCTTGAGATGGGGGCTGAGAAGGGAGGGGGGGAGAGAAGCCTGAGCAGGACTGGATAGAATGAGGCGGCAATTGCGCACAAACAATTGTCAAATCAGCCCAGTTTAAAGCAACTTCGGGATTTTATAATTACAAGTATGCATTTAAAGGGAGGGGGATACATCTGGCCAGACACACCCAAATGGCGCCCGGGGGGTGGAGATTTTCATGTATGTGAACAATGCAGTATGGAATGTACTGTGCTGGTCGTACGATAAAGTGTAGTATTTAAACTGTATATGATATGTATACTGATCTGTTCAAAGCTCTCCAAAACCTTTTTTGTAGTTTACAGTGCAAAGTTTGGGAGTAAGCCATAGCTTTTCATTGAAATCTTTCTATTGAATGTAGACTTTGTGCTATACTGCCAGCCTTTGTCAGTCCAGAGAGGCTTTTTGCCTTGGGAGAAGTATTAGAAACGCCGCATGTTTATCTGTATGTCATTGTAGTTGTTGTTATGGCACTGATTACACAAGAAGATGTATAATTAATTTCGCAGCTTGGTCATTGCAATCCAAAACTTTTCTTTCAGTTTACAGGGCTAAGCTTGGGAGGAAACCCTAGCTTTTCATTTTCACTTTTCTGTCAAAGGTAAGCTTTTCTCTGCGCTGCCAGCCTTGTCATGGCTATGGAACGCTCTCAAAAATAGGAATGTGGGGTGTTGGTTTGTATGTAATCACATAATTAATCAAGTGGACTTGCCGTTATTAGTGTGACCTCAATCAATTTTAGGCCTTGACGACGCAATGGGGCATCATAGCATGTAGTCTTTGCTATGCATAATCATCTTTATGATTTGTTCTGCGAGGAAAACTGCAAAATGAAGATTGCATGTGTTTTCTATATTATGAAACTAAAATTGAAATCAGTTTGATTTTTTCCCTCCCCCCTGCTACAAATATATTGATGTATCCCCTCTTTTCTTCCCTATGCAGGCACAGATTTCCCTCTGAAAAAACACAGTCATCAGCGTGGTGGCCTGGTGGATGCCATATTGCGTGTTCGTAGTGCTTCAATTGTAAAAATGGTGAACACGGGAATTCGACAAGAGCGCCGAAAGGTTTTGTAATTTTCTTTTTATACCTGGGGACTCTCGAGTAGAAAGAAGCAAGTTCTATGAAACATGTTGCCCTGCTGTTCAATGGGGATGTGATTTTTTATTTATTTATCCTAATCACACAAAAAAATATTGTGAAGAAGCACATCATTTGCTTGATGGCATTATACTTGATAGCTTTGGGCATGTAGTGACCTTTTGAAGGCTGCTGTAGACAATCTGTTGAGAGTGTTGAAATTGCCTTCAGGCCAAGCCTTGCAAAATTGCTTTGGCCACAACATTCATTAAGGTGGTCACTGGCTGTGCTTCCTGGCTACCCATCACTAAATTGCAATGGGTGGCCGATATGTGCCAGTTTGATATACTGGCCATTGTGTTCCATGTGTCTTCCTTGGGTTATCGAGGACACTAATTGGGCACCTATATGAACTGAGTGACTTCTTCCTCAGCACCAAGCCCTGAATCTCTATCTCGTTAGGGGAGCCTCCGGTTGCCTTGACCTTAAAGGCCTAGACTCCTTGTGTGTTCTAGGCAATCATACCCCAAGTGAAAAGCAACAGTGCACGGCAAAGGCGAGCAGTAATCGTGAGCTTGTTGCGAAAGGATTCCTTCTTCATGATATTTGGGGCATCCCAAAGGGCCACCAATGTCTGCATTTAAGGGCTGGGTGTGGGACTGGAAAGAGCCCAGCCATGAGCCCGAATTCAGGGCCGGAGGCCCAGGTGGGGGTTTATAAGCTTGGTTGTTCGTGAACAACATAGAGGGAGGAGCAGAAGAGGCCTACAGATGCTTGGATTCAGGACTTGCTGCAGCAAGGGCCCAGCAGCAGTCACTTTAAGATTAGAGAGCAGAGTATACAAGCAATTCTTCTCTACTCTTGGCCCCCAGATATACTGAACCACTTGACTTCGCCTAAGATAGTCCTGGATTGACTCCTGGTAGGATTCAAGACTCCACTGGCATGTGTCCTCCTCTTGATCTGAATGAGCTAGGTGCCTTCATGTGTGCATGTGTCAACATAGGTGTCTCCAAACCCTCGTCAGACTATGGATGATAGGTAAACCCTCCCATCATAGGGGGTTCTTAAAAAGGCATGGCTTGCTAGATCTTGCTGTATTGAGGAGTAAGACTATGCAGTAGGGAAAGCTTACAAGGCACTTCTACTGCTTTGCGCATAGATTGAGGCTTTTAATGACATGCGTGTCCAACAAATCGTAATATTGCATGCCTAGGTCAATGATGCCGAAGCCTCCCATTGAATTGGGTATGATCATTGATGCCATGCTACCCTCACATGCATATCACATATGCCTTTAGATTCAACCATTACATGCGCATGTTCTGTCACGTGAGCTAGCCTATACACCAATGATGAAAACATTAACATGGGGCTATGTACTGAGTCATGGCTAATAGAACCTGGTTTACCACCAAAGCTTTCCATGCAATTGAGTGCTTGGCAAAGCTCAAATATCAAAGCTTGTTGTGATACTCTTTATATCCGAGGTGATTTATTGCTGTGCTGAAATATCCATCCCCACCCTCTACAACCTATTCATCTCATGGTGGGGTACAAAGATGGATTTGACGAAGCCTGATGTTTCCCCTTGTGAAAGAGAGTCCCCCTGGCTTGTAAGAAAACCATCTCGCTTGTGCTAGTTAATTGTAACTACAAAGGTTATGCATTAACAATTCATGGGGTAGCCTTGCTAGTCATTGTCATGGTTGAATCTTCCCTTCACCTCTGAAATGCTGATAAAAGCTCAGTATGAAGAATTGAGCTCTCCTACCTTGCAACTCCTCCAGTCTCTCCTGTGATGCAAATAGCTTACCTCTAAGGAAAAGGAAGTCGCGGAAACTTCTTTCTCTAGCTACCTCAGCCGTGACACGGAGAGCAAACGATGGAGGTCCGACCTATCACAACTTTTCTCATAGGAGATTGCCTGAGACGAGGGGTCACTCTGAACATAGCTCAGTGGGTTCAGAGATCAAGGAGACCACGCCCCGCTCTGCCACCACAGCATGAGACAACTAGACAGATGCAGATTCGAGACATGTTTGCCGCTCATAGACCAGCCTCCACAGTGCTGGGTTTTGGATTCTAAGTTCCAGCTCCAGCTCCAGCTCTCATCGTACTTCAGATAGTACATGATATGATATGTTTTGTACTTGATTTTGCTATAGCTCTTTATTTCAGCATAGTACTCAGCAAGGGCCTTAGCGTGCCCTTTGCTCCAGCCCTTTGTGCCTTGTATGAGTTTTTCCCTTTGGTGTATTCTGCACTTTGTCCCATAGGCCCGCGAGGCCTCCTATGGACGTTAATATATATATATTTCTTTCTTTCTTTTCTCTCTCTCTCTCTCTCTCTCTATATATATATATATATATATAAAATTGTGCTTTGCTATCTCACCTTTTGCTTTTAATTGGCATGCAACCATGACTTTCTCTAGAGCCCCCTCCACCCAGCCTAACCATCCATGCCTCTCTGGTATGGCCCCGAAGATCTGGGACTCTGACTGTACTGGTGCCCCAGGTCTAGAGGCTGATGTAACCTAAGTCAACACTGGGTCATGGTTTTGGGGAACAAATCCTGACAGAATACCCACGTGCCCTCCTCTAGCGTGGCTCCACTGACTGACATAGAATCTATCTAATTTGGCTAAGGAGAGTGAGCCGAGACCCCCTAAAAGGAGAACTGTAGTCTGTCTACCAGATGAGAAAAGTTATCCAACCGAGATGCATCATGAAGACCAGCATGAAGCAAGAGATAGTCCCACTCCATCCTTTCTTGTGTGATAATCCTTCACTCTAATTGATCTTGTCTTCGAAGAATTTAACCATGTTGAAATCTCCTCCAACAATCCAAGTGTGAGCCTGTGGAAGAGTCTGACACGTCTCTACCTTGGTATAGTGGAAGTGCCATCTGTTGGACTCCAAATAGTCCTACTTTCCATCGGACTCCAAATATGCTCTACTCTGACCCTTGGTAAGTGATCTGCAAACCTAGTGCCATCCGTTGGACTCCAAATAGTCCTACTTTGACCCTTGGTAAATGATCTGCATCTGCCAATCCTTGCCTGTGCAGCTTATGGCCCTCAATAATATAATATCCGGAAGGGATCCCAGGGAGATGAATGATGTATCTACAGCCATCGAGGCCCCTCACATTCCATGGAATGGTGGATAGTCTAGACATAAGCTGGAAGTGAGGAGGTGCCAGTGGCATTAACATGGATATCCCTTGAGGAAGGAACAGTCCACAAGAGCTCTCTGACTGAGCGCCAGACTTTACGCAACTGACAAATGATAGCAGTACACAAATGATAGCAGTACTCTGTCTTGAAGCGAGGCCCTGAATGTCAAACTAGCGCACCCAAACGGTCTAAGAGAATGTCACGGTCGACCATGAAAAACAGAAAAAGCAATGGTTGTCCTCCAAAGCCCGACCCAAGTACCCGCTGATGTGAGTGAACTGTGATCCAACCAAATGATGGACGATGGAATTCTGTGTCCTGTGCATCATATGCCCTGGAAGCTTGCCATCAATCTGCTTTGAAGTCCATTATTGCCATGCGATTCAAAACCACCTGAAGTGCAGTTAAAGGTATGACCCCCTCTAGTAGAAACTGTGGAGCCTAGATACTCCTCTGACTCACCTGACTGTCTGCAAAAATTGTGATTGGCTGAAGTCTCTAATAGCCCTCCTCCACAGCTCCTGGTGACAAGTGAGACCAGAACGTAGAAGGGAGATCTCTGTCTGCAAACTTGCTACTGGTCTTGGAAACACTTATCTGCGGCAATGTATCCCTCCCCAAATTGGAAGCAAGACATGAAGAGAGAGACTGCATGGGAACCCTGGTCCCTCTTTTGGTATAAGTGAGTTGAGGCTCTAGGGCAAGTAGGGATGGCAACAGTGGAAGGAACTGTGGGCTGTGACTGTCTCGCACCATCTTTGCTGGAAGCGGTTCCCAAGCATCCAACCTATCAAGAAACTATGAGACCACGTGTGCATAAGACCTTTGACCAGTTGGACATTCTGGGGCTCGGGCAAAACAACAAACTCAGGGGTGAGTCCTACAAGATGCTCCTTGTATGTTACATGTATGAAAATCAGGATAGAGCGACAAGTCTGTCCGCACAGCGGCAGCAAGAGAGCCTGAGCTGCTTCCGTGCGTAGCACTCACAGTAGTAAGGCCACCTAAGATGTGACTAGGGTCATCTGATCTGAATCATCTACTACTAGGGAGAGAATCCCATCCTGCGGTAATGTGATGATACTGTAGCATGAGAGGAGCACCTCCTATCTTTGGCCCTTGCTGTGAAGAAAGAAGGCGACCACTGAGACTCTGCATAGAATCCTGAGGTGATTTCATGACTGGAGCCTCATGGGACTGAAGCAAGAGATGTTATTTTTCAATCTCTGATTTTTTGAGACTTATCCATATGTGTACATTTATTTACCACAGTGTGAGAATTTTCCATATGTGAGCATTTTGTTTTTTTACTTTCCCTTATGTTGCTTCCTGATTCCATGCATAATTTTTTAGAAAGCACACCTCATTTGTTTCACCCTGGCCACCAGAACCCTGTTCTGTCTAAATTAGGAGCTGTGACTTGCCTGCCTGGTCAGTAAATGGATGTGATGGGCGTGATTTGTATTTAGGTGACAGGGATCCCTGCTCATGCTACATGCACGGCTGACGCACAGGGTCACACATGTTACATCCGTGTATCTTTCTTGGTTATTATGCCGATTGTGTGATCAAACCCTTAGTTGTAGGTGTATACTGCCATTTACGTCTTGAGTATACTCACCAATTGACTAAACCTTGTTTAGACAAGGATTTACCATGGAGGGTTGTGCCTCTGAGATGTCTCTTTTGATTGGTTGCCAAGCTCTTAGTTTTGTTTCTATATTATTGCATTTACACCAAGGTATTTTCTTCTGTGAGGGCTTTGAGATTGTTTGTTTTTTTAATTTTTTGAAATGACATTGTTAATGCCCTTGACACTCCTAATCTATCCTAATTGCAGATTAATCCAGCAAAGAAGATGAACTTTGTGGACATTTTGAGAATGGAGATTCTTAGTGATGATGAGCATGTTATTCTGCTGTACTTCAAGTCCAGGATCATGAGGCTATCTTTGAAGGATACATCACCTTTCCTCCTCTCACTTCAACATAATATGAAAGTGAGTGTGAACCCCACATTTTTAAATCCGGATTACTCTGTATGACTGCTTGATGGTGTTTTCAGGTTATACAGTACATTGGAAAAGCTTGCACTTCCAATGACATGCCTTAAATAGTAGATCCTGAATGGGTATTGTGATTTATTAGCTTCTTACTATGGTTGCATTGTTTATTGAAATGGGTTGGAGAAAAGATGGGAATACTTTAGATTTGATTAATCTTTGTTGAGCAGACAGTTTCAGGTAAATGATTAGGTTAGTTGGTAGGCAGGTTGCATCATTGATTTGAGTGACTATTCCACAAAGGGACATGGTGTGTCCTACGTATAAGAAAAAAGTTTGTTCTCCGCTTTGTCTATCTGCACATAAGCATTGTAGAACTTTCAACCAACCTTGGCAGGAAGCTTTATAATGTTATCATGAATGCAATGATGATTGCGATGAAATTGTTCCTCATTGATAGGTTTGGGAGATACATAAGGCATAAAGCTACTTGGTTTAATTTTCTTCATGATGGTTCATCCGAAAAAAATCATCGTGTGAAATGGCTGGCTTGAAGTGTTGTGGTGGTTGATTGCAGAGCTTTCTGAACAGAGATATAGAGATATCAAGAATTACCTCATCAGCAATGGTTGGCAACATTTCGGCATTTGTGAGAAAGACGGTGAATGCTCATGCTGTCTGTAAAACATGTTATTCAAAGCCATGTTTCACTTTTGGAGGGCAATTGTAGGGAATTTTTTATGTAATTTTTCTTTTGGTATAGTCTGCTAATATTGGATGTCTAGCCTGTATGAAAGTTCGTGACTATATGTTTAAAGTGACACTGTTAACCTCGTGCTGTACATTTGTTAACAGGGCGACTTTCCCATTTTATACAATTTTCAAGTTGTGAAAAGAGTAGAAACAAGGAAGGAAGAGCGCTATCGGGTCTTGTCAATTAGTAAACTATACTTAATAGAGAGGTCTGGAGATGAGGTCACTGCCTTGTACAGGTAAGAGGGAGTAATGGCTGATCGAGTTTTTTGTAGGCTCAAGAAAACCGTACTGACCAGAAGGATGCGGAAAACCAGAAATTATGTTTTTAAGGATTTATGCGCTACTGAGAGAGAAAGAAAAGAAAGAAAGATGTATTAATGTTCGTGGGAGGCCTTGCGGGTCTATGGGACGAAGTGCGCAAAAAAAGTAGACTCATAAAAGCCTCAGTGGGGGAGAGAGAGAGAGAGAGAGAGAGAGAGAGAGAGGATATGATATGGTATGATTGTATTAACGTTTGTGTGAGACTCTTCAAGATCTATGGGAGTGGCTATCACTATTAACTAATAGTGATCCCTTACATCCAGTGGGGGAAAATATTACAAACTTGTTATGTAGTGAGTACGTATTGAACTAGTTTGTATGCCAGTCCTAGTACCTTGTTGCAGCGTTCCAATATCTCTGTCAAGTAGCTTCCTGGCTTTTGGGCTGGCTGCTCCAGCAGATTTTTCAGATTATCTCTGCTGTTCCCATAACCTTCTTAGATCTGTGCGTAGGCTCTACATCTTAGGAGTAGTTGCTGCTTGTTTTCTACCTCCCTTGTGGGGAAGATTTTGTAGGTTCTTTCCTATTTGGGGATCCTGGGTATTGCCCATCCACCCCTCTCACCTCGAGATCATGTGAACTAGTTCTGATTTTGCAGATTAGATGCCTTTTAAATGTTGATATGTCTTCCCCGAGGTATTTTTGCATTCCAGCTTCCCATTGAGTTAATTTCCTGTTTATAGAGCTGCATTTTTGTCCTCAGGTTTTGCCATAATTTCTGTAGCACTTTTAGCGTCACAATCTCCCTTATTTCACATGCATCTTCTGGTATATCAGTGGCTGTTATACCCCGTTATTCCATCCATTTTATTCCCTCTCTGTGCCAACCTATGATTTGCATAGCTTTCATCTCCTTGTGTGGTATCCTATTGGCGTCCATCTTCTCAAGTTTGTTGAGGTAAGCCATGAATTGACGTAATGCTTTCCCTTCTAGAGGCATGATACCTGTTTTAGCCATTAGGATGGGATAGAGTGTTTGTGCCTTAACCCCTAACTCCCCTATCAGGAAACGTTTATGTAAAGTTTCTATTCTCCCAAGCTGGCCATCCGTAAAGGTTTACTATCTACACAAGCATGGTATATAGAAACTTTCTTATTTTCCAGTTCCATAGGTGTGCCTTCTTGCATTTATTTTGGAAGTGATATTGAGGCTTTCAAACGTCCTAGAATCCTCCTTTCCACGCATGCATTGCATTTGTAGTTGTCCTTGAATGAGCTTGAAATCCAGTCCTTGATATTCATGTGTTAACTGTTTCCAGGGGCTCCCCTTCAAATGTGACATCCACTTGTTTGTTACGTGTCCCGATCATCATTACCATTGTCTTGTCTATATTGAGCTATATTCCGGAGTGTTTGCAGAATTCTCTCAATGCATCCAAATGTGCTTGTAGGCTCTCTTTGTTCTTTGCGAATAATGTCACATCATCTGGATAGGTAAGCATTAACAAAGTGTACCTTGCAATCTGAACACCTTCCTTGCCGTGCATTCTCATCTACTCTTCCAACACATTGATAAAAACACCGAAAAGTGTTGTTGAGAGGTGGCAGCCTTGCTTAACCCCTATGTTACTCCTTATTACAGCTTTCCCCTTGGAGCAAGACCCATCCACTAGAAGCTGTGCTAACTCAGTTAGGACCTTCTCATAGAGTTAGTATGTGGTTTTCTGAGTTCTTGAGGGACTTCCAGTTTTTCCCATAGCCTCTTACACATCACTGTGTAGAAGGCTTTCTTGAAATCTATGAAACAGCAGTAGATAATCTCTTGCTTATGTTTGGCTCTTTCAATTGCAGCCCTATGGCAACCAGATGATCAACCGTTGAGTGCTTGGGATGAAACCCTGCTCGGGATGGTGCCCTCACTCCTTGTTCCACCGCACATTTGCTGATTTTTTGTTTAAGGATGGTGCCATATAACTTTTCCATTAGTCTAAGCATTTTTTTTCTTGGATGCTGGTATGGGAGAGACCCGAGTGAAATCGTATAGTCTTCACATGCAATTGTAGCTTGAATGAAGAGAATGTGGACTATTTTTTGATTAGCCTTCTCCTTTAGCGCTAGCCTTTGTCACGGATGAGTCTGCCGTTCACCTCCGAAGTGCCGACAGAAACTCAGTACGAAGACCTTTGTTAAATGGATGCTCAAGTATGTGTGGGTGTGCGGATTTGTATGTGAGAGCATATGTTTATACTATGGTCTACACCCATTGTTGGGCGTTGATGACGTCAGTGGGGATGTCATAGTAGCTGGTTCCCGCTATGCGTGATGGAGTTCATGGTTTTCAACCTTATGAGTGACTATCATGAGATTGAAACTGCACTATGTGTTGTGTTTTTTAGAGGATGAGTTTGGGCATGTTCCAGGATTCATTTAGATATAGGCTGCTTACGATGATTGTCTGATAATTCTTTGCCATCTTTTTATCTCCTCCCTTATGGATCGGTACAATCCTACTAATCTGCCAATCTAATGGAAACCCTTCCTCTAGAGCCATATTGTCTTTGTCTTCTCACCTCCTTATGCACAAAGCAAAAGATGCCATGTTTCTGTGAGACTGTTTACCCTTTTGGTTGTGCCAATTTTTCAAAGGGCTCACTATTGCAACTTGTGCGTTTCAGTTTGAAAGATATTCTAGGGATCATTATGAAGGATGAAAATTCCAAGGAAGTCATTTTTGAATTTAAATCCTGGAGACCAACTCAATATGAGATTGAAGCAAGGGATGACTTTATTGCAAGTATTGTTGCTGTAATGGACTCGGAGAGGCTGCACAGTTTAAACATCCACTTAGAGCCATTCCTGCCCCATACATTTCCAGAAAAGCCTCACCAGATTTACCAGGTAATTTCTTTTTTGTTCAGCAATTCATGCTATGCCCTGCTCTGCAAACACATCACTTTCTGAAAATAGGGTGGGGTTGCCAGTGCATATGATGATAGCTGTGCCTATGGTGCTTCTGTTACTTCACACAAATTTCTATATGATCACCATGTTTACTTGGATACAGAATGAGTGTGAGCTGTACTATTCTAGTCAACTATTGGCAACGTCTGACTCACAAGATCTAGAAAGTCTACACCAGATCTTAAAAGAGTATGCCTGTAATATTCAGGTAAGCTTATAACTTTCAATGCGCTGTAAGATGTTACATTTCTTTCACTACATATGAATGAAGTTTCTTCCATCTTTAAGAAGGCTTGCAATATGTACACAGGTTGGAGATTCCCAGTGCACTGATCCAAGAGTATTGAAAAGAGTAGCTGATGTACTAAGAAATTCTACAGGTAAGTCTTAGGTCTTTCACTTGTCCATAGTTGCAAGTGATTATATAAGATACCGTTGCATGTGGATCTTGAACCAAGATGCTTTTGCATGTACTTTTAAACAAACTTGAAGGATTTGCAATGCAGGAATTGGCATTTTTTATAAGCATTGCTACTTTAGCTCAACAGTTTGAGTAGCCTCAGCTAGTTTTGTGTTGGTCCTGTCTTATATTGTTTGTTGTTTGACCAGATTTACACTTTTTTACTATTGTACTGCCTTTGAAGTATTTGCCCGTGTTGTACTGTTTCTTCTTTTCTAAAAATGATGGAACAGTATTTTGAGCAAAAACTTTCTTTCCTTTTGAGCAGGAAATCCCTCCCTTGCCACGTGTAGCTGCTTGGTTTTGCAAAGGCTATTGGCATCTCGGCCATTATTTGATGCCGTGAAGAACATGTCTGAGGTTCCATCAATTTTATTACAGGTTCTATTGTATTCTTTTCATTTCTCTCTTCTGCTTTTGTCAAGCTCCAAAATTGGTCTGCCAAATTTATGTTATTTATTCTTTTGGGTAAGCATGCTGCTTGCCTGATGGGTGGAACACAATTCTGTTCAGTTGTAAAAATGAGACATTTTGGGTTAGCTATTTAAAGATGGCTTGAGCAAAATTGTATGCTTTTTTCTCTCTCTTTTGGATCTCATATTTACCCTTTGCCACATCATCGGTCCCCTTTGAGGTTGGTGAGGTTTTTGGATAGCTTGAATTATGCAAAATTTGTTAGTTTTAGGCCTTACCATCCCAAAATTCATGGGTGCTGTACTTCTTCTTGAAGCACTCTACGTAATCAGAGCAATTAGCATATTTCCCATGCTTACCTTGGCTCTCAGTGCCTGTAAGGTGAAGCAACATTGGATAGCTTTGGCTAAGTCTGGTCTAACGTCACACATATGATGGATAAGTGAAGCTTTTAATATAGCAAGGGAGAAACTGCCTTGGGATGGGCAGGGAGAGTGCAAGCAAGTTCCCCAATGTTGGATCATTTGACCTCACCGAACAACATTGGAAATTCTAGTGATGGTCTTGTCTCTTTGGTAGGTGATTTAGTTGGGTCTAGCACGGTAAATCAAAACAAAAAAGTTAGAAGAAACATATATAGAGAAAGGTATAACTTTTTAGCTAGGTCAAACATGAATAATCTTCATGATTTTGGGGAAGGTAACATTAATTGGTCTAACTTTAAGGCTTTATTAGTTAGCACTCATTATACTAATAATAACATAAGAATTCTTAATAAACTAAGACGTCTTAGAAACAAGCATCTCAAGACTTCTATTTCTATTAGTCCTATTCATGCCACGCAAGTAATTTATGTTGTCTCCCTCATTTTGTGAGAAGAATTTGGAAGCATCCAGTAGTAGCTTGGAAGTATGTAAAAACTTTAGGACAAAAGGCTTTCAACTATGAAGAGATAGGTAAAAGGCTTTTAGAGCATTCAAAATCTTCTATCCTTAAAGAACCTTGTTGTTGTAAAAGTAAGAGATTCCAAAGCTTTATTGATGCTGATTTAGAACATGTAGTCACAACTGATACCTCAATTTTTCTTTCTAGTAACCTAAGAGACCTTTTCTACACTTACTACCTTTGTGTATCTTTTCTTTTTAGAACCTATGTCATGATCTTTATTTTTTAGCCACAAAAAGTCAAAGCATAAGGCTGTTTTCTCACCTTTTAGCACTTTGCATCTATCTTTGTCAAATCTCAGCTTGAAAACTTCAGCCACTAGCTCTTTAATTCTAAACTTCAGGTCTTCCAGCTCAATCTTTGTGTAAAGCGTCGTAAAATCATAGGTTTGAAGGAGAATAGGAGACTCTTTTTCCTGAATGCTTCGAGAGGAATTAAAAAATTTTACAACAGGAATTACTCCTATAGAGTCATTTAAAATCCAGCTTGAGTTCGAGGGGACATCTGCCTCTTTTAATAAGTCCCTCCAAAGTTCATGGACACTAGGCAACATGGCTTTGAAGCAGTAGCTTAGCCATTTAGAGACATTCGTCAAAGTAGTCTCACAAGCAGCTGCAAAAAATCTTGGCTTTTTTGGAGTTTTGTGAAACTTCCAAGCAGCACAAAGAAAAGGTATGCTTGGATTGCAAACAAAACCAGAAGACTTGCAAAAACTCTGATGTTTTGAGATCAAATCCTTTTGAGAAACTAAGGCAGGGGCGTAAGTTTTGGCAGACGAGTTCACTTCTCTCAAAAGACATTTCAAGTAAAACTTTTTGCAAATAAAAACAAAGTTATTGGAACATTTGTCCACATAACAAATGACAAAATTCCTATGGAATTTTCGAAGAAGAGTTTCATCTTCTTTAGAAAGATGGTTACTTTTCTTTGAGCAAATAACCGAAGGGACTTCTTCTAGTTTCAAAGCAACTTTCTTCAAAATCTTCCCTTTCCATTCTGATAAGATATTTTTAACTCCTAAACATTCTTCTAATTGCAAAACAAACTTTGAGATTCCCTTATCGATAGCTTTTAAAAGGCAAGACTCTTTAAAAGAGTACAATTGAAATTTTGTGCCTTTCATGATCTTGGATAGATTTTCTTTTAGATAATCTTTACATCACAATAGGTGATTCTTTGTTTCAACAAGTTATAGGAATCCCCATGGGCACTAATTGTGCGGTCTTTTTAGCAAACTTTTATCTTTTCACTTATGAATTTGAGTTTATGCAACGTCTTATTTCTATCAATACCTGCCCTATCATTTTACATAAGCTTAGTCAAGTTAGGCGTTTTATAGATGATTTATTTGTACCAGATGTACCTAACTTTCAAGACTTTATGTACAAAGACGCTAGAGCTTTTGGAGAAGGGATCTATCCTCGTGACTCTTGTGAACTGAACTGCACTTCAAGAGGGGATTCTTGTATTTTCTTAGATCTTAGACTTTCTCAATCTACCATAGGATTAGAGGTTGATATATACGATAAACATGAACAACCTGAATATAGTGGTTTACACATTATAAAAATGCCTCACATTGACTCAAACATTTCTGATTTGGCAAAATATGGAGTCATTTCTTCCCAATTCCATAGATTTTCCCGCCTTTGTACAACTAAGGAGTCTTTTATCACTCAATGTAGTAATTTGATCACTTTACTATTACACAAGGGGTATCATCCAAGGAAAATAATGAAAAAAGTTCACACATTCTTAGATATGAAGTCTTTTATCTATGGAGTTTCGGCCTTAGGTTTGTTTAGAATGATTGAACATAAGCTGAAAACAAAAAGCGGGGAGCTGAATAGCCCGTTTTTCTTTTAGTTTCAAAAGAGAGTTTGTTTGAGTATACTTGTGCTTTCTAAGTTAGAAATGTATTTTTGCCTCTTTGCAGAAACGAGACATAAGTGTAAAGTGCCATTTAACTTTTTATGTTTTAAATAAGAGAGAGAGAGAGAGAGAGAGAGAGAGAGAGAGAGAGAGAGAGTTTCTAGTTTTTTGGAAGTTTTTGTTTCTTGACTTGCTTGTTTATTTTTGCTTAAGTCGCCTGCTTCGTTTCTTCTTTATTTCTTGTTTTCATTCTCTTTTGTTTATTTGACGTATTTTAGTAAGCACTGGGTTTGCCCAAGAGACTCCGCGGGTCCTTAGAAACCCAATATAGCTGCTTATGCTTGGGCACTGATGGCGACATAAGTGTTGCTTTGCTTGCTAAGTATGTCTTCCTTTTGCTTTTCATAAAAGTTTTTGTTTACCTTTTTTCTTCTCTTTCATTTTCTCTTTTATTTTCTTTGTAGATTTTTGATCTTTAGAACAACAAAATTTCTAAATTTGTATGATTGGACTTATTCTAGTCTTACAAAGGTATATATAAGCTTTTAATATGATGGTTTATGGAAATGTGTGTTACTTTGTCAAGAAATGTGTTCCCTGCCAACAGAGGGGATTGCTAATTTGTTAAAAGCTAGCTTGCTACAGCCCTTCCCTGTTCTAGGTTGAAATGGGACATCTATAAATATCCCTACAGGCTACAACTGCAAAAGGACCATCTTTGTAGTTATTGACAGGATCATTAAAGCTGCCCATTGAGATCCTAGTGACGGGGAAAGTATGCATGAGCTGCAACCACTAACCCACTACATTTTGTCGTAGCCCAATGCCCTCCACACTCTACACCTAGGTCACCCCCGACGTTTTTCCATCCTAGTGTTCCACTGCCCTTTCCACTTCCCATTCTCTTCCTGCCAAACACATCTCCCACCCCCACACAGTTAGTCCTCCATCTCAGATTTCATAATTGTCTCATCTGTCTCCAAGGCAGATCTTAGCTTTCCGATGTAGTTTTGGAGTTTGCACCCCTAGTATTAGCTCTATGCTAAGTCCAACAAATGCACTTTTATGACACGAGATATTGAATATCTGGGCACTTGTGGGCAAGAATGGGAATAGAGTGGACCCCTCAAAGGTGTAATATGTATGGGAATAGCCCTAGCCACGCATTACCACTCAACTGAGAGGAATTTTGTGCCTTGCCTGCTTATAGATGATTCAATTCACAAAAGGGCATCTCGTCTCATAGATCTCTTATTGAAGAAAGATGCTTTTGTGGTTGAAGGGAGCTCAAGTCAGCTTCGAAGATCTGAAATGAGCTTTGACTCATGCCCTACTTATGGTATGTCTAGAGTTTTCATGACCGTTCATTGTAGAAGCAGATGCTCAGCTGCCATATTTTCAGATTTGGAGGACCTGGCAGTCCAGGATCATTGTGAAGACGCAATACCACTCCTGAGAGGAATTTTGTGCCCTGCCTGGTTCTATAGATGATTCATACGTCACTTCAGAAAAGGGCATCTCTTCTCATAGATCTCTTATTGAAGAAAGAATCGAAGGGAGCTCAAGTCAGCTTCGAAGATCTGAAATTTGCTTTGACTCATGCCCTACTTAAGTATGTCTAGAGTTTTCACGACCGTTCATTGTAGAAGCAGATGCTTACCATGCACAATTTGAGGGCAGCAGCCATATTTTCAGATTGGAGGATCTTGCAGTCCAGGATCATTGTGAAATTGAGTTGCATATGACAGAATTTATCTGGTTCTAGGCTCACAATACAAAATGTCGGTGTTGAGAGAGCTGTACTTATCTCCTATGGTACGTGGGCATCTCCCAGACTTATGAATGGAAGCAGAGTTTCTATTGGGAAGGTCTTTGGAAAGATGTGGTGAAGTATGCTATAGAATGCTTGCCATGCCAGCAAGACAAAGTGGACAACAAACTGCTGGCTAGTTTTGTTGTGGCCACCATTGCCTGTCCAAGAAGACATGTGGGCACACATTGCGAGGGATTTTATTACTTGACTACCATCTACGGACTGGGGATGGGACATCATTATCTGTTGGTTAAAATGGGCTTACCAAACAAGCCCACTTCGTCCCCTACAAGACTCGGTATTCAGCATCCCAAGCTGCCTGGCAATTCATTTATGGGTCATTATTGGTGGGAATTATTTACAGCAATGGGCACATACTCACTCCTAGCATGGCATACCATCCGAGACCAATGCTTGATTTGAGAGGGTGACCAAATTGGTGGATGAATATTTGTGGCACTTCTGCCATGACATGCGGAGGTCTTGGGATAAATGGTACAGGACTTGGTCGCTACCTATTGACATTTCGGTTAAACTTAGCTTCTATATAGAGATTTGCTGCTTATGGGTCTCAGAGGAGGGGTTTACCGAACCATCGGGCTAGACCTCGATTCATCTCGCACACACACTGAGGATCTCGATTGGTCAATTTGGGGTAGCACCTTGCAAACAGACTGTGTGTATGGTCTATTGATGTGAGGAAAGGTGAAACATAAAACAGCAGCCAAGTGCCCTAATTAGCCCATGGCATGGGATCAATCTCATGGACTCGCTTAGACTCATCAACTATGATTAGAGAAGAAGATCAACATCGCAAAAAATGATAGCTAAATAAGGTAGTTGAATGTATGTATGATGGCCTTGAACTTAGCCCAGCATTTTTTACCTTCTGCGCAAATATTGCTCCGAGAATCCTTGGACGTAGTCAGTGGACATGTGAATGTCCTATCAAGAAAAACAACTCTGCACATAGGAGTAAGTAAAAAGAAAATGTGGTAATGCCATAATAACCGTGATGATTTTGGAACACTACTTCCTTCAAGGGTCGAAGAATCCTGCAAATCTATGTGACTCTGCCTTAGGGTGTAGCATGCTTCCCAGAGAGGACCTTCAAGGAAAGATATAAGTCTGATTACAGTCATGCAAAGCATTTCCTATTCTCATTACACTATTCCCATGTTCAAAGTTTAATTCAAGACGCTATTTCCACAGACCTTTAGCCTGTAATATGTACATTTACAGCTCTTCATGATCTTTATGCCTTGCTTTTTTGGATATGGAAGCTGAATATAAAGTATTTCTGCTCTGGATATTATCTTATATTTTCTTAAGCTGATGATCTGTGTACTTGATTCAGTGTATGCGTTCAGGGAATGCTGTACTGATTTACCTTGCCACTGTCACATTACGGGCAGCAACAAAATTTATGAATGAGACCGGATCTTCAGATGCAGTGCTGATTGCAAAGGTTTTCACTCAACCCCTTTGGTTCGTTTCTACGTGACTTTTGTAGCTAACAAGCGGTTGATGAAGAAACAACTAGTCTCCTACCTAAGAAACAAATCATGCTTGTCCAACGAAAATAGTTTTTGGATGACAAGATGCGTTGCTAACGATACTTTATTCTCCTCATGCAGCTAGAGCTTGCAAACAAATCACAATTCTTGAGTGTGGATTATATGCAACAGCTTGGAACTTTGTTGCATACCTTCGCACTTTCAAGATACACTGCTTTGCAGGTCCTATTTTGTACAAGGAGTGGGTTTTTTTAAATGCTTATTCTAAAAGGCTGCTATTATGGAGAAGTATAAAGTCTGGGTGAGCTGTTTTGGGACTAGGTCTCAAGGGTTGTTGTTTTTATATGTGCTGTTGCAGATATATGGAGTCTTGCAGACTTTTATCCTTGCATTAGGTTCCCAATCTCACGAGGTGGAACCTGGACGGGGATGGTTTAAGGTGCTGAAGTCAGTTTCTCTATTGTATATGATTCTTTTCATAGCAGCTTTCGATTGTGCCCTGATGGAGATTAGACTGTATTGGTTGTACATCATCCTCCTTTTCTCCCCTGCTTTTTCTTTTGCAGGCCTTTGAGACTTGCATTGCTGCAACTGCAGGAATCCTTTGTAAAATCTTTAGGGCACCCAGTGCCGTAGTTTATCGCAGGTAGCTGCTTCGATAGCCATAAAGTTTTGTTGGCATGTTTTGATGGGTGCTATGCTTGGGTATGGACAAGATTGTAAATGATTCTGTGCCTGCTAGATGCTTGCTTTTTAGTTTCTTTTTTTTGGGGGTTGTGCATCTTCTTGCCTCACTCCCCCAGATCTTGTGCACCCCCTCCTGCATGGCCACCTTCTCTCTCTCTCTCTCTCTCTCTCTCTCTCAAATGGTTCCCAATTGAAAGACTGTTTATTTTCTAGCTGTACAAAAGAGTATATTTTGGGACAATGTACTTGTCCTCTTCATGATTGTCTTAAATGCAACAGGCTCTTATCGGTGTTTTAATCGCTTTGACAAGCAAGCATCATTTTGCTTACATATAAATTCATGCACTCTTTCTCTTTTTGGCAGCAATTCTCTATTACTTAGGGCTGTCCTCATTCAGGGTTCCCCTCAACTGGCAAGCCATTTGCAAGTGAGCTGCTCTTCTATAATCGACTATTAGCACCAGTGGATAACCTTTTGATTTTGGTTCTGAGTTTGAATCAACTGCTGGACGTGATGCAAGTGCAAAGCTTTAAAGTAACATATTGTTGTTTGCCTTTTCTCCTCCTGTCACAGAAAGTTTGTCTGGATCGTTGTATCATGTTGATGCATTTGAAGGATGCAATATTTTCTACGGATAAAGAGACAAGATCTTTGAGTGGAAACCTTGTGTACTTGATGATTGAGGGCAACAAAGTTTCAAAGAAGTTGTTACAAAATTTGCTGCCAAAGGTCAGGGTGCTCCCTCTTTACACTATCTAGGATTATACTGCCCGATGTAATTGGGAAGGTACCTTGTGCAGCTTGAACAGATATTTTGAGTTTGTTTGTGGAATTTGTTACAGGGTATAATACAATTATATGATGGGAAGGTTGCCGAGATGACTTCACATGAGAAGGTAGCTTCTTCTTACTCCTTTTGTAGATAAAGTATTCTTAAAAGATTCATGGACATGTCACAGATGGCACAATGGAATACCTGCCTTGCAGGAGAAAACTGGAAGGCGACTCTCTGCATGGATGGAGATTTTGGAGATTTTGCAGAAAGACACCTATGAGACTCCAATTCTGGTTTGGAATGATATGAAGAGGATGGAGTTGAAGAAGGTCAGCTGGTTCTTGTTTTGAATGTCTTTTAAATCAAGTTTTATGATAGGTTGCCTCATATCTGCATCAAATGTAGAAATAAAGACAAGTAGCTTTGGGTTGGAGAGATTGCAGAAGGGTCATGCTCTAGCGGATTTTTCTTTCTTGTGTTCTAGAAAATTAAAGAACTGTATTGAGGACGATTTGACTTCAAATTCGTGTTCTAGAAAATCAAAGAACCGTAGCTATCTTCTTTGAGGATGATTTGACTTCAAATTTTAATAAAGAATGTGACAAGACAATTTGAAGTTTATGGGTTGTATGTTCTCATATTAATCAGTATTTGTAGGGTATGCCTTATTTTATGCAATCCATACCATTAGTAGCCTTTTTCCAGCTTGCTGAGACATAGTAGGATCTCTTTTTGTATGAAGTCCTTTATTTCGTCAGTAAGGCTTATAAACTCTCTTGGTTAGATCTAGTTGAGCACTCCAGTTGTCATGTCTCCTCATAAAATAAATGATGCTCAACTATCATGTGACCTTCCCAATGAGAAAGTTGTATCAAAGTCCAACCTATAGTAGGTGGGATATTGGGACCTTTTGCTTGGGCTGTGAGTCCACTGTCTACATTTGACTACATTAGTGCTAATAGCGGGTGCTCCCGAGCCAAAAGTCTCTAGTATACAAGTCAAAAGTCTCTAGGTTACATGTTTAATATGCTCATCCCACCCTTGTTCGATATCCATTGGGAACCTTGGTTACAACCACTTGAACATGTCATAAGGGGATATATGGAATCAAGAAAAAGTATACATCCTGGCCTTAGAGAAGCAAAAGAAAAATTGCTTTCATAAAGTATTTCAAAAACTAGGATCTATGTCAATCGACCTCAAAGCTAGACAACAAAAAGAGAAAAAGCTAGAGAGAGCAATAGGCTTCAAACTCATCTTCTCCTTGCTAGCCTTCTGGGTTGAGTACAATTGGAGGTTCTCTTTAAGTGCGAGCTATTGGAAATGGAAGTGAGAGAACACGACAGAATGGAGTTGAAGGAAGCTGGAGCAGCGCCAATAAAGTACAAAGCTAGGGTAGTCATAGACATAGATTTTTCCATACGTTACCATACGCATACGTCATACGAGTATGGAAGTATGATTGGAGTATGGTTCGACCCCTAGGGTTGAAACATATGTGACCCTAATTTTACTCAAAAGCATTTAGAAAGATATACATTGTACACATTACATTGACATAGAGCTACAAACTTTCTCCAGAGACCAGAGTCATTTGGAATCTGGATTCTGATACATAGTGTCAATGATAGAACCAAACATCGTGATCAAAGGTAGTAGGTAGTAGAAACTTGGAAGTAGGTACTACACCAAAACATCAAAGGCAAAACATCATAGAAGAAAAGGCTGCCACAGCCCGGAAATAAAGCTGAAAATTGAAATGTATCACGATTCACAACCGATGAGGCTCAAGCCTCAAGCTGCAGCTTGCATCCTCATCCTCATCCTCATCCTCATTCTCTTGCTCATCCTCATCCTGATCATCATTTGCATCAGTGCCATCCTCCTCCTCATCATCCTTCTCCTCCTTGAGACCATCCTTGAGGCCAACCACAGCCAAAGTTGGCCAATAGTGTACGGAGTACGGATTAGAATAGTGCTAAAAATGTGTTTTCCAAGGTTTTGGCCAGGCACAAAATCGATCCCTCCTCCCAAACAACCCCCCCCCCCCCCCCGGCGGGCCCCCACCACACACACACAACAAAAAAACCAAACCACACCCAAAAAACAAAACCCCCAGAGGGGGGGGGGGACCTCGTACGGAAAGCCGTACGGAACACGTACGAAAAAACGTCCATACGCGTATGGATGCAACTATGGTCATAGAGAAAACCCTAGGGTGGACCCTAACTGGGGTCAAAACATGTGTGTTGACTAACTCAACCTCGAATTGAGGTTAGGAGTAAAAAACCTTAATAAAGGGAGCCCCTAGTGTCTTATTACATAACATTGGCCACTGCTTAGGAAATATAAAATATAAACATTGGCCACTGTAGAAGCCCCAACATCTGAAAAAGCATTGTGTGTGTGTTTTTTTTTGTTGTCTTTAGAACAACAAAAATCTGAATTTGTAGGATTGGATTTCTTGTAGTCTTACAAAGGTATATTTTCTATCACCTTAATGGACGTCTAGATTCTTTGAATTTCCGTCCAAGTGGTGATTAGCTATTCAACTTAATTGAAATATCTTACGCAGGTGCAGAAGCCCCAACAACTAAAAATTCATAGTGCGTGTGTTTTTTTTTGGGTCTTTAGAACAACAAAAATCAGAATTTGTACGATTGGATTGGATTTATTCTAGTCTTACAAAGGTATATAGATAAATATAGATAAATGTATTCTAGTTGGACATCTAAATTCTTCGAATTTCCGTCCAAGTGATGATCAGCTGTTCAACTTAATCGAAATATCTTACACGGGTGCAAAAGCCCCAACAACTAAAAATTCATAGTGCGTGTTTTTTTTTTTGGGTCTTTAGAACAACAAAAATCAGAATTTGTACGATTGGATTTATTCTAGTCTTACAAAGGTATATAGATAAATATAGATAAATGTATTCTAGTCTTACAAAGCTATACAGAATTTGTAGGATTGGATTTATTCTAGTCTTACAAAGGTATATAGATAAATATTTCTAATACCCCCCTACAGAGACAATATCACAGTTTACAAGGTAAATATAAATCACCAAACGGATATAAGTTCAAAACTTTGCGAGAAGCCTCAAAATTTGGATGTGGTAATGCTTTGGTGAATAGATCCGCCACCTTCTGCAGAAGACTAGCACATGAAGATCGTCCAACAAATTCATTATCCAAATACACTCGGCTGTGGTTTTGAAGGCTGCCCTATACTTAGCTTCACAAGATGAGGTAGCAACCTTAGACCGTTTCTTGCTGAACCAGGAAATGCATGGTTTACTACCGAGTATCAAAGTCACCAGCCCAATCTGAATTGCGATAAGCATGTAAAGGCTCCCTTGGGAAAGAGAAAAGCAAGAGACTGGGTGTCTTGCAAATATTTGAACACACGCTTCATAGCCTGCCAATGGAAGTCTTAGGGCTGTGCATAAACCTGCTTAGCTGGGACACTGCAGACTGAATATCTGGCCATGTATTACACAAGTAAATGAGGCAGGCTGTAAACAATGGCATCAAACGGTTCACTAGCATCATGAATGGATAGCTTAAGCTATGGCTCCTTAGGAGTGGAAATGGGCTTGCAATTCTAAATCTGAACTATTCCGAGAGTTTTCCAATATATTTGGACTACAATAATCCAATGTTTCTGTCATAATGAAGCAGCCCCAAATTGGAAATGTCAAAAATCCGTTGCAGTTCAGCTAAATTTTTCCAGGGCTTGTCCCAGGAGCAAGATGTCATCGACATAAAGAACAATAACGAGCAAATCCCTCCCTTCTTTCTTGACATAGAGGTGGCTCTCGTGTTACCTATTCTGCCTTCCCTGGCTGGTCAAAAAGATATCAATGTTGGCATACCAAGCTCTAAGAGTTTGTTTCAATCCATACAAGGCTTTCTTTAACTTGCATCCATGCCGGGCACTACAAAACCAATGGGTTGAGTAACATAAACGTCTTCCTGAAGATCCTCATTTAAGAATGCAGTTTTTACCTGACGGTGGTCCTATGGGAAGTAGGACGAAATGTCTCATCATAATCTATGCCTTTCTTATAAGCATAGCCCTTTGCAACAACGAGATGGGCTTTGTACCTGTTTAAGGAACCATTTGACTTCTTGTATATCCATTTGGTTCCAATTGGTTTCTTGCTGTAGGCAAATCCACTAACTCCCAAGTATGGTTTTTCTCAATGGAGTCCAACTCTGCTTGCATGGCCTGCAGCCCATTATCACGTGCATCCTCAAAACAATCAGGCTCATCTACCTCAAGTATTTTGCTGATCAAGCTGATTCACAACAGTGGGTATCCTCAGCATCTCTAGTGCAACTCCGTGTACAGCATGGAACAGGTGTATAAAGCTTGCATCCTCGTGTGCAGAGCAGCCAATGTCGAAGCCGTTGCTTGCTCACTATCTTACTGAGTGATAGGATCAGACAAAGGCTGAATAAAGACATCAACCACTTTAGAATCCTACTACAGCATCAAAAGAAATGGAGAGCAGCCCATCAACCCTGATTTCTGTTCAAAACAGCAAGGGGCAGATCTGCATTTTCTGCAAAAAGAACATCCCGACTTGTAAAGACCTTCCTAGTTACAGGATTATAAAGTTTGTAACCCTTTTTTTCATCACTATAGCCAATAAAGATGCAGTTTCCTGCCACGAAACGCCTGTTAAATTCTAGAAACACGTTTCTAGAACCTTTTCGCAGAAGAGACCATGCACAAATCAATAAAGAATTTCTAATTATCATCCAAGAGACATCCAGCACAAGACTCTAACACGAATTTGCCAACTTCCCCACCAGATGAGCTTGTTGGCTACTGTATCAATCCTGAAGTATTGTCTCTTGGTCCAAGAGAACATGTCTAGTAGTCTTCTCCTTAATGATTAATGCTCAGTTATTACTGTTACAAGTATATTAATTCAAGATATTGTAATTTCTACTCAGCATTAGAAACAGAACCAGCATTTTTGGATCACTTCACAAATCCTCCAGTCCCCAGATTTTTATAAAAATTAAAAAATAATCTACCAATCATAAGAATCACACAGTACGTGACAACACATTTGGATCTCCAAATTTGCCAAGCAGTGAGACAAGCGATATCTCCCAAGCCAAGCGTATGGGGGGGCCGGCATCTGTGTAAGGAAAGAGGCATTCACCTCAGAATGGCATTGACCCCAGCGACATTGACCTCAATCACTAGCTGTAGGATACACAATGTGAATGGTAGAAGTGATCTTTTTTGCTTGGCTTGGCACATGTTTACTCCAGAGGAAACTTTTTTATCAGCTCACTGATGTTTATTGCTACTGTATGAATCAGTTTCTCAGAGATGAGATAGAAGCCTTCTATGCCTTGGCAGATGCCAACGCAGAACTCGTCTATAATAGCTCTGAAACACAGCTTGTATACTCATCTGCAAGTGAAGGAGCAGGTCAGATCATATTTTAACCGTCTTTAGCTTTTCCCCTTATAATACCTGTGAAGCAGTTTGTTTACATTTGGTTGAATGGCTGTCATTAATATTTTGCAGGTTCTGTTATTGATGGAGTGCATCTTGAGCTTCTTGTTGATAATTGTCCCTCTGTGAACCATCCAAAGCTGCAGTTTTGGAAGGTCTGGCTACAAATTATTTCCAGAAAGAGGGATTTCTTTCTTGTTTTTGTACAAGGGCCTATACATGTGAATATCAACCTTGTGTCCAATGCTTCAATATATTTTATTGTGTGCAGCTTGGGGATCCTCTATCAACATTTCAATCCGTTCTTCAGGCTATGGTTTTAGGTTTCACCCCCTTGTTTGGACATAGTAATTTGCCTGAAGTTGATCTTCGGTTGGCGGCACATGTGTTGAGCTGGATATATGAACGCCATGCAAATGATGTTCAGTTTTGTCTGGAAAAGATGAATGTAATTGAGGTATGCTTATGTAATGTTGTTCTCAACAAAGGGTCAGGATTTTAATCTCTGCGCTGCGGAGAAGGGTTAATGGTCATCATTTCATTTGGTAGTTACTACTAGCAATGCTTTATGACTTCTGTTTTTGTTGCGCCATATGATCTTTGTGCTCAAAAGGAATTAAACCCAGTCTTCTCTTTTCTATTGTCATGCTATAGAAAAGTTATAAGCTGATAATTCTGTTTATCTAATGAGATGCAGATGATTGTGGGGATGCTGCGGGAAGTGATTGAGACAGAACATCAAGTCTTTGTGTTCAAGTTGGTAGTTTTCTTGCTTGCAACTGTGGAGATTGGGGGCAAGGACAACGCACTCCGCTTTCTTAGAGCTGGCGGTGCAACAATTTTGGTCCCTTTGATAGTATTGTCGCTGGCCAAGGTCAGATGTTCTATATATATTGCAACATGATTTGGCACTGGACGGTAATGGACCTTTTTAATGACACACTTTTTTAAAACTGTAGTGCTGTAAGGACAAGTATGCATTCGAATGTGATGGATGGGACATGACAGATCACAGGTTCTCCCGCCCTCATGAGACAGTTCTGGTCAAGAGTGCTAATGGGCAAGTAAAAACTGTGCGAGTTCCTTCTGGAAGATCTTATGAGGTACTGGATAAGGCTAAACAAGATGGAAGCCTGGATGCAAAAGAGGGTGTCAGTTGGCAGGATGACACTGTACACGAAAAGCTTCAGCTTGGTCTAGCATTAGACCTTTTAGAAGCCAATCTACGGTTCTCATTTATGGCCCTGTTTGCTGTTTTTTCTCCTTAGACAGTTTCCAAGATTCTATGCTGGCCAAACATTGTGCACATTGAAAATGCTGACATGTATATCCTCTTGATCTTTAGGTTGTCAGGTATTGACAGCAACGTCGAGCAGTTTCCACCATCTGCTGCCTGCTACCACCTTTCCAAAGAGGAGTTGCTTTGTCATCTTGTGCAGATCCTTCTGTGGGCGAAGGGCTCAGTGTTTGGGAGGTACACTTCTGATAATTAAATGAGCGTGTAGATGTCATCAGGCATTATTTATGATTATCCAAAAATTGTCATAGGATGAATTGCTAACCCTACTCAAATACATTTGCAAAGATGAGCTGCATGAATCTACTTCTTCTCGTGTCTACGGTTTGCACCAGTGTGATGGAATACTATGTTGACTTTTGTCAGTGAGAACTATTTATTCATAGTGTGTTGGAAGGACAGTCAAAAGATCTAGATCATATCACTTTAAAAGTGCAGCAAAGGACAAAATGTATGGGTAGTGGATTACCTTGTAAATGCTCATGAAGGATCCATCCTTGTGTTATTTTTTCATTGCATTATAGTGTGGAATACAATTCATGGCTGGTTTGTTTCAAAACCATCTGTGAAGGTGCTTAAGGAATGCACATCTGAGACAGTAAATTCAAGTTTCAGAGGGATTTGTGAAGCAGCCAACACGTTACCAGGATATATTTACTTGACTGATCAACAACCTGGGCAGGTCATGCATTTGGATAGGTTTTTATAAAACATTGTTTGAGTGACCCTGTTCTCTTTGTTTTATTTCTTTTGTCAAAATGCGGGTCTTGTCCAATTCAGCATAAATTTCCCATTCCGTTATGTGTCACATTATGTGAAGTTATCGCTTTCTCAAGGTATATTTTCAACTTCACAAATGGGAACTTGTAGAATGTGCTCACATAAAATTATTGTTGAAAGCTAAAGGTTCCTCTGAACAATCTATGGGAGGTTTGATTTCTTAAATTGCAAAGTCTTGCTCAAGAGAAATGGAGAATTCAAAGCCATTTCAAGTCTGTTCACGATGTTTTGACACCTTTTGGGTTTGCAGAATATTGGATATATTGCTGTATAATGTGAGGGTGAATGTGGCTGCTATGAACCGTCTTTACAATCTTGGTGAATTCAAAGAGGAAATGTTGGATTTAAAGCCATTTCAAGCCTGTTCATGATGTTTTGACACCTTTTTGGGCTTGCAGAATTTTGGATATATTGCTGTATATTGTGAGGGTGAATGTGGCTGCTATGAACCGTCTTTACAAGCTCGGTGCTTTCGAGATTTTGCTATGGAAGCTTTTGGCTGGAGACCTTTTGGAAGTAGAAAAAACTTCCATCGTTGGTTTTATTCGGCAATGCCATTTGTTACAGGTGAGATTGTATTCTCTTTTTCAAGTGTCCAGCATATTCATGTCTAGATGTTTGACATTGGTTTTGCAAATTCTTACTGCCTTTTAAACAGGATCCTGATTCAGTCTTTAATGGGAGAGATTTTTTGAAAATTGAAGAACGGTTTCCTTGGCATGGTAGCATCCTTCGTCTCTTTTTACCAGAGGGGATGATCTTAAAGTTGATCTCAGAGGTATGTCTAGCATCCACTGAAAGTTGGTTGATTTAATAGATTTGATGCTGTGGAGGCATCGTGTCACAACAACTGTGATATATGCTTGTCAGGGAGCGGAGTCGTTTATTTCAGTGTTTGACTCTGACAACGATAATCCTGAGGTAATCTGGAATGCTGAAATGCGGGAGCGCTTGCTGGACTATTTGAAAGTGGAGTTGGAGCCCTATGTGAAGTTTCGGGCCTCTGACCCTCTTGCATTGTACATACATGTTCCAAAAGCTCCTCTAATTTATCCCGAGCTTGCAGGTTTATGTCCATCCCTTTCTGCCCTCATGTTTATAAGTAAAAGTTGGGATATTTGGCACTTTTCATGATTCTGGGGTTTATTATGTGATTCTGGGGCGCTGATGACATCAGTCATCATGGTCTTGTTGTAGGTAGAAGATCTAAGAGGAACTCCTATCATGGAGGACTACCCAAACCAGGGTGGAGAGTTTGTGGCATCCAGGGTTCAGTCACGGCTCTTTCGCCATGCCTCCTCCAAGATGTTCTCCTCAATCTCTTACATCTTGTTGCTAGTCCTCTCAAAGTGGGCAAGAGCACTCAGCCTCTCCTGGGGCTGCTAGGGAAGCTGACTTCATATCCTCAGGGATCTTGCAGGACCATTGTCCCGCTGTGCCCACCTCGTGTGCGTGCGTTGCACGATCCTGTTATGTCAGGTGTCGGGTGGCAAAGCAAGGGTTGCTTCTTGAACTCATCTCTACTGGGTAGCTTTGATGAGGCTGCCTAAGAGAGGTCACCACACTCTCATCAAGCTCTGCATCAGTGGCAACCCCTTCCATGTGAGAGGGGCTGCCACCATGAAGATCGAATAGTGAGAATGTTGACACTGTTCGTGCGTTCCTTGGGAGCCCCTACTGGAGCAAGAGCTTCCAAGGTTCGAAGCTTGGAGGTAGACCCTTGACAATAAGTTTCCCCAACATGGATCTAGATCAATGAAACCTGGGCCTCCCTTTGCCTAGGGGAGAATGGTTGTCTTTCAAGCAATTCTAGCCTAGGTAAATTGTACGCCGTTAGAGCTTGCCCAAAGGAAATTGTGTGCCAAGTACCTGAGCTACCCCATGCACCCCCTTTGAAAGCACCAACATGAGGCGATGATCCAAGCCATTGCCAAAAGGACTTGGTTCAACACCAATGCCCTCCTTGCCAAAGAAAGCCGCCTTGCACCGAACACTCTCCACCATAGAAATCTGTTGCTCTAGTGAAATATTCAATCTGACCTACGGCCCATATATCTTGCCCTCTACCTCGGGGATCCAATGGAAGCTAAGGTCAGTGCCCCACTACTAGAGCTCCTCAGAGTGTGTGCTAATACCAATTGACTTATTCCTATTTATCTTGGCTCTTGAAGCCAAACAGTACACCTCCAAGGAGAGCTGAATCCTTTCTAGGTTCTCGAGTGAGCCCTCTCCGAACGGGGCTGTATCATTTGCAAACTTTGAGTCGTATCTTTTTCTTTTTTTTTTTTCAAAGAAAGGAACCTTCTATTAATGCTTGAAAGATTTCATACACTACAACAGCCCTGAAGATGCTGAGTATGGAAAACCGAAAAAGGCTGAAAGAAAGAAAACCGGCCTATTTGAGAGAAGCCCAGCTCACTGCCTCGGGGATCTCTGGAATTGGGGCTAACAGCCAAGTGGGGGGACTATACAGCCAGCGAATCCCTCGCGGAGTGGAGATGTAGAAAACACCTGTAGGCCAAGCCTTGCAGAAACGAGCATGCCTCTCAATAGTCGCCTTGGAGCTTGGAGTCCCACGCTACCAGGTGGACCGTAGAGTGTAAATGATATCTTGCCAGATGGCAACCAAGGTAGCCGAGGGTGGAACGGGGTGCTCTCCCATCACAAGATTGTAGTGAGCCACCCAAATGTTCCGAGCCGTGATGCTGGCTACGACCTCCCACACGCTGTCCTCCCTAGGAGGAGGAGGAGCTAGGGTGTCAGGGGGGACTGCCTCGTGGAGTGCAATCCTCTGAATGCTCTGACCCTGTATCCGGTAGGTTGGGGAGATCTCATCAATCTGAAACGCGTGTCCTCCCTCTATCAACCAAGCCACCATCCCCCAGGTGGTCTCTGTGGAGACTCTGCATACGTGTCATGATCCTGAGGGCACACATCCAGATCCTCGTTGCACTACGACAGCTCCATAGGCAGTGCGGGATAGTCTCCAGGACACCATCTGAGCAGTAATGGCACTGCCCCTCCACTCGCATCTGCTCCAACCATAGGCCGATGGGCAAGCCTCCATGGGCTGCCAGCTAGAAGAAGTATGAAATTTTCCTCGGCCGCAAGCTGGACCACAACCTCGTCCAAAACTTGGAGCGAACCTCCCGGGGCACTCTCTGGGTCACCCAGTGTCTCTCCCTCGAGGGAGTCCACCTCGATGAGTCCATCTGAAGTCTCTTGCCAATCTGTGTGGTGTAGGAAAAGAAAGGCACCTCATCTAGTGTCTCAGCTAGGCCGCCTCTGGAGGAACTGAACCACTCCCCCGGGTCCCACTGGACCTTCCTTAGGGGTCTACCCTCCCATAGCTAGAGGCGCCATCTAGAGGCGTCCTGCTCTGAGATACTGGGAGGATCAATGTGCCACTCCTTCCCCAAGCGTCCTACCACTCTGATCATCTGCCAGTGTATCCCATCAAGACTCCCATCCATCTCAGGGTCATTCCCAGTGAGGGGCTGAAGTAGGTCTCCAGGTCCTACACGGAAGAAGTCGGGGTGCGTGCTGCCACGCTACATCAAAATTCTCAAGGGAACACTAGTACGGGAAAACTGCCCCAACCATCTGTTGTCTCTCCAAATGTGAAGTCCTTCCCACCAGGACTCAGGAATGGCTAAGTCGATCTCGCCCATCTGCTGTCTTGCCCCTCTTAGATGTGCTAGTGTCAAGCCTCGCCTGTGCCTCCATAGGTAGTCTGCTCCAGCAACCAAAAGACCCTGTTGGACCACTGTCCCACTGTGCCTAGCCAATGTAAGTCCGTTGCCCAAGCATATGTCCCTTTTGATCTTTGACCTTTGGGTGCCACATAAGGGGTTGGTGCTCAAACTCATCTCTGCATCTGGGCGGAGCACGGATGAGACCCCCTGCTAGTCTCTGCCAAACCCTGTGAAGACTCCTCATCAAGGGGGAGCCCTTCCCTGTAAGGGGGGCCTATGAGAAGATTCATCTATGTGAAGGCTGCCACTGTCCCCCAGTGCGTGGGGTGTTCCTTAGAAGCCCTCTCTGTAAGAGGAGCTTCCAAGGCTCGGCTCCTGGGGTGAGGCCACGAACCACCAACTTCCCCAGAAGGGCCCTGCTCTACATCTCCGGATCAATGATACCCAAGCCTTCCAGTGCCTGTGGCATGATCACCGTATGCCAAGCTACTCGGGCCCTAGTGTTCTTCGTGCCGCCTAAGCTTGCCCAGAGGAAGTTTCGTACCAACTGTCGGAGCTGCCCAATGCATCCTCTGTGAAAGCACCAACAGGAGGCAATATACTAGGCAGTGGCAAGAAGGACTTGGTTTGCCACTAAGGCGCGACCTACGAGGGAGAGTTTGGCCAAGCTCCAATAGACAAACTTGCGTCGAACACACTCTCGAGGACTAAGGCAATCTGTTGCTCTGCTGTGATGTCAATACCCACCTGGCATCTGAGGTATCTCACTGTCTGGCCCTGCGGTATCCATCTGAAACCAAAGTACTCCCCCACTCACGGATCTCCTGTGTCTCCTCAAAGCTCGTGAAGAAACCTATGGATTTCGTCCAGTTGATCCGTGCCCCCGAGGCCTCACATTAGATAGCCAAGGTGCCTCTAACTCTCTCTAGACTCGCTATGGTGCCCTCAACATACAAGGCTGTGTCATCTGCAAACTCCGAGTCAAGGAGCTCCTCCTCCTGTTTGATTGGGAGCCTTAACCCTGTGAGACCCGCCACTTGTGATCTCAAATAGTAGCCCAGAGCCTCCGCTACAAACAAGAAGAGGAAGGGAGCTACTGGGCAGCCCTGGTGGACCGAGCGAGAGAGAGGAAATGCCTTGCGTGTGTGTCCTGTGATAATCATCTAACTAGAGCTCCCTGCGTATAGCACTGAAACTCCTGTGACCCATCTGTCTGAGAAACCCAATCTCCTGATAGTGCCCTCTAGGAAAGACCACTCCACCCTGTCGTAGGCCTTTTTAAAGTCCAAGAGAAGGATGGCTAGTGGCTGTGACTCCTCCCTGGACCAATCCACTGCCTCCCAGAATGTGAAGATGTTGTCCAGGATGCTGCGCTCCTAGACAAACCCGATCCGTGTGTCATGGATGATGTCGGTAAGGAGAGGCCGTAACTACAAACTCAAGACCTTGGCGAGGATCTTGTATGCAGTATCAAGCATAGTGATTGGCCTCCACTGTCGGATATCTGGCCTATCTCCCCCTTTCGGGATCGAACAGATCCCCCCTTGCACGGACTGAGGGAGAAGGCGTGTCGAAAATCTCCTGGCAAGCTAAACGCAAAGGGGTGGAGATAATCTCCTAGAAGTTTCAGAAAAAGGCCGGAGTCAAGCCATCCTCCCCTGGGCACTTCTGGGTTGGGAGAGCCTTAAGGGCTTCCTAGAGCTCCTCAATGTGAAAGGCTCCTCAAGTCTACTACATAAGTCCCGCGAGACTACTGTTGGAACGTGATCCCAAACTAGCTCTCGGGCCACAAGACCAGCTGGGGTCATCCTCTCTGTCTGAAAGAGCTGGCTATACAATATGGTGGTCATGTCAAGAATCTCGTGCGGGTCAGTGTGCATGATGCTCTGCGAGTCTCGGAGGCGCTCTAGCAGTGTGCCGGTCGATCGAGGCCCAGTGATATGAAAGAACTGCTTCATCATCATGTCCCCCTGCTGTACCCATCGGGCCCAGGAGGAATGGTAGGAGAACTCAGCCCGTCGCAGCTCCGTGTCCTGAAGCTCGAGATGAGCGCTCTCCAATCTGTCACTAAGCCACTGAGACACTAGGTCCTGCTCCTTGAGCCTCTTGATGGGGGTGAGGTCTCTCCCCAAAGCCTGCTCGCGCTCCTGAAGGGTCCTCCTCCGCCTAAGGGCGTGAGTCTGTAGCTCCACACTGCTCCTCTGAATCGCATTGGCAACCCACGCAACCCAGCCCTCACTCGGTGCCATCTCTGAGAGCTTCCAGATCTCTGCCACAACCTGCTGAATCTCCTCGTCCTGCAAGAGGTCCTCTGGAATGCGGACCCCCTTCTGGGAGAGACCTCGGTGAGGCTGATCCAAGTGAAGTACCACTGGAGAGTGGTCAGACATCGTGGTACTTGTCAAAACCCCGGTAGTGCCACCTCTGTGTAATGCCCAGTCCCCAACATAGAAACGGTCTAATCTCTCGAGCAATCCATCGTGTCTCCTCTGTCCAAAGGAGAAGAGAAGCTGCTAGGAGTCCTGTTGAACTCTGGCTCTCTCCACGGGTCTCTACCATTGATCATGAAAATGAACTGCTCCCAGGTACTACGCTCTGTTGCTGGCATCTCAAAGAACGAGATGCTGCCCTGGTTTTCTTCCCCAAACTCCGGGTGGTTGAAGTCTCCTCTAACAATCCAGGATTCGACATCCAGAAGACACTCTGACAGCGTCCTCCAAAAGGCCGGGTGGTGCTGTCTACACGCTGGGGCATACACGTTCAGGATTCCAATCTTGGACTCTCCCGTCTGAACTCCCATCCAAACTGCCCATCTTGGAATGAGCTCGCCATGATCATAGACCTCTGAAGCCAAAGTCTGTGAGACTGAGATGGAGACCCCTTTGCTCCGTCCTATTGTGGGAGACTACTCCTCTGGACCTCTCCCTAGAAGAACGTGATGGCATCCTCTGATGTTTGCTGTTGAAAACATGTGCTCCTGAATCATAAGGATGTCCACTCGCCCTACCACTGCCCTCTGCAGCATCTGTCGGAGCATCAGGTACTGCGGTTGGCTACGAACACGGTCGTGGAGCCCGTGTACGTTCCAACTCACTATGGTCAAGCTCATGAGGACGGGGGAGTCGGGAACAAGGCTCTCTTGTGAGTGGGTGCCTGTCCTAGATAAACTGTCTTGTGTGATTTTGCTGGGGGTTTGGAGGGCGAGTAGTCAGTGTCTATGCGGCGTCGTACTAGGGTGGATACCGGCTCAATACGGATCTTCCGTGCCCACTTCATAATGAAGGAGGCTTCCACCCCGAATAACTCCGCGCACGTCTGGAGAGGCCAGAAGTGTGCCTACTCCACCTTTGCCTCCATCGGCAATCTGATAACTCTTGGCGCCAAACCACACACCGGCTCCTCGCGTGTGAAGCTCAGCTGAAAGTTTACATCCGCGGCATGGACGTACCAAAGATCTAGTCCCTGTGGTCCCATCCAGTCGTCCATCATGAGCATAATCTGATTACCCAAAATAGCATCAAACACCTCCGGGGACCACTTCTCCAACCCTGTGGAGGCAAATGGAAATCTCCAAACGGGTGTGTCTGAGATCCCACTGCACTGATCAAACCCCCCTTTCGGGGCTGAAGGACCATGAGTGTGACCTCCAATGGTAGAGGGTATGAGTCCGGAATCTCCAGATAGTTCAAGGGTCCTAACCTCTGGAAGTCCTGCAGTAAGGGACGCTCAGGCTGGAGGTTGGGAGCTGCTGGCCGAGAGGACGAGCCTCGTCCCTCAGGATCCCTCTCTGAGCGGACCTGCTGTTGCGATGAGGAAGCAGAAGGGGGCGTCGTCGTTCCCTTGCCTAATGGTACGGGTGTCGAAGCGAAAGAAGCTGCTACTGAAGCGGAGAGGGGGGCAATGGGCGGCGGGAGAGGGAGAGGTAGGGACGCGGGGGACAAAGGGCGGGGGACGGGAGGTGAGAGTGACCATAGAAGGGGGAGTTACGTGGGGGGGGAGGGGGCGGGGGGAACCCTAGAGAGGGAGGGGGAAGTGAAGAGAAGGGAGAGGGGTTTTTTTTTTGGGGGGGAGGGAGGGGGAGGAGGAGGGAAAAGGGCGACCTCAGGCCTCGCCTGCTGATTAGGCTCGCCAGGGCTCTGGCTCGGCTCCTCCACGGTCCTCGTTGGTCTAGCATCTGCGGCTACAAGGGTGGGTGCGGAGGCTGAACTTTCGAAGTTGGAGGATCAGTTGGATGGGCAGTGGCCCCTACTACTGGGGGAGATGGCTCCTGCTGTTTCTCTTTCGAGGCCTCTCGGTCAACCTTGTCTCTCTCCCTGCGGTTGGCCCTCTGTCTGCGGCGTTTGCAGGCCTGCTTGCTTGGTTGCTTTTTTTTTTAAACCTGTGTCCAGTTCCCTTTCGAGGGTTTAACCCATGGGGTCTAAGACTCCGGTTGCTCCAGCCTGAGAGGGCGTTTAACTCGGGCCTATTGACTCTGCCTACTCTGTGGAGGAGGGGGGGGAGGCGCATGAGGGAGGCCACGGGGGCAATCTCTGGCAAGGTGACCCATCTGTTTGCATCGAAGACACTGGCCTGGTAACCCGGAGATCTCCACCCTTTGGCGAAGTGTGCCCCCTTCCAGGGTCTCGAGAAGGATTAACTCTGGGAGGGACTCCGGGCTCTCCACCACCAGTTTGATCCTGGGGACTCCATCATCTGCTAGAACGGAGGCGGACGTCTCTGGCAGGGACTCAAGCACTGTGCCAAATGCTCAACCAATGGAAGGGAGGATGGCTTGATACTCCTTGGGGAGCCTTGGGAAGCGGAGTGTAACCGGAAACCATGGAACATGGTGTGTCGTATCCATGTCCTCCACTGTGAACTCATGATATCAAGGAAAGAGGTAGACAAGGTGCGGGCCAAGGAGTATGGGGCTCTACTCCACAAGTGTCGAGGTGATGTTAGGGGAGCTCAGCTAGATGAGGAAAACGCCTCTCCATAGATGGTGATCTCTTGGATGTGGTCGCCCTCTAATGTCAAGCTCGCCTGGATCCACTCTCATAGCTGTCTCCGTGTAGGCGTGAGGCCCACAATTTTGCCCACAAGCACCTTGTCCTGGAGGGACTGAACTGCCTGATGCACTTGTTGCTTGTGAGCTGGGGAAAGAAGAACCTTGACGGCTATGGGAGTCGAGGGTGCTGCCATAGAGGCCCTCTAGCCAGACCAAAGGTCACCACCAAGATTTTCTTTCACCTTAACAAACATGAATGCTCCCGTTGCAAGGAGGCAAATGAAAAAAGGAAAAGAAAGGACGGCGAGCGGAGGAGAGAGAAGGAGAGGGCGATAGGGAAAGTACAGGGGAGGAGAGGAAGGAGGGAGCAAGGGGGAGGAGGAGGAGGAAGTAATGAAGAAGAGGAAGGAGGGCGGGAGAGGTGGGAGAAGAGGAGAAGAAGAAGGTGGGGAGGAGGCGGAATGGCGAGAGGGGCGCGCTGGTGGGAGGGCAGAAGGGCAGGAGGAGGTGCGAGGCGGCAAGGAGGGGAATGGGAGGCAAGGAGGCGGAAGAAGGAGGGGTGGAGTGGGGGCGGGGGAGCTGCAAGGGGAGGCGGCGCGGGAGAAGGCAAGGCGGGGGGCGGAGGTGGAGCGGGGAAGGCAGGGTGGAGCGGAGAGGGAGGAGGGGCAAGGCAGAGCGAGGGCGAGGGCAAGGCAAGGAGGAAGGGGAGGGGGCAGAGGGCGGCAAACAGGAGCCGCGGGCAGCCTACAAGCTGCCGCTGTCAGAGGGGGGGAGCTCACCGAGCAGCTCCTGCATCCCCAAGTGGCTCCTTTGAGTCGTATCTTGGCGCCTCTACCTGCGAAAGAAATAGGAATGGGGCTAAGGGGGAGGACAGTGCGTCAGAGAGTGACAAGCCTCCCATATGTCCCCCCGCGGACCCAGCTGGAGGTGCCTCCATAAAGGGAAGTACCCCCCTACATGGTGCCCTCTTAAGAAAACCTAGTCCACCCTAATACGCATTCTTGAAATCCATTGGGAGGATAGCAAGAGGCAGATCCTCTCATGCCCAATCCAATGCCTTCCCCTAAGTGAAGATGTTATCCACGGTGCTTCTCTTGAACAAAATCTGTATGGGTATCATGGATTATGTCGGGGAGATGTGGACTGAGCCCTAGGCTCAAGACCTTAGCTAAGACCTTTGTGTCCAAAAGGGCAATCAGGCACCATTGGTGGATGTCTCTTCCTTTCAGAATGAGGCATATCCAACCTCAGGCTAGTGGCTAGGCGAGCTACCTAGAGCTGAAAATCTCATGGAGTGTTGAGCGCGGGGTGTGCTAATGTGCTTCTAAAAGCAGCAAAACAATGTCAGGGACAAACCTTCCTCGCCTTGGAATTTCTGCATAGGGAGAGCTGTGAGGGCTTCAAGCTCCTCATCCTTGAAGGGGCCATGATGTATGAGGTGACCATCCAGGGCGTGTCGGCCCAGGCCTCAGCCTGAGCTGCCAGCACGTAGGGGTCTTCTCCTCTGCTTGAAAGAGCTGCAGGTAAAAGGAGGTAGTGATCTCCAAGATATTCTGCAGGTCCGAGTGCATCTGGCCTTCTGCATCGCTCGACTATCAAAGATGAGACCCTTCCGACCTGGAGCCTGTGGTTTAAAACAATTGTGTTGTCATCCTATATCCCTCCTACACTCATCTTGTAGTGGGGGATTAATAGGAGTACTCTGCGCATTGGATCTCCATCTCCCACAGGTCTAACTTACAACTCTTGTAGATGTTTGTTAGCCATTGAGAACCCAACTCGTGCTCCCTGGGTCGCTCAGCGGAGGCTAGGTACCTCCTGAGTTCCTTCTTGCTCTCGTAAAGGGCCTGCCTACGTTGTATTGTGAGGGACTGGAGCTTGTGCTGCTGTGTTGAATGGAATTAACCGCCCAACTAGCCCACCCATCTTGTAGGGGGGTGACCTCCTCGTCAAATTTATGCAATGGTCTATGGGACCTTTAATCTCATGGAACAGTGCATTTGGAATCCTCACCGCTTTCTTGGAAGCCCCTATCACCAATCATCATTTTTCTTTGGCTCTATATATTACTTTTTATGTCTTGCCAGGTAGAATGCTGACTGAAGTCCTCTCCCCATGGCCTAGTCTCCTTGTAAAATCATTCCAGTCTCTCCCGGATTCCATCGTCGGCGTTGTCAGAAAAAACTTTCCTGGAAAAGGATATGAAAATAAAATCGCTTTTAACAGCTCTTCCATTTCAGCTTTAAACGTTTAAAACCACACAAAGAATGCATGGAAAACTGAAATGTACATTGATGAAGATGCTTGATTGCAATGTGCAGAATGCCATAGACGTGCAGAATACTATAGATCATAGAGCATATAAATATGCAAATACAAGCAAAGGAAAAAACTGACTTGAGAGTCAAGTAATGAGAGCCAAGGAGTCAGCCCTTAAGGTTTGAAGATGGCATAGTGATAGAGGCCTTATCATCATGTTGTTGGGCCCCATCATCATCCTGCTCAAGAGCATCCTCTGTCGCATCACTGTCATAATCCTCATAGGTCGAAATCCAATATATGGTTCAAGAGTGCACTCTGCCCTAAACTTGTTAAGAAAACACAAGCAAATTTGCATTAACAATACAAGATCATTTGCCTTTTGAACCCCAAGCATGCTCCTCTTTCAAGATGCAATGTTTCCAAAATTGCTTCACAAGCTCTCAACAAGCCAAAAGCTAGCACAATGGCTGAGTATGTGAATGACCAAACTTTGCAGCAATGGAGCATCTTCCCATAGTTCTCCCACCAATGAATGGAGGAAATCTTAAACCTATCATTCGGTGTATCCTCCAAATCAAATAACCCTTTTCGTTGGCTGTAATATGACAGCTTCTCCTCTTGGGAAGTTGTGCTCATACTAGTCTGGTGTATCCAGATGTTAGGCTTCTTTTGTCTATTCAAGACTCCCACTAAGTGGGTCATCTCCCATCTAGAAGAAGTCTGTGATCCACTGCTATAAGTGCTTCTAGTGAGGTACTCGTGAGCCTTTTTTAGAGTGTCTGTCTAACAATTGTGATGTGCGAAACAGAGAAGGCAGTGCATCATTGTTTCAGTGTTCAATAACTTAACCATGCTCGAAGAGGCGATGGTACCTCCCACAAATTTCGCTATATTGAGGGCATCTCAAGCACCTGTTTCTTGACCTCATGCAAATCACATAGGCTGGAAAGTCTCAACTCATGGCGATGACATGTGGCCTTGAACTCTCGTCCAATCTTAATGCGGAACTAGTGAAATGAGGTGTGGAGCTGTCCCATGGCTATTTGTACTAAGTGTGATAATTTAGCAGTCTGCAAAGATGAATGTGTAGATGGTCTAGCAGTCCGATGAAGAGGTGGCCCTCCACTTTGGTGCTTTTCTACCTCGCTTTGAGGAGCACGCTTTTACCCAATTGAGGTGTTATGTTTCTCATGCCTTGCATGATGTATTTCTGCCATGAGCTTTGCTCTTGGGGTTTCTTTCATACTTCATAGAAGTCTTTGCATTGTGGGGGGAAAAGAAAGAGTGCACATAGAGGTCATCGAAGAATACCTTAAGAAAATCTCCTAAGAATTCTTTGAACACCGTACTCATTAACCTCTAGAAGGTTGCTGGTGGCATGATGCATTACATTGGTTTTGAAACTGCACATTTTGTATTTTTTAAATTTGGAGAGTAATATATTGTCCTTTTTTCAGAAGGATAACCTTCTATGTTTTCATTTACCAGGATAGTTTACGCTAGCTCTGATCTTTTCAAGCTTTACTGCGACTTAAGTTTTCTAACAAATGTGGTGTGATTTTCATTTTTAGGTATTGATTGGATGTTTGCGCTGACCCAATGTTTTACGTCTTTCTTACCAGATTCAGTGTTCTCAGCTCCTTTCTATTTGGAAAACCTTCTTGACACTGAGCAGTTTCCAAACTACCAGATCAATGATCCAGTTACCTTTTTAAACAGCCTTATGCTGGTGTGTGCTTACTCTTCAACTTTGGATGATTTTTCATTTGTCCAGTTTGGACTTAGCACATTACCTTTTGCATAACTTTTCATATTTTAAGAGATGGACGACCATGGACTCATGCATTCAAGTAGCCCTTCTACTCTCCCTTTGGAATAAATGTTTTGACATGTCTCCTTGGATATATTTCTATAGCAAGCTTGATAATGCCCTCTAGATAATTCATTTATGGCCAGGGCTCCTTGATCTTTGTTCTTTCTTAAAAGCAATGGGAAGATTTAAACTTGACAAATCAATATGGGATATTTCAGGAGTCCTGTGGGATGCCCTCCGGAAAAATTGACAGTTGTTTTGCAAGAGAGTACTTGGCGTTTTGTGTTGCAGCCAGTGTAAACACATTATACATATTTTTTACGTAGAATTGTTAGTGCTCTCTCTCTCTCTCTTTCTCTGTCTCTCTCTCTCTCTCTCTCTCTCTCTCTTTTTTGGTGAAATCTTTGATTGATTATATCATATGGGTAGCAACCTCAAAATAAGGTGCTACAATTACATCAACTGAAAATTTCAGTATATGCCAAAAAGACCTCATGATCTATGCAGCGGGTCTGCAAGCAATCAAAGAAAGATTGCTGTAGAGAACGCCTAAAAAAGCCAAACAGAGAGAAAGTAGGATCACCAAAGACTTTACAATTCCTATATGTCCATAAAGTCCATAGTGCCCAGTAGCAAACCCAAACAAAGAAAAGATGAAACTCCGGTCTGGATGGATGAAACCCAAATAGCCAGAAGAACTTCCCAAACAGAACAAATGGGAATCTCGCTCGCAGGCGCTATCGAAGCAAATAAAAAAACTCACGAGAGCACGAACAATGCCAAAACAAGTGAGGCACAGTCTCCGAAGAAGCAAAACATCTGTGGCAAAGTGCAGGAGCAATGTGTCGATGAGCTAATAGCTGTCTAGATGGAAACATTCCCAAAAGAACTAGCCAAAAGAAAACCTGTTGCCGAAGCGGTACTTTATAGGCCCAAAGTTGCTGTAATCTTTTCCTCCACCACTTGGCTGGGCGATGCATTCGCCAAACAGAATCACCTCTCTCTGAAACCCAAGGTTGAGGCAAAAGGATTTTATACAATGTAGGTACAGTAATCTGAGATAGCCTCAAAGGACGAGAAGAGGACCCTGGAGAAGTCAAAGTCCAATCTTCTAGCCGGTCCTGGAGTTCCAAAGGAGGAATCGGAACAAAAGGCGAAAGCATAGAAGTAATTTGTCAACACAAAGGACGATAACGACAGCCCAATCCATATGTAGTGGTTGCTTAAGAAAAGGGGAGCACAGTACTAGTATCATCTATAACATCAGCAACCGAGGTGATGCCTTTAAACGAGACAAAGTAGGAACGTCGAGGTTCCTGTAAAGCCAAGGGAGGCTAAAAGACTTTCGACGAGTGAATGCTTTCAGCTCTCAAAGAATTCCCAAGCAAAGATTGCCATCCATTCCATTCCAGATGAGAAAGAACATGCTTTCAGTCAAGAAGCAAGGGGGAGACAAAAGGACAGCCAGGCAAAGTGCCATCAGTGCAGCCAAAAAAGAAATCCCATAGATCGAGTTGCCAATGACCAAACGCAGAAATACTGATATGAGTGACCAGAGTCCTAATCATAAGAGCCCAAGGCTGATCACCTTGCAGAAATTGCAGCAACATTTTTCGCCTGTGGGCAAGAATATGCACATGAATATCCATGATGTTCAATCCACCATGCATCTTGGGAGAACAAATGTGATGCATCGAAAGCAGCCTGAGACTTTTTCTGCCATGTTTGGATCGCCAAAAGATTACCATTAAGACAGACATGGAAGATGTAAGATCTGCCTCAGTGAACATGATCAATGGCAAATAAATTTGAATATATGCCACAAGGATGGATTGCACTATTCGAAGACGAACGTGCAAAGGTCAGGTTGCCAGTTTCCAATAGTCAAGCTTTTTCTGAAGCTTAGCCAAAACCCAATCAATTTATTGTCGGCGAGTGAGTTCCCACCTCAAAGGGTATATACCTAGATGAATCCAGGAACATTCCCAAACTCATCCTCTAAAAACACAAAGCAACCATGCTGCGATTAGCATCCAATTCCAAGCCATGAAGTGATCCTGTAGCCACAAGATGATCAATATATTGCAGCATAGGATGAGTAGCAATGGCATACAGTAAAGCACTGAGAGGGCATCCCTGGCGGACTGAACAATGAAGAGTCCACTCATCAGAGATATCCCTAGAGAGAATGCAAGCTGCATTGCTATCTCTATAAAGCCAGTAAATAACTTACTGCATTTTTGGTCCAAACCCCAAAGCTCGCAGATTTTTGACAGTACGATTTATTTTTTTTTAAATTTTTTTCTGACAACAAAAGTGTACAAACGAAATTGTATGGACTATGCGGACAAAACTGTACGGATTTTTCCTGGCTGTATGGATTTTTGACATTACCAAAAAAAAAATCAAATTTTCTGACAGAGCGTACGGACACAAAACGGGCGCCAAACCTGAGGGAGAAACAAGCAGCTACAGCATGGGAGCACGAGGGCTAGCATGGGATCTCTCTCTCACACACACATGGTAGCACACACACTTTTTTTTTGGTAATATCCAGTGCTGTATTTATTTGCTCATAAATTTACAAGATGGGAAGTCTCCAAAATAGAGAGTATCCCAAAGATCAGAAACATAAAAAGAAAAGCCCTATGCAAGAAGCATCTATATCACCCTCATGGCAGGCATCATATAAGGATTGCCGCAATGAGGCTCGGAAAGATTCATATGACTTGTGAATCTGCCGACCCAAGTATGCCAAATTATGGTCACTCCAGATTGTCGAAAGAGCCCAATATCTCACCCAAGAGAGAAATAGTGAGTATTGAGACAAAGACCTCATAAATCTGCCAAACAACCAGAAATGTTTCCCAAATCTGTGACTCGGGAAACGGAGTCGAAGATGATCTGAAATTCTTCCGAGGAGGTTCCTAGAACACTGGCAGTGCCAAAGCAAATGAGGGATAGTCTCTGAAGGAGCCTGACATCGTAAACATGTGGATGGTGCAATGCGACGTTTGGCAAGTGTGACTCCCATTGACAATGTGCCTGTTATGCATCTCCAAAGAAAAAGTCTTTGTTTCAAAGGCATTTTACACTTCCATAATATCTGGAGATTCTTCCGCCACCATGAGAGGGGCTTCCTGATATGCCACAGAGTATTAGCATATTGCTGAATCCATGGAGCAGGTTGAAGAAGCCTGTAGGCTTTGATGGAGGTCAAGGCAGGTAGAGGAACAGGATGAGAGCATGTAGTAGAGGGTTGCAATTGCCAATCCATAAGCTTGTCTGTGTCAACCATAGGGGGAACAGGTAGAAAAGGATGTAACAAATCAGCAATTTTCTTCCATATCGACCTATGGTGCATTCCCAATGCATAGGAAGCAGTGGCCTAAGAAAAAGATAAGACATAGCCCTGATTATCGACTACATCATGTATATATCTAATTCCCAATTTCATGAGATTGTATGCCCGAGTAGGTTCCTGTAAAGCTAGTGGAATGTCAAAGATGGCACTCCAATGAATACTTTCTTTCTTCATTGAGTTTGTCCCCGAGCAATTGTCAGGAGCCCATTTGACCTTAGAAAGTATTTGTTTCCAGTCAAGTATCAGAGCAGTAGAGAAAGGACAGCCAGGTATCTTCCCTACAAATCTCCCAATGACAACCTCCCCTCCCAATGATCTGTAGTCCAATGACCATAAGCAGAAGTCCTCATGTTGACACACATGGATGCTATCATACAAGTCCATGGCTGTTGTTGGCAGAAAAAAGTATGGAGCATAGTCGCCTTCCTTGCAAGTACATGATATCTTATATTAAGGATATTAAGTCCACCATGCATCCTAGGAGAGCACACCATTTCCATCTTCATCAGTCTCAATGCTTTCACAGCAGTTTTTGTCCTCCATAACATCTCCATAGCTTGAGACATAAAGGCTGAAATATCTTTGGATGACCAATGTAGCAAAGGCAAAAAGAAATGAACATAGGACATTACAATGGACTGTACTATTCTTTTTGGGCACAAGTTTAACTATGCCATGCTTCCAAGAGTGCGGTAACTGATTTTCTTGCCAGGCAACATTGATCATTTGCAAGAGGATATCTTTCAAATCATCCCAAAAAGAAATATAAAATTCCACCGTAAGGCCATCCCAGCCAGGGGACTTGTATTTGCTGAGGTGGAACAATGCATTATCAAGTTCTGTATCAGTAAAAGGCCTCTCCAAGGTAAGAGCATCATCCATTTCCACTATTTCAGAAACATGTCTAATCAGTATGCATACACGTGAGTAGGTGGTGGTACCAGCATAGTATATGTCATAGCCGCCAAAATAATCATGATGACCAACCTTAGAGTGTTGATTATGCTCTTGCAAACACACAATATTTGGCTGCATTTTATGTACATAATTCCATAAAAGCCTCCACTTTGAGACATTGCAGAGGCTCTATACATTGTATGTAAAGCACTAAAGTGTTTAATGCATGAAAGAGGTATATACAGTAAAGTATAAGGATAGAACAAGATGTCAGAGAGGCAAAGCCTTTGCCTGCATGGGCTGCATTCCCTCATGATCCATGAAAGAAATAGCATTCTCCCCTTCTTCAGAATCACATATGGGGATGCCCTTCTTCAAAACCCCCACCCAATTTTGAAGGACAGGAGCTGAAGTAGAAGCCTGTCCTGGTGAGGGAGAAGAAGCATCCCATTGACGAGATTGAAAGGGGCGTTGCTTCAATACAACTACCTTCTTAGGCTGTTGAAAACCATCCCGATCAGTTCCTGCAGATTCCTTCATCTTCTCTTTTTCTTTATCTTTTCCTTTTCCAGCAAGTGATTGCACTTGATTAATTGGTTTGGCATTCTTTGCTCCATTTCTATTTGCTGTCTTAGCTTGCAAATTCTCATTCTTTTCTAGTGTCTGGGGCGGCAAGGCATTGGGAGGGGGCTGATGCAGAACCATTGGGCATTCAGAGGCTAGATGCCCAAATTTATGGCAAGCAAAACAAGCTCCTGCAAACACATCCCATTTCAACTGAAAATACTTTTTTCCCAATTGCACTCTCTCAAATTCCACTGCAATAGAAGGAGGGGTAGGTGTATCAGTGTCCCAGAGAATGTAGAACCTGTTACGGTTTCTCATAGGGCGTGGAGGACAAATGACCCGTCCCAAGGAAGCAGCCAAGCCAGGCAATTCTTCATGCATATAATCCGGGAAGTTAACAACCTCAACCCATATAGGACAATGATGTCGTATAAGACTTTGATAATCCTTGTTTGGGGACCAGGGCATAGCATGTACCATCTGCTTCCCATAAAAGAGGGGAGAAAGTTCAAGTAGCCTCTGCTTGCACAAAGCATCTGATAAATGTACCTCATAAAAGCCTCTAGATGCAAAATATACTCCCTCTACAAAGCATCCTCCAAGGATGGACTTAATCCACTGGGCAACATCACTGGCTGCTGGAATTCTTCCTGGAAAGAAAATTATTACCGCAGTTTGAGATAACTTCATGAGAGGATTCACGAGGGATGGCAATTTCAATTTGTATGTGATCTCTGGAATTGATTTGCCCCATTCCTGTCGTGACTGTTGAAAGTCATCCTTGAGTGTATCAAACACGTATTGAGCTTCCATAGTAAGTTCATCATCTTGTGATGCAGGCTGTGAAGGACGGCACTTGGCATCTGCGGGTCTTTCTTTTCGAGCATATGTACAAACATCCGAAGCTGAAGCCATGATTGAAATACGGCAAGGCAAGAAAGACTGTACGGAGAAGTATAGAGGGAAAGAAAAGGAGACAGAGAACTGTACGGTAATGCATAGGAGCAAGACCCAGAAATCGTACGGAAAGGATATGGGATTGTACGGAGTATACGGAAAGCCTGGATTGTACGGAGATTGTACGGAAGAGAACTGTATGGTAATGCATAGGAGAAAGACCCAAAAATCGTACGAAAAGGATACGAGATCGTACGGAGTGCACGGAAAGCTTGGATTGTACGGAGACTGTACGGGGATTATACCAACGGGACTGTACGGAAAGGCCTGGATTGTACGGAGATGCTTGTACGGAAGGGAAGCCTGTACGGACGGAAGGGGAGCCTGTACGGGATCCTTGGCGAGGTTGGAGAGCAGAGGCCGCACTCTCTCACATCAAGACACACACCTCTCACACACTCACACACACACACACACACACTTACTTTTAGGTAGCACACACACACTTCACACACTTTTTTTTTTTTTTTTTGGTGAAACCAGTAGCTATATTATTAACATGAAATCAATGTACATGGCATTAGACTCCAAAAGGAGCCTAATGGAAGATCTCAAAAACAGTGAGAAAACACTTCAAGACTAGATCCAAGTCCTTCGTAGCATAACTATCATATAAAGATTACTTGAGGGACATTCTGAAGAAGGCATATGCCTGAGGAAACTGTTGTCTCATCCTAGAATGCAATCTTTGTGTCAAAATGGTCCATAGTAGCCAAAAACGAGCCCAGTGAAAGAAAAGGAGGAAAGGAGACATCTGAGATGAGAAGCATCCAAACATCCAAAAGAGTTTCCCGAATCTGATAGAGGGAAACCGAAGCCGCAGCAAATGAGAGACATGAGTGATCAATACTCGAGAGTGCGGGCAGGACCATAACAAGTGGGGAACTGTCTCGCGGGGATGAGAGCAATGGGGGCAGGAAGAGGAAGCAATATGACGTGCTGTCAATTTCACCCCAAGAGAAAAAGCTCCCACTATACATCTCTAAAGGAAAAGCCTCTGTTTCAATGGCAATTTGGCTTTCCAAATTTTCTTGAGTTGTGATTGCCACCAAGATAAAGGCCTATCCAAATTCCAAAGAGTGTTGGCATGCTTATCAATCCATGGTGGTGGAAGAAGAAATCTGTAGACCATCGAGGAAGCTAGATTATGCATTGAAAGTGAACAGGTAGCAGAAGATGAGGAAATCAGATTCCAGTCTAGTAATCTGTCCTGTACAAACAGTGGAGGAACAGGAACAAATGGCTGCAACATAATTGTAAGTGTTCTCCAAATGGGTCTATGATGCAGACCCAAGGGGAAAGTCCTGCAAGCTTGTGGAAATGAAAGCACATAACCATGTTGATCCACAACGTCTCCGACAAGTCTTATGCCCAATTTCATAATATTATATGCTTTAATAGGTGCCTGTAAAGCAAGAGGCGATTCAAACACCTTGCTCCAATGGATGCTTTCCAAGCGAAGAGAATTACCATGATGGGAAGAAGCACCTGACCATTTAGCATTAGAAAGAATTCTCTTCCAATCATGAATAAAAGCAGTAGAAACAGGACAACCAGGAATTTTCCCCTGAAATGTGGTCATGACTGCTCCCCAGTGATCTGTAATCCAATGCCCATATGCATGGGACGTCATGTTTCCACACATAGCTGCTAGCATAATAGCCCATGGCTGTTTTTGCTGAAAAAAATCAGCAATCATTGTGCTCTTTCTTGCTAACATATGAAACTGAAGATTGAGTATATTCAGTCCCCCATGAGTCTTAGGAGAACAAACAGACTGCATGGGAAGTAATCGCAAAGCCTTTTTGTGAGATTTGCTTTTCCAAAATATCTCCATAGCCTGGGACATATAGGAAGCCAAGTGCTTAATAGACCAGGGAAGAAGAGGCAAGTAAAATTGCACATATGCCATAATGATGGACTGCACTATCCGAAGTCGAGCATGTAGAGGCCAAGTGGACAAGTGCTAGTATTCCAGCTTCTTGTTAATCTTTTGAAGCACCCATTTAAGCTGTTGTTGAGGGGTAATATTCCAGCCAATGGGATACCCTAAATGCCTCACAATAGTATGGGATGAAATAATGTGGCCTGGCCAGAGAAGTGCATGCCAATCAGCTTCTTTCAATGCTAGAAGATTCGACTTCTGAAAGTTAATATGCAGTCCAGCAGCACGCACACACACACACACACACACACACACTCTTTCTCTCTCCCTCTTCTAGGAGAAATTTCATACGGATAGCCCTAGTTTGGTTTTTTTTTTGGGGGGGGGGGGTGTGTGTGTGCTCTTGAAGTTCTGTACATTTTGGTGGTTTGTCGAGATCATCTTTGATGCTATAGAATTCTTTAGAGATGAACTTCCTTTGTGATGCTGGAAGTACATGGAAATGGATTCAAAAACCAGGAAGGCAAAGTTTCTTCTTAGGATTGCTTGCCCAGCCCACAGGATTAGCTAGTTAAGCAGGAAGCTAGCTTGGGGCTGTACATGCCCCCCGGGTCAGGTTCACTCAGTGAGCTCTTTCCATCTTTATCAGCATGCACAAATTTGTAGCCTTCTCCCTCTCCCTAGTGAAGCAAGCTAGGCTTGGGCTGTACATTTTCTCCTCTCATCAGATTCAGTCACGGACCTCTTTCCATTGTTTATTAGCATGTGACAATTACATGGTTGCAACCTTCTCCTCAGTGACGCAAGTGGTAAGTACAAAATGATTTCAGTCTACATTTTATTTGTGAAGTTTTGTGCATAAGTAGGCCAAGCAGGTGCAGTGTTACTCCGAGGTCAAAAAGTCCTTGTTCCATGCAAGAGGACTTGTTTAGCTAAGTTTATTAAATTTTTAATTCTTGTGGGGAGTTTGGTATATCCCTACCCACTGTTTCAGCCATTTGGCTAAATCTTTGTAATATTCTTTGTAAAATCAGCCCTTTGTGGTGGGGGTTTTGAATTTCCTTTCTTATCTCAGTGTTTTAGTGAACATATCACCAAAGAATTTCTCCTTTATTTGGAAACATACCTGCATGTAGTAGCAGCATCAGCTTTTGGGTTCCTGTTTTCACCCCAAGGCCTCGTATTTAGAACCATTTCTGGGTTTGTATCATTCCCTCAAGTTTTCTAATAGAAGGTTCTTTTCTTTGTCTAAATTTCTGGGCTGTTTCATCTTATATCCATGGTTCATAGTGTCTCTTGAGTCCTGGTTTCTCTGCAATTCCTGGCAGAAAGGCATGTGGAGAGCTTTTGAGTTTCCAATTTTGGTGCAACGATCATTTCTCAGCTCAGAGCTGAGAAATGGTAGCTCTGGTCACTGAGAAATGACCATGAGCGCAATGGTCATTTCAAAGTCTCGTGTGAATGATAGATTTAAAAAAATACAGAAAATACAAAGTTGTTTGCAGATGTAATCAAAAGTCCTTTCTTGAAACTGGACAGGATCTGCAAAAATGCATGGCAGGCTTGATGAATTCAGGATCCTCTACCTCTTCAAGTCCCTTTTGGAGGAAAGAAACTTCTCGAATTCACCTACTGCTACGGGCCCAGGTTGAGGAAAATGATTGATACTCCAGTTGCAATGAGCTTTGCCCTTGCTTTAAAGACATTTCTAATGTATAAAGTTATAAAATTTTGACAGAGTTTTTAAATGGTTTACTAGATATTGGATTTATTTGAAATCCTCCTAAATGAATGAAAATCCATGGATTCAGGCATATCTGATCGATCGTTTCCCTGAGCTTCCATTGTCAAGTGACGTGGAATCCATGGTGATCAATCTAGCAACTCCTGCACTTCGGACCTGTTTGGCACAGAAGGATGAATCGCCTCCTCCTATGATTGACATTCTACTGCAAACAACTACAATTCTCAGGCATTACTGCAGCAGCACACAAACGTATGACTAGCTTCAAACCAGTTTATTTTCTGTATTGTACTTGCAGTGATCTGTCTTTCGTCATCTTAATAAGAGTATCTTAGCTCTTCCTTTCGTGGTTGCTTGATATCAATGAGGGCATAAATTTCTTTGACAATGTGGAAGTTGTCCTCCTAAATGTAATTGTTGCCTCCTACTGTATACTGTTTTTCAATGTACCAGGGAGGTGGGAGTGCCTCAGGCCTCTCTGAACTTTGCTTTGAGTGTACTCTCACTTGGTACAAGACTTGAAGATGATGGGGCATTTCCAGAAATCAGTGATAACTCAGGCCTGGAGTGTGCTGTTGGAGGTGCATTGCTTGTTTTAGGAACATTGGCATCGTCAAGGTGTGTTGCTTATAAGAATCTATTTACAATGTGAGAACAGATCGTATATTTCAAACTACGATAGCTACTTATAAAATTTGACTATTTATTCCGTCTTGTTGATGGGATGGCAGAGCTGGGAAGGAGCTTCTGCGGGATGACATCAGATGGAGAAAAGGATTTTGGTGGTCTCTCATTTCAGGAGCACGAGATGCAACAGCTAAACCACCAATTGGACCAAGTCCAGTATCGTTTGCTGCCCTAGATTGTCTGAAGCATTTTGCTGAAGATGAATCCTCTTGTGATCGAATTCTCAAACAGGTCCACTACCAACTCTGCTTGATTTGGGAGCAACTTTTTGTTTCTTATCTGAGCAAGCCTCCTTAGTTTCAATGCTCTCTATCAGATGTGGAGGCCTCATTGATGCTTCGTTTGGATGCCTCTGTTTCAGGGTTGGTACTTGCCTTTGCTATTGTTGGCCATTCCACCAGCTGACTCAGTCTTAAAAGCACAAGATTCAAAGTCAGCATTGTTGTACTCTTCAGCAGATGTTCTCAGGTCCCTAGTCTGTACACTGCAGCAAGCAGGTGGCTCCTCACCCTCACCAAGGCAGCAAGCAATTCGTGGAGTTATTTCAAAACTCATCCCGAGGCCTCTCCTCGCAAGCTTGTTGCAAGCAGACGGTCCAGAGAAATTTATTGCTGCATCTTCTTCGGAGTTTACACATCCAGAGGGAATATGGACAAATAACGTGAGAGCAGAGCTTTTAAAGCGATTGTGTGACAGGTTACATCAACACACTCTTGCACTAGCCACAGGGGATATATCACTTGGCGATGAAATTGAATGGCTGCAAAATTTTGAATATGAGTGCCTGGCAGAAGAAGTCCTTGCTGATGGTCTCTTTGTAAGAGGGCTCGGCAGTAGTTCATGGGAAGGCTTCATTCTGCCTCCTGGTCATTTTTATATAGATATTATGCAACGTTACATTGAACTGCATAAGAGTAATCTCTTGATGCCAATGTTTGAGGAGACTGAAGAAATAACAGACCTTTCCCTTGATCAAAAAGGTGATCCTGAGACCATTGAGGACACAGAAAGGCCAGTCGATCATGCAGGAAGTGAGACTACGAATGAAGAGATTGAGGAAGTGGAAAAGTCTCTTTTAGTTGATCATGCAAGAATTGAGACTCTGAATGAAGAGATTGGACTCGGTTCTAAGGAAGTTGAAAAGTCTCTTTGTACACTGACTGCTTTAAGGGAGTGCTTGAAACATGCTGCCAAGACAGGAAGAGAAGACATCCTTGTTCACTTCAATCTCTCTCTCATGGCAGAGATTGTTCTATCGGGGCGTAGCCTTCCTCAAGTACAGATTGAGTTGGCATCAATCATAAAGGCTTTGGCAGAATGTCAAGTTTGTCAGGATCTACTTCTTGAGTCAAAGGTTATGAATTCTCTTGCTCTGCAACTGTGGGATTCAGCTTCAAAAGACTCTATCAAACAGAACAATAGAGTATTCATGTCAACATTAGAAGCTGTCTTGCTTTTAAGTGAGAGCATTCCAGCAACTATAGTAGCCACAAATTACTTCTCTTCCTGTGGACTACTGCTTCCCCTCTTGGCAGTGTTTTGTAAAATTAATACACCAGTTCTCATGAGAAGTAGATCGACAGATGGAGATGAGGCAGAACCACATAAAATACCCCAGGCTGGCCAACTACTGGCTGCTGAGATATTGGGTCAACTTTTGCTAGCTGGCAGCGGTATAAGCAGGAGAACAAAACTCATCAAGGACCTTGCATACTGTCGAACAGGATCAAATGCAACTGAGCCTCGCCATATGAACCCTTTGGAAGGAATAGGAGAAGCAACAGACATGTATGAGCTTTTACATATCATCGAACGAGGCATGGAAGATAATATGGATCCCTTAGTTTTGAAGACAATGGTTTCGCTCTTTCCCATTGATTTTCTGTCTATGCTAGCACGTGAACCTTCAAAAGCATGCGATGTGTATGTTGGGCATCATTGGTCACCACGGCTTGTTTGGGACGAGGGAACCAGGCTGCGCCTGAAGTCCAGGATAGAACATGAAATGGAACAGCTACGTGAGAGTTTTATAAATGAAGGTTTGTCTGTTGTTCCACCATGGGCAATGACACAAGGCCAGCCAGTCTTCTTGCGCTGGACCTTAGCCACTGTAATAGAGAATGATGCAAGACCTCTGTACAGGGATACTGAAGATGTTGATTATTCTCGGGAGCTATACCTTGGCGGCTTTTACATAGACCAATTCCTACGAAACCCAGAATTCGACTTTGGTGTCCCTCTAGAAGAACGGTTTGTGAGGGAAGTTCGAAAGACTATAGTTGTTGGAGCACAGACAAGCAATTTCAATTCTGAAGGCTTTGACTTTGATGATAGAAGAAGATTGCTGTTGTCATTACTTCTACTTTTTAAATTACGGCCGCCCTTACTTTTGCGCCACTCCAACTTCGACATATTTTTCCCAGTGTTTGATTTTATCACTGGTGGGAGCAGCAGAGAACGGCGGGGTCTTACTCAAGTTGCAATCCTTCTTTTTCATTGCATTGCAACTCATTCAGACATTGCAGATTGCATGAGTTCTGAAGAGTTGATGCATACTCTAGCCTCTTTACTTGATCTAGATGTCCCTCCTTCAGTGGCTGGTTTTACTGGAACTGACCCTCGACTTTGCAGCTTGATGCTTATGCTACGTCTGGCTCATCTTAGTAGCACTACCGTGGATGTCGCACTCCGTTTGGGGATTGTCTCTAAATTAGCATCACTGGTGGATGACAGTGTTGACATGATTCTGCAGCACCGTGCTGCTGAATGCTTGGCTGTTATGTGTGCAGATAAGAGAAGGGGGATGGAAGTTGTCAGACTGTTGGAAAAGCTTATCCCTCAAAATAGAAGGGCCCATACAACATGGAATATGCCTGTAGCTGATATAAGGGATGAAGTAGTTGACTCCAAGACTTTGAAACACTTTCTACAGCAAAGATACCCTTCAAGCTGGTGGGTTTCTGATAGTGCGGCAGATGGCTTCAGTGAGAGTGATACAGACATATGTGGGCCTGTGACCATTGTAGAGGCAAGCCTCACGTTTCCAGGTGCAAAGCTTTCTGATTTCACAGATGCAGCTGAAAATGATTTTAGGCAGAGCATTGCAAAAACGGCTGACGTCGACATAAAGGATGTGCACATTTTGAGGAAACGTTCTGGAAGCGTTATTATTGATTTTGCAGTCGTATTTTATTATAACCGGCAGCATTCCCTTACAAGTTATGTAAACAGTGAAGCAGAGTCTCATCCAGAGTTATTCATGACTAAACTCGAAAGCCGTCATATAGCATGGTCAGAGTCACAGACTTTGATGGATATGGGTTCTCCATTCTTACATGATGTTGGTGTCGTACGAGTAATGAATGCTCAAGGTGTAAAGGGAGTCTGTGGGGAAGAGAATAATTGGAAAATATCACACAGTTTAGAGAAGCAACCCAATACACCACAGCTCTTTTACATAGCAGGTTCTTCAACTAGCCACGTAGCATTCTCTTATGGCTCTTATGGTATTTTCTTAGTCTCAAGTTGAAACATAGATGTCAATACATAATTAAACCTACAATACTGAAGCATGCTCTCACAAAAGGGTGTTTTATTTCTCATCGCTGTTCAGGGTGGGGAAAGGAGAAGGGTGGTTTGGGGTGCCTTTCAGGAGACATGTCTTAAAAGCTAATGGAAGCAGCTGACTAAAGCATTCTTTGCAGCCTGCCATAATTGTGACTCTTCATAAGGATAACTTTCTATGCTGAAATTTTGGTAAGTGATAACCTGCATTTTCATCTTTTGGGTTTCGCTGTATATTTTTATTTCAATGCTTCTTATTTTTTGGGGTTTGTAGAATAGGTTTGTTTTAAAGGTTATTATATTGCATGGTCAATGTGTTCGCAGGCAGATTGTTCCTTTCCTGGTGGTTTATAAAGCTGTTTTTAAAGGTGGCAAAGCGTGAGCTAGCACAACCGTCATTTACATTATTTGGATTTCTCTGACCATAAGTGAGGGAAGCATGCCAGCATAATCCGTGCAGCTAGCTAAACTGAGGCATTGGTCTTCACAATTATTAGTGAGAGAAACAGTGGTCACACCTGCTTCACAGATCACAGAGTTTCCCAAAGGCTTTCTAGGAGACCAATGGGTATGCATTTGTGTCATGCTGCATATGCTTTTGTGTATTCTGTCATCTTGGTGCTCATGGGTGAAGAAACTAGGCTTTGTGTTATTCATTACTTAACATTCTACATTTTGATTCGTTTTGTATTTTGATATATGGCCTTAAAAGATTTCAATCCTTTGGTAGGAGAACATTGGAACTAGAACAATTGCTGCTGCAAGGAACGACCTCTACAAATAGAACGACTTCAAGCAAGGCAGCTGTGTAATGCACCAATTAAACATCACTCTTCTCTGTATGTATATATGTATCTGGAATTTGTAATTGGAAGTAAAGGGTGTACTGGCAATATTGCCAGCAACTAAATTGGTTGAAGAGTTGAAGCCCGTTTTAAGGCTTATTGGATAGAAGGGAAGCAGGAAACACAGTGAACCAATTCTTGCAAGGTGTAGTCATAAGCTTAGTGCAATTTATTTGTTGAACAGCTATACAGTGACCACGATGGAGGCTGTTTTTGGCCATGTAACACAATGGAACGATTGTAATAAAAGGAGTTGGTTGTCATCGACTCCTGAAGTTCCAATACAAAGTTGATCAGTTTTAAGTTGGTAATTTATGAGCAAGAGTGTAAAAGCCTCACTTGGTCCATAAGAAAACTGAATTAATTTATCTCTGGTCCACGTATAATTTGAAAGTACTATGTTTGCCTAATTGATCAATTATTTGGACCCAGATTCATTTTCAATCGTGTTCTGACCAATGACTAGTGGGTTTTCATTCAATTGCAAAGTTCATGTAATTTTTGAGACAAAGTTCTCATGAGCATAGGGAGAGGGGGGGGATCCTATTCGCTGCTATTAGCTGCTGTCCCTCTCTCATACTATGAATGAATCAATTCACAATTCACGCTATGACTGAATCACATTGAATCTTGATATGCATTTGAATCTAGCCGTGAGCGCATAGGAGCGCAGTTCCGATTTCGAAGCAGTCGGCTCAGCAGCACGAATACTCCAGAATTGGTTGATTGTGCTTCCTTTAGCACCCTGCCAGACCTCAATGATATCCCTGCTTATGTAGTTGTGTTTTTTTTTGTTGTCTTGAAATAGAGTAAATAAGTCTGAAAGAAACAGCTGAGACAAGAAACTGAAGGCAAAGATATATTATGCAAAGCATGAAAAACCCGTGCTAAAATACCACTCAAATAGTCTGAACAAATGAAAATTTAGAGAAGAACCAGGACAGCCTCTCCACATTCTGAGAAAATGGTCCTCCTAGACCTAGAAGAACCCTGCATCCTAGACCAAATAGCTGTCACGGCATGTACAATATCCGTCCAAATGCTGGCCAAGATATGAGCTGGGTGGACCTGGGTGCCATCAGTAGCCTCTTGTGCATCTAGATCTCCAATAGCAGGCAGTGACGCTCTCTACAATCTCCTAGCAAGTGTCCACTGACGGGATGGCATGAGTCGAAAAAACTCTACATTTTGATGCCGTGCATGGTCCATAAGCAAAAATGTAATAGATTTATCTTCAGTCCCCGTTTTAATTGTGAGAATGACTGTATGATCTATACTTAATTGATCAATTATGTATGTTAGCAAGCATCTTTTCCCAATTGGTCTAGATATTGAGTATACTGTTATACTGAAGTTGTCTGATTATTGGCACCAACTTCAGTATAACAGTATACTCAATATCTAGACTGTCTGATTATTGGCACCAACTTCTGAATAATCAGAAGTTGGTGCCAATAATAATCAGAAGTTGGTGCCAATAATCAATTATTGGCACCAACTTCAGTATAACAGTATACTCAATATCTAGACTGTCTGATTATTGGCACCAACTTCTGAATAATCAGAAGTTGGTGCCAATAATCAGACAGTCTAGATATTGAGTATACTGTTATACTGAAGTTGGTGCCAATAATCAGACAACTTCAGTATAACAGTATACTCAATATCTAGACTGTCTGATTATTGGCACCAACTTCTATTTGCACTCATCATTATTACGATTGAGAACACTGTTTGCAGAAGGTCCATTTGCAGGTTATTTATACCTGGAAGGACATTTAAACCTGAACATCAACCTCTGGATGGCATGGATCCGTGAACAAGTGACCACTAATATGGTCACTCCATACTGATTGTGCTTATTTTAGCACCCTCCTTGCCTATGTAGTTGCATTTTTTACTTCTCGCCCTTAAAAAAAGTAGTGGTGTTTATTTACAGCTCAAAGGGACGTCTTAAAATTTGTGTCTTTAGGAGAGCAAGGTGGCATGTCTGTCACACAAAAAAATGTGCGCGTGCGTGGGGGGGTGGGGGTGTGGTGGAAGGAAGGCTAGATAGTTCACTGTTGGTTTTTAATTTTCCATTTTGGGCTTTAAGGGGTAAATATTGTGGAGTATGATAGTAGCAAAGTTGACTATCTTGTGTGTGAATTTGACTCGTTACGGCCCTCAGCTACACATTATGAATGCTTACAACAATGACCCATCGTACATATTCAACCCCAAAGCATGTAAAAATTTATTCCCTTGTGATTATAGACTAAGGACCTCTACTCTAAAGACGAAGTCTACAAAGAAGGCTCCCAAACTTTTATCAGGATTCTGATGATTCATGTTAACACGCATATGACATAGAGATGAACAAGTTTCCCAATTACAGCATTTAACAAGGCATCTACTAAGGCTACTCATCAATGGGAGCAATTCATGCAAGGGACATAAACAAGTAATAGTTATTGAGTGGGAATTGGGGAAAGGCTCAAGACAAGGTACACACCATGTAGCTTAGGTGTGAGTAGCAAGGAATTCATTGCAAACTTTTACTCTTAGTAGTTGCATGAGTATTTCACTTTTCAGTATTTCTTTGAATATAAGCCATATTTTACTTTTCAGTATTTATTTGAATATAAGCCATATTTTACTTTTCAGTATATTTATTTGAATATGAGCCATATATTATGAGAGAGAGAGGTTGTTTGATGCCATTGCTTGTACTTGCACGCAATTTGGATTGTGTGAAGTGGCTATGTTGATGTGCTTGCTTCATTCATTTACTTGCTTGAATTAAGCTATCTATGTCATTAGTGTACATGCTTGGGTGAGTGTCTTATTGTTTGTAATACAACACACATTTTTTATTGTCAATTGAGGTGGCTTGACCAACATGATACTAAATTTTGCATCTCTCTTCTTGCCTGAGCTTTGAGCAATATTTAGATAGGTTGCATAATCATGACAAACATATCTTACTAGTAACCACGAATAGGAGACAAAGAGACTAATGCTATCATTGCCCTTAAGATAGTGGTCATGGAAATGTTTTAACTTTTGATAAGGTCATCATTGATATTGAAGTGTCTATTATGGCAATGTGATTTACTAAATGCCAAATCACAATGTTTTGCTAGTTCATTTTCGCGCTACAATGCATGCCTTGGTGTGTCTCCCTTTTTGTGCACCCATCTTTTAGGTGTAACCTTTTCTTTTGTTTCTTTTCTTGAGCAAGCCATGTCGATGAGTTGCTTTCCTTGTTCCACCTTTTGAGTTCATGGTTCATTAACAATAAAGGCAATGATGCTCGCACTTTGTGCCTCTTATTAGGCATACTATCTAATGTAAGACATGATACTATTTATTAGAGTGACATGGGTGTGAGAGGGCACAATTAGAGTTGGGTCCTCCCCTCCCCCTTTCCACCCTATTTCCAAGTTTGACCATTTCTTTACATCCTTCTTACAAGAATTTTGTCCAACCTAGTGCTAAAATTTGTCATGTGTTTTCATTTTATGCAAAAATTAAGTAGTTTCTAAAATGAAAACAAAATTGATCTTTCCTTAGGGTAAGTCATACAGCTAGATTAATATAATGAAATAAGGGGCATTTACAATAGGCTACCGAAGAACAATATGAGAAAATAGAGGGCGAAATCAATTAAAGCCATGAATATTTACCTTTGATGATGTTGCTTCAAAGGAGTAGAGCCATGAAACAAGTTGGAGCATTAACGAACTATGGAGGTCAACGTCATCTTTTAGCTTACAAACACATTTCAAGCCACTCATGAGATCAAGGGAAACATTTTAACTCTACATATCATAATTAGCTTATGGAAGAACCTAATCAACTTTGCTCCTACTTATGCTTTTCCACTTAAGACGTGAACCAACAATACACATTGTGAAATTGAGCCTCATATGAAAATGTGAATTAATTGAGGGCGATTTCTTTCAAATATTACAATAATAAAACCTTATGCATATGAATTTCCATCACTATGACCATAAATCAATGGGCATATTTGCTACTATGCTTAAAAAGTAAAACTCCATGATGCACATCTACTTCTTTAATATGTATTTTAAGAACTATGTAGAAAACGCAAATAATCACAATGTGTAATTGAAATGCAATTTGCTATCAAATTTAATTCCCCTCCCTAGTATTACAATTATACATATTGTAAATTTCACGCTTAAAGAAAGGCCATTATCACATTTAGATCTTATGTAATCATGCACCTTGTAATATCAAATAAGGTACATAGTACCCAAAGAATGTCGATCATGTGAACTTTTTCCCAAAGCCATTTCCATCTACTACATAAAATAACCCTCTTTCGCAAATATAAATAAGCATGATGTCCAATATAGCCGAAATGCATAAACCCTACATTCACACTTAGTTTGTTCTAAAAAATAAAGGTCGCTAGCTTCAAGCATCAAGTATATGCATTAAGGAGCCAAATGTGGAAGACTTTACTCAATGGAAAGAGGAGGACAAATGAGCAGGGAAAATGGGTGCTTGTGGAATGGGTAGTAGCTATCATTTTTCCAAAGAGAGTGATAGGTTCATTGGAAACACAATTCATGGGGGGGGGATCATACAGAGCCATGTGCTAGGGGTCCCCCAATCATTGGAACCTAGCCATTTCATACCAAATGACCTAGGGCTAGCACCAAATCCCATTGTGTATTGTCTCATGCACTCAAATCATGTGGCATTAACCCACGACGTGTCATCATCTTGTAAATCAAAGTGCATCTATACCCATAAGGGGTCTAGTGTTCTCTCCCTAGAGACCAAAACTCCTTAAAGAATTCGAGAGTATCTTGCAAAAGGATCCAATGCCCTCCCCCCATAAACCAAAACTCCTCAACCAATTAGAGAGTTGCAAATCAGGTGACCTTCTCTAATCGCCATAACAAGTAAATGCACGTTATTGCACCTACATTTGCCAAATCATTTGCCATGTGCCATTACCTAGGTCCTACTTATACAGTAGCCCTCTATTTGTCACCTTCTTTAACTTACTACTACCAAGTAATCCCTTCACAATTCTTGCTATATCCATCATTAACTCCATCAATGAACGACCCTTGCAACCCAATACTATGTTGCCTTTCAACTCCAATGTTAAGGCTCAAAGGGCCTATTACAAGAGCTTCCAAGCCACTTAGATAATTTTCCATTTCCATTACCACATGTAGCCAAGGAGTTACAAGGGAATGCCCACTATGAACATATGTATCACATTGAGCCTTGGTGCACTCACAGCATCTACGATTAACCCACAAGGTTGCTACCATATGTATCATATAATGCCTCTACCAATTTACACCCTTTAAGCTAAGTGCCATAGTGTTGGACCTAGGGTATAGCCCTATGCCTACCTACCAACACATATATGTATGTGGATGTATGCATGTGTGTCTGTATGTGGTATATATGCATGCATGCAATGCATACATGTGTGTGTGTGCATGTGTGTGTGTGTGTGTGTGTGTGTGTGTGTGTTTCCTAAACTTATCTATCCATATGATCAAGTCATTTCAATTTTACCTCCTGCATTTTTATTCCAAAGTCACACCAAGCTAAATATATTGTTGACGGTTCTGATCACTTACCCTACTAACTTAGAAACGTTCGGTTTAATTCCCAACCCGGTGTTGCGCTTCATGAAGATGCTCGCTCTTGCAATCCTAAGATAGGGGTGCTCGGGTGCAGAATAGGTGCCAACAATTAACACTTGGATGTCGGGGCTAGCTAAATATAGCACTCTATAAGGTTAGTGCTATGCACATATGATCACGTGATGGTGCTGTGCACACATGATCACATGATGTTGAGCGTGAACTCTCAACACCTTCCCTCAAGATCAACATCATGAAGTAGGCCTTCCCTCAAGATGATGATTCTAGGGAATCGAAGAAGGACTGAGCATTACATTCCATCACACCCCTTTAATGGGAATGTCCTTCCTCTGCATCAAACCAAGAGCTAATCGGTCTTTCTTGAAAAGCTCTTTACCGAGTGGTTTGGTAAAGATGTCTGCAACATTTTCTTTGCTATCACAATGCTACAGTGTGATGTCACCAAGTAACACTCTTTCTCCGATGAAGTGCTCTCTGACATCAATGTGCTTTGTCCTGGAGTGATATACTGAATTTTTGGCCAATGCTTGAGCCGATTGATTATCACAGTATATTGTTGTTGGCTTTGACTCATCAAAGTAATATGTTTCTGAAAATAGTCTTCTGAGCCATATAGCCTCACATGCACCTGTAGTGAATGCTCTATATTTTGCTTCAGTCGAAGACAAAGAAACAGTTGGCTGTTTGTTTGACAACCATGATATAGCACCTTGACCAAGGAAAAATGCTCCTCTGGACATATCATTTCATCCCATATTCTATTAGTCATAAAGTGTTCTTTTCATAAAACATTGCCCTTCATTTGCATACTAACCTCTACTTTATTTGAACCATGTTGGCATGACCAAATCACTGGCCTACTATTACAAAAAATTCTCCTATCTTTGCAAAAAAAAAGGCTAACATAATAATAAAAATAAGCCGCCTCGGTTTGCAATGAACACTCTCTAACGTATCAACTCAGGTCAGAGGAAGAGAACTCGTCACACTGCTCTTTTGTTCTCCTCCTCGCCTATTAGAACTCCATTTTTACCTAAATAACAGCCTTCTATTTGAGTTTGCACTAACCGCTACTTACCTATAGGTCGATTTGCCAGAATCAATTGCACCTTTTGCTATAAAACGGGTGCTCGATTGCCTCCATGGCTTCTTGCTCCTAACTAAGGTCAATGCTCGGTGACCACTTACAAGTTATCCTAACCTGAAGCTAACGTCTCATCTCGGCTATCCTTTCCCATGTCCTCAGGGATTGGCAGGGACTAGACATTGCTCGAAGGCAGATGCTCACGGATTAAACCCACGGGGTGGTCGACACCTTCATCGGTCGGAGAAAGACGAGTTGTGGAGATGGCCGAGCTTCATCTATGGGTGGTGGTTGAGGAGGGGAATGTGGTGGCTCAAAATGTTACCCCCTTGATGGCCAAGGATAGACACTACTAATGTCCACGGATGGGCAGTGAGGTTCAACAAGCCAGTTCGGGGTCGAGTCTTTGGCGACTTGGGTCTTCAAATGGAACGTCGATACACAACGTCTCAAAAATTGATCCCTGGATCCTTACACAAATCGCGTATGTTATTACACATAGACTGAGCCTCCGTTACATGACTATCGATTAGTTGCTCGAGTTCCCGTAAAAGCTTTCCGTAGTAGACAGATAACTGGGCCATCGTAGGCTTGGGCAGCTGCCGTACTCGGGCAAGAATCAACCTTTTGTCTTGAATATGTTGTAAATTGCCTTATCATATACTGAAATAACCGGCTCTACAGGCTCCAAAATTTCCTGGTGCATGGAGGCTCCAGTAAAATACTTCATCCGCTTCTGGCTGCCGATAAACCCTCTAATGGATGGGCATCTCCTCCCTACTCGGAATGCCCCGCAAAAATTCCCTCACAACAACCCAGAGACCCGCATCTAGCTAAGATCGTTCGGCATCGACGCTACACCTCCTTATTTGACACCTCGGCCAAAACTCTCGGATCTGCACTGACGCATCAAAATTGCAATTCGTTTGTATCGCATGCTCGGTATATGTTACCTGACTCGAGTGCAGCATCAGCAAATTTTGGTTCGTGCCCCCTTTTGGCCCCTTTGTTTGTGTCTTCCTCCCCTTGATTGAGGGATGGTGGCCCGAGGTATGTACCCGCTCGCTTGGAATTGATTGTTTGAGCCCATCGGTTTGTTCATAAGCTCCATCGTTATCTGGTGTTGCTGTCCGTGAGGCAGGTTGCTGGGATGTTTGTCGGGCACCTAGAGGAAGTAGATGAGTTGTTGTAGTTGTGCTGACACTTCTCTAGCTTGCTTGAAGCTGCACATTCTCCTCATGTAGTGTCTGCTCTTGTGCGACTGTGTCCCTCAAGCACACATTTTCCTGTTCCAACGCCCCCACCTGCTACTTGCTAGATGAGACCTATTGTTGCAGCTTCTGTAGGGCACGTTGCATGCTCACGTTCTTGGCGACAACGGACACCATAGTGCCCTGGGCCTTACTCTCATGAGGTCCTTTTGACGTTCAAGCTCACACTGCAGATCAACTGTGCATGAGAGTGGATCAGGTCATCATGAACTGCCTGTTTGCCTTCCAACTGCTCTTTTAGGGACCTTGGCTGCACTGTTTGCCTTCCAACTGCTCTTTTAGGGACCTAGACTGTGCAGCCAGGTCACCTTCGGCCCTATGTAGGTTGGCCGTCTGCTCTTCGAAGAACCTGGTCACCTCCTCCTAGTACTTAGCCTGTAAGAACAAATTATGCTCTAGTACGTGGGGGGAATCCAATGGTTGGCCAAATAGTTCAAAGACTGCGCTGTATAGACCATGTTCTCTCTCAACGCCTACCACTGACTCTCTGCAACAGTGCAGTCCTGATGCTGAGTTGCAGGTCGAGAGGAAATGGCTCTATGGGTCCTAGGCTCTAAAGAGATGCGGGGGGTGACAAAGTAAGAGGGGCGAGTGATGAGCGAACCCCCTGTTGCTAGGCTTTGTGCACGAGCTTGCCTTCTTGCTCTGTTTTAGATCCACCGTTTCCCCGCCTTCATCCATTTCCTTTGCATTGGAGGTGCCATGTTGGTTGTTCCCCTCTGATTTCTCTTGTTCCTTAGGGGTGTCCTCGTCGTTGTTCCCCCCTTGATTATCCTGCTCGGAGGTGCCCTCAGCGATGTTCCCCTTCGGCTTCTCTTCATCCTATCTCTCATTGCCCTGGTCACCTTGCTATTCTTTGTCTTCTTCTCATGCCCCTTCTCCCTGTTCATCTTGTTGTTCCTTGTCCTACTCGTCTTCACCTTTCTGCTCTTGATTCTGTCCCGCTTGGTCATTCTGTTCCTTCTCCTGCTCGTCCTCCTTCTCGTCCTGTTTCTCCTATTCCTCGTCCTGTCCACCTGCTCCCGAGGTCCCTACTCCTCCTGATGGTAGTGCACCAGACCACAGCACTCGCTCTAACATCAACCTATGGTAAAGCATGCACAGGTGGGGACCAAGATTACAATGTGTTTGATCCTTGTTGATGGCTCGAAGCTGATTTTCAAAATCCCTCTCAAAAATTGTAAACTAGTTCAAAGGGAGCTGGTCCTCCATCGTCATTGTGATTAATCAGGCCATGTACTATCGACACACATATCCTACACTATTTTTAAGTCCGATGAATTCAAACAAAAACCTGCAAGTCGTCTTCAGCCCTTCATACTTCGATTTGTTTATAAGATATCCCTGTGAAGTTGAGTAGCTGCCTGCTTCAAAAAACGTATCATAGCGTTTGGCATCTGCCAATTTCTTGGGGTCGGACCGCTGCTTCATTCGAAATGCCTTCTTCAAGAGCTCGGAAGTAATCCAGAGATGAGTTTCGTTGATGACAAGGATATGGTCATCCTCATCGTATGAGTCTAGAATCTCTTCTGCCACCTCATCATAGACGTCTTTCCATGGTAGTTGAGCGAATTTCAGGAGCCAGTTCGATGCTACGCTGCCAGTAAGGACATCGACAGAGAAATCTTTGATGGGTTGTGGAGGACAGATGCGAGAGCTGTGCTTCCTCTTTTATCACACTTGACGATCCGCCATCATAATAAAAACGATGAAGCTGGATATGGAGAAAGAGGGTTGTGGGGAAAGCTGTAGGGGAAGAACGGATTGGCTGAAAGGGAACAGGAAGTGCAAAGGAACAGATGGAAGTGTAAAAACAAAAACACAACAGATACATGTTGGAAACGATGAAGACGATGATGAATACCGAGTGTACAAATGAATCTGAATAGTAGAGTTCCTGACCAAATGTGGTCAATCGGAATCTGCATCTGTAGTTCCTTGCTTATAAGGTAACTACAAACCTTACACCGAATGTCTTGTGGCCTAGAGGCGGCTGTTCCCTTGGAATGTGTTGTTTGAGTCTTCGAGTTGATGTCGATCATTATTTAGGTGAATCAGAGGCAATCAAGGAATGATTGCATCAGCTAAGCCACCTGGATGAGTTATGCCTCCGAGCTACCTGGTCACAGATGATGATACAGTGCAAAAGGAAATCCTGGCATGATTGACATATTGTGCCTAAGCATCTAAAGAAGGGAATGCTCATGTTACTCTATAATGCTATGTTGGGACCTATTAAAACTAATTTTAAGTTGGGGTTGAATGGACCCTTTTAAGTTGGGGTTGAATGGACCCTATCAGTTGGTAAAAGTTTTTGACAATGGGACAGTGCAACTTGCTGACTTAGAAAGGTAATGTGTTTTCCCAGCTGTATAATGGAAGCAAAGGATCCTGAAGGGAGAAACCAGCCCCCTTCAGAAAAGGAGCACGAAGGGCCGAGCCTGCAACCAGGAGCTAGTTTATTTAATTTCACAATATTGATAGAACATAGTAGACTTTTATATATTTTTGAAGTAAAAAATGGTGAAACTACCTGCTACAGCTATCTATGATGAGAAAGTGGATGCTGCAACTCAATTTGCCATTTGGGCAAACAATGCAAAAGACAAGGAGCTCAAATTGAAGAAGGCAAAGACCGAGCCTGACTACGAGGAAAAGGAGCCTGAAGGGAGAAACTAGCCCCCTTCAAGAAAGGAGCAAGAAGGGTCGAGCCTGCAACCAGGAAGCTCAAATCAAGGAAAGAGGAAGCGGCATGAAGGAAGGGGCCGGGCCCCTGAAGGAAGGAGCCAGCCCCATTCTGGAAAGGAGCAAGGAGGGTCAATAAGCCCACTTAGTTCTAATGGCATTCTTGCCAGGAGGCAAATCACACAACTCCCAAGTGTTATTCTGATGGACAGAATCCAATTCAGCTTGCATAGCTTTCAACCAACAATCATTCTGAAAGGCATCTTGATGACATAGTGGCTCTTCATTGCATGCTGTAGCAACCAATGCATAATTAACAAAACTAGCATGCTCTTTTCGGACAGCTGCTCTAGTACGGGCTGGCAAAGGAGTATCTTGTTTGCTGTCTTTTAATGTGTCAAGGAGCCAACGAGGGACCTTTTTGGGCTCTTGGATTTAAGATCTTGATGACATAGTGGCTCTTCATTGCATGCTATAGCAACCAATGCATAATTAACAAAACTAGCATGCCCTTTTCGGACAGCTGCTCTAGTACGGGCTGGCAGAGGAGTATCTTGTTTGCTGTTTTTTAATGTGTCAAGGAGCCAACGAGGGACCTTTTTGGGCTCTTGGATTTTAGCTCTTTCCTAGTCAAGAGCCCTATGCAAATTGTCCTAGTCAATCAGAGGCATATCAGCTGAATATCTGGCTGCACATGAACCCACAAAGCAGAGTGGAGCTTAGTATCCCATTCACCTTTAGCAAATTGTATTGGCTTTGTGAGAATGAGCTTCAAGTTCTTGTTAGTTGACTCAGCTTCACCATTACCATGAGCATAATAAGTAATGGAAACTCTGTGCATGATTCTGAATTCCTTTTTAAATAACTTCATCACATCATTGAGAAAATGTGCACCTTGATCACTAACAAGTTGTAGAGGACATCCATACCAACATACAATATTTGCATAGACAAACTTAGCTTTGCTCTTAGCCGAGTTGTCTCGAAGTGCCTTAGCTTCTACCCACTTTGTAGCATTGTCAGTGGCAATGAGTATATACTTGTTTTGAGTGAACTTTGCGGGTTTAAAAGGACCAACAAAATCCAAAACCCAATGTTGAAAGGCTTCCCAGGGCCTAATGGGTTTCAAAGGCATAGATCAATTAGCCAATGACCATCTAGTGCGTTGACACACATCGCACTGTGTACACCTGGTTTGAGCATCTTTTAATATTAATGTCTCCCTGTAAGACTTTTCAAGCAGTTAACTCTTCTTGAAAGTGCCCTCTGGATGGATGTGAGTGAGCCTCCTGCAAGATGACAGCACATTCATGGGGGTAACACCCATCGGCAAAGAATTCCATCTACACACTGTCGATAGAGCTACCCACCAATGAGAGTCTATTTCCACATCTTGAGAGCAAGTTGCCTATGTGTATCTCGAGGCATAGTGTCAGGGAATGTGCCTTTAGATAGGTAATCTACCTACTCGGCATATTCATTCTCACAATAATCGATTGCAAACAAATCAGCATTTGGTGCATGCCAACTCCTTGAGTTTGCTCGGGTGTGGGTAATGTGGACAAACAATCAGCACTCACATGGATCTTACCTAGTTTATGAATAATCTTGAAATTGAACTCCTGCAATAGAAGCATTCAATGAACAAGCCATCCTTGAATGACAATCTTGTTAATAAGATAAAGTAAGGCCTAATGGTCCACATAGAACACAAAGGGATTCCTTAGTAAATAATGCCGTAGTTTTTGCACATTGAAAACCATCCCCAAAGCTTCTCACTCGGTGGTGCTATAGTTTGACTTTATTAGTGTAAGTAACTGACTAGCATAATATACTGGATAGTCTAATCGACCATCCAGCTGCACTAGAATAATACCCAATGCATAACCAGAAGCATCCACATGCACATGAAAAATGACATCCAATCTTGGTTGTTCAAGAATTGGAGTAGCCATTGCTTGGTTTTTCAGATCATTGAAAACTATAGTCAACTCGGCATTCCATTCAAACTTAGTATCCTTTTTTGTCAATTCATACAAGGGCATTGCAATCTTAGCAAAGTCCTTGATGAGCCTGCGATAGAAACTGATAAACCCCAAAAAGAATGTTATTGAGATAAGTTATGAGATTCATGCATATACTATATGGCTTTTAGTTTACCTAGCTTGGTTCTGATCCGATCCTTAGAAATAACATGATTGAGTAGTATACCAACTCAGACATAGAACACACTCTTAGCAGGATTCAAAGAGAGACCCGCTTGTCTGCATCGCATAAAAACCTTCTCACTAATATCCTAGATGATCAACATCCGAGGAATACACACAAAAATCATCTAAGTAAATTGCAATGAATTCAGTGAGGTAATCTCTAAAGGTTTTCACCATTAACTTTTGAAAAGTGGAAGGGGCATTCCTCAATCCAAAAGGCATTACTTTGGTAGCATAAGCACCCAGGCTTTGTAATAAAAGCATCTTTGGTTGATCTTCAGGAGCCACTATAATTTGATTATACCCAATATAGCCATCCATAAATGAGTACATCTCATGGCCTACAATTTGATCTAAAATTCCATCAGTAAACGGTATGGGAAATGGATCTGGAACTGTGTCTGAGCATTTGATTTTCTAATAATTCACACAGACTTGAGTTTTTCATTTTTCTTAGGCACAACTATAATAGGAAAAAGCTGACTAGTACGGACTATGGCATATATAAATCTAGCTTGTAAATGTTGATCCAACTCAGCTTTGACTTGCTTGGAACAATTGGGATTCATTCTATACCTTTGTTGCCAGATTGGCTTAGCATCTAGAACAAAAGGTATCTTATGCTAACATAGTTCAAGAGGAACTCCTCTCAAGTCTCTGTAACTGCATGCAAACATATCCTTATACTGACAAATAGATCCCTTGTCAGTCTGAGTTGCTCGGTAGACAAATTGGCACTTACCAGTACCATGGCTAGGTAATCTTGTGTTCCCAGATTTAACTCTTGTGTAGGTTTTGGAGCTAATTGTTCACTTTCGAGATGCGTGATTGTTATTGGTGATGATTGTGGAGCTTAGAGGTCATCAGTGATGTCAGTGATCATGTAAGAGGTGCCTACATAAGGACCTCACCTTTCTTCATTCTATAAGCAAGCATTCTCATTTTGTGTTCACTTCATGCTTTCCCTTCAGTTCCCCAACATGTCACTCTCAGTATCCTTCTTCTTTACTTTGTTTTTTGAACCCTCACTTTTCTCCAAAGCAACAGCTCAGTTTAGCAGGTCCTCATAGATTCTGGTTGGATTGACTATCTCTGGCTTATGCAATTCCACCTAGGTGCATTCTGTGATCAACCAGGCTCGCATAGACTTGTCATCTCTGGAACTATACTCAACTGGTTAATAAGATCTCTCATCCTAAGTACAAAGTCTTGGATAGACACACCTTTATTCTGCTTCAGTTCATTTAACATTGTTCTCACGTCCTCTTCATTAATCTCATGTCAGCACCTTTGCAAGAGAGCTTCTTACATGGCATACCAATCGGGGAAATACCCAATCCAAAACTGATTGAACCATCTTTGAGCGTTCTTAATTAAGGTACATGGGAAATAGTCCATATACTCGTCATCCATGGTTGCACCATGGATATGGCAGACACACAAAAGGCTTTGCAAATGACTATAAGGATCTGTATCATTTGTTCCTTTAAAATTTTGGAACTTTACTTGATATTGGAGCTAGACTAGAACTTTTCCACCCCAAAACCTGAGTAGGTAGGTCTACCGCTTGGAATAACTGACTCTCTCACTCCGCCCCTTTTGTCACCATAATTGTAAGGTTGTTGTAGACTCCTGACTCGGTTGGTACTATCTTTAGGCCTTAAGGGTACAACTTGATGTATACCTGTCGAGCGAGCAAGTTCTCTGTGTGATGTGAGAGGAACTCGAGCAAACTACCTTAGTTGTTCTTCATTCACCTTGGATCTACAATGATGTCTCAGAAGCACGCTTGTCTTCATGATGATGGATTCTTTATTCATCTACTGTAGCCGATCTTCTAGGTTCATACCTTCCTAGCTGTATTCTTTTGGGTATGATAGCCGAGTATCACCAAAGACGTTATCTCTGCACTCTAAGTTGGTCTTTGCATTCATTTTGTTGTTTCACCGAGGAAATGGCCATCCATTCAAAATACAAACTCTCTGTAGATGAGTGCTCATATTCCATTTGCCATGACGGGCCTCTGCTAATATTCTAGGATGCCTCGGCCCGCCGACACCATTGTTTTGACCTTCTGGCTCTTCATAGTAGTCAACTTCCTCCCCTGGGTAGCATAGCCGAGTCTCTCTTCTCATGCTCATCGCTCTTGTTGGACAATTGCACCTGCCAACCTCCTTCGGGCATTGAACTTTGGTTTCGAGACTACTCTGCCTCACATAGTTGGATGTAGCCACTGCCTCTGGTTTAAATATTCTTCATGCCTCGCCACATATCTTCTTTGTCTCTCCGAACGTGTGTCATCCATTGCTTAAGTCAAAAAGCAATTGAAGAGCAATTCGAGTACTTTCTACATTCCACACCCCAGTCTTTAAACACTCTACCAGTTGATGCCACTCGCCTAGAGTTACTTGAATAAATTTCCTATAGTAATCCACGATTCCCAACAATTGCTTTACTTCATCATGGGTTATCATGAACTCTCTTCTTTTTCCCATTAACACTAAGCTTACCAACTCGGTTCTCTAAATTTCCTACCCTTATAGCTTCTCAACTCGCAATTCACTTGACCTTCCCCAAGCAAGATAGTCAAAATGTTGACGGTTTTGATCACTCACCTTGCTAACTTAGAAACACTCGGTTTAAACGGTGTTGTACTTCATGAAAATGCTCGCTCTTTCAATCCTAAGACAGGGGTACTCGGGTGCAGAGCAGGTGTCAATAAACACTCGGAGGTTGTTGCTAGCTAACGGGGAAGAACCATGTAATGATAGGAGAATATCGAGTTACTACACACACTTAACACTGTGAAGTATTGCAATAAGTAGAACCAAGGAGACAATCAATTGCTCATTCATTGAATCAAAGTCACTTTATACAACTAAGCCACCTTGGCTTGCAATGAACACTCCCCAACCTATCAACTCAACTTAGAGGAAGTTTAGAACTCGACACACTACTCTCTTGATCTCCTCCTTGCCTGTTACAACTTCATTTCTACTATCTGAGTGTGCACTCGGTGCACCAACCGCTACTCACATGTAGGCCGATTTGCTGGGATCAACTGCACCTCTTATTGGAAAATGAGTGCTCGACCTCCTCCACCGCTTCTTGCTCCTCATCGAGGTCGATGCTCGGTGACCAGATACATCTAAGGCAACTGTGGCTTGGAACATATTGAAGAGTCAGTATGAGATGCAGAATCAGACAAGTTGGTAACCCACATTACACTAATGCATATTTCTGCAACATGCAGAATCCATTAGACAATTCCAATCTAAAGAGAGAATAACTTCATGAGAGATAAAAGCTGTATAATGCATACATTCAGGTATTCCCTGCTCTGTAGAACAAATTCATCCAATAGATATCCCACATTGTGTCAGAGCAGTACTCAAAAAGCATCCCAAAAATATACATATAATATTTGGTCTATTTTCTTTAACAGTTTGTCAAAAATCCACCAAAGGCTAACACTAGAGCATCCATTACTACATACTCCAAAATTGGAAGTCAAGCACTATCAACTTTCTAATCATCTTGTAGTTATAAGACTAAAGCTGTAAGAAGTCAAGAAAGAGTAGTATAGGACAATTCTCTAAGGATAGAGTCCTACTAGAGTGAACTCCAACTGTAGGCTCCAGGAAAAATATCATGCAAACCTTGCAAAAAAGTTCACCAGTTCACTTGTCACCATCCACCACAAACAACGAAAGTTAGTTTGTCAATGGGAAGACATGCTTCAATAATGGTGTGCAGTTGTTATCCATGTCCATTTGTAAAATATGCAAGATATAACACTAAAGACTACTTGTTGGATCAAATCGAAAAGTTTCTTAATAAATTCAAACTTTGTATTTCTATAGAAAAATATTGATAAAGCCAATCTAGTGTATCAACAAATCCAATTAAAGTTTCCCAAGCATCAACCTCATAATATTGTAAATCCAAAATCAATGATTACATCCATAGTCTTTCTTAATTTACCCAGCTAGCAAAGGTTATTGCAAGTAAGACTTATTTCTGGCATACTATCCACTTTAATGTCATAAGGTCTTGTCCACTATTATATAAAAAGAGCAGTAAACTTAATCCCCAAGCCTGCAATATAGATGAATTCTTGTGGACTGATACAAGACTAGTAGGCCATAGGTCCAAAGTTATTCCTTCATCTAATCCAAATCAGTAGGAAAACACACCTTATCAATGTGTAAGTGAATGGACTATTCATTAATAAATGGAGAGCATGGGAGATTTCCTAAAACATGTGGAACCAAAGTATAAGATATCAAATAGATCTTTAAAACACATGACCCAAAGAAGATATATAGGACCGTTAGTATATCATGAACGACATAGCATAGAAAATAAGATACCCTGCCTCATTCTTATGACGAGTAAACACCCTCTTTTTAAATCACAAATCAACTGCTCAACTTCCCTTCTCTTTTATAAGAGTGGAGTTTCTTCCTTCCCGAAAAATTGATGTCTGGCTTGACCAACTGACTATCAGCCCATACTATCTACATTACCTTATGGGAACGGGCCAAAAATAGTTCTATAACTATAATGGCAATGATGACAGCCAAAAGTTGCTACCATCTCTCAGGATAGGGCACCATCATTGGCCAACCTCGTGGAGACTCGAATTTTTGTGTAGGTGCGCAGGTCCATTATCCAAGTTTATACCAATAGCATAATCGACTCTCCTAATAAGATTATATGCATCAAGTGAGATCTTAAGGGCTAACTGTCGGCTTCACCATCTATGACTACTAGAAGGAAGAACAGACCAGTGGCCCTCGTAACAGAGAATGTGTACACAATTCATAGTTCATTGTACGTAGCAAATAATATACACAGGCTAGCACAAGCTGATACACACCACTGTGCTTAGAGCCATTTGAATATATCATACGATATTCATGCTCTAGTTTCAGTTCATTTCATTGCATCTCCCTAGGGGGGGTGAGCTGGGAGTTTCAGAGCACCTGAGCACAATCATAATCGAAGTATTCCTATCGCATACAGCAAAGGGAACTGGACGTCTCGACACATTTGACGACCTTAGGAAAGTAAAAAACATAGCAAGTGAGAATCGTTATGCTCCCACGTGCACGTGGACATGTGGCAGCCCGCCTCGAGCGCATCCTGCAGAATTTTAGGGCCCTCGAGCGTCCTTCAGTTTTCTCGGCGTACTTTGCAAAAGCCGGCACTACATGGCCCACCCTCTTCACCGTTCCCGGATTTGAATCTTGGCCTGCTCCTCTTCCAAATCTTCTTGCAGGACCGAAATCCGTCACGTTGATTCTCGTGGAGGCGGTCCTCCAGGAACCGCAGACTATTTTGTGTACGCTCTCTGCAATCACGCTGTAGGATTTTTGTTGTCGCATGGAAGGGCTTGGTTTAGTGAAGCCTGCAGGTCCAGGGCTGCGTCCGACTTGCTATATGCTCTGACGTTGCCTCCTTGAGCGCCTTTCTTGATGTCCTGTGGGTGGTTACTGTGAAGACGTAGTCGACTTATTTGCTGACTGTCCTTCCTTCCAAGGTAGATGCTGATAGAACTTCACGTGATGACATCGTGCACGTATTTATTGCAAGCACCACCCTGTATCACATGGAGGGAGGTTGAGCATTCAAAGATTGCACAAGCCTGCTGCCTAAATCATAGGCGATGATTGAGAGATCAAGCTCTATAAGAGCATGTATACATTCTACGTAATTTTTACGAAAAGAACTCTGAACTCTATCTTTCGTATTCTGGTTTATGTTGTGAATTGTTTCATTGGTATCAGAGCCATGTCGTCCTCTACGTCCAGCTCCCTCCATCGCCTAGTTCCTATCTTCGATGGAACAAGCTTTCATGCTTGGAAACGCATGATGATGTTATACCTCAAGGGTGAAGGATACTTCGCCATTGTGAGTGGAACTGAGTTGAAGCCTAACGCTGACGGAGAAGCCAAGTTGTGGCAGGCCAGAGAAGATAAAGCTTTAGCTGCAATTGGGCTAAGCTTGAAAAAGGAGATCATTCTGGAGGCTTCATGCGACACAAGCAAGATCCTCTGGGATTGGCTCATTCAGAGGTATGAGAAACACTCTGAGGTTGAAATATTGCATATATTTCATAAGCTTGATAATCTGCATTATGAAGATGGCAAGGATTTGCGTACCCACATACGCATGATGAAAGAACTCTTTAATCAGCTAGCTTGTTCAGGAGATGATTACAAAGTACCCCTTGAGCAACAGAAGCTCAAGTTGTATCAGTCGCTTCCTAGTTCGTGGCATAATTTCAGAAGTTCCTTGATGACTAACAAGAATCTCAGCTGGGAGCAAACGGCAGATGCTCTCTATGAGGAAGAGACTATGAGGATCGATTTGGGTATTATAAAGACAGCCAATTCAAGCAACGATCATGCATTGATCTCTAACACAGTACCGAGAAGCAACGATCATGCAATGATCTCCCATACAGCACCGAGAACATCTATGAATCCCAGGCCCATGAGACGCAAGGGTAAGTGTCATTATTGCAACATAGATGGCCATTTTGAATTTGAATGCAGAAAGAAACTGGCAGATCTAGAGAAGGAGGTTAAAGAACTCAAATCTGGAGGTTTCAGTCAATCTCATGAAAAGGCACGTATGCACAATGTACATACAAAGGAAGATCATCATTGTGATATTCATCTTGTCGACAATCTCATTCTTGACTCCGGTGCTAATCAACATATGACTTTCCATTATGATTGGTTTGTTTCCTATAAACCATGCATGTTTCAACGCACAGTACAAATGGGAGATGACTCTGAACATGTGATCGCTGGAGTAGGTGATATACAGTTCCGACTTTCTACTGGTGATACATTTCGACTATCAGGAGTATTATACGTTCCCAACCTCAAGCGAGATCTGATCTCAATAGCACGGTTGACAGATATGGGCATGACAGTGGAGTTTACTGCAAATTCTTGCCTCATTCGCCAAGAAGAAACTGGCAGCATCATTGCCAAAGGTATGAGAAGACAATCACTCTATTATCTTACAGAAGCAATTGAAATCAAGCATGTAGTTCTTATTGCCACTAGCAACAGCAATGCGGATCTCTGGCATAAACGCCTTGGGCATGCCAATTTCAGACTAATCAAGCAAGTCCATTCTGAAGGGTTAGTTGATGGTCTCAGCTTGGATAACAGTCCCACCATGAGCACTTGTGAAGCTTGCATCTTTGGCAAGCATCAGAGACGTTCTTTTCACCGCAGTGTACCTCGATCTAAGGAATTATTGGCATTAGTACACTCAGATCTCTGTGGGCCGATACCAGTAATGTCCAAGGGAGGAAGCCACTATTATATGACTTTCATTGATGATGCCAGTAGATGGACAGAGATATACTTCCTCAAGAAAAAGTCTGAAGCATTCCAATGTTTTCTTCAATACAAGAGCATGGCAGAATTACATACTGGAAACAAAATGAAAGTTTTTCGCTCTGATAATGGTGGAGAATATTTGAGCTCTGAATTTCAAAGTTTTTGCAAGCAATCTGGAATCAAACGTGAGTTGACGATACCTTATACGCCACAACTCAATGGACTGGCAGAGAGAAAGAATCAAACCACAAATAATTCAGCACGAACAATGCTTACTGAGAGTAGTCTTGATGCAAGCTTCTGGGCAGAAGCTGTCCATACTGCAGTTTACATACAAAATCGTCTTCCTTCAACATCTATGCCTCACTCTACTCCATATGAGTTATGGATGGGACATCGACCAAATGTATCATCTCTTAAAGTGTTTGGATGTCAGGCCTTTGCTAAGGTAATATCTCCACAAGTGTCCAAGTTTGATCCACGAAGTCGAAGGTGTATTTTTGTTGGATATCTTGTTGATAGATGTGGGTACAAGCTATGGGATCCAATACAATCATGCATGATTCTCAGCACTGATGTGATTTTTTCAGAAGAAATTTTTCCTGGCACACTTAATGATCCTCATTCGACTTCCAGTTATGATTTTTTGGATGATACAACAGATCGACTTCTTCCTTCATCAGAAGATCTTGTTGATATACATGCTGTAATGAATTCTGAGGACTCCGCTACAATGGGAGATATGAGCACTTCGTCATCTTCTCAATTGTCATCTTCTACTCAGTCATCCGAAAACTCATTGCCATCAGCTTCTTCATCGCTTCCTCTCTCGGATTCCTCAAATGATGATGCGAATGCAGAATTTAATGATGTTTATCGTGAGCTGGAAGAGTCAGCATCAGAATCTGACCGACGAACTCTGCCACCTCGATCTCGAAGGCCCTCTGCAAAGATCATTGACAATGCAAGCAATTACTATGCAGCTGAATGTCCTTGGTTTCAAGCTCAAGTACATTACAGCATTGATAACATTGACAATGCACCCGATCCTGTCAATCATCAGGAAGCTCTTAATGGACCAGAATCTCATTGCTGGAAGCAAGCTATGGACGAGGAGTATGCATCTCTCATTCGAAATTCCACATGGGTCTTGACTGAATTACCTCATGATCGGAATGCCATTCCATGCAAATGGATATTCAAGAAAAAGTTTCATGCAGATGGATCTTTGTCCAAGTACAAAGCTCGGTTGGTTGCAAAGGGATATTCACAAGTGGCTGGTCTTGATTACTTTGAGACATTCTCCCCTGTAGTGAAGCTTACAACTATACGGATTCTGCTTGCATATGCTGCTCAGACAAATCTCGACATCCATCAAATGGATGTGAAGACTGCATTCCTCCATGGAGAGCTACGTGAAGAAGTGTATATGCTCCAACCTCCAGCATATGAAAGTTCTACATCCCCACATCAAGTCTGTCGACTTCAGAAATCCATTTATGGACTCAAACAAGCATCCCGGTCTTGGTTTGAAAAGATTGATTCTTTCTTGCATGGTCTAGGTTTTGTGTCTTCATCTGCAGATTCCAACCTCTACCTATTCAGACAGTCATCACACATGCTCTTCCTAGCTTTATATGTTGATGATATCATCTTGTTTAGCAATCATACCTTTACCATGTCACGAGTTAAGCAGCAGCTTCATTCTCACTTTGATATGGTTGACCTAGGAGAACTAGGATATTGCCTAGGAATGCAGATAAGTCGAGATCGTTCTAATGGTCGCATTCACTTGTCTCAAGGTAAATACATTCAAGATCTATTATCTAAGTACCGAATGCTTGATTGCAATCCAGCTGTTATTCCCATGGATCCTAGTGCTCTTTCGCATTTGCACTCATCTTCACCTACATTGAGTCCTTCAGTACCATTTCCTTATCGAAGTTTGGTCGGTAGTCTTCTTTATACTATGGTGTGCTGTAGGCCAGATATTGCCTTTGCTGTCATCACTCTCTCTCAATTCAATTCATCTCCTACCACTATTCACTGGCAACTCCTTAAACGTATCATCAGATATCTTCATGGCACACGCAGTTTTGGGCTTCTGTTTCAACGTCAGAGTTCATTTGATTTTGCTGCCTATTCCGATGCTAATTGGGGAACTGATAAGAGCACAGGTAGATCCATTACAGGATGTTGTTTTCTGATTAATGGTACTGCTGTCAGCTGGATCAGCAAAGCTCAGAAGGTTGTGGCACTCTCCTCTACTGAAGCTGAGTATATTTCAGCTTCTACTGCTTCTCGTGAGATCGTGTGGATTAGACGACTGCTGGAAGACATCCTTGGCTCTCTATCTACTCCCACAATTTTGTGGTGTGATAATCAGAGCACTATTGCCCTTACCAAGAATCCAATTCTTCATTCAAGAACCAAGCATTTTGCTCTCTATTTTCATTATATTAGGGATCTTGTGAAGGACAATCTTCTTCAAGTTCAACATCTTCCCACAGCTGATATGCCAGCAGATGTATTAACCAAACCACTCCCTCGTCCACGATTTCAGATGTTGAGATCTCTTCTTGGATTGCATCCATCCTCTTCTGAAGGCATCACATAAACGAATCACATATAAGATGGTGGTGCTTGAGGGGGGGATGATAGAACTTCACGTGATGACATCGTGCACGTATTTATTGCAAGCACCACCCTGTATCACATGGAGGGAGGTTGAGCATTCAAAGATTGCACAAGCCTGCTGCCTAAATCATAGGCGATGATTGAGAGATCAAGCTCTATAAGAGCATGTATACATTCTACGTAATTTTTACGAAAAGAACTCTGAACTCTATCTTTCGTATTCTGGTTTATGTTGTGAATTGTTTCAGATGCCTCAGTCGATTGAGGCGTCGATTGTGGACATGGATTGCAGTAGCACTGCAGAGTATCAATGGCAATTCTTACGAGTCGTTTCTCTCTTCCACACAGTCCCTTTGCATGCCACCCACCAATTCCACAGTGCTTACAGCTCCCAACGTTTGCCTCTCCCAGCGTCCTGCTGCCCAACGTTTGCCTCTCCATACATGAGCTGTAACGAATGGCCTCTCTCTCTCTCTCCCCAATCCCCTGTTCTCTGATTAAAACGTTACAACAGTACATAAATCTCTCACTCATGGTTCACTACCGAAGATTCTCGATGGAAATGGGGAGGACTGCTGGCGGCGCAGGGAGATTACTGCTGCTAGAATGCGGGATTACTGCCGGATGATGTGCCATGGCATATTCTTGAAACATGCCATATTCAAATGTGTTTAAGGGTTTAATTCAAATGTGTTTTAGGGTGTATGTACATTGGCTTATGTTTAGACCCCCGATGTCCAAATACTTATGTTCAAATGAAGGGAAGGGATGAATGTCATTTAAATGTGTTTAGGATTTAGGGTTATGCTATTAGTTGAATGTAACCATTATTTTTCTTTAATACAAACAATTTAATTGTAATCTATCAAGACAAAAGTAAACTTCAAACAAGCTGAAATTCTCAAGGTATTTGCTCCTTCTGTAATACTTTTCTCCTTGTTTGAAACTTCCACGGCTCTCTCTAGTGTGTACCTGGTACACATGAAATAAATGAACTTATTGAAGTTGTGTTTGGAAGACGAAATTGAAGTGGTGTTTGGAAGAATTGCACAGGTGTACCAATTTATTGCAAGTCCCGCTTGCTCAAGGCACTTGTAACATGGCGGATCAACCAAGTTATACACTGTGTCATCACGGGGAGGATGTGAGTTTCACATTTCCTTCCCCTCTTGCTATTTGCACCTTTTTATTGTCTCGCGTAGACGATATTGGTTTCTTATCTTATATGTTCTAGTATATAAATTTGGTTGGGTTGTACATTGAATCAAGATTTTGTAATTCGTTACTTTATTTTCTTCGTGTAATCATTTAGTTTGAGGAGAGAAAGCTCCGATCTGGTGGTACAATCTAGATATATCTCAAACTAGATTGTCGCAAATCCCCTGAGTTCCCAAAGGTGTTTGCTAGCAAATTAAGAATTGATAGCCATCGCATTCGCGATCATGGTCTCCCTCCAACACCCTTTCTTCGTGCCACTCAAGTTAGAATTGGTCACGTTCCACCACCTCCCGTTCCTACTCCTCCTTTTCCACCACCTCCTCCTCCACCTCATAAAAACAAGGTGGAGGAAAAGCATGGCCGGGACGTGCCTTTGGTTAATGTTATTTTTGGGTATTAAGTTCCACTAGGGTGGCCTATCATCCACATTGACTTGAAGACAACTCCAATCTGGAAGGGCAAAAGACTTGTTACTATAATTTAATCCAAAAGAATCCACTTAAAATTTGATGTAAAAAACTATAACACTCTTGAAGTCCCAAAAATTTTAAAGGTTAAAATAGACAAGAGACATGGAAGACTCTTTAAATGTGCTCCAAAAATAGTAATAGCTATGCTTGCAATTTTACATTGTCATATGTTTACAAGAAATATTGCTCTCCATGAGTCTTTATACGTTAAGTACAAATGGGCAATCCTAGCACTTGTTTGTTTGAATGCCTGATTCATCGTCACTTGTTGCTTGGATGCCATCCTCATTCAATCTCGTACATCTGGGCATATAAATGTATGAACATATGCACATATATAAATGTTAACATAAAAGCAACCACACCACATGTGAACATAAAAGCAACGAGATAAGCATATAGAGCAACGACATATACACTTAAGCATGTCTTTGAAACAATGATTTCTGTTTCAACACCATGTAGTATGCTTAAACATTCCCGGTCAAGTATTAGTGCAGTGGTCACCCATTGACTTATCGTTTAGGTATTCTTGCATACTCTTCTTGGTTGTCTCTCGCCTTTCCAATAGCCACAAGAGATGGATAAGATGTGGTTGCCCCAATGGGAGTTGAGGTCTTAGACCAACGCCTATGTTTCTCTATAAAAGGCCTTGCCTTTTGAATCGAGTTTCCAAAACCATCATCGATAGCTTGGAATATAGTGACAAGATGAAGGGTTTGGTCCTCCATCCTTGCCTTCAGAACCTGAAGGTCTATTCCAGCTCGTGTCATCATAGCTATACCTTGAGACAGAAGGAACTCATTCCCTCCTGCAGCATGGCCAACAATAACCCTCAGTTAGCCCACCCCCCAGGGGGTCCACTAGGGTTTATTATATGGTACCACGTGAGTGTAAGGAAGGGGGGTTATATAAGGGAAGGAAGGTACATTTTATAAGGTAAGGTCCTGTAAATAGGGGTTAGATAAGGGGAATTTTCATATATTTATTGCACGCAGGTGACGTCTCCTTATTACTACTAGTGAATCCCCTGTGGCCCACCCACCTTTGCCATACAAGTGAAGGACATGACAAAGACATGCATTTGTACCTGCTATGTTTTCCACCACGGTCATGTAACCCCTAAGGTCATGATGAAGTCTCTCAACCATCGCGATTGTGCCAAGATTAGTGGTATTTGAAATGCTCCCAACTTCTTGCATTGCATGAGAGGCATCCTTATGCAGTCCCACAAGTGATCATTCTCCTAAAACCTCCGAATGATTTGTGTTAGGTTAGAACCCATGCTATCAACAAAATTATTAATGAGTTGTCTTTGTAAGCCACAAACTAGCAATACTTCACAAACATTGGTTTTTGAATTCCTTGAAATCCCACCGTACATGCGAAGGGCCCCAACTACCACGGTCTCTAGGGAAAAACCTTGTTGGAAGTCTTTAATGTATTGATCCCACACCTGTTGTGGAGTGAAACCCCTTACTAGCATCATGAGAACCCAGGACTTCATTTGCCATGAAAGCCAAGGAGCAAATGACACATCAGTCCTTGACACACCGTCATAACCCAACCCATGGGCTATGTGTCCACTTCTGTCCACATGCTCCATCTGAAAGTACGTGATCGATGCCACATCTTGAAATAGATAGAGCTGGCAAAACAGAGAAATGGCAAGTGCAGCCATGGCAGTGTGTGCCTTTTTTCTTCCGTAGCCTACTACCCTTGCTAGTCTTAGGTGGGTTGGAAGAAGCCATAATATTTCGAGATTGACACTCTCGAAGGTCATTAGGACCAAAGCTACACCAATATCTGCAAAATAGTCTCAAGGTCAACACGAGGGTTAAAACACACAATGTATACATTATGCACGATGGGACTACAATTTTGGAACTCATTACATGGTTTCTTCCATCCAACTCCGTCTGTTGGGCTTTGACATGCTACCAAGAACCCTCTTGTGACAAGAGACTACCATAAACATCGTGGGGAAGTCGCTTCGGCTACTTTCTCCCATTATGTAGTGTTGGACCCTCGCATATGGGACATGTGCCCATCTTGACACGCCTTGTGCTCGTGGATCCAACAAAGGTAACCACTGAAGGCTCTCATTGGTCAAAAGGACGATCAGGAGGGTTTTGCACAAAAAGGCATCCATGGCCAACGAGAGTGATGTTGATCATCATGCTGCAGGAGGGATCTCGTGGATGTTGATCGTCATGTTCTGAGTCAATACGATATGCATTCTCATCTCAAGAACATCTCAAATATGCCGCTTGCCTCTGCATTAGTGTGCCTCAAAGGCAGGTACTGATGTCGGGAATGCCATACATTGATCAAGGATAGATTCTCTGCACACAACATCCCTATCCGTGAGACCTCTAAAGTTTTGTGAGATGTTGCTTCATCGTATTGGAAGTGCTACCATTTTACAACACACACACACACTCTCTCTCTCTCATGCACACATGCTCTCTCTCTCTCTCTACCAACCTCTTACATCGAGCGTATAATATTCCTGTGTGTGTGTCAAATGTGGATTTGCTATGCGGAAAACCTCAAACCTTATCACTTCTAGACATAGTAATAATACACATCACCTTCTGGACATTAATAGCACAACATCTTAACCATTTCACAATTTTAACCTTCAACATAATAGACATACAACCTCTATTTGGCAACCATTTAAAAATAGTAAATAGAGGAAACCACCTTTTGGAACACATTTCACACTGATCAACAAAAGCAAATGCTTTAATAGTTGTAGAGCTGTATATCCATAGAGTATCCATAATCATAAATAGAGTTCCAACGAGGCATTTCACTTTGTTCTAATAAACTCCCTATTCCTCTGTATTGTTGTCACTTGTACTCCCACTCTCATCCTCATTACTAGGAGGGTCACTCGCAATCTCCTCCTCAACGTCCAATTCTATGCATTTGTACTCTTCCTCATTGATGTACCCACGATTCAAGAAGACATGCACACATGCCATAATGTCTTTAACATGATATTCCTTGGAGATGTCAAGCGTGTCCCTAACACTCCAGAGCTTCTTTAGGTCCTTGAGGTAAACCTATGCGAAATTTCGTGCACGCTTCTCCAAGCGTCTTGTGTTAATTTACACGTACTCATACATCTCTTGGCCCCTTTTGTGCCTTTTTGCTCATTATTTCCACCTATTTACCTTATTGACTCCTCATTCCCTTCCTCGTCACCCCTCCAAGTAAAGGCCTTATTTCATCAAACCTAAAAACCTACCAAGTACACATTTTTTATATGGTAATAAGCAATGTGAGATTCCAAAATATGTCAAAGTGCTCCTCCTTACGAGTCGCTAGCAAGGGCTCCACGTGTTCAAGGGCTCCCTCCTATGATTTTCTATCTCACTTCGTGCTTGATTTCACAACAATTCCCCTCTAAATGTACAAGCTGCTGAAATTGACATACCTTGACTTATGTGTGGTTCATCATTGAAGTTGGCATGGTCATACGATGTGAGAGCACTTACACTTTTACATTTATCATACATATGGCTTGGGCCATATGTTGAGATTTATACAAGAAGGCATTCCAAGTGTTCAGACACAAATCTAGCACAAGCAGAGTTATTTACAAAATAGTAGCCAAAGATGCTCTATAGGATTGTCACAATTGTATATTATGTATGGCACAAATTTAAGGTACCAATGTGGGCATGTGATTATGCATTAGAGGAGAAGAGCATAGAGCATTTGTTTATCAATGTATTTGAAGGTATGCAAGTGATTTTCAAGGAAATCCATGATAAGCTTGACAATCAAAACCTCAAATATCAAAACCATGCAAGTAAGAGAAGGTAAAACAAAGAAGAACAATCTTGAGTCAAGTAAAGGTACTTCAAATGCAAAAATCTAAAGTAAGAGAAGATTGGACCATACAAAGTCCCAAAGAAGGTCAACCCTAATTTTTACAAGTTTGAGGTACTGGCAAGCTAGAAAATCAATCCGAATCAAAGGGATAAAGATGCAGATCTTGATGGTAGTCCATCTAAGTCAAAGAATCACATGATTTTCATTCAAGGACATGAATAAGCTTGAAAATGAAGAATATCCAAAAAAACGAATACGCAAAGTACTTACCCAATGGCAAGGGCAAAATATCAATGAAGGCATGGATGTCCAAGGAGTAGATAAACCATAGGTATCCTTTCCTATAAGAGAAACACTAAAGAAGAAAATAAGAAGCTGGCTTGAAAGAAATAAACTAGATTGTTTATCATTAGTCCACTATCTCAAACTAGGACATTTGAAAATTTTAACCTTATGGAGTCTAATGCAAGAGCATACATGAGGTTACTTACAGAGTCCTTTATATTCATGCCTACTCTTCGCAAGCCTCTAGCTTTTGCATCATTCATTGACTTACACATATTTTTTCTACATAACTAACGCTCCCTCTTGTTACTCAAAGTAATGATGTACTTAGCTAGATACTAGCTTTTAATATATTATGTTTGTAAATGTTACTTTTTGATAGATTATTAAAAGAGCATCTATTGCTATGTATGCAGATCTCTTTTTATCTATGTGAATGAGTAGACTATAAGTTAATATAGCAAAGCATGTGCAAGGCCAACACACACATGCACTCGTGCACACACGCACATGCACACACATGAAAGGACTAATGAAGGAAGGGTCTACATGTAGCCATATGTCTAGATCATATTGTGCCTTGGACATATGAAAGGACTAGTGAAGCCTCATATGTAGATTTGGTTGTTGGAATGAGGCCTATTAGGGACATGAAATGTGGGTGAACTTTGACCACTTTGAGGTCAAGAGCTAGACAAGAATGCTAGAACATTTGTATGATCTATTTGTGTAGGAGCTTTTGATAATCGCTATTCATGATTTTATGATAGAAAACGCATAGGATCAGTTGTAAGTTTGGGAGATGTTAAATGAAACAATTCGAAAGTGTAGCTATGCCAAGGCCAAGAGGGCATTGTCATGAAACAATCCAAGAAGAGGGCATTGTCATGAAACAGCCCAAGTGTATACATGAGCTCTTACATAGAGTTGAAGTGAAAATTTGTGAGCCAATTTCAACTCCAATTGAACGTGGGCTTTAGCTATCCATGTATGATACCATCGATGAAGTTCATGATGGACATGGATGATGCCACTACAAGCAAACAAAGGCAATTGCCTAAGAAAGAGCAAACAAAGGCAATTGCCATTGCTAGTCCTTTCCACAACCCTAATGGAATGAAGTGGCTGGTTGTAAAGGCCCTCATCTCGAATGACGATTTAGTGGCTATATGGGATCCGAGCGCAGTTGCCGCTAACCACAGATAATGGCCCATTTTGTAGTGTTATAACCAAGCCATGAAAGAGAATGCAGCCACCATCTGGGAGATGATTTTTGCAAAGAAATGTTGCTCTAATATTCCCCAATACTTTGTAAAGATGCTATACGCAAAGTTTGTGCTTGGTCGTGAAGTGGACTTTGCCTCAAATGCTCGAGTACACGAGGAACCACGTGCGACAAGCGCCACACCCGTGGTAGCTAAACCTCCACAAAGCGTCGACAATCCAATGTTAGATGAATGTAATATTTAAATATCATGTCGACTATATGAAACTTTTGATGCCACTTTATAAAGCCAAGTTATAGGGTGCATCATTTACCTATGCAACACATATCTTGACATTGAGTATAGAGTGTCGCAAGTGAGCACATATATGCATAGCTCCAAAGGCCACTCAATGGTATGAAGTAAAGTGCATTTTTGGATACTTTGCAGGGCACACGTCTCATATTTTTTAACACCATGGGGGGTGACTCTCAGTTCTGTGCATTCAATTAGTTAGATTGGGCTTGTTACTATGATGTAGATAGTCTGTTCACCTCAACAAATCTAGCATGAGTTCATATTATTTTCTTCGTTTAAGGACACTTAAATCTATAACATTTAGTGACAATTGATATCCCATGAACATACACTCAAAGCTTCTAGACTCCATCTTCATATACCTCTCATTAAGAACATGAACAAAGGCTTTATATACCAAACACAAAAGTGAAAGATATATGGTTCCCTTCCACTAAAGACTTCTTTAAGAGTTAAGCCAAAGGAGGCACGAGATGCAATAATACACTATTGTGGTCGCTTGTGTGTTCTTCTATAGTTTTGACCTAACAACATGCATGGGCACCCCCCAAAACCCATCCCTAGCCTTGCACTTAAGAGTATGGAACAAAACATCTTAGATAAGGCCCAATTGATGTTTGGTGATCTAATTTTGTTGAGGTACATAAGGGTTGGAGAGCTCCAATTTAACATCTAGATTTTGACAAAAATTATTGAAAACATGGGAGCAATATCCTCACCATCATATTGTTAGGAGCTTTTCTTGGTTTAGTCTCCAACCTTAGTTTTAGACATTTTGAACATTTCAAATACATTCCTTTTGAGATCTAGAAGATACACAAGAGCCTTATGTTAATAATCATCAATCAAAGACAAATTATACTTGGCAATCTCATTATTTGTACACAAATATTATGTATGATCTCTAGCCTTTTAGTGCTCTATACCTAAGATTGGTTGCCCTTAAGGCAAGTTGTATAAATGAGATTAGTGTTGAAGTGGTGCATGTCCAACACATGAACTAATTTTTTCCTTTTAATTTCAATTTTCACCTTTTAATATCAATTTTATGTCTTTAAGTATGAATGAGCATAGCATGGCTACCATGATCAAAACACCCATGTTAGAGATCACCATGCTGTAATGATATGTTTCATCTTTAAGAAGTAATGATGCACAACATCGATTCCCATGACAATTTGTTATATAGTGTCTCTACATTTAGCTTTTCCAACATTTTGTTTTCATGATCCTTGTTGATAATGCAATAACCTCCCTTGAATATGATAGCTTATCTTCAATCATCAAGATAGCTTTGCAACTATTAGATTTCCTTCTCAAGCCTGGTACATTTATGACATTCTACAATGTTATATGTTCTTTGCCAATTACTTATGTATGAAGATTATTAGGATAAGATGAAGTAGGTCATGGTAAAACGGTAAATAAAGATACAAAATGTAAACATCAAAATGCACCTTGGGGACTTTACTACCCAAGACAATAAAAATCTCACCACTATCTTTGATAAAAAAGTAGCATAGATACATTAATTGATGAAGACAACAAGTTAACTACTTTTCTCAAAAATCTCTCTCCACCTTGATAATCACATTTGGGGATTGGATTGACAATCTCAAGTGTGAAGATACTAACCACTAGGATCCTCAAAGAGGAACTTAGGAAAAGGAAGCAAAAGATTGACATCTTCCTTGGGTAGGAGCAAATATTTGCTTGACCATAAGAAGATAAATCTCAACAATGAGCTTGCTTTCAAACAAAAAACAAGTGCCCTTTTGAAAGATATTTTTATAACATGAGATGTTATAAATGTGACAAGCATGGACACATTTGAGTATGTTTATAGATTCACATCTTTGCATGACTTTCCTCAAGGGTGTGTATTAGGGTATGTAGACTATGTATTAGGGCATGTGTAATGCATAAAAAGATGCATCAGTTTTTGATGAGAAATCCATACTCTAGAAATTGTGACTTTGCCTTGATGGTGAGGTCAAGAACATTGTTTTTGTAACACTGCCAAACATTTTCCATGTTGTTGTCTTGTAATGTATCAATTGATTTTAAATTACCATTCATTTACCTTTTTATGACTTTTTGCTTTTTAGCCAATGTCATCCCCATCTAGATTGTCTCCTTCACCTTGTGGGAGCAAATGTCTCATTATAATTGATATGTTCCATTTGTGCAAATCCACTACCCATCAGTCATGCATTATACTTGTCGTGTTTCGATCAAACTTGTGCTTGACCTTGTATATCCACTTGGTTCCAAGATGTCACCATTTTAGAAGTCTTCCAATGTTTTCCTATATCACATCAATCTCCTCTTCTCAGCTACTAGAGCTTCTCACTTCCTAGGGTTCCAATTTGACTCTCTAGCATGTGATCTTGAATTCAGGTCTAGCACTAGAACTAGATTTAAATCTTCACTAAGTGTGATCTCAGTGATGCTTAGAAGTTGGTAGTTTGGAAGATCACATCTCAACTAATTATCAAATTCCAAGTCATAGAATCAAATCACCTATAGGCCTTCAATTCTTTGCCATAGTCAATGAAAATGCATTTTTACTCCTTGAATCTGGCTTAGTCTTTGTGTTGTTGTGGGTATGGACCCAAGCATCATAACTGAATTCCCAAAGGTGCTTGATGATAGGCTTCTTCCTAGTGCATGCCCCTAGAGGTGTTTGTCCCCATCGATTACCTTCATTGTAGTTCAATCCAAAGGATAGATGCATTGAATGCCTCTGCATAAATAAATGTTGAAGCTTCTGTCCTCTCAATATGCTCATGCCCATCTCAACAATCACAGGTTTCTTTCATTTTGCCACCCCTTTTTGTTGGCATGTCCATCATCTATTGCCTCTTGATCAACATCTAGTTATAGTGCCTAACAAGTTCAATTGATGTGAAATTTCCCCCTCTGTCTAGTCAAAGAATCTATTGCCAATTGCCATCATATATTGCCTATTGAGATTAGCATCTATTTAAGCTCGATCAATGTCAATCTCCCCCTTTGTCTGGTCAACTTCTTCCTAGTTTCACACGCTATCTTTGCCCTCCATTCCTTGAACTTGTCGAGCACCTAAGTCTTCTTTGATAGAATCATCCAACTAAAATCATTGATGAATGTGAAGAAGTGCTTTGATCTGTCCTGAGATCTTGTGGGCATTGCCTCCATTCCTTGAACTTGTTGAAGGGCTGAGATTTCTTTGATAGAGTATATAATCATATCATGCGGGTAAAAATCATTGATGAATGTGAGGAAGTACTTTGATCAAGCATGAGATCTTGTGGGCATCACCTCCATTACTTGGACTTGTTGAAGGCTTGAGACTTATTTAAGAATGTGTATCCATATCATCTACTTGAAGTCATCGATGAAAGTCAAGTACTTTGATTCAACATGAGATCTTGTGTGCGTCGTCGACACCACATATGTATGAGTATACTAGTTTAAGTGGTTTTGTGGCTAGAGTCATGGCTACCATGTTAGGAATGAGTCATGGTGTTTCTTGTCTTCCATGTAGGCCCTGCATACTTCATGAGTGCCAATGCATTGTGGAGGACTAGCATTGTTCACGACTGTCGACAAATCATGGAAGCCCATCCACCATTTGGGATTTTTGCATTGCATCTATAATTGATAATCAAGCATGAACAAATCTCTCATGCCATAGCTTTAAAGCTTCCTTTTCATCCTAAAATAGCACATCATGTATCTTATGGAGGCTTCCGTCCTCTACCCCTCTTGCAATCATATCTCTTGTGGCTTTGGATTGAATCAAAACAATGGAATATTTCCTATCATTTTCAAAGAAAGCGTACATAATAGATCTTGAATGGCTTCTATCAATCTAAAAAACAAGGGCAAATTGGTTTCATGAAATAATTTCTAGACATACCTACAAAGAAATCAGAACAAGATTTACTTTCATGTCATATCGTCCCTTATACCTTATCCAAAACTAGAATATATATAGGCATCTTCATCTGCAAAAAATGGAATAGTGCATTATCATCAATGTCATCAGCATATAGCAGCGGTTGTAAACCATAGCACAAATATATGCTCTTACACACATAAACATCAGTGCACCTATACAAGGAGCATTTGTTTATGCTCTCATTTTTTTGTATTGAGTTTCCATCAACATTCCAATGGTGAAGGCTAGACTCAACAATGTCAATGCTTCCCCCCCCACCCCACCTCCCTTCCTCCTGTCATGCCGGCCCCTGTCCCCTCACCTCTCCTCCTCCCATTGCACCGCCCCCCTCCCTTCTGCTCCCCCCTCCTTGCCTCACATGTGCAACCCCCTCCTTCTGCTCCCCTGCATCCTCATATCTATTCTAGACGACCCCCCCTTCTGCTCCCCTACATCCTCATATCTATTCTAGACAACATTCAAATCTACACCCACCCATTCTTCATCATACTTCCATTGCGAGCCATGGTTTCTCTCCGGATAGCCAATTTCTCCCCCCCACTTGGTTTGAGCCAGCCAGTTGACTGGCTTGCTAAGAAAGAGAAAAGCCTATAAAGTTTGCATTTGCTCACCAAGACAAGGGCTACGAACTGATGTTTGCTCTCTCTTTCTTCTCATTGTTTTTTGGGACAGCCCATGTAGGTTTTCCTATGGTGGTTGTACATGGCAAACACATCCTGCCGCTCCCCGCCCCCCCACCATTTTGTTACCTCCTTTTCCATATATCTTATTTCCTTGGTAGTGCCTTAGGCGCAAACACATGGGTCAACTAGGGAGAGCTTGCCCTTGTAGTGCAAGTCGTGCCTTCACCCATCTGAAGCAGCATCCAGGTCAGCAACAGGAGGGTTAAGAGGATAGATCTCCCCACCCCGATAGATAGCAGCACGAGTCACCAACCCCTTTGTTAGATCTCCCTTCTGAACAATGCCTACAAGAGCTTAGCTAAGGTCTTGAGTCCTTTCCCTTACCTCGCTGACATTATTCAGGATACTCATACAAGATTTGTGAAGAAACATAGCATCTTGGACAACATCTTCACCTTTTGGGAAGTATTGGATTGTGGGCTTGGGAGAGGTCTCATCTTATCACAGTCCTTCTCTTGGGATTTTGAGAAGGCTTACGACATGGTGGAGTGGGTTTTTTTGGAGGGCACTATGCGAAGGATAGATTTGTCAAACCTGTGGACTCTAGCATGCATATGGGGAGTTCCAACCAGATGCTTATTGGAAGTCATATAGGGAAGGATTTTCCCTTTCGTGCTCTGTGTACCAAGGCTACCCTTTTGCTCCTTTCCTTTTCCTCTTCGTCTCGTCATCACAAAGGCACTAGGCTATTTTCTTTGCTCTCAAGCTACGGGCCTCACAGGAATGCACGGCTCAATTTGATAAGAGGAGCTTTTGGAGTTTGAGTTTGCAAATGATACGACCCTTTTCGTGGGTACTGCAATGAGTTTAGAGGGAGTTCGAAGTGCCTTGGAGGCGTATTGTCAGGCATCCAGGGCTAGGATTAACTAGATCAAATTAATCGAATTCCTCATGATGACTAAGGAAATCCTGGAAGAGAGGGCCTCTCTTTGCTTCCACTAGATCCCTCAAGGCCACAAACAATCGGTACTTTGGTTGTCAAGTGGGCATTGACATTTCATGTGAGCGGTAAATAGCCTTGGTGTTTGCAAGTGTGAGGCACAAGCCACTATATTGGAGCTAGAGCTTGATCGAACTCTCTTGCGCAAGGCGGCCCTTATGGCCAACCAAGATCTCTAGGCCACAACCTAGTACATAGCCTCCCTCATGGGAAAGGGATCACAATTGATGAGGACTTTACATACAATATGGCAATACTTGTCTTTTGGACTCATTCAAGCTAGCCCTAGATGTCGTGAGGAGTTGGAGTGCCAACCCCTTGTATGACATTTAGAAATTTGTGATCAAGAGGGACGTATGCTTGACAACGGTGCAAGAGAACCCTCTCTTAGCTCAGAGGGACAGGCACAAGGATGCTAGAGATCAATGCATGAGTCTTGGATGAGTCTATCTGCACAGATCCTTAGCTTTCCTGAGTTGGTAGTTGGTTGCATGACAACAGATCATGGTAGTTGGTTGTCTTGGTAAGAGGTGGTCCGGTGTAGGTGAGAGGGACATGCACAATGATGCTAGAGATCAATACTTAAGTCTTGGATGGGTCGATCTGCACAGATCCTTAGCTTTCCTAAGTTGGTATGGATGAGCGCTCCCATGCACTACAGGTGGAGCCAAGTGGTTATCTTCAACTAGAGATAGAGGGCTGACCTAAAGTCGCATGCTTGAGTGACAACAAATCATGGTAGTCGATTGTTTGGTAAGAGGTGGTACGTTGACCCAATATCAATGATTTTGGACACTACCGATAGCGATGGCGACTATGGTTGCAAAAGAGCCACCTTCAAGGTACAATGGGATCCAAGTGACTTGATTTGGCTTTGTAGAGTGAGGTATTCCATAGGATTATAGGCATACGTTGCAGGCATCAATCATCATCTTCAGCTTTATGCCACCGCATGGATCCCTTCGATAGAGTGACATTGGGTAGAGCAACAAGTGCCCTAGGAGGTCAATTAGATTTCGTTAAGCCATGGGCTAGGCATCCGTCCACGAAACTTCACATATTTCTTTTGGATGGTGGCTCTATAGGATTGGCCGTAGGCTCGTGGTTGGAGCAGTTGCACATGAAGGGGAGGTGCTATCAATGTGCGGATATAGACCTCAAGCCAATTTCAGATTGCTTGTGAAGTTAGCTGCAATGGCATGGGGCCCTCTAGATTGTGGCTAAGATGCAGAGTATGTAGCAAAACCTAACTTGGGACATGCCTAGCTAATACAGGGGGGGTCATGCCTCATCAATAGAGATGGTGTCACCTACCTATAGGATTTTTGGACAAAGGGTCTTCCAAATTGAGGTGCAGGATGCGACTTCTCTTTCCCGCCAACTACTTGTGCCCTCACTCAAGGAGCACAATGTTTGCGAGACAGTGTTATTGCTTGGAACATCTGGGTTGCCTATTTTGCAGTATGGTAATGGAAGGCTAGTAGGTATCCCCAGCGGCCAACCTCGTTGCCATTTGGCAAGATATCATCTAAATCTTAAGAGCCATACGAAAGTGAGGGATGGGTTCTAGGAGGACAGGCACACTTCTATAAGGCTTGGCCTGTAGGTGTTCTCTACACATGCATGGAGTGAGGCATCCGTTGGTTGTATAGTCCCCCAACCCTAGTAGTTATCTTGTTTTTGAGATTCCCTAGGCAATTAGCTACATTCTCTAGACACAAGTTGGTCAATCGCCAATACACTTCCATTTAAATGCCATATAAATCTTGTCTTAGGGAAACAAAAACAATGACGATGGCCAACACTAAGGAAAAGGCTAATCAAAAAGTGCTACGTACTCTCTTCAAAAAAATGTATCTAAATGAATCCCTAAGTAGTCAATTTCTAAAAAATTCAGCCTCATGGCCGTTACCCACAAGGTTCAAATCATAAAGCATAGCAAGGATAGCTACTATGACATCCCCACTTACATCATCTGCACTCAATGGGTTATAGACCATGGTACAAACATATGTTCCCATACATACATATCCGCACACCCACACACACTTGAGCATTCATTTAAAATATTCATACCCAGTTTCTATCAACACTCCAGAAGTGACGCGTAGACTCAGCCATGACAAAGCAGAACACAAAAGGAGAAGGCTAATTAAAAAAGGAGTCCACATCTCTTCATTCAAGCTACAACTCCCACTAAAGACGAGTACTTCATCCTAGTCTCCCAAATGAGCATTCCCAAGGCAAAAACTTATGAAAATTAGTTGGTGGGGCGTTGCATCGCCGCAAATAAAAAGAACTGGCGCAATACAACAAGGTGCAACATGAATTGACATTTGACAAAGTGAGATTTAAATGCTCGCTAATACAGCAAAGGCCTGTCTAGATGAATCAAGGAACATGCTCAAACTCATCCTTGAAAAGCATAAGAATGCACACAGTTCAATCTCATAACAGTCACCCACAAGCTTGAGAACCATAAACATTATCACTCATAGCAGGGAGACGTGACTGACTTCCCCACTAACGTCATCAGCCTAACAATGGCATGTATCCTCAATCCATGATAGATAGGATCAGCAAGTCATCGCCAAGAGCCCAGACCCTTCAACATAAGAACTTTCCAAAGTTTTTCTCAACGATGAGTCACCAACACATAAGGGAAAATCCTTTTTTGTAAACCTTCACAGTTTTGGCACCCATTTGGTACCTAATTGTACAAGCCAACATAGATTAAAGCATAAGTTTGTTTCACCAGGACAAGGGTAAGTAAATAGACGTTATCTTTAGTATCTTCTCCCCTTGACAGCTCAATCCTCTTATTTTTAACTAATCAAATATTCTCAGCTACAAATTCCATGCTCCAGCAATGCTTGCAAGCAGATCTAGATGAACTTGATTTTGTCTAAATTTTTTATGAACGACATGGGATTAAGTTAGTGATTGTCCCCCGCTAAACAAATCCTTTTGTCTAACTATTTCAACAGCCAATCTAAATTTACAAAATCCATAATATAAAACCTATGCTCAAGCAGCATGAAAATGATGGGTCAATCTCCTGATATGCAAGCCCTAGCTGCCAAGATGATCATCTGCAGATCAATGTAGACAGAGCAATCAGTACAGAAGAGAAAGAAATTAACAAAGCTTTACAGCGAAAAGAACGGATACCTGAGAAAAAAACTGCTTATGCTCCAGTGTTGAAATCACAAAAAAGAAATCAAGAAAAGTACATGTCTAGCACACAATATTGTGTTTGCCCAAGAAATCAGGCAACAAATGCCGTATAAATATGGTCCAGCAATTAGAATCCTTTTCCTTCACAAAGCCTTCAACTCCACCAGGAAGTAAGGCCCAAACCATCTGCATTAATCACAGCCTGCAGTAGTGGAAATATTACAGATCACAACCTATATGCAGACGTTTGAAAAACAAATACATACATAGTCTGTACGTACGTACGTATGCGCACGTGCGCACACACACACACGCGCGCACGCACACGCGCACACAATTTTTTGTGACACATAGATATATATGTATGTGTGTGTGTATGTATGTATGTATATTCATTTATTTCATTTTCCTGCTTCAGACTAGACATCAGCATGCAGGACAAGGTAAAATTGCTGAGTTTTGGACAGCAAGCTCTCAGTTCTAATCTCTTCTGTCTCAGCAGTGTTGAGAAGCTGAGATGTGGTATCTTCCCATTCCCACTCTGGAAGGTTAGGGTAAAAAGTTTACTCACTTCTTGGAGACTGCCGAAGGCGACATTATGTACCTTGCAAAAACGCCAAGCAACAGGGATGGGTGCCACAACAACACTGCCAAATCTAGGAATGCTATATGCCTGGGAAGGGCAAGATGCAAATCATTCTCAGTGCTGATTCAGACCACAAAAGACTACGTAATTCTGCTAATTCATCCAGCGGATAGTGCTCATGCAACATGGAAGACATTGAAAGATAGGTATGAGACTGACCATTCAACAAGGATACAAAATCTCTAGACCCAGTAGAGGAATTTCTTGCTAAGATTAGGGCGCTTCGGGATCAGTTAGCCTCTGTACACTAAGATTCTGGCAAGGCTTGTACTGAATGAAGATGTATGATCACACAAAAGCTTGTGAAAGCAGAGATTGACTCCAAGGCTATACTTTTAACCAAGGGCCGCATTCCAAATAACATACAAATTTTGGAGACTCTAGAAGGCACTCTACAGTTTGAGACGGGCCTTGAGGGCATTGTACAAATGCACTGATGAGTACTTCAATGGATTAAGTTGTTCATAAGGCCAACCTATGTCAGAAATAGAGAGCCGCTTGCTGCAGCCGACGCCCCTCACTGGAAGACTTATCTCATGATTCACACAATGTGTAAAAACAAATCTCGGGGCACATAACTAATTATTGTGGTGGACACAAGCACAGATCTTGAACAATGCACAAATGAATAAAACAGCCAATACATGTAGAATAGATTGCTCCAAAAATGGACAAAACCTGATACAAAGAGTCTGCACAGTGTGCCACCATCTAGCAGCCAAGATGCTGCCACATATGGACCCCTGGCACCTCCTAGTGTTGTCTTCTACCTCTGTCTGGCATCTTCAGAAAACGTGTCAGCCTGCGTGCTCTCCAAGAGCTTCAGTGAGCTGGCTGTAGTGATGCCTTTCTTGCACTCTTTACTGGATCAGTGGACCTCCCTGCTGCTGGAACTGCAGCCCAAATCTGAGGCACCACTGAATGCTTAAACCCCAACAATGGGGCCCTTTTATAGGGCAACGCAGCCCTCCTGTCTGGCCAACCAGATCCAGATAGTGCCGACCTGCAGGTGGACCCTGCCACATGGCAGGCTGCCTCGGGCGGTCCACAATTGTCCAGACTGAGCCTGACCTGAGCCAGTAGACTGCCAACTCAGTATGCTCTTTTAAGTGCTGTTCCAGGCTTATAATTAGGCCAGACAGCAGCTAGTGATGCTGTCCTGCCCCAACCCATGGGCCCTTACCATGGGCCCATGGCTAGCTTTATACAGCCCTATAGCCAGCCCTAATCCAGGAATGAGTGATGCCCATGTGACAGCTTTCCCTGCTGTCCACATCGCAGAATCCTCTCTCAGATCTGCCCCATGGCAGCCTCAGTCTCTTACCACGTGGCTTCTCTCTGACCCAAGCCCTTTTGCAAGTCATCCTCCCTTACCCTCATACAGTGGCTCACAAGTGGGGAGGAGGTGACTCCTACATCCCAAGAACCTACACCTCGTATGGGAGAAAGCTAAAAGAGTCTTGCTTATTCTATATACCCTTGATAGGTAATCAAGAAAAAATATCAAAGAAATCCAAGCGTTCTTGAAGAAGTTTGACATGATAGACCTTGGGTTGTTGCACTGTTTCCTTGGAATCAAGAGACACGAGAAGAAGGATGGTATCTTCATTTTTCAACAAGAGTACTCCAGATATTCTGGAGGCTTCTAGGATAGAGCATTGTACACCAGCATCAACTCCGATTGTGGTTGACATCACAGAATACAGGAGGCTAATAAGCACCCTCCTTCAAATGAAATTTTATCAAAATAAAAACTTGGTATGCATTTACATGAAGCTTATTTCTCCGGCTATTTTTCACAAGCAAACTTTCTCAGCAGACTCTGATGCTTCCTCGTCTAGAAACATTGCAAGCCCAATCAATACATTCCCAAAAAAAAATCAAGCAATTGCCAACGACCAACCACTAAGTTAAAAAAAGGGTAAGCTAACTAACGGAGGCTGAACAGCAGAAGCCATTCCCCTGGACCTTCAGAATATACTATCACATGTTTTTTAATCTATGGTTCCTTAAAGCTGGGAACAAACCAATGAGCAGTGCAAAGGTCTTGATAAATCAACCAGAAAAAAGTTCATAATACACTTCCACGATTGATGTCATGTGTCAAATGGGAACATACAATTATCTCCATAGGAGCAAATGGTTTAGCATTACTCTCTTGCTCAATCGGTATAGGTGGATACTTCACTTGCTCAACCCGAAACCGCACCTACAACAAAATTGCCAATATCGATGTGACTATTGTGCTGGGCATAACTATGCCTTTTACCAGAAACAAGAATTGCCCTGTGATATGAAAAGAGGTCCAAACCTCTTCTTCAAGATCCATAAACATGTCCGTCCCCTGATAATTCCATACCCATAATTTTTCCTCTTCATCACTGCAGCAATATATACTAAAGACTCAAAAAACAAAATAGCTCCTAAGTGAACCAAATGGAAAACAACCAAAGAAACTATTCCAGTACACCAGCACAACTTTCCCTAAGACTATCCCTATTATGCATGAACATATACAAGTTGAGGGTTGTTACAGTTCAAACCTATTTAGAATTAGCACAGCTTTCCCTTACACAATCCCTATTATGCATAAACATATACAAAGTTGAGGGTTGTTACAGTTCAACCTTAATATTCATGAATATATCCTTCAGATTTGTTCCCCCATATTTGTATGAAGCAAAAGGCCAGAGTGCATGAGATCATACAACTTTGAGGGCTGTTGAAGAAGATGCTCTGGAACGTGAATATCATCAAAGAAACCTAAAGACACTGTGAAAAGAACACCAAGCAGCTATCAAATTTTGAACTCAAATGGCAAGTAAAGAAGACAAGGCAAACTTACGCTGTCCTATCTGTATCATAGCAATTTCTTCGAAATTAAAGCAAGAACATGACATACATGTAAACCAGCTTCTAAAAAATGCATCCTTGTGATCCAGCTTCTTCAACAATGAGACTCAAAGACTATAACTTCCCCATATTCATGCAGTTCCTCATTTTGTTTTTTTTTTAAGGGCTCATTCCGTTCTCTTTTTATGCAGTGACCTTATTATTCCCTCACAGTCACACACCATAAGAAAAGCATCTTAAAAGCATATACAGGAGAGTATGACTTCAGAGCCCAAAATGGCATCCTTGAATGTCACTATAATGTATTTTCAAGTTAAAACAGTAATCGGTAATAAAGATAAGAAAATACAGTGCCCCAGAAAATGGCTTGGTAGACATATATCCACACATACTGAAGTGTTTGTTATCCATGGAAGCCCTTCCACCATCCCAGTCCACTGCAAAGTGTATTCCATAACTGTCGTGGTCAAACCTACCGTCCCACACTTCCAAGCACTCCGTGTGCTCCTATAATTATGGGAAAAACCTGTGCACTTTTAAGGAAACTGAACACAAATTCACATACGGCAGAAAGGGTGCTGACAGACAGAGAGTTTTGGGCTCCTCCAATAGCTACTGAAGACCTCATTGAGAGGTGTGCAGCAGCAGGAGCGAGCCGCAGACTAGGACAAAGCAGTTCCAGCACCGCTGTCAATTAGTGTGGTTTGTGAGTGCACCTTTTGTAATACATTTTGGGTCCTCTCTTTGATGTTCTTATTCAGTTATCGGTTGCCATGTCTTGTTATCAGTTGCCATATCTTGCTGTCTGTTGCAGGTCTGAGTGTGCTTTACATTTCTATATATGTGTTCACATCCCAAGTAGGATCTAGAGTTCTCAGGTGTGTCTGCTACATGTTCTAACATGGTATCAGAAGCTAGGACTTGAACTAGAGTATGTTCAGATATAATCCAACATCAAGATCAATTGGAATAAGTTGGTTGGTTTCTTCACAGGGTTTGAGGAGTTTCAGGTCTAGGGTACAGACCTTGCTTTCGTTAGATTCCTGGGGGGCACACCATGAGGGACCTGGGATGTTAGGTGGGACTTGACATTCAGCAGAGTAGACAATTCAGCGCAAGCTTCTTTATTGGACCTTGGCCAGATTCTCCTTGGCAGGGAGAGCGTTGGTGGTAAACTTGGTAAGCATTGGATTGGGCAGGTCACTCTAGATGGATTTAGAGCAGAGGGAGAGGCTCCAGGAGACGATGGGGTCTTCGACTTAGTGGAGTTGCAGAGGATCAGATTGCTTGGCTCCATTTGGGGTGGAGTTGGGACCACCTCCAAATGAGGAGAAAGAAAGTCTATTGACATCCATGGGAGACCAGTTGGCCATACATCATTTTAAGACTGAGAGTATTTTGGTTTTGATTTAAATTCCTTAAAGAGAGCTATTCCTCCGCGGTACACTGCCCACTTTCCATCCTTCCTAGCAGCCTTGACCTTGACTAATACCATTGCTTTATCCTTTAGTTGAGCTCTTGTAAGTTCCTGAGCTATCCATATCTTAGTTCCTTTCACCTTGTAAGACTGTCAAATCTTAAATCTCACGAGTTAAATGTAATAACAGCATGACCTTTATGATGACTAAAATGGACTGCCGTAGCTTCACCATCATCCTCAGGGGGATGGATGAGGCCATGTGGGCAGCAAGAATGGGCAGCAGAGGGAGATCCTTCCTGAATATAGAACAGCAGAAGGCCCCCCAAAACAGCCTCTTATCTGTAGCCATCTTGCCTGTAAATTTGCCACCACCAAAAAACGGTACATCCTCTCCCCTTGAGCCCCTACAAACTGCCCAGGTATACGCAAGCCCTATTATCTCTAACAATTACTTGAGCATGTTACCTTAAATGTATTGTTTTGGATTTTGTATTCGACGTGGTTAAATTGGTTGGTGTAACATGCATTAGGCCTATGCCAAGTGTGCCAGACACATGCCAATGTCTACTTCTATGACAGCCAAAAACTTGCAGTGATGTAGCTTGACTGAAAGCCATAATATCAACATGAAAGAGACGACACACAACTTGGGTTGCAATTGCCCCTCCTCCTGTTCAGAGTAATTAGTTTTATTGCTTAAATGCATGGTCATGAACCAAATGCATACCCATGAGTTCAACTGCATGGATATCATTATGGTTGCCGCATGTGCTGGCTCAATAGACTGCTTACATCCTTTGCTAATTGAGAAGCAGTATGCTTCCCTTGTACCAAAATGAAGGTTCGTTGCTGCATGCCAGACTGCCGCTGTAGGGCTGCTTGTTGAACTGAGCTGATGCTTGAACGAGAGGAAATGAGGGCCTTATTTGCCCCCACCCTCCAACTGGCCGATCTTATGGCAACTTCAGGGACCTACACACTTGACCGTCCATCTGGCCGGTGGCAGGGCTGTCACAGGTTGCACGGTTGATTGTGCTGGTTGTAGTGCATAGCAGAGGATGAGTTTCGGCTACCTTTTGGGGAAACTTCAATAGCAGCACCTCCAGAAGAAGGCTAGAAACAGCTTTGAGCCATAACAAGGATGGTGACCAAGAACTGCTCCATGATCATGTTGTGTCTACTTATAGATTTCATGTCTAGCTTTTCTGGGGAGGTCATCTAGAATATAAGCATAGCTAGTGATCCAAAGACCCTGAATAGAAGAAATGTCATGTGAATCCATTTGTACATCATTTTGAAATCTAGTATTGTCGTGTGTTTATGAAGCTTGCCGTCCAAGAAGAAGGGTGCTGCTTCCCATCACTGCACCAATACAAAGCCATGGCCCATGTCATAGCCCAACATTTTGAAAGACCGTTTGGTTAAGTTTGGAGTCCAAGGCACCTAACTTACAAAACTGAGGCTTCTTGTTAACATCGTGGCATGTTCTACAAGGACTTTGCATACATTCTTACAATGATGGTATGCTTGGGCAAACCCAACTCAGTTTTTTTTTTTGTTTTTAATCTGCCAAAGCATAAAAACGATACAAAAACTGGTTCGCTCCTCAGCTCACATGACTTACCATAGAGTCCAGACTTGTCACATCTCTTCAGCTTTCCAACTAACACTTCACCCACGAACGGCCGGAACATGACTAATCGAAATTCTACCTGAGAAAACAACGTGGCTCAAAACTCTTCGAAAGATATTGTTTACTAGGAAGAGTTCCAAAGGGAAGAACAAAAACGCAATACTACCGTGTAAGTAGGGGCACCATCTCCAGGAAATACAAAACCTCCTTCAACAGATTGAATGTCATAGAGTGTTACACAAAGACCTAGATCCTTGATCACCTGCACATGCCAAGAGCGAAGGACGTGACCAAACAATTCAGAAAACCTTAAGGGACCAAGTCTGCCTTATCCAAAGCAATCTTCAAATAGAGTATTGAAGACCTTGTCAAAGAAAAGAGTCTCAATTTGGGTTCGAATAGCATCAAGTAAAGGAAGACTCAGGTTATGGGGAGGGATACGTATGGTATCTTGGATTGTTGAGAGAAAAAACATGTTGGGCAGGTGCTAAAGATTGAAACCCATCAAGGATTTTGCCATACTTGTATCATCCTATGTTCATGTCTATGACTCTACCTAGGTCACCAATTAGTATAACCGGGTGGAGTGGGGACCAAAGGGGAAGGGTAAAGAGGAGAGTGATTGTTACTCTATTTGGTTGAAGTTTGTTGGTTATTTTCTTAGAAATTTTAAAAGTCTCTAAAAAAGGTCTTATTAAAGCCTCTAATTACTTGTACTTACTTGTTATGACAAAGAGAATGATTACTTAATTAAATTCATAACATTGTTTGAATTTCTATTGAAAAAGAGAACGAACTGCATTAATAAAAAACTACCATGAAAGTCAACGTGTAAACTTGATATCTTTGGCGAACCTAGCCTTAAGAGCACATCAACCTTTGAAACGGTTTTCCATGTCTCTAGTTGTCTATTTCACTTTTGCCTTCTATGGTGTCCCCTAGCTATTAGTTTGAGGCTTCATGCCCCCCCTCGAATCTACTTTCAATGCCTTTCTCAGTCATTAGTCTTCCACGAATTCCCACCACCTAGTTGAATCCCATTCATAGGCTTTTGAGCCCCCATAATGGATCTATGATAGACGGGGCATCTAAAATCCACATCTAGGAAGTTGTCTAGCTTGTTCAAATAGGGAGACACTGCATAACAATCTTCTAGCATATGAATTAGAACCAAGGAATAACCTAGTGCCTCGGAATTGTGTTTGTTCCATATCAAGATGAGGTCACAAGTATTCCACAAGGTACTAAATTTCCAAATAAGGTTGCTTGGGGCATTCAACCTGCCCACCATTCAAGGGAATCACATCTTGTGTTAATAGGCCATATGCCCTCAACTCAAGAAAGTATATTCATAAAAAAAAATATTTTATTAGCACTCACAGCATTTTACTTTAATCTCTTGAAGAAAGAGCTAGAAAGCAATTGTGAGATTCAATAAGGCCATTCAATGAGCAACACCACTATTATCAAGCCTTTGAGCCTGAAATAAGTCCTAGAAAACCATACATTCATTAAAACCCAGGACCCTTGAATTCCCATATGTAGGCTAATAGCATTGCCCTTCCTTTCCAAACCAAAAGTAGAATCAATTTTTAAGTTTTGACTAACATGTGCAAAGCTCTTAATCTTTTGGAAAAAAGTTTATCAATACAAGTAAGATTCTTCCAACAATTGAAATGCTTGGAGACACCCTAACCTACAAAATGCTCCAATATAAGAGCCTAAGGAGAATGCTTACAAAGCCAATTACCATAGATAGCAACTGTTTTTTTCTAGGACAAAAAAAGTACATTGTATTATAGTATCGAAATATCTTTATAAATTGTCCCACATAACTCCTCGAATAGAGGCATATAAGAGTATAAAAAGTACTATGAAATACAAAACATGAAGTGGTTGGTAGTAGTAGTGACTCGCAACGTAGACACTGGCATTGGGGCAATAGAAGAGTATTTGAAGTAGTAAAAGAGATGGAGCTATAAAGACCTAATCTAGAACACTGAGGCAATAAAAAGAACGGAGGCCGTAGACAACAACTCTTGTGCTTAATGATAGGAGAAAAGTGGTCCAAACCAAATTACAACCATTTTAGGTTGCAACTCTCAACTTGTATGAGTTCCATGTCACAAATAGCATAATCTAATGCATGGAGGCATTGGACAATGATTCAAGGAGCTACAAGCAACATATAATAATAGTTTTGTTCTAATGAAGGTGAGGGCTTAATTATATCCATCCTTTAGCCTTAAGTTTGGCAAAAAGAGAGAAAACCTAATAACAACACTTTTTTGTTTATCCCACCTATTGTGGGATACCATTAGTGGCCTCAATCTAGCACTTCTAATGCCCTCCTTATAATCCTATAGTTTTGGAGATGGGAAAATTCCATTCTAAAGGGGGCATTCAATAGTTTGGCCACTTAATTTAATAGTGCAAACTTTCATAGAATCGAGTATTGATTAGACATTTGTTGTGTATTTCCATTTCTAGTGCCATTCTATTAGCTCTAGTGGTGGCAACAATTTCCCTTATTGGTCAATAAGTTGTAGATACCTACTGTGAGACCATTTTGACACGTTGAGCTTTTGTAGGATTTCCCAACATCTAGTCCTCTACTCCAATGTATTCGGTCATAAATGAAAGCCACTAGAAATTCAAATGCAAAAATGTAACAACAATTATCCAAATTCATCCTTTTGGTTATTTGGAGATGATTAGAATTGTGTTGATAATCTAGTTTGGTTCCCTAGAGATAAGAAATTCCTATTATTGAGCTTTCGTAACAACCCAGCACCTATAATCTACTTGATCATTGAGCCAAACCTCGTAAGCTACCTTTTCATATTGGACCCTACTAGATCCTTGCTCCTATAGTAAAAAATGAAATTAAGAATTGATCAACAAACCACATTGATCTCTTATTGAGCAGTACTAACTAGCATCATTTTGTAAAAGGGTGAACCTACATCTTTACCACCAGTAGCATGAGACAAATCATTGTTTCTTGTAACTTTCTCTAATATCCATTGAAATCGATAGTCAATAGGGTTCAACTCTTTGGATTGGTAGCCTCTCGTGGGGTTTTGACAAGGATGACTCCCTCTCTCACTTTGGTGTGTCAAAATTAGGGAGGACATCAAGCTCAGAGCTAGAACATGAGAAAGTGATAGAGGCCTTTTTTAATAATCTTGTATCTTATTTTCATTCCAACATTATATAATTCAAGATTTTATATCTATCTAAGGCAAAAACATGAAAGTTGATGGTTTATCTAAATGATCTAGCTAATACATAGTGTGACATATATTTTCCCAAACCCATTCAAAGTCAATAAATCTTGCATTAGTTTGTAGGGATGATCTCTTTTTCTATTTATTTGTCAATCTTGGCCTCAAGGGGCCATGAAGCTATGAGTTGAATGAAATGAGTTTCTTATAATCTCTTAATTTTTGCAACTCAACAACTCATTGGATTTTCCATGATCTCCATACGTATTTCTCTTCTTAACCCTTTCAATACCTAATGATCTCTCAAACCATCCCCTTATGAAAGTGCCATAGCTTCAACTGGGCTAAAAGCATATTTATTGAAGCTTTAGTTCTTCTCCTTTTTTCTAAACTTAGTTTGTTAAGCACAAGTTGCATAAAACTTTATCTAGAGTCTTTTGGGATTACCTAGTTCGATGAAGAAGACCTAATAAAGAGTAACAAAAGAGCTCCTTCTTTGATTGGTGGTAGCTTCTTTAAAAACAAACTTAGGTGGGTTGGATAAAGCCCTACAAGCACCCCAAGTGTGAAAAACAAAGAGACTACTCGAAGACTTTATGCTTGTATCAAGATCATTTTGGTGCTCTTGATTATGTGGTGATCCATCTAGATTTAAATCTAGAGCATGACATGTGCCACTTACACCAGGAACTTTACTTACCACGTCCAGCTATAGTTGCTCATGTCAGTTATCTAATTTGATCGATTGATTATGTTCCCTAAATTGACCAATCATAGGCCTTTTGGATATGGGATTCAAAGAATTTAACATCATGAGTGTGGATCATACTCTTAGTTTTGAGACAATACAATTTGTACCCCCATAGTACTCTAATACATTTAGAACTCCCCTTTTAGTCTCCCAAAGAAGATTTGGCGAAATGAGTATTTTGCAACCCAAGTAGACTCTGTTTCCATTTGAAAGGCACCATCAAGTTTGCTCTCGCACACTGCTGTTAAAACTGACCGAGTGGTCATGAATGTAGCTTATACACATTGCATCTTCAAGCTTACTTTCTTTATGGTAGGCAACCTAGGGGGAAGTTTGAGTTTTTTGAGCTCTCATTGAGCCACTTGTCACAATCTTGGGCATTGATTTCAAGCAAATCTAATGGTGTGAAAGCAAGATGCAAAAGCATAGTTAAGCTTTTTATCAAAAGGATGGGAGAAAAGCATATAAGTGCTTTTGTCATAAATCTATATAATTCGTAACAAGCACATGATTGTCAACATTGCTTATGTCTTCAAGCAATAGTGGAGAGGTCTGGTTCCTTGCAGTGTCTACAACCAAGATTCTGAGGTAACATTCTCTCCCAGTCGATGTGCGTTTGGTATTTTTTGTTTATAGATTTGAGGTTTCGAGACAATTGAATGATTAGAGCTCTATGGGAATGATGCTGCTCAATCTATGGATCTGTCTATCACTCCGCTTGTCACGTTATCTACAGTGGAGACACTACGGTGAGGTTGTTGGAAGCCAGCCTCTAGGATTTTGTGTTAAGCAACAGCAAGCAACCAACATGGATTTGTGTTTAAGCAGGTGCTAGCACATAAGTGTAGCAAGGGCCTTGAAGAGATGAATCCCAACATGGCATAGCCTTGGCATGTGAAGCTTGGGAGAGCCTCACAATGACCTTATGCTCTACTCTCACAAGACTAAAAGCTTGATGTACTACAATGTTTAAGCTCCCATTTTCCAGAGGTTGGAGAGGCATGTAACGCTAGCTAAGTGGAGAGTGAGAATGTTACGTGCTCTACTTCTGACTTTCTCTAATGATACTTGTCTTTTTGTGCTGTCTAGAGTCTATTGAACGATTTGAGAATGTTGGAATCATCCTGCTCAAGGACACACACAGATCCTTTCAGGCTCACATTGGCAAGTTTGGGGGATATTGTCTCTCGATGTTCGACTACAATTATGACTATTGACATTCAAGTAATATGCCGATTTCTTATCCATTCGGGAGACTTATCCTCGGCGCTAATATTCTCGGCATTTATATTCTTGACGTTATCTTGGCACCTAAGGAAGGGCTCGTTTCTTCGGATTATAACTCTTTGGGGATGGAAGCACAATATGTGTGGTTATAATAAATATATATTATATATTATAATATAAATATTTTCAATAACTCGTCCATTCAAAATTCCTATTTGAATTCTTACGACATTCCTCTCCTTTATTCATATGCTTGTAGTCCATGTGACAATATTATATAAACTGCAATGAGGATCAGTTATTGTATCACCTTATTCATGTATTTGTTGGATTCAGCCTACAAAATATGGCCATCACAAAATCAATAATAAATCACCACCCTTAACATTTGCAAGGAGAATTGGGTCCTAACGGACCTATGTTGCGTCTCATGTCCACTATTTTAGTCATTTGCTTTTTTCCTTAAAAAATTGATAAAATAGTAGAATTCAGCTTCAATTTTCAGTTAGTAGAGTTACATGCTTCACGATGGAAAGGCTGCCTGTCACAAATCCAGTTTTTTTTTGTATTGTATTGAAATTGAAAGTGCCAACAACGCCTCTATACGGGGTGACCAACATAAAATTCTGAGTTGCCCCTGGGGCTTGCACGACACATACACACCCACACGTTTTAGCCCCTTGGTGTAAAGGCTATTGGCATCTCTTCTTTTAAAGAAATAACCTCACCATCACTCATCCCTCACCTAGTCCAATTTGGGGGCAGAAGAAGAAATTTTTTTAAATAAAAATGGCGGGCCACAAGACAGGGCTCTCATGGGGTCATTAGACGTCGATCCTGGGGCTTGGTGATGGTCCTATTCAGGGGAAGAAGAGGAAGAAGAAGAAGAAGAAGAAGAAGAAGAAGAAGAAGGCTTTTTTAAAAACGGTAGGCCACAAGGCAGGGTTCATTAGACGTCGAATTCAGGGATGGAACTCAAGACACCTGACAACAAGAGCCACTCCCGTAACGACACTAAGAGCGGCAAAAATGATGCCGTGGGACGCTCGAGCAGGCACACAAGTTGCGCAACACTCAGAGGCAGGTGTTCAACCATTGCCGGGAGAAGACACGGTGGCTAGCTGGGAGAAGACAGGGTGGCTAGCTCCTCCCCCCCCCTCCTCCCCCCACCTGGGCATCTTAAAACTTTTACGTGGTTGGTCACATGGATATATAGCTTCTCACATTTGTATCTTGAGAGCTGAGCTCATCCATAAACCTTTGCTCTCAAACCAACTCTCTCGCATTCTTCTTGTGCTTGAGCTGATCATCTACAATGCACTTCACCTCCTCGCCTTGCCTCATTCGCCATCTTCGCGCGTGACATTTCTCGTGAATTCAATGCCAGGCTTCCTCAGCAATAATGGCCTCATCCGCAGTTGGAGGACCTCCCTCTTTTCTCCTCCCGGTCTCTTCCGCAAGTGCTCGCAGACCGTTTGTCCGTCTGCTGAAGATTTGCCAGCGTGCACGGACGTCCAGGAGGCTCCAGTCCCTCATCAGAGTACAGAAGAGATCTGTCCTACGTCTCTTAAGCGAGAGTTGCTGTGGGCAATCAAACGAATATCAAGTAAGAATAAGAAACATCTCCGTGGCTCCATGAAACAATGGCGGATTCCAGCATGCATTGACAGGACTGTGGAAGGGTTGCCGCCGTTTGTTAAAGAGGGCAGCTTTCTAATTTACCTGGATAGGTTGCAAGTACACCAATGCTGGTGGAAGATGGGTTATCCAAGATTCATGTGCACGAAGTTCTCGTTGGACATTTATGATTCCACCTGGGATTTTGATACACCGCAGACAAGATTAATCTGTAGGGTTGAGGTCTATCCTCAGCAGGTAAGTTATCGGCTGTAACCCTTCGTTATTGAACAGAGTCAGAATAGTGAACTAGTTTTTTTTGTAAATATAAGACCGCATGATCATCTTCTACATGATCCATCCACTTTTCATGGGTAAGGTGGTGCTCGCTTTTGAGCGGCTGTATTAAATTTTTTTTTTCAATACTTCTCATCTGAGAACTGCACATGGGTTTTGCAGGTAAACCTAAAACGAGAGGACGAAATCATCAATATCACATTTGTGAATCCCATACGATGGGGGAAGCGTTGCCCCATCATATTTTCTGGAGAGCAGGAGTGCAAAGGTCTTAAAAAAGGTGACCCTTATGCCTGAAGCACAAAACTTGTGATAAGAGAGAGAGAGAGAGAATCCTAGAGTGCCACAACAGCGACCTACAGCATTGTAGGAAAAATAATCCCTACTAGTGACTCTTTTTTCAGCCAACAATTAGCAGTGGGAGCATTTCATGGGTCAGCAAGAAGGTCTCTCCTCCACAGAAGCTGAAAGAAAGAAAGTCTATTAACGTCCACTGGAGATCAAAAGGTCTATGGGACAGCAAGAAACCCTCTAGTACATCTGCTTTAGGGAGGGCACATGGCAGCTCCCAAGGAGTGCATAAAGCAACCCAATTATTTAGAGTACCCACATGATATTCTGGAAGAGTAAACAGCCATACATCAGTTTATTTTCCGCAAAAAGGAGGGCTAATTATATTACTTTCGAAACAAGGATTACAAGAGACTCAACAGCAATGCTGGAGCACAGGGATAACTCCCACCCGCGAAACTACAAGCCACACAGGGCTAAGCATCAAACTGTTGCAAAATGCTGTCAAAACAAGAAGCCCTAGTATGGGTCTTTTGAAAACCACTAAACCGCGAAACCAAAAAAGCTACGGATCCTTGATGAAGTGAATCCTGGAGGTACTCGTGATCCAAGAAAGTATGGATCCCTCCTCCACTGAGCTCCCGTCCACCATTGAGCCCGCCCGAGGGCACCAACAGGAAAAGACCCGCCTGCATGAGCAACCACCGCCTGACAGGGGGCGAGTCCGCACTCCAGTAGCCCGCTCCACGCATCTGTAGGCCTCAACCTAGTTGGGGTGCCTCCTGGTACGACAAGAAAGAGTAGAGCCCCAAGAGAAGGGATCAAGTCCAGTAGCCTTGCGGATGGAGCCAAGAGCCGCCGCCCTGTGGGTAGAAAGTCTTCGAGACAGTGAACCATCAACTGATATGACTCCTCTGAGTCAACATCCAGCAATTGAGGCCGACCATGACCAAGGTGCCAACCACGATCAAGAACCCCTGCTAGGAGGAAATCAGTGAAGCCACGTTGAGGTAGCAAGGTTCCACGAGCCAGTGTAGCTCCGAGATCGGAAGCGCCAGGATCCCTGTTGTTGAGCTTGACCATTAAGAAGAGCTCTTGACCACCATGGGGGATTTCCTCTGGCAAGCTCCAGAAGCTCCTGGTAATATGTGATTTTGTTGTAGTAGCACCTGGCAGGCTCTGGCAGCTCACAACTGATGATATGGCTCCTTCTGGAACTGATTTGGCGAACTCAACCTAAAATAAGAGCTCTAGGCCCTTTTTGTAGTCTTGTGCTAAAAATAACAATTTTTAAGTGCACCACTCTTTTGGCTCCCCTGTTGTACACTTTGGTCCTAGGAATTAATTGCCTAGTAACTGGGCACACATTCACTATTTCCAAGGGCCCACTAGGAATTTTAATTCCCCAAGTCTTGCCCCATGGCCGGACCCTTGCGCCCCAGAGGCTCAAGGCAGTCACACGCAAATTACGGGAGTCGCAAATCAAAAGTCCCATAATTTCACGTCCTCGTGACAACTGGTTTCTATTTCAACATACATACAAGGAGGGAGAGAGATGGCAGATGAATGAAAGGTGAATGAAGAATGCTACGTGAGATTCACAATGAAAGGGTGATACCCTTTCAGTAATGTCCCTTGAGATCACTCAAGTTCCATCTTCCCATTTACACCTACCCTTAGCCTATGACCCATGCATCTACCATTCGATGCACCTTAATGCACCCTTTCCTTACTATTGCCCCTAGGACCTAGACACGTGTGCACATTTTATTAATAGAATAATTGTCACATGTCCAAATTTGATGCCGTCTGAAGCAGCGGCTCCAGTTCAACTAGTCCTATCTACTGAGATGATCTACTGCCGTAACAAATCGGTCGGTGTCCATCATAAATACAAATACATGTTACACCATTGGTGTATAATAAATAATAATGTTTAAATGTCTACTAATCACGGATTAGTGAGTTCTCTTATCATGACACTCCCTCCTGCTTGAATGGGCAGAAGTCCTCTTCTGGATCTTCTATTGTCTCTTTCTCTTGCATATGCTTTTCTCTTTTACTTTTGCATTTGCATCTCCTCTTCATAATCTTCAAATAGTCTTCTCTTGGTAGTATGCGATCTCGTCTGAATCAGAACATAAATCTCATCTTCAAGTTCTGGTTCCTCTTGATGCTGAATATTTAAAATGCAGAAGTACCACTGCAGTGCCTCTTCAATATCTCTTCATGCTCAGAATCCTCTTCTGAATACGAAGCTGCTGAAATATCTTTATAGTAACCTACTCAATAAGCTGAAACATATTCTCAACAAACGGGTCAGTAATAAAACGATTCTCCCACCCAATTGTTTCATTGAATGAGGTGGACCTTGGCTATAGATGATTTTGTGATGAAGAGCTTCTTAATCTATAGAAACTATAGATCATCAATTCCTTTTTCCAACTCTTCTATTTCAACCCTATTCATCCTATAAGACGCTCTACATGGAGGAGAAGATTCTTTATTCTTTGTCCATACTCTACAATGAATATGCCTACTCTCTATTCAGTTCACACATCCATACACCAGTGTTGGCTGAATGGATAGCAGTTACTCTTGGTTCTATGTCCACCGTAGAGCCCATGGATGCTGTGGCTTATGTTTCTTACATATGAAACATTAACCCTCCTTAATTAGCTTTTTCTTCTCATCGTCAGTCATGGAAGGAAATGGTATCCATCCAGGACGTGATTGCTATTAACATTTTGTACAATAGCTTTTTTATTTCCTTTGAAGGGTTTACGAGGATTCAGTTTTCTCTCAGCAATCTCGGCCAATTTAGTGAGGACTTTTAATGTGGTTGGGTTGAACATTTCAACTTCATATCTCACTTTCAGGGCTAGGGCTGCTAAATACTTCTTCCTTCTATCATCCTCGCTCTTCTCAGGTAACTCTAAAGAGAGTTTTCGGAACCTAGCTGTAAATTCAGCGGTACTCTCGTTATCGAATTGCTTGAACCTTTCCTAGCGGAAGGTCAATTCTTCTTCATGTCTCGGATGCATGAAAGTGGCCTTAAGCTGCTCTACAAATTTTGACCATTGAAGAATAGGCTCTTCTCCCGTTTGTGATAAGGACCACCACATCAAAGCATCCTTCTGTAGATGCAGTGTGGCAAGAGCAAGTTTCTCGTGATCGGTCTTATCTTGATGGGCAAAATATAGCTCAAAATGGTGAATCCAATTGAGGATTTTAAGTGCCTCTTTTGCTCCATCATACTTTGGGAATTCTATTCTCTCTCGAGGTTGGAATTTGGCTCTCTTCGAGGGGGTACTTAAATCATCATCCCCAAAATTCAGCACTCTCTTGGTCCCTAATTTTGTCATAATGGACTGCTCAATCATATGGCTAAGTTGAGAAGCCAGCTTATCAATGGGGGACTCCTCTCTCGCTCTTGCACTTGGATTATAATCCATGTGTATGGGATTTTGAGTTAAAGGCGTATGGTAAACTTAGCGCCTTGGTCTTGGATGCACTTGTTTCTCCCTTAATTTCTAAAGGAAAACTCCCTATCAAGAGATTCTTGAAGGAGAGATGAAGGCAATTCTATACGTGGGTTATCATACTCAATATGTGTGTAACTCTCGTCTACATTATCCTCTTTAGGAGGAGGTGATGGTGTTCTCTCCCTACTTTCTTCTGGCTGTAAATTGGTGCACTCCGTTCGGGCTACTTGTTTTGAGTGGAATGGAGCTCTAGGTACCCTTATAGGGGGTACTTGGTGGGTTGATCACCCTCTTAAAATCTTGTTCCAATCCGACTTTTCGTTGGGGAGAACGGGAAGGGGGGGGGGGGTTCTCTTTTCCTCATAGTTTAAGAGTTTTAAAGGTCTATTCGCCGGGGGGGGGGGGGGGGGGTAGGGCGGGAGTCACCCCGTTAGGACACCCCGTTCCCCGTCCAAAGTCCCAAAAAAATCAGAGAAAGCCCTTACCCCAGGGGTTCCAAATTTCAGGCTTTCCAACATTCGTGCCTCCAAATTCCTGCATCCACAAGGATCCTACAAAGCTTTCCTCCAATCCTGTTTCCCTTCAGGGTCTTTAGCAAACCTCGGTCTTTTGTTGAAGGGCCGGCCAAAAGGCTGCTTCGCACATAGATCTGCAGGCCTCCACGTCCTTCCTCGTCCGAGATTGTGCAACGCCCCTTCATACCTGCCTGTGTGCGTCCTTTTCGTACGGCCCTCTTCTCGTACAGCTCCTTCCCGTGTGCTCTGCTACATTTCATTCTATCCTTTTCAGGAACTGTCTACATGTTGCACAAGTTTAGGTTTGAAGAAAATCTTTGTTGTATCATTAATTTTTTTGTATGTTTCTATTTTAAACTCTAGCAAGGGAAATTTTCAAGATTCTAGGGAAGTATACTTGGTCCAGGAACTAGAAATCTCCCAACCGTCAAATCTAAAATGGATTACCATGGCACTCCTCCCAAATGTTTTTGGAATAAAATTTTTGGACGACCATGACCAAGAGCCCTATCACCACCAGCATCAATTAGGCAAGAAAGAAGAGTACTCATTCTAAACATGAATGGTCTAGTTCTCAAATTGGTCGATTCAAACTTTGGCAAGGTAGTGCCAGATTGTGCAGAGTTTATGGAAAACAAGAAGGAGAAACATACAGTAAACCACCTAGTATGTATGGAAGTTGAGTTTTTCTTGACTTTTGACTAAGTATGAGCTTGGAGATTATTTTGACTAGTGAAGGGGGATCACATACTTAGATTTTGCTTCCCCAACCATCACAAGTATTGAAGCATGTCATAGGCTAGAAACTATGTGAAAATTGATATATTTTCATTAGCCCTAAATCAGTCATCCACAAGAATCTCAAGTCCATTTGGGCCAAGTTTTGTGATTTGAATGAAATGCTGCTGTCCTACGTGCTTGCGCCTCTCTCGTGCTCATTACTTCTATTTCTCTTCCCGTCCCGGTCGTGGATTGTCGCTGCTCTGATACCAAATGTAAAGAACTGATTTTTCAAGAATGCTAATGTGTGCAATGCATGCAGAATTTTAATGCCGATTCGCCCTCCAATGGCGAGAGCGCCCTCGTGAGAGTACTTGTTTCTATTTCGACCTACATGCAAGGAGGGAGAGAGATGGCGGATGAATGCAAGGTGAATGAAGAATGCTGCGTGAGATTCACAATGAAAGGGCGATACCCTTTCATTAATGTCCTTTGAGATCACTCAAGTTCCATCTTCCCATTTACACCTACCCTTAGCCTATGAACCATGCATCTACCATTCAATGCACCTTAATGCACCCTTCCCTTCCTATTGCTAGAAATGATGCAACAGAGGGTACGCACAGCAGAAGACTGATAGAATAGCCTAGGAGCTCACACAGTGTGGTGTGGGGTGTGGAATCACAAACTTCTTAAACTTATGTGCATAGCATAGGTGTGCAGACTCATCAATAGACAATGAACCAACCAGATAGACAAACCACCAAAATAATTCCAATGCTAATGCTATGGACACAATTACAAAAGAGATAGATCCAGAGTCTTACCAATGGTGTGGTCCTCTGATCTTACCACAAGGTCCTCCTATCTGCCGGCTATCTCTAGACTCGAGCCCGCGTGCTCCACCTCGAGCGTCTGTAGACTTTTTGTCGAGATCTCTTCCACCTTGCTGTCTGCAAACCAGCCTAGGTGGGCAGCACCTTTGCTGAGCTAGGTCTGCAACTCTCCAGCCTCTATGTCCTCCTGGATGTAGGCTCATAGGCTGCTGGGGTCTGCTGCTCCTTCTGCTCTCTGAAGTGCTGCTTCAAGTGATGAGTAATGAGGGCCTGGAGGCCCTCCTTTTATAGCCCCTAAGGGCTGCTGATAGAACCGACCAGTCTGGCTGATCAGATGTTAAAAACCGACCAGCTTGTCTCCTTTCCAAGCTCTATATAAGGGCCTCTGCCAGGCCCTTTTGAGCTGCTGTGAGGCCCCAAACTTTGCAGGGTACAGCTCCCCTGGTTCGCCCATCTCTAGGCCTGGTTGGCTGGTTCCAACCAGCCTCAGCCAATGGCCTGAACCAAGCCTGCTGTTCCCCCTTTTTGCTGCGCCACTTTCCAGGTCTGTTGCAGGTCGAGATCTTGCCCACAGCTTTTGCCACGTGGCTCGCCTTTCTTCTGGGTATACTCCGCCATCTGGTGCTGCTCCAGATCTGCCTCTTCCAGGCCAGATCCATGCTAAACATCTACAGCCATTATTCTGTCCATGAGCTCCATCTGTTGCAGCTACCATGGCTCTTCTAGGTACCTCACTTTTCTTTATTCTTTGATTCCTGCGCACATGGAGCAATGCTGCTGCTCATGTGTCAGTCTCTCAATCCCTAGGTGTTAGAAAATACCCAACAGAGGGTACACGCAGCGGAAGACTTATAGTAATGCCCAGGAGCTCACACAGTGGTGTGGGTGTGGAATCACAAACTTCTTTACTTATGTGCATTCAATAGATGTGCAGACTCATCAATAGACAATGAACCGGCCAGATAGAGAAACCACCAAAAAATATATATTTCTGTCCAAAACTATGGACACAATACAACAGAGACAAATCCAGAGTCCCACCAATGGTGTGGTCCTCTGATCTTACCACAAGGTCCTTCTCCTATCTGCTGGCTATCTCTAGACTCGAGTCCGCGTGCTCCACCTGGAGCTTGTGTAGACTTTCCGTCCAGTGTGTTCTTCTCCACCTTACTGCCTGTGAATCAGCCTAGGTGGGCAGCCCCTGCCAAGCTTTGTCTGCAGCACACAGGTCACTGTTCCACTGCTCCAACCTGCTTGTGAATGGCGGCTCCAGAAGGTATGATGATCTCAGCACCTTGCTGCCCTAGAAGATAGCCAAGGTCCAGCCCTTCCTGGCTAAGTCTGCAGCCCTTCAAGCACCCTCTCACCTTCTGGATATAGGCCCAGAGTGTGGCTTCCTGCTGCTCCTTTCTGCCTCCTGGATTGCTGGCTGCTGGATGGTGAAATGAGGCAAGAGCCTCTCCTTTTATAGGCCCTGAGGCCTGGCAAAAATACCGACCATTCTGCCCTGACTGGGCCGACTGGACAGACCAGGTTGGCTGGCCCAACTCGAACTGGTTGGCTCAGCCCAACCAGCCCTATATAAGGGCCCTTTGCTGGCCCTTTGTTCCATGCAGGGTCCAGCTCCTTTGCTGCTGTCCTGCCACCTGCCAGCCCTGCTTGCAAGCCATAGACCTGCCCATAGACCCCCACTATACTGCACCTAGCTGCAGCCCTTTGCCGGCGCCTTGTCCTGGCCGTACCCCTTCCGTACATGCCTTGCAGCAGCCCGTACAGATCCGTACAGCTTTGTACCCTGCTCCGTACACATACTGATGTCAGCGCGCCTTTCATAGGGTCCTGCTGCAGTCCACTGAGTGCCTCATGCCAGGCCTGATCCAAGACACTGTGTCCCCGCCATCTTCCTGCACATGAGCTGCTCCTGATGCAGCCATTCATCCTTGGGATACCCCACCAATCATGAATGCTCCAGATCTGTCCCAGATCCACACATCCAGGTAATCTCTCTTTGGGCACGTCTTGCCCTAGGTCTCCCTCCCCCACGCTCTCCTCATTTGGGGGCTTACAGATGGGGAGGTGACCTTTCCAACACCCCCTCTCACCGACACATCCAGGCCCAATGCCAACACGTCGATGAAGATGCTCCAGTAACTCCTTGGTCGTAGTCCTCTGGAACTTTTCGATGTCGAAATCTTTTCTTGGCTTTTCATCCAGTGGCTCCTGCTCCACTAGGTCTGGTTCCGCTTCTGCACACCATCTTGGTACACAGGTCCATCTTTGATAGCTCCCACACCTGTGTGAGCCTCCTACTTGAGCTCACACAGTGTGCGGTGTGGGTGTGGAATCACAGACTTCTTTACTTATGTGCATTCAATAGGTGTGCAAACTCATCAATAGACAATGAACCAAACCAGATAGAGAAACCACCAAATAATATATTTCCGTCCACAACTATGGACACAATACAAAAGAGACAGATCCAGAGTCCCACCAATGGTGTGGTCCTCTGATCTTACCACAAAAGTCCTCCTATCTGCTGGCTATCTCTAGACTAGAGTCCGCGTGCTCCACCTCGAGCGTGAGTAGACTTTCCGTCTAGAATGATCTTCTCCACCTTGCTGTCTGGAAACCAGTCTAGGTGGGCAGCCTCCTGCAAGCTAGATCTGCAGCACAAGGTACTTCTTTCTCCTCCTGACTGTAGGCCCAAAGGTAGCCCTGCTGCTGCTCCTTCTGCTGGTGGAATTGCTGCTCCAGATGATGTTGAAATGAGGCCTGAATGGTCTCCTTATATAGCCCTCAAGGGCCTGGCCAGCCAACCGACTCAGTCTGTACAAAAACTGACTGAGTCTGTATAAAAAACCGACCCCACAGTTCCCCATTTATGGGACTGTGGGCTGCCCTTTTGGGGCACACATAACAAGGGCCCTTGGCCCATCTTTCAAGGGCAGATGCCCTATAAATATAGGGTCCAGTCCAGCCTCTGATCCCCCTCTTTGCTGCGTGATCCTGCGCCACTGTCTGCCTCCATGTGAGGCCTGTTCCAGCCTGCTGTGCTGGCCTGCCAGGTTTGTATCCAGGCCCCAAAGTACTGCTATTCCTGCTGCTGTTAATGCGCCTTGTTCAGGGCTTGCTGCAGGTCGGGATCCTGCCTGCAACCCTTGCCATCCAGATCGCTTCTTCCGTGACTGCATCCTGCCATGAAGACGCCTTGAGCTGCCTCTGTCAGTCCCTTCACTAGCACCTGGGTGCCATGCTTTTGTGCTTAGGTTCACCCCCCCCATGCTCTCCTCATATGGGGGCTTACAGATGGGGCGGTGACCTCTCCAACACCCCCTCTCACCGACACATCTCAGCCCAATGCCAACATGTCGATGAAGATGCTCCAGTAACTCCCTGGTCATAGTCCTCTGGAACCTTTCGGTGTCGAAATCTTTTCCTGGCTTTTCATCCAGTGGCTCCTGCTCCACCAGGTCCGGTTCTGCTTCTGCACACCATCCTGGTACACAGGTCCATCTCTGGTAGCACCTCCTGGTACCACCTCCTTCAGTCACATTCCTACCTCTGAACTTGAGCAACCATACCATTGGTAAGATCAGAGGACCACACCATTGGTGGGACTCTGGATCTGTCTCTTTTGTATTGTGTCCATAGTTGTGGACGGAAATATATTATTTGGTGGTTTCTCTATCTTGCCTTCGAACTCGAGCAATCCAGCCGTCACGATCTTCCAGTTTGTCCTCCTCATAATGAGTGAACAACCTGGAGTCTTCCAGGCACCATGCTCTGAGGGTTTGTTTCAACGCGTCCTTCTTTTGGCAAGGTCTGCAACAAAAGTACATCTCCAGATCACCTGGACTGCGAACTTTAAACGCACTTGACTGAACCTGAGTCACCCTCCTTCTCGCAAGGGCACAATCCTCCAGTCGTGGAAGTCGATTCCCTAGAGCTTCTGAATCAGGGTCGTCCTTCAGCAAGGTCCCTGCCTACAGGCTCCCACACTTGTGAGCCTCCTACTTGGGCTCTGATACCATGTTAGAAAATACCCAACAGAGGGTACACGCAGCGGAAGACTTATAGTAATGCCCAGGAGCTCACACAGTGTGCGGTGTGGGTGTGGAATCACAAACTTCTTTACTTATGTGCATTCAATAGATGTGCAGACTCATCAATAGACAATGAACCGGCCAGATAGAGAAACCACCAAAATATATATATTTCCATCCAAAACTATGGACACAATACAACAGAGACAGATCCAGAGTCCCACCAATGGTGTGGTCTTCTGATCTTACCACAAGGTCCTTCTCCTATCTGCTGGCTATCTCTAGACTCAAGTCCGCGTGCTCCACCTGGACCTTGTGTAGACTTTCCGTCCGGTGTGTTCTTCTCCACCTTACTGCCTGTGAATCAGCCTAGGTGGGCAGCCCTTGCCAAGCTTTGTCTGCAGCACACAGGTCCCTGTTCCACTGCTCCAACCTGCTTGTGAATGGCGGCTCTAGAAGGTATGATGATCTCAGCACCTTGCTGCCCTAGAAGACAGCCAAGGTCCAGCCCTTCCTGGCTAAGTCTGCAGCCCTTCAAGTACCCTCTCACCCCCTGGATATAGGCCTAGAGTGTGGCTTCCTGCTGCTCCTTTCTGCCTCCTGGATTGCTGGCTGCTGGATGCTGAAATGAGGCAAGAGCCTCTCCTTTTATAGGCCCTGAGGCCTAGCAAAAATACCGACCAGTCTGCCCTGACTGGGCCGACTGGACAGACCAGGTTGGCTGGCCCAAGCGACCTGGTTGGCTCAGCCCAACCAGCCCTATATAAGGGCCCTTTGCTGGCCCTTTGTTCCATGCAGGGTCCAGCTCCTTTGCTGCTGTCCTGCCACCTGCCAGCCCTGCTTGCAAGCCATGGACCTGCCCATAGACCCCCACTATACTGCACCTTGCTGCAGCCCTTTGCCGGCGCCTTGTCCTGCCGTACCTCTTCCGTACACTGCCCTGCAGCAGCCCGTACAGATCCGTACAGCTTTGTACCCTGCTCCGTACACATACTGATGTCAGCGTGCCTTTCATAGGGTCCTGTTGCAGTCCACTGAGTGCCTCATGCCAGGCCTGATCCAAGACACTATGTCCCCGCCATCTTCTTGCACATGAGCTGCTCCTGATGCAGCCATTCATCCTTGGGATACCCCACCAACCATGAATGCTCCAGATCTGTCCTAGATCCACACATCCAGGTAATCTCTCTTTGGGCACATCTTGCCCTAGGTCTCCCTCCCCCACGCTCTCCTCATTTGGGGGCTTACAGATGGGGAGGTGACCTTTCCAACACTAGGTTCCCCCCCCCCCCCATGCTCTCCTCATATGGGGGCTTACAGATGGGGAGGTGACCTTTCCAACACCCCCTCTCACCGACACATCTCAGCCCAATGGCAACACGTCGATGACGATGCTCCAGCAACTCCCTAGTCGTAGTCCTCTGGAACACTTCGATGTCGAAATCTTTTCCCGGCTTTTCACCCAGTGGCTCTTGCTCCACCAAGTCTGGTTCCGCTTCCGCACACCATCTTGGTACATAGGTCCATCTCTGGTTACGCACTTGAAGATACCAAGCACTGCATGCTGTGCGTCACCTTTCTTGGACTTGCCACCGTTAGGCTTACCCTTTCCTTTGCCAGTGAAATCTATCGCCAGCAATGCCTTGTCGTCTTTGTCGTTGTTGTAGAGCTTCTCCCTAGCTTCTTCCTGTAGCAATAATGGACCCAACTCCTCAAAAGTCAGAGGTTTGGTTCGCCTTCTTTTTGCAGTCCTTCGCAAAATGTCTTGGCGTGTCACAATAGAAGCACTTCTTCTTCTGCTTCCTCTTGAAAGTATCCTCGTCATCAAAGTCGTCTTTCTTGGACTTGCCACCGTTAGGCTTGCCCATTCCTCTGCCAGTGAAATCCATCGCCAGCAACGCCTTGTCGTCTTTGTCGTTGTTGTAGAGCTTCTCCCTAGCTTCTTCCTGTAGCAGTAATGGACCCAACTCCTCAAAAGTCAGAGGTTTGGTCCTCTGTCTTGCTGTCACAGTCGTAACAAAGCTTTTGAAACTCCGAGGTAGCCTCCTCAGTACCATTAAGGCCCCATGGCACGAGTCCACCTTCTGACCAATTGATGCCATTTGATCCCTCAGCACCTTGACCTTCGTCAAGTGGTCATGTACCGAATCTCCCTCTTCCATATCAAGGTTGTAGAGCTGATGCTAAAGAAGCAAGATCCAAGATGTGTTGTCTGTCTCCTCAGATCCTTCAGAGTGACCCACGCCTCTATTGACGTATCGGCCATCTGGATGTGAGGAAGCACAGAGTCCGTTGTAGTCCCAATGATCGATGCCAAGGCATGGGTATCTCTGTCTTCCCAGGCTTCAAGCTCCTCCGTCTACTGCCATGAGTATATTCCCTTGTTTGTCCACCATGTCCTCCGGCTTCGCCTCCACTCCCGTTGTTAGTTTCCACAGCTTCCGAGCCACTAAATGACTCCGGATCTTCACCTTCCAAATCAGGTACTTCGTCCCGTCCAATTTCCCAAACTCTCCAAAGTTAGGAATAGTGAAAGAAAGAAATCTGGGGGATGAGGAAGGGAGAGCAGGGGCTAAAGAGGTCGACATTTCTGCTGCTAAACCACACAGCAAAGTCGATCAAACTCAATCTTCAATAGACTAGAACTCTAAACGCAGCTGACTGAACTTGATTCACCCTCCTTGCGAGGGCACTGTCCTCTAGTCGTGGAAGTCGATTCCCAAGAGCTTCTAAATCAGGGTCGTCCTTCAGCAAGGTCCTAGCCTTTAGGCCCCCACACCTGTGAGCCTCCTACTTAGGCTTTGATACCATGTTAGAAATGACCCAACAGAGGGTACGCACAGCGGTAGACTTATAGAATAGCCCAGGAGCTCACACAATGTGGTGTGGGATGTGGAATCACAAACTTCTGAAACTTATGTGCATAGCATAGGTGTGCAGACTCATCAATAGACAATGAACCAACTAGATAGAGAAACCACCAAAATAATATATTTCCATCCAAAGCTATGGACACAATACAAAAGAGATAGATCCAGAGTCCCACCAATGGTGTGGTCCTCTGATCTTACCACAAGGTCCTTCTCCTATCTTCCGGCTATCTCTAGACTCGAGCCCGCGTGCTCCACCTTGAGCGTCTGTAGACTTTCTGTCCAGATCTCTTCCACCTTGCTGTTTGCAAACCAGCCTAGGTGGGCAGCACCTTTGCTGAGCTAGGTCTGCAACTCTCTGTCCTCTTGGATGTAGGCTTATAGGCTGCTGGTCTGCTGCTCCTTCTGCTCCCTGAAGTGCTCCTTCAAGTGATGAGTAATGAGGGCCTGGAGGCCCTCCTTTTATAGCCCCCAAGGGCTGCTGATAGAACCGACCAGCCTGGCTTACCAGACTGCTGTAAAAAGCCAACCAGGTTGGCTCCTTTCCAAGCTCTATATAAGGGCCTCTGCTAGGCCCTTTTGGGCTGCTGTGAGGCCCCAAACTTTGCAGGGTACAGCTCCCCTGGTCTGCCCATCTCCACTATGCTTTATGAACAAACGACCTACATCTTCAACGTTGGCCGTTTGTTTGCAGGGAATAAGCATACAATTTTTACTAAAGCGACAAACAATAGTAAGACATTGAGTGTTATGTGTATTGTGGATGTTGGAAGTGGTCCCACGAAGTCCATACCTATGTCCTGGAAAGGACCGTTGGGCATTGGCAATGGTATAAGTAAGCCAACCACTTTCTTGTGGGAAGCCTTGACCTTTTGGCATATCCAACAATGCTGAACATGGTCGTATACATCCTTCCGCATCTTTGGCCAATAGAAATAGCGCTCTAACTTCTCCAAAGTACCATTGATACCTTGGTGGCCACCTGTGAGGGCGTCATGGGCATCATGAAGAAGTCACTGCCGTTTGTCTTTGAGTATACATAATCTTTATTTATAGAAAAGACAACTATCCTCTAATGAGTAATGGCGTGCAGCAAGTGTCGTGGCTAACTGGAACTGGGTGCCAAACTGTGCTAACTTCGCGTACTGCGCCTTCATACTAGCAAGATCCTTTCCTTCGATTTTGAAACTAGTGGCCTTATCAATGTTCTGCATTGAATCTTTTTGACTGAGAGCATCGGCAACGGGGTTGTTTTTGTCGGGGACGTACTCGATCATTCCCCCAAACTACTGGAATATTTGGATCCACCGTCGCTACCGATCACTCCATTGTGAACTAGGTATTGTCTGAAGCCATTTAAGGGCTTGGTGATCTGTCTTGACCATAGTTACTATCAAACGCGTTTGGTTGGGTTAGCAAACGTTTGAAAAAGGGGCGTTTGGAAACTCCAAACAAACCTTGCTTTGCAAGCCCACGTTTGAAAAACGTTTGAAATTTTGGATGTTTGAAAAAGCCCTAAAGTCAAAAATTGCATCGATTTTTGTGTTTTTTTTGGTGCGCCCGTACTTTCGCCGTTTTGGACGCCGTACCTGTGCTTGTACCCCCGCACACCTATGCTCCTCGACTTGTCCTCAAGCTGTACGTACTACGGTGTACCTATTCTTTGCTGCTCTCCAAGCCTCAAGGCCCTACATAGTACAAGGCTCAAGCCTTGTACTAGCTACTGCACTGTAGATAGTTGACAGTGCAGTCCTAAAGGCTCAATGCCATGATAGGCCCTAGATTTCATTGTTTAAAGTTTTTAGATTCTACCTAGTAGCTATTTAGTAACTAGCTAGTGGTTACTAGCCTTGACATTGATGAGTAGGGACATAATCAATTTCAAGTTTCATATTTTGCAACTTAAGTTCTAACTTGTAAGCTGTTTTTTGAGAAAAAATGTTTTGTAATTTTGTTTCAATTTATGGTTCAAGTTTCAACTATTTGAAAGTAAAAAATGAGAATTGTGATTGATTCAGTAGTGGATTGTGGTCACTGGTAACATGTAAGTTGTAACTACTAACTAGTAACTAGTTTTGGGTTTAAAAGTCTAAATTTTCATGAAATTTGAAGCTTGTTTGTAGTGCTATTACTTGTAATGATAGACTATAGTATGTCAAAATATGCAATATAGCATATTTTTTATTGAAATTATGACATATTAAAAAACCCACGTTTTGAAACTCCGCCTAATTTTTTCCAACTTATCTAACGTTTGGAAACTCCAAACGTTTGGAACCTTCAAACGTTTGATAGTAACTATGGTCTTCAGACCAAATGGCATGACGACGAACTTGTAATGAGCTTGCTCTGTCCGAAAAGCCATCTTTGGGATGTCAGCTTAAAAAATACGGACTTGGAGGTAGCCCCTCTTGAGGTCGATTTTTGAGAAAAAATTTGCGCCATTGAGTCTTTCCAAGATATAGTCAATGCGGGGCATAGGAAACTTGTTACTGACTGTAAGCTTGTTGAGTGCTCTGTAGTCTACACATAATTGTGAGGACTTATTCTTCTTTGCCACAAATAGAATTGGTGCAGCAAATGGTTGTAGGCCATCTTTTGGTGGTTCTAGTGATGCCCTATAGGCCATGGTATGTGCCTTGTAGGCATAAGTGTAGGCACTTATAGTGTTAGTGCCTTTTAGGCCACATAGGACACTTAGTCCTATGTGACACCTAGGACACTTAGTCCTAGGTCTAGGTACAAGTACTTTGTACTTGTGTGTTATCTTCCATCTAAGTTTTGACGTGACTACCTATCTATCGACTCGTTACGTACCTGCACTCTCTCCTTCTTCGTTTCGTACCTACAGTGGTATCAGAGCAGGTTTTGCTCTTGTCTTCGAGCTCTACTCAGCCCCGGAGTCCTCCATTGCTCTTTGGGAGTCTGCTGCTCTACTGGTCGACATATCTTCAGCACCTGCAGTTTTTTTCGAGTACCTGAGCCGTACAACCTGTACGTGAATACGTACATCGCCGTACTGCATCCACGTCGCCGTACCGCATCCACGTCATCGTACTACATTCACGTCGTCGTACTTGCACGTTGCATCGCCGTACTGCACGTCGCCGTACACCTGCGCGTCGCCGTCGTACATCTGCAACGCTGTATCTGCGCATCGTCGTACATCGTACAGATGTACTTAAGCTGACTGTACAGCTGTACACTGTACTTGAGCTGTTCGTACAGCTGGTACTTCCCTCGAGACTGCAGTACAACTATTGCAAGTGTGAAGTCTCTTGCAGGACTTTGGCATAAATTTGGGGCTTTCAATACCTTCATGAGAGATTCGGGATTTGGTCTGGAATTTCTTTTTGATTGCAGGACATTGAGTCATTTTTGCAGGATATTGAGTCAGATTTGAAGGACATTGGGTCAGATTATCATACATTGGGTCACATTTGCAAAATTTCAGCAAAATTTGGGGCTTTTCTGCATTTGCCCTCTTTTTGGCCTATTTGCCCTCAATAAATTTGGGGCTTTTGCCAAATTTGCTGTTTTTGCAGTGAACATTGCCTGTCATAGTCACATTTGGGTCAGATCTGCATTTGCCCTTTGATTTGGGTCTGAAATTTGCAGATATTTGCTGTCATTTTTGGGACAGCCAGCTTTTTGCAGTGATAGCCTTGAGGCTTTTGGGTTTTCAGGTCTTTTTCAGGTTATCACAGTTGCTATGGCTGGGAACAATCAAGATTTATTTGGAGTTCTTTGTGAAGATGATAAGTTGGATGGCACCAACTATCCGATGTGGTCTTATCTCATGAAACATATTCTTGTTGCAAAGCATTTGTGGAATATTGTTTCTGGGGCTGATCTGAGGCCAGCCAATGCTACAGTGGTTGTTTCTACTGCTAGTCCTTCTGCAGGGGGTACTCCTCCTGATGCCTCTTCCTCTAGCACTCCTGCTGCTGCTCTTCCAACTCAAGAACAGTCAAGATGGGATGCAAGAGATGCAAATGCACATTCATGCATTGCTTTATCATGCAAGAGAATCATTATTCCACACAAATTGGCTTCTCTCTATCAGATTCACAATGAAGCTCGTGTTGCATATTTGAGAAGGCAATTACAGGAAGTGAATATGAATGAAGGTGAGTCAATGGATGCATATTTGACAAAGGTCAAGGACCTCATGGAACAGCTTGCCAAGATTGATGAGGTGGTGCCAAATTCACAGCTTGTCAGTACCACATTGAATGGACTACCAGATACATATCAAGGGTTTGCTACAACCCTTCGATTAGTGGCCATGGGTAAATCCAGACCACTATTCTTTTGACCAGCTTGTTACTTTGCTTTTGCAGGAAGAGCAAAGTAGAGCTAACAGACAAGCCATTATTCCTGATCATGCATTTACTTCACAGCAGACAGGAAGAGGCAAGGCTTTAAAGCCTATGGGCAAGCCAAAATCTACGCATAGCAGCTGCAATTCCTCCCATGCATCTAAAAATACAGCAAATAAGGGAAAGAAGAAAAGATGCAACTATTGTCGCAAGCCTGGACATGACATTTCAGAATGCAGGAAGCGCATTGCTTCGGAGAAAAAGAAAGCAGGATTGACAGTTAATGCCTCACATGCTATTGAATCCCATGAGCCAGCAGATGCTTCACATGCACATGCTCTTCAGGATGATTGGGCATGGGCTGTCCATTGCTCATTTGATCCCTCCAAAGCTGATGCACTCTTTACTGCTAATGATGCTCAGTCCTGGTACTTTGATAGTGGTGCTTCCAAGCATGTCACATCTTGCAGACAGTTGTTTCATTCTCTAGCTGATGCACCTCGAGGGGGGACTGTTACATGTGCTAATAATGCTTCATATGCTGTAAAAGGAGTTGGAGATGTGCAGCTCACATCCATTTCCAGCCATCCTGTCACTCTGACAAATGTTCTTTTTGTGCCTGACATTGAAGTCAACTTGATTTCAATTTCAGCAATTGCTACTTCAGGTTTCAGAGTAATTTTTGATGGCTACAGATGCCTAGTATATGATCTTCGTGATGACAATGCCATAGTTCTCACTGGCACTTTGCAAAAAGGGCTTTATCACCTTGATCATCATCTAGCTGCACTTTCTATTGAAGCATTGGCTATTTCAGATTCACAGCTTGCTGAAACTCATCTTTGGCATGAGAGAATGGGCCATCTCAATTATAGAGCTCTTGCAAAGCGACATTCACAGCAGATGGCAAATGATGTACCTCAGACTCACACAGTTTCCAAACATGTGTGTGAGGGTTGTCTTTTGGGTAAGATGCATCGATTTCCTTTTCAAAAGAATTGTCCAAAACTCTCACAAAGGAAATTGCAGCTAGTACACAGTAATGTCTGTGGCCCAATGAGGACAAATGCCATTGGGGGGTATAAGTATTTCATGACTCTCATTGATTATTTCACAAGATATTGCTGGGTATATCCTTTGAAGGCCAAATCTGAAGTTTTCTTATGCTTTCAGAGATGGCTGAATATGGTTGAGAATGAATCAGGAAACAAGCTTGTCACCCTCAACACAGATAGGGGGGGTGAGTATATGTCAAAGGAGTTTGATGCATTTCTATCCTCACGGGGCATTATTCACTCATGCACTACTCCTTACACTCAGCAGAATCCTGTTTCTGAAAGGAAAAACAGGTCCACAATGGAGATGGCCAGATGCATGCTTAAGGCCAAGTCTTTGCCCAATAAATTTTGGCTTGATGCAGTAATGTGTGCCAACTATGTGCTGAATAGATCACCTACATGGGCATTGAAGACTATTACACCTTATGAAGCATGGAAAAGCAGGAAGCCTTCACTTTCACATATGAAAGTTTTTGGGTCTCTTGCATATGTTCATGTACCATCTCAGTCGAGACATAAGCTTAATGACAAGGCAATCAAATGCATATTCATTGGTTACAACCAGGAGAGCAGAGGGTATAGGTTATATCAACCAAATACTGGGAAGATTATTGTCAGTAGAGATGTGATCTTTGCTGAACATTCAGCTTCTCCTCTTGTGGACTGCAAAGCAAAGCCAGATGTTGACATGTTTGATGCCTTTGAATCTTGGTTACCTCTGCCATCATCAGAAGAGGATATTGACCAGCAACATGAGCCTCCTGCAGGTCCTCCACTAAGCAATAATCAGCCACAACCTCATGCTGATTTGCAGGTTTTTCTTCCGGCACAAAATGATCCCACTACTCATGATGCAGTCATTGAAGAAAGAGCTGTCAATAGACAGCAAAGGCAAGTTCCCAGATGGCTTCTTGATACATTGAGGGACAGCAAACAAGATCAGCCTTTTGCTGCCCGGACAAGATCAGGGAATAGACAGCATGGTCACTTTCTTGAGTTTGCACTCCTTGCTACAGCTTGCAATGAAGAGCCTTTGTGCCATAAAGATGCTTTTGACAGCAAAGAGTGGATGGATGCAATGAAAGCTGAGTTACAATCTATTGCCAAAAATGACACATGGGAATTAGTAGATCTCCCACCTGGCAAGCATGCCATTGGAATGCGGTGGGTCTACAAATTAAAAAGGAAATCTGATGGCAGCATAGATCGATACAAAGCCCGTCTTGTTGCAAAAGGGTATGCTTAACAACAAGGCATTGACTTTGAGGAGACATTTGCTCCCACATCCAGGATTACTACCATTCGATGTGTCATTGCCATTGCAGCCCATCATCATTGGCAAGTGCACCAACTTGACATCAAGACCGCTTTTCTTCATGGGGATCCACAGGAAGAAGTCTATGTCACACAACCTCCTGGCTTTGAGGTTGTCAATTCTGAAAATAAGGTATGCCGGCTTAGAAAAGCCCTTTATGGTTTGAAGCAGGCACCCAGGGCATGGTATGCCAAAATTCATGCACACTTACTATCCCTTGGTTTTCAGAATAGTCCCACAGAACCCACTCTTTATGTCCGTGGGAGTGGATCTGAACTTTTAGTGCTGATTTTATATGTGGATGATATGTTTATCACGGGCCCAGATACTCAGCAAATTGCAGCTTTCAAGGCTGATTTGCAGCAGATTTTGACATGTCAGACATGGGACGGCTCCATTGTTATTTGGGCATTCAGTTCGCTCATGTTGAGGGGGGTATCATGATGTCTTAGTCCAAGTATATTGGACAGCTCCTTGATCGTTTTCAGTTTGAGGATTGCAAGCCAATCTCTACTCCAGCGGACCCTGGCTTCAAATTCTCAGCTCATGATGGGAGCCCACCATGTGATATCACTCTTTATCAGCAGGCTGTTGGATGCCTTATTTATTTATGTCACACCAGACATGACTTGCAGTATGCAGTATCTCAGCTCAGCAGATTCATGCACATGCCCAGTTCACAGCATTGGGAGGCAGTGAAGAGAGTCTTCAGATATCTCAGAGGCACTCAGGATTTAGCCCTCTTCTATGGTGATCAGGGTTTGCTTGTTCCGACACCAGAGTGTCACATACTGGCAATTGTTTTTTGCTTGGCAATTCATGTATTTCTTGGCTCAGCAAGAAGCAACCGACAGTTGCCACATCTAGCTGTGAGGCTGAGTACATGGTGGCTTTCACCGCTACAGTAGAGTGTGTTTGGATTCGACAGTTACTTACAGATCTTGGTATTTGCCAAACATCCTCCACTATTGTCTACACTGACAGCCAGTGTGCTTTGGCCATTGCGCGTAACCCAGCGTTTCATGCGCGTACCAAGCATATTGAAGTTCATTATCATTATGTTCGGGAGCGGTTGTCAGCAGGAGACATAGAGTTGTCCTATCTTCCCACAGAGGAGGACATCGCAGATATGTTTACAAAGGCACTTCCTCGTCCCAAGCTCGAAGTCTTCCGATAGGCTTTACACTTGGTTCCCTTTGTTACATGATCTGACATTCCTTGTACATTCATAGGTGGCTATATCCTTTTGGATGAACATGTGCCACCATGACCAGAAACTACCAGGTATTCTGAGACGTTTCCAGAGTACTTCAGCCCATCCCATGGAGGGGGCCATCTTCTGGTGGTTCTAGTGATGCCCTATAGGCCATGGTATGTGCCTTGTAGGCATAAGTGTAGGCACTTATAGTGTTAGTGCCTTTTAGGCCACATAGGACACTTAGTCCTATGTGACACCTAGGACACTTAGTCCTAGGTCTAGGTACAAGTACTTTGTACTTGTGTGTTATCTTCCATCTAAGTTTTGACGTGACTACCTATCTATCGACTCGTTACGTACCTGCACTCTCTCCTTCTTCGTTTCATACCTACAATGGTGAAGATGATAGTTTGATAAATCCTGCACGTAGTAACTGAGACAACTTTTGCTCTAATTCCCCTTCCATAGACTTGGAAAGTCGGTAAGGAAGTGTGGAATCTGGAATCAAATTGATGCGATGGTCTTCCGGTCTGTTTGGAGGTAGCTAGGGTGGCAGATCATCCTGAAGCATGATGTCTTGGAACTCCTGAGTAGATCCACACCGACTTGCCCCATTGGAGGAGCAGCTTGAACTGCAGTGATCTGGCCCTGGACATAAACGAGTGCACACATGGCAACCTACACATGCATGTTGAGTACACATAAGTAAAGAAGTTTTGGATCCGCAGTCAAACAGGTCTGTGTGAGTTCGTGGGCTATTTATTCAGTCTTCCGTTGCGCTATACCCTGTTTGGTTCATTTCTAATAGATTCAATTAATGATACATTAAAACTTTAATTGAAGCGGTTTCAGAGTTATTAGGTTTCAATCGGTGACTCCTAGAGGTCCATGTCAATTTGAAGTGTCTACCTCTTGACTTGGAGAAACCTCTGATGTCTTGAAGGACCTTAAACCATCAATCTATAATGAGGAAGAAAAAGAGAGAAATAAGGACACTATTAATACATAACAAAAATAGCTTCATTTTCATGGACCGAAAATCTAGTTGTGGAAGTGAGTCTTTCCATGGGTAATATAGCATATAAATATTGGATGAGCCTTAGGGAGATTGTCAAGATTCCAAAGTATTTGTTTGAGTTTGGGCAAGCATTTCTAAAGAATTTGTTACTAAAATTGAGCTTAAGGGGGCATGGAAAACTTGAGATAGTTGCACTCTGGGTTTAGTCCAATATATTAGTAATTATAAAGAAGCAGTACTTACGATTAAAGGCATTGATGAGTTTCGAAGGATAGGGGTTTTGTGAGAGGTCTAAAATACAATTACTCAAATTTATCCACTTTTGAAAAAAGAAGATTATGAAAAAGTTAAGCAACAAAATCTTTGCTTTAAATTACTTAACTAGTCTTTTCGTGGTATCTCTGAACTCTTTTTGTATGTCGGTTTCCATGTGTAATCTTGTACTACTGTGAGCCTTTTTGGGCTCAAGCATCTCAATGTATGAAGCAAGGTGCTAGCAAGATTGTCATGTAGTTTGGTTGCTGTAATCTCATTTGTAGCACTATGGAAGCTCATCTTTCCGCAAAAGTGTTGGAAATAGTGGGGTCACCTCCCATCTGTAAGGCCCCATATGAGGAGAGCAGAGGGGGTTTGAACCAGAGTCTGATGTGGCTGCCACATGCGAAGCACCTTGGCTGCCACGTGGGCAGTATACACACAAGGAATGCACATGGGGCTGCCACGTGGGCAGCACATGGGCTGCCATTCGGGAAGTACAAAGAGAGGAGTACCTGGCAGATGAAGGCTCTCCTGGAGGGCAGATATTGCTATGTTTCTTCTGGAGGGCAGATCTGGCACAAAATCGCCACGTGTCTGCCAACGGTTGGAGGGAGCTTGTTTGTGCAGGGAATCCAGCCAGAAACAGGGCGATGACCTGGCAAGTGATGTCAGCAGCTATACGGAGGTCGTCAGCAGCAGTACAAAGCTGTGTGGATATCATCCAAGGCCTGGCAATGGCCATAGTAGAGGCTGATTGCAGGCAAAACAGGAAGGAAAAAGTGGCGACTGTTTTGGAGAGGATATGGGCCTGGAAAAGGGCCAGATGCAGGTCGGTTTTAGGGCAGGACTCCCTGAGCCAGTGGCAACCCCTGCCATGTGGCCAGACAGGCCTGCAAACCCTCAAGAGATGTTTTCCTCACCAGTCGGTTGTTACAGACTGGGTGGGTCGGCTACTTTTAGGTCTATTGGTTGGCCATTTTGGAGGGCATCGGGCCCCTATAAAAGGAGGCCCTTGGGGTCTCATAACATTGTTGGAAAGGTCACCTCCCCATCTGTAAGCCCCCAAAGAGCATGGGGGAGGGAGACCTAGGGCAAGATCTGCCCAGAAAAGAAAAAGGAAAGTACTTGGACGCATCAAAGTTGCTGCAACACATGTCAAAACCATGGCAGATGCATACGTGGCATGGACCTGGCCTGGAAGAGGTAGATCTAGAGCAGCACAAGATGGCGGGGTATCCTAGGGTACAGGTGCACATGAGGCGAGCTGTTTGGCGAGGCTTTGTGGGCAGGCACATGGCCGGCAACATCCGTAAGAAATGGCGCACTGATGGTGGGAGTACAGCAGGAGGATTAAGGGCCGGGCATTGGCCCTTATATAGGGCTGGGAAGGCAGCCAACCAGCCGACCATCTGGTCCGTTGGTTAGGGCTGCAACCAACCAGGCCAGTCGTCCCATTTAGGGCTGGCTGGTCCGTCAGTTTGAAAGGGGTCTTTGCCCCTATTGAAAGAGGCATTTAGCAGCAGATTGCAGCAGGAGGAGGCCAGCCAGACATGCTTTCACAAGCCCCAGGAAGGTGTCTAGGACCTGCAGACAAAGAGCTTGGAAGAGGCTTCACCCTTGGCTGTCATCTTGGACAGCAAGGTGCAAGGATCACGGACGAAGAGTCTACATACACTCAAGGTGGAGTATTGTGTCCGTAGCTTTGGACGGAAATATATATTCTTTTGGTAGCTTCTGCATCTGGCTGGACCATTGTCTATTGATGAATCTGCACATTTATTTGAAACACATAAGTTTAAGAAGTTTGTGATTCCACTCACCACACACATTCTGTGAGCTCTTGGGCTATTCTATCAGTCTTCTGCTGTGCGTACCCTCTGTTGGTTGATTTCTAACAAGCATATTGTCTGGAGCAGCAGTTCCTCAGCAGACTGGAGCAGCAGGTCAGCACCTAAAGGGCCTACATTGAGGAGGTCTATAGGAGGTGGAAGAGTTACAGACAAATCTGAGTTAGGGCTGCACTAGGCTGACTCCAGGGCAGCAAGGGCATAGAGACCAAGTCTACAAAAGCTCGACGAGGAGCACACATGCTCAGGGATCTAGAAGTGCCACGGAGGCATAGGACAACACCTTCTGGCGAAAGGACAGAGGACCACGATTTGGTGGGACTCTGGAGTTCTTTTGTATTGTGTCCTTTTGGACGGAAATATATTTTGGTTGGCTCTATATCTCTTGTGGAGCATTGTCTACTTACTGGCTTGCACATATACGCATGTTTGTTGAGTGCACACAAGTCAAGAAGTTTTGGATTCCGTAGTTAAACACTTATGTGTGAATTCCTGAGATGCTCTATCAGTCTTCTATTGCAGGAGACCCTATGGTTGGCTCATTTCTAACATGTATCAGAGCCTTGATCGTAGGATTCACGGGAAGAGGAATTTGAAGGCAAGGACCTTACCTAAGGACTACCTTGATTCAGAGCTCAGGGGTCCTTCGACATCTAAGGGCTTGTGCCCTTGCGAGAAGGAGGGAGGCTGAGGTTCAAACAGACGCACGACACTCTTACTCTTTCTCCTTTTAGCTCATTGTCATGGCCCAGAGATATGCTATTCCTAGTTTTGGGGAGACAGACAAGTTGGATGGGAGCAATTACCCACTGTGAAAGATGAAGGTCAAGAGCCATTTTAGTGTTGAGGGAGGCACGGGAGATTGCGATGGGTAGAGAGTTGATGCCTCAACCCACCGTGACTCCAGCCATAGCAATTGTAGCATTGGTGATTGCACCAGCAGACCTGGTGTTTGTGAGAGCGTGGCAGACTCGTGATGCAGAGGCCTTGGCTATCGTTGTAGGCACCGCGGTAGATGTAGTGCTTCCTCCCATATAGATGATGCCCACTTCCTTCGAGGCCTGGACCACTTTCAAGGACATGTACGAGCTCAGCAACGAAGTGAGGATTTTGGACCTTACGGCATGAGCATGAGGAGGGGGATTCTGTATAAGATAATAGTACCAAGATGAAGGTGGTGAGGGATTAGTTGGCGACATTTGGTTACAGGACAAGTTCGACCAGGATGGCTAGGCTATTGCTTGGCGTGCTTCCTAGGAGCTACAGTGTTTTGTGACTACGACGATTGCAGGGCAGAGAGTGGTGTCAGTGACGTTCGTGGAGGTGGTGCCATTGCTTTTGCAGCAAGAAAGCTCGGGAGAAGAAATACGATGGAGCCAAGGATAAAGTTATAGCTGAGGACAGGAGCAAAGGCAAGGGTAAGGGTAAGCCAAGCCAAGTCTAATGATGGAGTGGACTCTTCGGATGAAGAAATTAAGAAGAAGACAAGAAAGAAATAAGTGCTTCTCTTGTGATGAGCCGGGACATTTTGCGAAGGATTGTAGAAAGAAGAAATTGAAAAGAAGGGGCCAGCTCAGAGTCAGAGGAGTCAAAGAGTACAGCTCATGTGGTGGTCATAGAAGAGCTTTTCTTGGTGACATTACTTGTGTTGCTGAGGTCAAGTATGCAGACCCCGGTGTTACGTTGAGGATGTCTGACATTGAGAGATGCTCAGATGAGGAGTCAGAAACCTTTGTGACGGTGCATGACAATGATGAGTGCTTGGAGCCATCTAGGTGCTCAGCTCGTATTACTAACACAAAGAAGGCTTCTTTAATAGGACCCGTGGACTTAGAGTCAGTGAGGGGGACATCACAAGAATACACACAGAAGCTGATGGTCCAGGTAATATGGAGTAATGCTTGGGATTTGAGGAGTCAGAAACCTTTGTGAAGGTGAAGGACAATGATGAGTGCTTGGAGCCATCTAGGTGCTCTGCTAGTATTACTGACACAGAGGAGGCTTCTTTAATAGGACTTGTGGACTCAGAGTTAGTGACTTAGAGGGGGACATCACAAGAATACACACGGAAGCTGATGGTCTAGGTAATATGGAGTAATGCTTGGGATTTGATTTCTCGAGTATGTTACTTGGTTGCAGCCTTGCTAGATGGAGGACGGGTTGAAACAGACCTTGAGAGCATGGTGCTTGGAAGACTCCGGGCTGCTCACCCATCGTGAGGGGGGACAGTTGGAGATTGTTGGTGCTTGGAGTGCTCGAGTTCAAAGGGGGGTACGTGACTGCAGCTGGTGGTGCCATTAGGTGCTGGTTTACTTGGATGGGACCAGACCTGGTGGAGCAGGAGCCACTGGATGAAAAGCCAGGAAGTGACATCGACACCAAAGTGTTCCGAAGGGCTTCGACACGGGAGCTACTGGAGTATCTTCGTTGGTGGGTTGGAATTGGACCACGATGTGTCGGTGAGAGGGGGTGTTGGAAATGGTGTGGTCACCTCCCCATCTGTAAGCCCCCATATGAGGAGAGCATGGGGGGGGGGTAACCAAAGTGTGATGTGGCTACCACATGGGCAGCACCTTGGCTGCCATGCAGGCAGCATACACATAGCGAAAGGAATGCACATGGGGCTGCCACATGGGCTGCCACGTGGGCAGCACAAGGAGTCGTCCCTGGTAGATGGAGGCTCTCTTGGAGGGCAGATCTGGCACGGAATCGCCACGTGTCTGCCAACGATTGGAGGGAGCTTGATTGTGCAAGGAATCCAGCCAGAAATGGGGTCATGACCTGGCAGGTGACATCAGCAGTTGTACGGAGGTCGTTAGCAGCAGTATGAAGCTGTGGATGCAACCAGGGCCTGGCAATGGCTACAGCAGAGGCTGATTGCAGGTGGAACAGGAAGGCAGAAGTGGCAACTGTTTTGGAGAGGCTATGGCCCTGAAAAAAGGCCAGATTCAGGTCAGTTTTAGGGCAGGACTGCCTGGGCCAGTGGCAGCCTGCGACATGGCCAGACAAGGCCTGCAAACCCTGAAGAGATGTGTCCCCAGCGGTCGGCAGACTTGGGTGGGTCGGCTGTTTTTTGGCCTAATCGGAGAGGTCTGCTCCTCAACAAGTGCTACCGTACATGCCTACAGGTCGGACTAAAGAGTCAAAAAGGAGAGAGAGAGAGAGAGAGAGAGAGAGAGAGAGAGAGAGAAAGAGAGAGAGAGAGAGATTAACGTTTGCTAGAGGCCTTGCGGGCCTATGAGACAGTGCAAACCCAAGAAGTACCTCATACAAGCCACTGAGGGCTGAAGCAAAGGGTTCATTAAGACCCTTGCCGAGAACTGAGAATTGAGAACCGAAAACTGAAAAACTGAAAAACTGAAAAACTGAAAGCAAAAGCTAACATGCTAACATGCTCAGCTAGTGAGCAAAGCAAAACACTAGAGTAGCAAAGTAATAGAAGAGTGTCAGGTGCTCAGGGCTAGCACTCCTAGTACGTGCTTAGGTTCCATATATCCAGGTAAACTGGTGGCACTCTGATGAGATGTGAGAAGCTCTCGTATCTGTCTGTCGAGCTGTCTCGCGACGTGGGGGAGGGCGTGGTCTCCTCGATCTCTGGATCCGATGGGCTACATCAAGGGTGATGCCTCGTCTCTGGCGGTTGCCTTTGAGAAGGGATGAGATAGGCCGGACTCTATCGTGCGTACTTTGGGCTCTCTCCGTGTCGTATGTGGAGTGTGTGTTACTCGTTTGTCCGCATCCTGGTGGACAGTCTTGCTACTGATCCATGATGCTCTCATCTCATCAAGCTCCTCTCCCTTAGCTACATTGGCAATTGACTCCAATGCATATAAGTCTGTGATCTGTTGATGGTGACCTGTGGCATCAGTCCATGCTGCTCTCTGGCCTGTCGCATCAGTGTGTCTCTCTGTCGGCGCATCTCAAGCAGGTAGAGCCTAACACAGACCTGATCATGGAAATGTATCAGCCGTGTGAGTGGACCAAAGCCATGCCCCTCCTGAAAGAGGCAGTGATATCGTCCTCGGATCTCATAGTAGACCGGATAGACACATAGAAAATGTTCCTTTGTCTCGATCTTCCCCATCTGGCATAGATTGCAAGTCCTCTGCTCTCTGGGTATGCCCTGCAGCTCTCCTTGTCTCAATCCGCAGCTGATGTGATGAGACTCTTACCTGACCAATGGCGATCCTTAGTGCATGTGAAACTCTCCTATCCTCAAGATACTGAGGTTTGATGACAAGACCGTGCTCTGAGACCCTCAAGAAGTGATCATGGTAGAACTAGAGCTTGGTGGAGAGATCCTCTCCTCCCCAAGCCCTAGGTGTATGGAGCTGGAGGAGGTCCAACCATATGATACAGTTGATCTCATCTCCAGGGATCATCTTGGGTGGTGCGTCCAGGCTGTACTAAAAGGGGGGAAGTTTGTCCATCTGAATGCCATGACTACCAAACCATGTGGATATCCGTGCGTACCATGCCGTATCAACACCACTCTCTGTTAGTCGCCTGGAGGACTCAAGTGCTAACCTCGGTAGTCTCCCCTGGGGTAAGGTCCAAACTTTGTGGAGGAATGCCACTGTCTGAAAGATGACATCAACTTGGAGAGGGGTCATGGCGAACTCTGCCTGTATAATCTGATGGGGGATTGAGGGTGTACTCTGAATCATCCTGGATCCCATAGTCACCTGCAATCTCTCAAATCTCTTCCACTCCGTCGTTGAAATATCACTCTCCCAAAAAGGTGCTGCGTACATGGTAGGCGGTCTCACCAGCGTGTCAAAGAGCCAGCCCTTCGTTGGGGGGTCTTGGAAGTGTGCCTGGAAGTATTGCCTCTCTAGTCAGGCTAGAGCACCCCGTCCTCGTGTGAGTCGTGCTGTACCTACATGGTGAAACCTTGTCCAGTGAACACTATCCCCAAATATGTGTAGGACTGCACTATCTCCAAGCCTCGCCACGGTATGTGAAACTATGATGACAGGACGCTGCTTGCAAGGTGTTGAAGACCATAACCTTGGTCTTCCCAAGGCTAACTGTCAAGTCTCTCTCCCTGCAGAACACCTCCAGATCCTCTAGATGTTTCTGCAGCCCTCCTGTTGAGGATGATATGAGGACTGTGTCATCGGCATGCAACAATATCTGCACCATCAGGTCAGCCAAGAGTGAACCCTCTCCGCCTAGTCGATCGACAAAAGAAGTTATCTCGTCAATATAGAGCCCAAAGGGAGTTGGTGATAGGAGACAGCCTTGCTTAACTCCGATGGTGCTCTCAATCCAGTCTGATAAGCCTCCTGGGACACGTATCCTCCCTTTGATAGACTCATATAGACTCGTGACCCCCAAATCATGATATCTGGGAGCCGTAACTCTTGTAACCTCTTGATCAAGCGAGAGCGTGGGACAGTTTCAAATGCCTTTTGAAATTTATGAGTGGTCTGCTCCGAGTGGGGGGGCGGCACAATAAAGTCATGTATCAGTGGGGCCAATTCCAGTGGACCGAGCAGGTAGTCTACCGTACTACTCCCCCCTCCATGTGGGAAACAGGTGAGTCCGCTAGATGATGGCCATCTTCGGAGACCGCTATATATGATCAAGTCATGTATAGCCCCCAGCTCGAGTAAATGTCTCCCATACGCTCACTGGTGCATCTGCATCTGTTGACTGCCTCACGATCCCCAACTCTGCTGCATCCATCTCCGGTACTATGAGGGAATCCTCATCGAAATCTAATAGGCCCACTTGTCTGTTCCTAGTATGTGCATTGAAGCCACCAAGGAGGAGAGTGTCCCCGTGTCTGGAGAACTCCGTGATATCATCACGAGTAGTCTTATATGGGCTGTGCCCATTAGTGGTTACGTCTCGTGCATAGGATGATGTGTTTGGGGGAAAGTAACATACTGCAATGAAAGTCGGCTGTGTGTCTGGTAACCGGACCCCAATCCACATGTGTCGTGCATGCTCCTCCTTTCGTATCATAGAAAGGAGTGGCCGCAGATGTGATCTGAAAAGAACAGCCACACCTCCGGATCCTCGTATCCCACTATCCCTACTCAATTCCTTCCTGTGGGCAGACTCCCATGTGTATCCTATCACTGTGGGTAGCCCTCTTTGGGCTCTCATGTGTCTCAGTGTAGAAGATCACATCTTTGCTATGGTTTGTCTCCAAGAACCCCCTTGGGTCGGAGCATAGGGTGCCATTACAATTCCACGCTGCCATCCTCAATTTGTTTTGCATACTCGCCCCATTGTTCAGACACAGTCCCCTTCTTCTGCTGCATCTTGTACTTCTTTTTCTACCCTCTCTCGAATGATCACCCAACCATCTCTGTAAACTGCCCATTTCCCCTCTTGTCTTGCAGCCATCACCCGCACTATTCCTTCCCTTCTGTGTTCCTGCTGTAGGAGTGTGAGATCTTCATCTAGAAAGATCTTAGTCCCCTTTAGTGCTGCCCGTTTACTCATAAAGGTGGATCTATTTGTGGCTGTTCGCAGATTTACAACCAGAGGTCTCGTTGGTGCATCTGTTTTACCCACTCTCCAGGCTGATTCACAAGTGAGGTTTACTCCCATCTTGTCAAAGATTATTTTGGCATCTGACATGGGGCTCTCACCTACCGTTAGGCCTCTGACCAGCACATTCAAACTCTTGCTGTCCTGCGTTGCTCTTCCTCAATTGTTTCAGAAATGAGTTCCCTTTTTTTTGGTGTAGTGTCTCTCTTGAGTACATCTTTCCATGCAAGCATATCAGCCTTCCCTTTCGTAATTTGTTGTGTGAACTCGGCGTGTTTCCCTTGTACCGTTGTTTGCAAAGCTGCCATTTCCTTCATGAGTTCTTCATTCTTTGATTTCAGCATATCAATGATCTTGTACCCTTCCTGTGATGTCCCCTTCGCATTCTTGAGCTGCTGCATTTGCTCTTCAATGGTGTTCAGCTCCTCGTTAAAAGGTGGCTGAAACTCCCCTTCTTCCCAATGGGCACTTGCCTTCAGTTTGTCATTCTCACTTTGGAGGGCATCAACATGGGCTCCCAATGTCTCAAATTTTTAGGTCAAATTACTGTTTTTTTCACCCAAAGCACGAGTAATGTCCTGCATCATTTTACCTTTCTCACATGTCCATTTGTTTTGCATCTCCTCTTGCCATTTCTTCATTTCATCTTGCATTTGGGCTCGAAGGTTTGAGATCTCATCTTCTCTAGTCTCTCTCAGCTTCTTGCGTAGGCCTTCAATTTCTGTCCCCTACATCTTGCATATTTCCTGTAGTGTTGATATGCAAGCCTTGGCGCTCGGGTCTTCTATTTTCTCCGCCTTCGTCCAGATGAGGCTATACTTCTGGTCCTTGTCACCCCTTGTTTTCTAGCCGGGTGAGCTCTCCTTTGTCCCCATAGTGTCACCACTTCTTGATCTGATAGTCTTCAGATAGTCTTCTTGGCATAGATTAGATTACGAGGGCTGAGGGGGGGGCTGGCTACCATGCTCAACCTTGGTGTTTTGCAGCCCAAGGCTGCTTCGCAAGCAGCAACGCTGCTATGGGCCTCCATGGCGGGCAATGGCGGGCCGTGGCGGGCAACGGAGCATCAATGGTGAGACGGGGAAGAAGTGTAGCAATGGCGAGGAGGAGCAAGCAAGCGGGAGCGGGGAGGGAGCTAGTAAGCGGCGCGGGGAAGGGAGCAGCGCGACAGCATGAGGGGGGTGTGCAAGCAGCAGAGGAGCAAACGGGGGGGGGGGGGGGGAAGAGGGCGAGAGCAGGCAGGCTGGCTGGGCGAGCAGGTTGGAGGCAAGCAGGGCTAGAGAGGCGGGGAGCTGAGGCATGGCGGAGAGTTGGAGCATGGCGGGGAGCTGGAGCTGGAGCGTGGTGCGGCGGGGCAGCAGGGTGTGATGCGGCGTGGTGAGGAGGAACAGCAGGGCACAGAGAGAGAGAGAGAGAGAGAGAGAGAGAGAGAGAGAGAGAGAGAGAGAGAGATGTTTTCGAACTCATTTGCTGGTATTTGTCTGCTATTACAGGAGGTAGAATTAAAAGAGGTCTGGCGTATATTCCATTTTCGTGTCTTCATGCACGTGATATTGTTGTGGATGTAAGGAATTTGGATATCGGTGACAAAGTATTGATGGAGGACCTTAATTTAGACCTGGAGCAGCTAACATCAAAATTAGATCCTTTGACTCTCATTTGTAAAGTGGAGTGATAACTTAAATGTTGTTGTTTGCCCATACATGCAGAGCAGGGTTTTGTCGTTCCATCTCGTGTTCTCCTTCGCTTTGTGGGCCACTCTGTGTTTCTATCTCCTGCAATGAGATGAGGAGACTAGAGAAAACAGATTACTGTTGAATTTTCCTGCTTGTGAGAGAGACAGGTGGTCTGTTCTGTGCTGAGAGCTGATCTGATTTGAGTCCTGGTCCAGCATACCTCTTGTTGCAGTCTCCCCAATACAGAGAAGTAATGGTCCTAGTAATTGAACTCTATACTGTCATATGTCCATACACATTCTGCTTTTCATGCGACCTTCCTCTGTGTTGCTGTCTCCTGCAATGAGATGAGAAAATATGGACAAGAGAATACTGCTGGATGTTGCTTCTTTTGGGGAGGCAATATTTCTTGTGTCCCCAAGGTCTTTCTGCATTGGATCATTCGGATCTTAAAAAGATCTGGCATAAGTCTTGTGCCTCCAAAATTTTCTGCATTTAGTTTTTTGGAAGTTGGACAATATTGATGAAGGACCTTAGAATAGGTTTGGTTCAAATGCTAATTACATTGTTTAACTGTATTTTGTAAAGTACAGAGCAGGGCTGATAATAATCAAAGTCCAAAAGATTTCCAAGCGGAACAAACAAATTCAAGGATTAACTTTTTTTACACAAGGACGAATTTATTTGGAGAATGTAATTTTAGACACCAGATTTGCAAAAAACTAAGGATGAAGAAATGAATGCTTTACATAGAAACAATAATGAAGAATTGTGTGATCTTGGCTCCAAATAAGATATGAATTAAATGGGTTAACAAAGACGAGCATGGAAAAATTGCAAGGTACAAGGCCACCATAGTACCAATAAGTTTTTCTCAGCAATATGGACAAGATCATGAAGAAACCTCGATTGCGAAAATGGATTCTATAAGGATTTCAGTTCCTTTGGTAATAATCAACAAATAGAACTTTTATCGAGTTGATGTTCAAACTTAATTTCTCAATAAGAATCTTGATGAAGAGGTTGATGTGCATCGGCATAGGAAAACAAAAGACAAAGATGAGGGTTTGTAGATTGAAGTAGAGCTTATATGGATTAAAACAAGCACCAAAGCGTAGGGACAACAAGATAGACGAGCATTTTGCGAATTTGGGGAAAATAGAGAGCTATGTAGATTATACTTTTTGCTACAAAGTACAAACTGAGCATATCGTATTGTACCTTTGTAATCGATCTCATAGTGACAAGCAACATGGAGGATTAGATTATGAAGTTGAAAGTATTCATTTTTGTTTTGTTATCAAATTTGTAGAGTTTTAAAATCAACCTTCATTAAGCAACCTAAATATGTTACGATGCTCAGGATTGCAAATTCCTTATGACATCTATGGAACAAAATATCAAATTGACAAAAGAAGAAGATAAGCTACATTGAGTGAAAGATATTGCAGATAGCTTGTGAGTTCATGTATTTACTCAACGATTATCAGACCAAGTATTTGGTAATGACATTGATAGAGGTTTTCAAATTCCTCTCAATTTGTACTAATGTGTGTTGATGACATGTGTTGTGATCTTTACTAGCTTCCTATTTGTTGCTGGCATTAGTTGTGGTCTTAAAGCACATTCCTTAGGATTCGTTAGGTGAGTACGTCCTATTAGATATCTACTTCAAGAAAGACAACACACCCAACAAGATCCTAGAGTACATAGGTGTTGTTGATGACATTTGTTGTGCTCTTAAAGCACATTCTTAAGGATTTGTTAGGTGAATACTTAGGTGATCATATTAAATATCTACTTCAAGCAATACAACACACCCAACAAGCTTTGAGAGTACACTTTTACAATCCATTGGTGAAAACAGGAAGTTATTAGAGCACACCAAATGTCATCATCACATAGCACCAAGGCGAAGAGACAAGAATATTTAAATAGACAACCAGCTTCAATCTCTTAAAGATGTCATAAAAGCATATATGTGGAATTAAAGTTGGAAAACAGGCTTGCACAAGGTTAGGGGAAAAAAGCAATGAAGCATGATGTGAGCAAAGCAAGAACATGCATGTAAAGTTGGAAATAAATTTTCTAGAAAGTTAAGCAATCAAGCAATAGTAACTTTCGAAACTTTGCCACATTAAACAAACTCAAAAGTTTCTAGTACCATTGTCTTAAGGGCAAAGCATATATTAAGGTTGCATGCAAGTTGCAACATTGCTTTAGCAAGCATTGGCATCTCCTCTCTTCTCTTGCCATTGCTTTTCTCGCGAGCCACCCTCTTGCTTTAGTAAGTATCCACAATGCCCAATTGTTCCTTTATCCAAAGTTTGTTTGTAACAACAATTTGACCTTCAAATTGACCAACCTCTAGTAGGAAGACAGAGAAGGTAAAGGAAATTCGTACGCTATATAACTTTTGTCATGTTGAAACAATACATTTTAAAGAGGATGTTAAGGTTGGTTCAAATGTTAAGGTAATTCATGTTTTTCTATTGCTTTCATTACAAAGCAATAAAAAACCTCCTTGCAAAGCATAAAATTGTAGTAATTCATGCGGATCATAGGCACATTATGTGGGATTGCTTGGCAGTGTGAAAAGTATGGTGTGGAGTGATACTTTGGTTGGACGGTTTTTAGATTCATGTGAAGGTAACATGGATCTTAGGAGATAAGGGATCCCTTAATGATGTAATTCATGAAGTATGGCAACTAATTAGATCCTTTGCACATGTATGGGATCCAAGTGGGAGAAACTGGTACACAACACCTTAACACGGACGTATGGTTTGAGTAATTGAAACATGAATCACAACTCTAACACATATAATAGCACCAAAAATCGAATATGCACGAAAACTCATGAAAAGACAAGAGGCAATCACTGGGTACAATCTCCTCCCTCGAGGTGTGTGGCTCGTGATCCCACACCAAGAGTATTGATAATATTTCAATAAGAACATGAGCCATTGATACAAAGTCATGTATTCATCTCTTGAACATTTCTTTTTTCATACTTTTCTCTTGAGCATCCTTTTACCTTACTTTTCTCTTTGTCACTCCTTTTGTCACGTACTCATCCAAAATTACATGCCAAAAGTGGAAGGCTTTGAAGCACTCTCCCTTATCCAAAAATGTAATGACCCTTGGCCATTTAATACATTACATAGCACTAGCACAAAACCATGGCATTTAGCTATTATTCCCTTGAGCATGTTTACTCCCATCCGTCCATGTCATTTCCTATACTCAATAAACCAATCCACCTTTAGTCAAATAAGTAGCGCAATGATATATATCAAATGATTAGCCAATCATGCTAAGTAACGGTCTTTACAAACGACTATCCATTAATGTGAGTGTTTCTAAATGGCATCACCCATGATAGTTATTAATGGCACACGTTTAGTTAGGCGTCCTTGACTAAACCCAAGTATTAAATAGAACCCCCACCACGTCTGGTGCAATCCTATAAATACTTTTATATCATTTCGAACAAGAGCTTTGAGAAATACTTTCTCGTAACATTCCCTCTTGCTTAAGGTGCAACTGACCTCAGTTGTGATTTTGTTTATATGAGTTAAGGATATCAGGATGGTCTCGGAAAAACTACTTAGGGAACCACTGTGCATTTTCTTTTGGATGATTTTTAGACTTCAATAAATAGGAGTTATAAGTCTTTCCTTTGCGCGTTGTTCTTTGCTGATCATCTAGAATACAATCAGGCTCAAGAACTTCAACTTCATCCACAATTAAAGGTGGCTCTTCATAAACATGGTGCGTTGGTAAATTTCCTTTAAAAGGTTTCAAGAGATGAATGTGAAAGGCGTTATGAATCTTCCAATGATTGGGCAAGTTCAGACGATAAGTCAAATCATTTACCTTCGAGATAACCTTGAAAGGTCCATAAAACCTTGGTGCTAATTTCACTGCAGGGCATTTATCAACACTCTTTAAACGCCTCTTTTCAATTCATAGAAGAACAAAATCTCCTTCTTTATACATCATATGTTGTCTTTTCTTGTTTGCTTGTTTAGTATACTTTTCTTGATGGCTTCAGTCACTTCTCATGATTTGATCATAATTTCTTGTAAAATCATCAGCAGCTTCACTCTTTTGACTAATTCTTGTTATTGGAATCGGTAATAACTTTCTGTATATTATTTTGAATGGAGCTCTTCTTGTAGTAGAATAGATTATGTTGTTATAAGCAAATTGCAATAAATGCAAATACTTATCCCAATTCCTACCTTGAGAATCAACATATATCTGCTGCATATCCAAGATAGTATTATTGGTTACCTCCGTTTGTCCATTTGCCTCAGGATGGAAAGCTGAAGTAAAATCCACTTTAGTGCCAAGATTTTCAAAAAAAAGTACTCCAAAAGGCACTACAAAACTTGGAATCTCGATCTGATACTATAAACTTTGGTGATCCATGATGTGCGAAAACATACTTCAAATACATGTGTGCCACTTATGGTGTAGAAAATGTCTTTTTGCAAGACAAGAAATATGCTTGCTTGCTAAAGCGATCCATAATTGTCCAGATCATGTTATTATGATTAAAAGTCAAGGGAAATCCAGTAATAAAATCCATGGATATTTGTTCCCAGGACTGTGAAGGAATAGGCAAAGGCATTAATAGTCCTAGTGTTTTTCCCTTGAAGCTTTTGATCTTCTGACAAATCAAACACTCAGCAACATACTTAGAAATATCTTTCTTCATCAAATGCCAATGAAATTCTTTTACAATACTTTGATAAGTTGCAGTCACCCCTCGATGTCCCACATAAGGAGGTTGATGCATTTCCTCCATTACTTGTAATCTAAATGGATTGGTGACGCAAAGCCTTTTCTCATAAAAGAGATATCCATCATTACCTGAATAGCTAGATATAGTTCTCCAATTGTTTTGTTCAAGCTTAGTCCATATATCAGAGAAGTCCGAGTCATCGTGATGAGAAATTTTCATTGCCTCGAATGGTGCATTTCAATTACTGAGATGTTGATTTTTGGTCTTCAACTTTATGCATTTGCAACCGTATTTTCTTTACCGGGATGATTTGAATCATTGGCTGAAAACTTTGATTAAAAGAAGCCCATTTGATATGTCTATAAAAAATCAATGGTTGCGTCAAAGATGCTTAATGCTTTGTTGATCAGTCATGATCAAGAATTCTGAGCCCATTAAATAATGCTTCCAAATCCTTAGGGCATGTACAACTGCTATCAATTCTTTGTCATAGGTACTATAATTGAACTCTGCTAGCTTAACATTTCTACTTTCAAATGCTATTGGATGATTGTCTTGCATAAGCATAGCTCTAATCCCAGTTTCACTTGCATCAGTTATACGACAACAAAGAAAGGTCGGTGGAAGTCCAAATGAACTTTGTAGTTTTCTTTAGGAGATAGGTTAGTGGATTTGCTAAGAAAGCGAAGTTCCTAACGAATTTCCTTTAGTAGCTACATAAGCCTAAAAATGATCTTAGCTCATGTATATCTTTAGGCTTTGGCCATGTTTCAATACATTCCACTTTCTTTGGGTCTACTTGAATACCTTGACTTGAAACGATATGACCCAAGTATTCAATGCGATCTTGAAAGAATAGACTCTTCTCAAAATTGATGTACAATTGATTTTCTTTTAAAAGAGAAAAAGTCAATCTCAAATGTTCCTTGTGATCTTCAGTATTCTTGCTAAAAATCAATATGTCATTAAAGAATACCCCTACACAATCTTGATGCTTTAGAAAGATTCGGTTCATCATTCTACTAAAAGTAGCTGGAGTGTTGGTCAAACCAAATGGCATAACCAAAATCTCATAATGACCCGTTTGCATTCTAAAAGCAGTTTTGTAAACATCTTCTTCCGTCTCATTTTTACTTGATGATAACCAGATTTAAGATCAATCTTGCTAAAGACTAGCTCCTCTCAACTTTTCAAGTAAATCATCTACTCTTGGAATTGGATACCGATTCTTGACAGTGAGTTTATTAAGTGCTCTATAATCCACACACATCCTAAATGTGCCATTTTTCTTTTTCATCAAAAGGATTGGAGCACCATACGGGGAGCTACTTGGTCTAATCAACTTTCTTTCCATCAATTCTTTTATTTGTCTTTGAATCTCTTTTTGTTCTAAGATGTTTACTCGATATGGAGCTCTACAAGGAGGTGAATTTCCAGGCAAAATCTCTATGCGATGATCTTTAGGTCTAGACTTGGGTAAACGTGGGGTAATTCATCCAAGAAACAATCCAAAAATTGTGAGATAAATCTTTAAAATCGTCATTCGTTTTAATTTGCATGGCGGTAATCGAATTAACCAAAACTAAAAATGATTTTTCACCTTTCATAAAAGCCCTTTTTGCTTGTGTGAGATTCAACAAAGGATTCATTTCATTCTTTATTTGTCTCTTTAAACAAATTCTTTTATCCTTGTGTGTGATCCACATTTGGTGAGTGTTATAGTCAACATCAGGATTAAATTGATATCGCCACGGCAAAATTATATCTTTTCCACTTAGAGGGGCCACTAAGAAATTTCTCTTTTCTTTGTATGGATCAATCGGGAGTTCCAAATCTTTCACTTCATTCAAACAATTAGTAAGAGCAGCTTTAACCTTATATTGTGTTGGTGAAACTTTAAGATTCATTGCTTTTACTAAACGTCTAGAAATGAAATCGTGTGTACTTCCATCATCATGTAGAATAACAATAGAGCTTCACGGCTTCTGAATGTTGTCAAATATGACGTTGCTGGAGTAGAAGAGCCTCCAAAAATCAGCTTGGGAAAGCTATCCATATGCTCAAGATATGAGGGAAATAGTGCAGAAATAAGAGAGGTAAAAGAGGGCTAGAGGCTTGATAAGTTGTTTAAGGGCTTTGATAGCTTATCAGACAAGCTCTCATCCTCTTATCACAAAGAAATTGCACTTATTATCTTCTTCAACAATTTGTGAGCTTTTCTCCCTTGATAAGCATTTTTGAACTTGCTCATCTGCTCCATCATAGCTCAAACGGACCAACGGAATGCATTCAGAGGGTCTGAAAACCCTATAGCCGACTCTGGAAGCCAATTCATCGCCAAAATTTTAAGCCATGATCTCTCTCTTCTTCGTGTGGCCATGAGTTGCAGGAAGAGTAACCAACATAATTTTTTAAATCTGAATCCTTCTTTGTTGATTGGAGAGGCTTGGAAAGAAGCTTTGTAGGGCCTATGCACTAGAGCAAAAGATAGAGAGGAATGGCGAAGCAAGAGAAGAAGGGCGGCTCGTCGGCACGGCATCACGAACAGAGATGAAATTCTCTGTTTTTTCTTGAGAGGAAAGAGAGACTTTAATCAAAGACTTAAGTTTCAAAAAATTTGACTTACATTTACCACTCTCCCAAGTACATTTGGAGCTCCCTTTTCAAAATCTGAGTCGACAAATCCTTCAGCTCTCTTCCCAACAATTCTTTGGAGAAGTACCTCTCAATCTTAGGTCCTCGTGGAGCGTAGCAAGACCTCTGATAATAATAGCATAAAAAATCGAATATGCATAGAAACTCATGAAAAGACAAGAGGCAATCATTGGGTACAATCTCCTCCCTCAAGGTGTGTGGCTCGTGATCGCACACCAAGAGTATTTATAATATTTCAATAAGAACTTGAGCCATTGGTACAAAGTCACATATTCATCCCTTGAATATTCCCTTTTCCATACTTTTCTCTAGAGCATCCTTTTACCTTACTTTTCTCTTTGTCACTCCTTTTCTCACGTACTCATCCAAAATTACATGCCAAAAGTGGAAGGCTTTTAAGCACTCTTCCTTATCCAATAATGTAATCACCCTTGGCCATTTTCAATACATAGCACTAGCACAAAACCATGGCATTTAGCCTTTATTCCCTTAAGCATGTTTACTCCCATCCGTCCATGTCATTTCCTGTACTCAATAAACCAATCAACCAGCACAATGATATACATACAATGATTAGCCAATCATGCTAAGTAATGGTCTCTACAAACGACTATCCACCATTAATGTGAGTATTTCTAAATGGCATCACCCATGATACTTATTAATGGCACACGTTTAGTTAGGTGCCCCTGACTAAACCCAAGTATTAAATAGAACCCTTGTCACGTCTGGTACGATCCTATAAATACTTTTAAGTAATTTCAAACAAGAGCTTTGAGAAATACTTTCTCGTAATAGTAATGCAAAGGTAGCTTTTATGTCCATGGATTTGAATGGTAAAGAGCGATTGGTCTACAAGCTGTCTATTTTATGAGGAGAAGGGCTACAGAGGATTTGTATGGAGGAATGTCAAGTCACTCTCAAGGGTCGGTTGGGGGACATCAAGCAAAATAACGGAGTGGTAACTACTATGAGCAACGGAAATTTCATGCTCCGTGGGACAAGATAGTGATATGGGCTTATAGGATTAAGAAGGTGTGGAAAGCCACCCAATGCTATGGAGGGTACTTATTGGAAAACTCCTAGTGAGGGCAAGGATAGCCAAATGGAACTCAAGAGTTCTTGTAACTTGTCCCTTGTTTAATTTTTGTCGCGAGACACATCTACATTTGCCATGGGACTATTCATTCACGCGCCAAATATGGAGCAATCTAATCAGAAGACTAAACAAATCCCAAATTCAGATAAAAGTTGAATGGAAAATGGCTCTTTTGGGAGATAGAGGCTCACTGTCGGATATGGTTTATGGTGAGAGGGATCATGATAATGCAAAGTTGGAATTTCTGTACAATGTGATTTTTCAAAGACCCCATAGTAGGACAGTATTGGAAGTGGTTATCTTCGAGGAGATAAAGAGAACTCTTCATTTTTGGGGGAAGGAAAATGAGTCTTTTATTACCAGTTGTGTTTGGGGGTAGACCTTGTCTTTTTGTAAATTTTACAGAGTTTTCCCCTTGTTTTTTTCCTGTTAATATACTTTCATCTTTTCTACCAAAAAAAAAAACTAATTAGAGGCTCGGTTATGTGGTATATATGAACTTATAGAAACAAAGTTGTATTTCAAAAAGCTCCACTTGATGGTTTAGATGTCCAACTATATTATGGCAGGAAGCATGAGAGTATCGAGCATTAGCCTTACTAGTTGAGTAGATATTGACTAAAGAGGCAGTAATTTTCACATTTTTAATTTTCTTTTCTATCAATACAACTTTGACTCTTTTCTCTAGGGAAAAAAAAGGCTCCTTCCAAAGCCTAAGATTGTAGTAATCCATGTTCAAGTGGCGTGCCTTGAAATAGAAACAAGAAAAAAAGGAGGAAAAGGTGGAGATCACATCCCCACAACCAATCAAAAAAAACCTCAACGATTTTTTTTTTCAATTTTTAGCTTTCTCAAAACAAACGGGTCACTATACCCTATCTCCCTTGGGGTAGGCCAAAAAGCCCCCTCCAAAGCCCAAAATGGTATTGATTCATGCTATTTTATTGCTTGCATAGCATTGTCTTGATGATGCTACTTGCATAGCATTCCTCTCCTACCAAATTTAATTAATTAATTAGTTTTGGTGCATGGAGGCTTAATTAAGCTATGTTTATCCATGGCTTCGTTTATTTTTACTTTAAAAAACCTATGTTTTTGTATGGCTTGGGCTTCCCCAAACATTCAAGAACCCAAAACCAAGATTCAAACCAGAACCTCCTTTTTCCCAAGTGTGACCCTACCACTAGGCTATTAAGTAATAGTATTATGCCTCTGTCTTTAAAAAAAAAAGGATGTCATATATTAATTAAAAAAAGGGGGTCGGTCAGCCCTATAAAAATTGGTCCTCAGCAAGCGAGGGTAAAACCCGAGGCCCATGCTATGGACAACTCGCCTAAACTACCCACAGGTTCCTAGCTACATCAAGGATAGCTTGGCCTTTGTCTTTATAATAGTATAACAAGGGTGCATGTATGCACGAAAGCACTTGGCTCCAACTTGTGGGTTTTACAGGTCTTTAGACATTGTCGATTGTTTAGTAAGAAATAATAAAAAGAAATGCTTTGAGGACTCGCAAGATCCATTAGGCTTTGCCAAGGTTCTATAGTTATTTGCATGCCCTTACACTAACTGCAAAGCCATTGCCTTCTTTATTAAAAAACTATGATTTGAAACTGAAAGGTAAATGGACATTATTTTTCCTCGAAGGTTTCACAAATGATACCTGTAAAGTTTTGATGCCAACTTTTGGGGGTTTTTTTGGCTTTATTTTTTTAAACAGATCCAGTAGACGACAATCTTTTCATCAATAGGCATAAAGCCCTTTCAACATAAAAAATGATTTTAAAAAATAGGCGAACTTGTTTTTCTGGCAAATGGCCTTTTGGATAGCAATTTTTTTTTCCAAGCAACGGCTTCAATAATTAACAGGTGAATTGGCTTTAGCGCCTTGCTCACAAATGAACACGTGAGATGTGGATAAGTGACTAGAAAGCTTGAAGCGATTTGAAGACTTGTAGCTAGAGGAAGCCAAGGCAATTGTTCTAGGGAAAGCTCAAGCATGGAAGGAGAGTGGAGCCCCTGAATTGATTTATAGCCATGTTGGAGGGGGGTAAAAAGCACACACAACAGCCACACACGAGCTAAAAGTTGAAAAGCCAACAACCATCTAAAAGTAGAGGTTAAGAATTTTAGAAATTCCTAATAAAAATTCCTAAAAAACTAAGAATTATCACAAAACTCCCACTCAACTCAATCCTAAAGCACTGAATTTAGAAATTCCTAATAAAAATTCCTAAAAAAGTAAGAATAATCACAAAACTCCCACTCAACTCAATCCTAAAGCACTGGAGCCAGTGCTAATAAATTCTCCCTATCCCTTCCCCCATTGGGATGTCTTTCGTCTTTAATGCCTTTGATACGTGGTAAATCTCACATGTCCCTCCCTCTTTAATGCCCCTCCCCCGTCTTTTTAATGTAATTCAAGCTCTCTCCTTTCCCAAAGTGAGACTAATTATTGCCACCTCCTCTCCAAAATTCAATTAATTAATCCATCTCCTCCTCATCGATCTCGATTAACCTAATGTTTGATTGTCTAATTAATTCGCCCCGGCCTTCCCCTTCTGCTGCATCCCAGCGAGCTCACTCTGCCTCCTCTCTCCTAAGCCTCCTCTCCACTTCTGTTGGCCACTTACCTTCGAACACCTTACTCTCCACCTCCGCTAGCCACTCGTCTCTCCCCATCCGTAGCCTTCCTAAATTCCCCAATTTGCAGGCTTCTGCCTCTACTCGCTCACCCCTCGCTCACTCCTTGCTCACCCCTCACTCTGCATTGCACTCTTCTCTTCCCTTCCTCCCTCCTCGGCTTCTCCACTCTACTCTTCCGTCCGTTCATCCCTCCCTCACCCCTGGCTCTGCACTTCGTTGTCCTCCGCTCGCGTGCACATTAGAGTCAAACTAGGGAGGCATATTATATAAAGAAGAGATGAAGGCCTTGCGAAGTTTCCAGCAAAATCGGGTTGATTCGATTCATTTGAGCCCTCGTACCTCACATTAATCCTGCCACCTTGTCGAACTAATCAATAATTTTATTTGTGGGCCCCTATGATGCTTAAATATCTTGCACTTCCTTCTCTTGCTCAACCAACTAATTAATTAATAACAAGATGAATTTCATTCGTGTGGCCTGCCAAGAGAGAGAAGAAGAAGGAGAAGAGAGAGAGAGAAGGAGAAGAAAGAGGGAATGAATGCACTTTCAGAAAAGCACACCCAAATTTGAAAGACATGCCTCTAAAGTCAACACACCAACCAATCAAAGAATTTGCAAAAAAAAACACGTGGAAAATGCTAGAAATTATTTTTGGTTTGTGAAAGTTGAACCTTCACTAAGGCTATCTAAAAGCAAGCCAAATAATGATTTTTTGAATGCTAAGGGCAACTAATTTAGGTGAAGATGGGTGGTACGTACAAAGCTCGAATCGATTTTCGAAAGCTTGTCTGGATTTAAATGCTCACGTATCTTTGTCTGTCTGGATTTAAATGCTCACATATATTTGTCTGTGCTTTTCGCAAAATTCAGCTTCCTTATGAAAGTCTCTCGATTGACGTTTGCCTCCTGTTGTAGCTCGGGTTCAGGCTCATCTCTCCACAATCCCAAGAACCGGCAGCACCACATTCCCCTTTCCAATCCACCCCACATGGCTTCTAGCAATCTCAGTGTGGATTCCCCCGTCACTCCCCCTTCCTCGTCCGCAAATCAGAAGTTCTCTGGTGTTCCGCTCCCCCGCAGACATGATAGGAATGAGCTCTTGCAGCACCTGGCGCAATCCATCCCTTTGTCTGAGGCGCAAGTTGGGTTTTGCCGTGAAGCTTTGGCATTGATCAGAAAGAAGTTAGCCGTCTCTGGACGCCGAGGACAGATCGACAGGGAATTTGATTCTTTGCTTGTGGGTTTCTCAAGAACCATGTGACCTCTTTTAAAACCAGTACACAGCATTAGACATTAGGGCTGAAGTTCTTGACTTCTTGATGCGCTAGGATAACAGTTGGAAGGTTGAAAAGCAGTACTCGTGGTTCAGAACTTAGCTTATCGTTCCAGCCTTTGTGTTTTCTAGTAGTAGTTCTCCGAGTTACTTGACATCCCGTTTAACATTGGTATCGCAGTCAGACAGAATGCAAACAAACCAGTTCCTGGCTAGGACAACAGTTGGAAGGTTGGAGATCAATCAGCCAAAAAATCGTTATCTGGATGTCTTGCCATGTATCCTTGCCATTAATATCACTTTTGGAAACAAATGAGTGGGCTCTTTTTCAAGCTTGAGGACGCTTTTCTTGTTGGCCTTGATCAATTTATAAAGACGATCACACTAGGGTTTTATTGGAGACACCTTTGAATGGTGCTGGATCGGCGTCTTCCTACATCAATGCAAGCTATGTTGTGGTAAGGTGCCTTTGATTGGGTATGATAGCAGGCTTGATCGTGTTATATCTTTTCTAGCTTGCTTATATCATTGATGCTTGCTTATATTGCTTATATTGAGGCTTGAGCTCCTATTAAAAATTGGTTGCAAAGTTTGAGGAGGAATGACACTCTATCGTGTCATGCAGGATACTGTCCATAATAATCTGCCAAGGTTCATAGCAACACAAGGGCCTTTGCAGAATACAATTGTTGACTTCTGGGAGATGGTAGTGCAACAAAGGTGCCCTGTTGTAGTTATGCTCACTGGTTTGATAGATCAACATAACAAGGTACTTTTGAATTCTCTCTCTCAGGGTAATTGTTTGCTGGCCATTTCTAGCTTCATTATATTGTTTCAGGTTTTATACAGGTGCAGGTATTTTCTAGCAATTCGACTGGGATACCTTTGGTCTCTCGAGAACTCTTTTTCGTTGATCTCCTGTACATGCGTGTTCTCCGATGGTTAAGTGTGCTGGATACTTTTGGTCTTTCAAGCACTTTTTGTCATTGATCTCCTGTACCATGTGTGTTCTCAGATGGTAAAGTGTAACAGCTATTTTCCTACTCAAACGAAAGAGTCTCAAGTACATGGGCAATTTAAAATCACAAACAAGGATACCAAAGTCTCCAAAAGTGCAGTCGTACAGCGCTTGTTGGAGATCGAGCCTTCTCAGGTAAGATTGTGATGATGCACAGCACAGTTAATGGGGCCACCAGTTATGCTCGGTCCTGTGAATAAATTTCCTTCATTTTCAACTTCAAGCTCCACCAATAGAAGGCACCGGTCTTATTACAGCCGCTGCTGTCGATCCCTGATAGACTGTGGGAAAGTATCGCCATGGATTTTATTTTCAATCTTCCTCGTACGCAAATGGAACATTATGGAATCTGGACAATTATTGACCGATTCAGTACGCAAGCTTATTTTACTCCCATCAGGAAGAAGTTTATGCAGCAAATTTTTAAGTACCACGAGATGCCACAATCTATTGTCAGTGAAAGAAGGGATCTGCTATCCAAAAAGCCAAGCCACAAAAATATAAAGCAACTTCAGAGATTTATTGGTCAAATCAAGTGGCACTACAAATTTCTCAAATATTTACCTGATATATGTTATCCACTTACAAAACTGACAAGAGAAACGGAACCCTACATTTGGGGTGAACCACAAGAGTATGCCTTCAACATATTGAAGAAGATCCTAATGCTTACTCCTATCCTCCATTCTCCAAGTTGGACTCTCCCATTTGAAGTTTTTGTTGATGCTTCAGATACAGTTGTGGGTGCAGTCCTTATGCAGCAAAAAACAGCTAAATGGTTCATACCTGTGTACTATGCCCGCAAAATTCTGACAAAACATGAGAAAAACTATGCAGTCACAAAGAGAGAAGCCCTAGCTATGATCTATGCATTGCACAAGTTTAGACATTATTTGTTGGGTAATAAGGTCAACTTCCACGTGGATCATTAGGTACTTATTTACTTGGTCAACAAACAGCAATTGACAGGTAGATTGGCCAGATGGATGCTCTTGTTGCAAGAATTTGACTACAGCATTGTACATAGACTTGAAAAGCCATTGCTGATTATTTGAGCAGGCTGACATCAGGGGAAGCTCCAATAGGTATACTTGATGAACTACCTGATGCAGGCATTTTCATGGTAAGAATTGAGGAACCCCCGAACTAGTATGATACGATGCTCTTTTTTCCTACTGATGGATTGATTCGGGCTATTTGACAATTTGGTCTAGAGTGTCAGGAAATACTCTGGACCTGTGCACTACTGAACCTAAACGAGCCGACCTTGGCCGAGGCTCGTTTAGGCTCAGTAGGGCCTATTGCTTGATACTCTCAAGAGGAGGGGAGTACATCTGCCTCGTCGCGGACAGGCCCAGATATCTAGAAGTCGCTTGGTGACACTAAATGTTTCACCCGAGGTATTGAGTTGATAGTATATCTACTGTCGAACTTCTATGACCATTGTGCTAGTCACTTGAATGTGTTTGCATTGATGTAAGATTTGTTATCCATGGCTCTACGGATCATATATGCAATGTTGGTTTTGAGGTGCATGTGAACATATGAATTCTTTTGTTCATTCACTTCATCAGTGGATGACAATCGAGGACGTTTGCCTTGTGTCAAGAGAGTGGGTATGTCACGAGGACGTGATTCTATTTGTGAATTCTAACGTAATTAAATTTACACATGGACACCTTAGACCTTGGTGGCATGGGAATTCTAGGAATCTTGGTATATGTGTCAGGCTCAAGGAGTTAATTCCTAGAGACCCCAAGAAAATTGTGCACTTGGTGGTGTATAATTGTGCCTTGGGGTAGTTTTCTAGTGGCCACAAAAGACTTGTAGAAATCCATTTACTATTTTGGGATTAAAATCTGCCCATTGTGTCCACAAACGTAGTTCAAGTGCAGGTCGGTTGCAAACAAGCCAGGCGTCCAGGAGAGAATCGCCCGATTTCGTGAGTACGAGAGGCTGCTAGGAGGAGAGGCGAGCTGATTGTCACTGCCTTCAGGCCGAGTCTGGGCTGTTGGAGCCAGATGACTACATTTCTGGCTGCAGGCAAGCTGATTCTGGGCAGTTCTGGCGAGGGCGATTTTGTTTTTGGAGATCTGCTGGCTGTTCCAGAGTGGTATCTATTGGGCGATTTGTCTTGGAACTGATTCCGGGACCAGAGGAGCAGGGCGATTTGTCCTAGAGCTGATCCCTGCTGATTTCCAGGCCAGAGGAGCAAGGCGATTTGATCCTCAAGCTGCACAGGCTGTTCTGGGGTGTGCCAAGGCAGAGGCGATCTGATTCATGGCTGTTTTGTGCTGTTCCTGGACTCGTACAGGCCGGACAAACTGGTGGGTAATAGAGTTGGCTCCTTGGAGGCCAGATTCAATTGACGTCACATGCTATCAAATTCATAACATTTCTAAATATCATGTGAAGGCCCCTCAAGAGCATCTTTTTCTGCTTTCCTTGAAGACAAACAAAACCTAGCTCACTGAAATCCCATGAGCCTAGAAGCACATCTAAAAGCCATGACCACCAATTTACAAATCCATACGTAACCTTTTGGCACTTCAAGCATGTCCTGATATACTCTTCCACATCTCGCCACAAACTAGGCCAATAAAAGTAATGCTCCACCGCTCTGACTGTGGCATCAATGCCCTTGTGTCCTGCATATGGTGATGCATGGCTTTCTGTGATCACAATTGATAAAAAATCTGAGAAAAATCTGCATCCTCAACATACTGGCCCTTCGTGGATTCCAATGCATCGTTATAAGCAATAGAGACTGCAGACACATGTGGCTTCCTGGATGCAACCACATTCTTCTTGCTCTCCACATGAATAATCTGAAAATGGAACATGGACAAGAAATTTTCCCATCACGTGCTTTTCCGATAGCTTAGACTGCGTGAGGAAATATCCTAAAGATTGATGACAGTCTGTACTGTAAAATCAGCGCCCAATAAATAATGCTTCAAAGTAGAAAGGGCATGAATTACAGCTAGCATTTCCTTCTCATAAATCTGTAAATGTTTTTCAGCAGGCTGTAAAATGCGCAGCTTGAACATGAAAAGCCTTTCCGTAAGTCTGCAAAGCATGTAGTGGATTGGCAATCTCGGCAAAGTAACGGTTAAAGCGATGGTAATATGAACGTAGTCCGAGAAAGCTCCGTAGTTCATGCAAATTCTTGGGTTGGGGCCAACTCCTAATTGCCTCGGGTCCATACGTACCCCATCCTTGGAAACACAATGTCTCAAAAAGTGTATCTCTTGCATGAAGAATTCACTTTTCTTCGGATTGACAACAACTTCTATTCCTGATCTCGGCGAATACAATAGCCAAGTGCTTCTTATGCTCTGCCTCAATTTTCGAGAATACAATCATATCATCAAAGAACGTACCAACTAAAGATCTTTGATTCCGAAAAATCCTATGCATCATACGATTAAACGTGGCCGGAGCATTTGTAAGCCCAAAGGGCATCACGAGATTCTCATATAATCCAAAAGTAGTCCTGAATGTTGTCTTGTATACAGCTTTAGGACGTATCCGAATTTCATGATATCCACTTTTCAAATCTATGCGATTGAATACCGCGATCCCTCAAACCTATCCTATCTTGGGAATTGGAAAGCGATTCTTAATAGTGATCTTGTTCAAGGTGCGGTAATCAATACACATATGCCAAGAACCATCTTTCTTCTAAACAAGCGGTACCGGTGTATGGTGGCTAACTAGGCGGGCTACGGCTTGTCACTATATCTTTACCAAGATTCTTTTGCCTCTCGGGCATAAGTTCACCAGGCAAAGCATCCAAAAAGCAATCAGCAAATTGATTTAGAAACCGTGCCCGCTCTTTATCCAACTTAGAGAGAGTAGACTTTTCATCAATAGGATTAGGCTCTTGAGCAAAACCATGTACGCAGACAGATGATTTTTCATTACTGTAGAAATGGCAGAAGTTGTACAATGGGAGCTAAATCCCTTTAGTTTGGCATCAATAACATGACTCTTCTCCTTGTGTGTAATTGTAATTTTTCTCTTACAGGCTTCTATCACAACATCCATTTTATGTATGCCCAACAAAACATCACAGTCAGGTAATGGCATGATATAAAACTCTTCGCTGTTCATAAGGCTCTATATGTGCAACATAAGGCTCTATATGTGCAAACACAGCTTCCTAATAATTGGAGTTACCGTTGCAGTGAGTTTGAGATTAGTCATTCCGGCTTCACACTGTGAAGAACCAGCCTTCTCAAGAATGCAAATGTGTGCAATGCATGCAGAATTCGGATGCTGATTGGCCCTTCAATGGGGAAGAGCGCCCTCGTGAGAGTACTTGTTTCTGTTTTGACCTACATGCAAGGTGGGAGAGATGGCGGACGAATGCAAGGTGAATGAAGAATGCTACGTAAGATTTACAATGAAAGGGTGATACCCTTTCATTAATGTCCCTTGAGATCACTCAAGCTCCATCTTCCCATTTACACCTACCCTTAGCCTATGACCCATGCATCTACCATTCAATGCACCTAAATGCACCCTTCCCTTCCTATTGCCCCTAGGACCTAGACACGTGTGTGCACATTTTTATTAATAGAATAAGTATCACATGTCCAAATTCAATGCCATTTGAAGCAGTGGCTCCAGCTCGACTAGTCATATCTACTCAGATGTCCATCATAAATACAAATACAGGTTATACCATTGGCGTATAATATATTATAATGTTTTAATGTCTACTAATCACGGTGGGAGAGATGGCGGACGAATGCAAGGTGAATGAAGAATGCTACGTAAGATTTACAATGAAAGGGTGATACCCTTTCATTAATGTCCCTTGAGATCACTCAAGTTCCATCTTCCCATTTACACCTACCCTTAGCCTATGACCCATGCATCTACCATTCAATGCACCTAAATGCACCCTTCCCTTCCTATTGCCCCTAGGACCTAGACACGTGTGTGCACATTTTTATTAATAGAATAAGTATCACATGTCCAAATTCAATGCCATTTGAAGCAGTGGCTCCAGCTCGACTAGTCATATCTACTCAGATGTCCATCATAAATACAAATACATGTTATACCATTGGCGTATAATATATTATAATGTTTTAATGTCTACTAATCACGGATTAGTGATTTCTCTTGTCTCATGACACACACATGGGTCCCATTTCCTCCGCACGAATACCAAGCTTACTTGCAAGTTCAGGGGAGATGAAATTAGCTTTGTCCCCTGGGTCAAAGAAGGTCAACACTGTTTGATCTTTCACTTGCCCAGATACGGCATAATTCTGTATCCTCTCCCTGTGGTTTCTCACTTATTACATCTGGCAATAGACCCACAAAGGGCTTCGATTTTTGCCCCTATCATTCTTATCACCCTTGTCAGCTTTGTTATCAATAGGTTCTTTTTGTTTACGGTTAGGGCAATCACGAGCCACATGTCTTGAAAGCACTTGTTAGCATCTCTGAGAGCGTGTCTCTCTTCCAGACTCATCCACTTAATCTTCGGACCACTGCCCGTGCTTGTCTGTTTACTTGCAACAAAATTAGCCTTAACATGCTTTCCAATCTTTCCAAACTTTCTGCATTCCTCTTTCTTAGAACCCTTCCAAACACTAGACTTCCCCTGCAATAAGGCATAAGCTGTTGTGGCATTTTCAATCAATTGTGACATATTTGTGATCCGTGTCTCCTTGTAATAATCACGAATCTATTTAGGTCGTCGACAACAATACTTCTCAATCAGTTCAGTCAGTGGCACATGTCGTTATGAACTAACAGGGTAACAGTGCTTGCCAAAACTTCTTATTATACTCTTCAAGATTATGGTGGTTGGCTGTGTTTAAATTATGCCAGGCTGTCATAACATCAACCTCGAAGGTGGTAGTCAACCATGAAGCTGAAAACCCCTGTTTGAACTCCACCCAAGTAGTAGGTGCATTGTTCTGCAACAGAAGATTCATCCACCACTGCAATGCATTCCCTTTTAAGAAAGTAGCAGCCTTTCTGATCTGGGATGACTCAGTAAAATTTCCCCTTGGAGAGGCTGCATCAAATTGTTGCAAGAAAGATAAAGCTTTCAGTCTGTCCTGCAGACCATTAAAGGTTTCGAATTTGATAGCAGAGTCTCCCTCTTTGAAATCTTTAGCTTTTCCCTTCGGAGTTAGATTATCATACATAGGGGGTTTCAACAAAGGCTTAGAGGAGGATTACTGACATTCTGGCTGGCTTTATCACTGCCCACTGCTGCGTTGGGCATGTCAGCCCCAGATCTTAGCATATTGGGCACATCGGTAGGATTTCCCATCATCTCTTGCATACCTGCCTGCATCCCTGGCTGCATGCCAACATTGCTGTACATCATATTGGGCTGCACACCCCCTAACATGCCTTGCATAGCTGGCTGGAAACCCGTTGCATAAATTGCCATACAAACCAGCGCCTCCCCTTGCTTGACCAGCCATAGCCTGAAACACAGATCCTCCCGTAAAATATTCTGTGTGAGCACCCGCATAAGGAAAAGCTTGCTGCCCCAACTGAAAAATCTGATTTGGGCCTTGCATACAACTCCAAAACCTGTCATAGCCTGCTGTGCGGAGACCAAGTGTGCCATCTGCTCACCAGCCTGCTGCCCCTATTGTGGCATGGGCCCAGAAAATACTTGTGGATTACCCTTGGATCCCTTTTCTTTGAAGAAGCCTTCCGCCCCTTTACCTTTGACAGGCCTTGCATCAATTCAGCAAATCGTGGATTCTGCTTGAGTTGAGTCAGGGTTCCCATCACCGTAACCATCTACTCCCGAAGCAAAACATCCGAATCTCCCTCATCACCTTCTTGCTTGGACACCTTTGATAGCGACATACGAGAGCCAGGTTGATTCCACTTCCGGCTGCTCATCCGCATATTGCTCACCTGCAGCAGTTTCACCATGCATAGAGTGCTCTTCACCAGAGACCTCATCACCATGTTCTGGGTCATCATCCTCCTACTTGAGTATCACTGTGACATGATTTTTGAAAATTACCTTGCTGTAATTTGTGGTTCAGCCAGCAATAATTACTCTCCAACACGACCACCAGCTCACCTCTTAGGAAAGTTGGTGATGTCCCGGCAACGGAACCATACAACCGGCCTCTAATATAAGGGCCGTAAATTCACAATTTAGCAAGTACTACTCCACTGGCATAATATCCACAGCAACTAATTGGCCCCAAATCAGTTGGCGCCCCTTGCGGTATTTCTTTATTATTTATTCAATTGAAAACAAATTACAACAAAGACTGAACCCTTCCTATAGGCATCTCAGCAATCCAAGCCAATCATGGCTTCGCAAACATCCAATTCCAAGGCATAACCTATTTGGCAAACTGCCTCTAGCTCCCACAATAGAAATCATCCAACAATCTCAGCCTCACCAAGCAATTACGGCATCGATCCTATGGCACGCAAGGGCAACACTCAGCCCCTGGCTGTTACGGTGCCCCTCGACTGACAACTTGTAAATTGCAATGCACAACAAGGCACAGCACAATAGCTGTCCGATTGCAAGAGATCTAACCGCATAATTATCTCGCTAGCAGCCCGAGCCTGGAAAACCCCACAAACGAGGTTGTCCAGATTTTTCTTGCCTGGAATCAGCCCAAAATCACGACAGCAACAGACCAACCACAGCATCCACAGCCTGGTCTTTGTTAGAAATCAGCAATAGAAATGTTAGCCAGCAAAACCATAGCCCAGAAGCCATAACCAGTTTGTCTGTCTTGTAGGAGTCCTAGAACAGCACAAAACAGCCACGAATGAGATCGCCTCTACCCTGGTACACCTTGGAACAGCCTGCGCAGCCCCAGGATCAAATCACCCTACTCCTATGGCCCGGAAATTAGCAGGAATCAGTTCTAGGACAAATCACCCTGCTCCTCTGGTCCCGGAATCAACAGGAATCAGCTCCAGGACAAATCGGCCAGCATATATCACTCCAGAACAGCCAGCAGATCTTCAGAAACAAAATCGCTTTGGCTAGAGCCTAGAACTATCAAGAATCAGCTTGCCTGCAGCTAGAAACCCAGTTGCCTAGCTCCAGCAGCCCAGACTCAGCCTGAAGGGAGCGAAAATCAGCTTGCCTCTCCTCTTGGCAGCCTCTTGTACTCACGAAATTGGGCGATTCTCTCTATTGGACGCCTGGCTTGCTTCCAACAGACCTGTCTTGGCCTCCAAGCACCTGAACTAGCGGTTTGTGGACACAATTGGCAGATTTTAATCCCAAAATAGTAAATGGATTTCTACCACTCTTCTGTAGGCACAATTAATACACCACCAAGTGCATGGGGTCTCTAGGAATTAATTCCCCGAGCCTGACACATACCAAGACTCCCGCAATTCCCGTACCACCAAGGTCCAAGGTATTCACGTGTAAATCCAATTACGTTATTCACAAATAAAATCATGTCGTCGTCACATCTCACATGTGAAGCAATATAGGGCCTCAACTCGTGGATGTATGGCTTTGATTTTCCTCTCTTCGTGAGATTCATGGGGCCTTTGAAAGCATCCCATGCGTGAGGCTTATGTGATGTGGGTAATCTGCAGATGGAAATTTGCTTCTATAGAATCTGAGGACTGCTCTTTTCTACAAGCACTTTTCCACAATTGCCCCTCATCCAGAGAAAAAAAAGGACTGCTTTAACATTGCAAACTCGATGTAGCACTGTACATGTGATTAGCATATTTCCTGTTCACATGCCCGGCTAAGGACCTCAGGTCACTACCTGGCACTTACCTGTCCTTCACTGCCCCTGCCATGACATGGTGCATTTAACCAATTTCGAGAAAAACAATCAGCTCTCAACAGCGGCTACGATTTAACCAATTTCGAGAAAAACAATCAGCTCTCAACAGCGGCGTAGCTCTGGCAAGGCATCATGAATGTTTCCCGTCTAGGTTGTACTAGAATTGGTCTAGACCCTGGATAGTGCATCCTATCTGACTGAGTTTATACTGTAGCTTCATTTTATGTTCTACTTTGATTTCATCTGTCTGGTCTGTAAGATGTTTTGTGAGTTGCATTTTGCTCAAGACAGAAATTTCCATCTCAACCTAGAACTTACTAGTGTATTTTTGCATGTTCAGCACTGGAGCATGACTATTCTGTGTGGTCACATGGCTTGAGTTGTAGGAAAAAGTTGTGTTGAAAAATCTAATATGTTAAGCTTTTTTGGTTCCGCCCTTTCCCGAGTCTTTTATTACTGCAGGTAGAGGACCCTACCCCAGTACCTGTATTGCATTTGCAATTAGACTGGCCTGACTATGGGATTCCAGCATCGACTCTCCCTGTTCGTGAAATGTTCAAAACATTGTACAGCATACCCTCGAACTTCGGCCCTTTTGTTGTACATTGCAGGTCTCTCTTTACATCCTTTCCCTCAATGCACTTAATGAAGTACTATATATCTGGATTGGTAGATACACATTAACATGTAATTTATGTCGGTCTAGCAATATGAAAGTTTCCTGCTAATGTTGAATTGTAGCCATCAAATAATTTTACTTGATGAATAGGGATGCAATGCCTTCTGTACATGATGTTCATGTTCTAGATGCTATCAAGTTGTGTGTGTTGACCTGGCACGTGAAGTATGAGCCCATTTCTTCTGATAAGCTGGGTTTATGATATAGCGCTGGAATTGGAAGGACAGGGACGTACTGTACCATAGATCATACATTACGCCGGATTCTTCTTGGTGATTTGTCAGCAGTCAACATAGAAAACACAGTCCGCAATTTTAGGCAGCAACGTTTTGGGATGGTTCAAACCAGAGTAAGTAGACTGAGATTCTTTGGGCAGTGTTTTTTCATAGTGACCTGTGCTTCTTATTCATGCACAAGTTTTTTCTCTGAACCTGTTTATAATGAATTGATCTGAACAGGAACAATACATGTTTTGCTATACAGCCGTTTTTGAGGAGCTTCAATATCTTATTGCCAAACAAGCAGTGTAGCCTGTGTTGTAATCAACTGTTGAGCTTAGTGAACAAAGTTCCAATTTTCAGATTTCTTGCAGGAATGTTCTCTTAAGTTGCAACACAATTGGTCAATTCCTGTTTTCTTCCTATATTGTCGTCTGTACATTTTTTAAAGACAATACACTATCCGCTTATCTCTTCCATTGTATTTGGTGTCAGTAAAGCATGTCCTCTAAATAAATTAATATGGCTATGGGGATCGTATTCGAATATTGCCTTGAAAGGGAAAATTTCCCAGATTTGAAATATAGAAGGTTCAAGACGCTTACTTTTAACATCAGTTGTTTTGTTTGGCTTTTGAAATGTTGGTCGTCCAAGTTCGCACGTGTATCCACTGAAAGACAACGAAAATGATATTTTAGGTCTGGTTTTCAAGCATTGTTAAAAAATCACATCTTTTAGTAATCTATCTTTATTTGGCCTTGTATGCTTTATGGGGAACTTAGATTTATGGTAGATTCCTTATGGGAAAAGATAAAATTTTTGGTCAACTTTAAGGTATGCATAATCTAATCTAGAATACAAACTTGGTAGATTAAACATGACTTGGGAATGGCCACTTCAATGAATAGGAGTTGATTGGTAGATGGAAAGTACTAGAAGAGAGAGACCTCCTCCTCTCTAGCTCATAAGAAATTTGCCCATGGCTTATGATTAGAGACGGCTTGAGTGTTGAAAAGGAGAGATTATGTATTGTGATCATGCATCGACATATGTATATCTTCCCTTGGTTCCTTCATAGCTTTCCGTTTCTCTTAGCAGCATGTGCTAGTTCACCTGGTGGTTTTAAAGACTCTTCTTCACTCAGCAACGAGGCTACGCAGTCCAAAAAACCTGCATCATCATCGAGTCAAAGAATCATGACAATCTCATCATACCTGGGAGGTGGACTCTTCAATAGAATTGCGTTTTGGTCCTCCTCTTCAATCTTCAAACCAAGATGAATGAGAGGCCATCGAATGGAGATGCAAAAAAGCTAGCTTGGGACAAGGAGAGAGATATTGGCATGCTAGGGCGTGCTCTTGGAGAGGATAACTTCCATCACCTCGATGTAATTTTGGAAGCCATATTTGAAGTCAGAATGAAGCTCAAGAGTTGTACAACTTTGCATATGGGCAAGCCAGAAGGATTGGGACTGTTCATGTAGGCTTTCATGCTCAGTAGAATCATTTGCATGAGCTATATAGTCGCCAAGTAGCAAATTCATGACCATTAAAGTTGAGGACAATGGCCTCGTCCTTATGTTTCTTGAGTGTCCATGCTATCACTCGGACTTGACAATCAGATAAGAATTGCGGATGTCTACGGATATTTTGCTCGAAGATACCTCATGAGCACGAAGAATTTCAGTAACAAATCCATAAGCAGGATTGAAAATATGCTTTGATACCAATTTGCCCTTGGTCATTCCTCTCATCATGGTGTCAAGGTGTTTTCTTAGAGGTGTAAGCAGGGCAATGAACTTGCAACATAAAATGATGATTTCTCACATAAAATGACAAATTCTAGAACATGTAATTTCACCTTTTAACATTGTTCAATAAATTGAGCTAGAGCGACACTATGATAAGAGAAAAGCAACTTTCTACTTTCAAACCAAAGACACATCAAACCTTGAACTTTGGCTAATCCCTACGGGGCTTTTTTCCACTTCATACAGACATTACAACTCCTACATGAGCACCAATAGCTATAGAGATCGACTCTCGCCGGCTCATTTGACTAATATGAGTTTGCATAGGTTGGAATGGACAAAAGGACACCGATTACAACATACTCCAGAGCTTTGTAGAAGCCACACGTCACCACCTCTTCACCATGTTGAAGACGTGCACTTCAATTAATCACATGCCTTTTGTTTGCATGGGCCAATCTCGTGACAATACCTAGCCAAGTGTCACCATGAACCTCCACGTAGACAAGTCATCACTCGACGAACTAGCAACCACAACACCATGAAACTGAGTCCCTAACACCACCTCCCCATGAGAGCGCAATCGAATTTTCCAACAATGAAGTGTTAACGGATTTGAAGTTGAGTCTAAGTTTTAAGGAGAGAAACATCAACTATTTAGTTTGATGTTCAAATTTTGGAAAAGTGAATGTAGGTACTTGCCTTTTTGAGTTAAAGGCCATTTTTTCTTTTGTACTTTCTGTCCTTTGGTAATACAATTGTCTTTTTCACACAAAAAAAAAACATAAAACACAACTCCCACAATTATCCTTGATTGATAAACCCAGATTGAGCACATAAGTAGACAAGAAGTTGAAAGCTTGCAAAAGGCTTGTTGTCATTGTAAATGAAGTAAGAATGGAGTGAAAAGCTATGTTCATGATTGGATGAGAACGTGGGAGTAGGCTTCAAACCGTAAGTGTGGAAGGTTTGAAAGTTGAAGTCAAGAAATTGATGTAATTTGGGTAGAATTCTTGCATTAGAAGTGGAGGTGACCAAAATGCAAGGAATGTATAATAGAACAAACATTTGAATGGAAGTACGAAAAGGATAATGTTGCCTCCTTGGATCTTCAATATTAAGAGTTCAAAATGGGTCCTTTGAAGTCAATTGATTGTGTGAAATGATTTAAATAGCACAAATTCCAAATGCACATGTAATGACACCTTTTACACGAAGTAAAATTCACCTAAGCAGTCCATCACTGCACTCAAATGTTAGGACCCTCAACTATGTAAATAAGAATGCTTGTATATTGAACCTTATTGCTCATTATTCAAAATTTCAACCCCTCACTTACCTTGAAGCTCAAGAAAGAAATGGTGAAATGGAGGATTGTTTATTGTTATATTGTCTTTTTCAAGCTTGCAAGAAATAAAAGTTCTCAATGTAATGCAGAAAAAGTAATGCTACACACAACACACTTTAATTAATTTCTTATTGAATTTCCTTCTTGAAATGGAGGCCTAATGCATTTTTGTGTGTTCTCTATCATATGCTCATTTCCCCATGGAAACCATGTGTCACCTATAAAAATACTGTACAAAGAAATAATGCTAGACAATGGAGCCTTCCAGTTGTCTCAACATCTCAAAGCCAAAGATTCTTTATGTTAGGGTTTGCATGCAATAATGCTTGTCACTCAACAACTAAAGCTCCTTTCAAGGCATTGATTGCCTACTCCAATCATGAATACAAATAAAAAAGTCATGCATTATTGACACTACAAGGCGGTCTTTACTAAAGTGAAGAAAAAAGGAAAATGAGAACCTGAGGAAAAGCATGCATGCATTGGTGACTCAAGCAAGAAGATTGAATCCTCCTTCAATCTAACAAAGAGGGACAGGTTCTCAAGGTTAATTTAATAAAAATGTATTTTTTGTTGTTGAACATATGCCTTAAACTTGTATAGGCATGTGCATCGAGTCAAATACTATGTGCACACATAATAACATACTAAGGGGAGGGCTAAGATCTTCTTCATAGGGTCACAAGTTGTGAAAACCCAATGGGTCAATTTCACATGCATAATATAAATTGATTGATTGGGATATACAGAATAGCAAGCCCTCTCTCTTAGCATCCTCAAAGCTTTTTTTTAAAAATAAAAAGAGAGAGAGAGAGAGAGAGAGAGAGAGAGAGAGAGAGAGAGAGAGAGAGAGAGAGAGATCTTTGTTGGCATGTAGCCTTTGCCTTCAACAAGTGGATATCACATCCATAATTGGCTTGGTAGGGGCTTCGGTGAATTCAATGACGGATATGTGCACAACATGATTAGAGATCATATGACCTAACAGTGTCTCTCGTACCACGTGGTATCATGTGGTACAACAACAATGATCTAGTAGGTGGTGACTTATGGAGGATTTTGTCTAAAAATTGGGAAATGATCATTGCTTCTGGCAATTACATGTATGATGATCCCAATTATTAACACTTGGCCACTACTGTTGGTAGCGAATGTGAGCCAATCATTACAAGTGAAATATTCTCAATTTTGATAGGTGGATAAACCTCTTACAACTTCTTCATCAGGCTGGGGGGCCAGCTTGGGGGGCATGTTGTAAGAAGCAAATTTCTTAAAATCTATGTAGAGATGTTCCTTGCATCAAACCTATGCTCCTGGCATTAAATCTATGTGCAAGGATAGTAAAACAATAAATGGGCGAGAAGGCTCTCATAGGGTCCTTATGGACATGAAGCATATCTTTCTGGTGCTACATCTGCTTGTAATTATTTTGTTTCTCTAACTTGCCCACCCTCAAGCTTTTTTTGGGAATACTTCGCAATGTGGATCAAATTGCCACAATTATACTATTTTGCTTTACTTTTGGTAGGTGCTTGTTGCTTGACAATGTGGCCTAGCTTGCCACAATTGTACCATTTTACCTTCTTTGGCAAGTTCCTTCTACTTGGCATTAGACCATTGGTGTTTCTGCTTTGATTCCATTAGTTTGATCTTGGATGTTGCGTTGATGTGCCTAGCTTTGATTCTCTTTGTTTTATCCTAGGTTAGACATAAAATTATCATGTCGTGTATTTCTTTGAGGCTTCCTGCCTTTAAATTACTTATTATGCATATTGGCAAGTAATGCAACTTCAATAGAATCATCCCATGCACCTTTTCAATTAATTCTCTTATTAGATCAATATGTTAATCAACTCATCAAATTTGATAGCTAAGCCTCTGGTAATCATTACGATGTGAAAGCCTTTAAGGATTGCAGGTAAACTCTAGAGATTCTTCAAACTTCAAGTCTTCCACGTAAAATATATACTCCACTAGTCTATCCTTTAAGAACTTCATCCTTTATTTAGATGTTCCATCATGGCATCTCCATGCCACTTCTTCAAGTTTGCCAATTGTGTCTTGAGATTTAGGTGCATGATTAGTGTCCTTTTTCTCATGAATGGAATTTAGCATCATCCACATCTCATCACACGAAAACAAATACCTTCTTTAGCATATAATGATAAGGTTATATTTCTAGTTAATGTAAGAATATGTCCATTAACAAAAGGCCAATCTTTTCATAGATAATGGAATTGTTTCTGTCAAAGACCAAAATGTTAGTGCTTTGAATTATTCCATTGCATCATCTTATGGATGAGAGATGTATTTTGCAATGTGTATGTGAACCTATTTTTGTCAAAGATGAAAATGTTCTTGCTTTAAATTTTACCATTATGTCATCTTGTATATGATAAATGTACTTAGGTATTGCATCAATTCCATAATATGAATAATGTACATTATAGAGGGAACTCACGGTCTACTTTTAATTAAATTAAAGTAGGTCCACAATTAGAGTCCTAGGAAAAAAGATGTTTCCTTCCAAATATTTCACTTTGTATATGTCAAAATTGACCTTTCGTGAAAGCCTTTACCGTTTAAAAAATGCAAAATGTAAAAAACTTATGACATACTCTATCAATCCCTACGATGATGAAGAATTCACATTAGGAAAAGACGGACCTCATTTTGGGGTCCTTTTAGGTTAGACAAAAATAGGGATCCTCCAATGAGAGAGAGGGCAACGTTACTTTGAAAATGCCTTCCCCCCCCCAAGAAAATAGATTTTCTCTCTCTAGAGATGCTAGACACACTGACATTTTGAAGTTTTCGCTCTTGCCTTTTAGTGTGTTATAAATCTACGCCAAATGGAAAAATAAATAAACTAACATTTTGAAGTTCTCATTTGAGCATTTTTTAGTGTTTAACCATCGCCCAAGGTATAGTACAAAAAATAAACATAACTATTCTTGCTTCTCCTAAGCCATACAATGAATTGCATATCCTTTGTGGTAATAGTGTCACAAACGTTACTTCCAAGGACCCAAATGGATTTCTATTATTGTGATGTGGAATTTGGTGGTTTTGGCATCATCGTTGTGTCCGAAGCAAGCAAAAATCCCCGAAGCGACTTTTAAATCACGAAATTTGGCCTCTCGGCGGGGTCAAAATGACCAAAACAGGTGCTTGATAGGAAAGTGCTTAAGAAAGTGATTGGGGCTCTTAGCCTAGGTGAAAACAAAATCACTTACTTAAGCACTTGCTTGTCAAGCACTTGTTTTGGTCATTTTGACCCCTGCGAGAGGTCAAATTTAGTGATTCAAAAGTTGTTTTGGTAGTTTTCACCTACTATGGACATAATGGTGATGCCAAAACCACCAAATTTCCACATCAAAATAGTAGAAATCTTTGTGTGTTTGGATGTAGCATTTAGGACACTCTTTAAAATGCTCAAGCGGGAACTTCAAAATGTCAGTTTATTTGTTTCGTGATTTATACCTCCGATTGAATGCTCAACCATATCAAGTTGTGCTTATCACTCCATGAATTTTTAATTTTGAGCCAAGAAATTAAGAAAATCATGAATTTCTTATAGGGCCCCAAAATGAGCTCCATTTTTTCCTAATGCATTCTACCTTGGATCAAATGAGAATGGGCAACTTTGACATGTCAAGGCCTTAGAGACTCACGTAGACTTCTCAAGAGTTTGGAAATGAGAGCTAAGACAAGTTGCAAACCCATCAACATGGTTTAATCCATGCTAGAAGAGTCTATTCCGAGAGTCATATGACTAATCAAATTGTCAAGAAGTGCAAGAAGCGGTAGAAACAATAAGTGCAATAATGGAGGAGCTCATAACATTTCCCAATAACTTCAAGGATTGATTTATATAGAACTACATGGAAATGAAAATTAAAATCGTCACCTTAGTAGTCAAACATACCTTTCCCATTAGGGATGAAGTAAGAGTTGTGAGACAAAGACCTAGGACAATGAAGCCCAAAATGTTGAGATGGTGAAGGAAGAAATACAATGACTCAAGCCATTTTACTTCATTTATGAAATAGGGCATACATAATGAGTATCCCCTATCATAATAATTCCTAACAAGAAGACCAACAAGGTGTATTCAACTCAAAAGGTCAATGATACCACTATTAAAGACCATTACTCCGAGATTACTCCTTGCCCTTTATCGAGTGTCTACTTAGGAGAGTCTTAGTGTTTGCTCAAGAGATTTGTAGGAAAGGAATCCTACAAAGTCTTCGATGGATTCAGTGTCTACAACCAAGTAATCATAGGACTTTTCGACCAACATAAGGTTGCATTTGTGACCAACTTATCAATTTGTGCCTTTTAGACTATGCAATACTCTTGAGACATTGTAAAGGTTGATGTGCACAACTTTCAAGGACTATCTATGCAAGTTTTCAAGGGCATCATGAAGGATTTATGTGTCCATTCCTCATGGAAATAATAAATGGCATGCTTTAGGAAAGGCCCTACAAACTAGAATAGCTAGCTTGCCTTAGGAAAGTACTTGATTTTTTGCATGAGTTATGAAATATCCTTGAACCCTCACAAAGTGTTAATTTCGGGTGAGGAGGAAAGCAATGTAAGCAAGAGATGATTTTTTGATTAGAATATATAGACATAAGTACATTGTCCATTGTATCAAAAAATTATGTTCCAATCTCCATCTTGCTCATCCAATTATATCACTCTCATCCAATAAACTAATTCTCTCATATTACCACCCTTCCACTCATCTATTAAGCACTCAAGATATGCCTATGCATCAACTATTTTAGCATCCCCTATTGATGCTCCTAGCTACATCATATGAGCTATTTCATTTTAGATTTTAGATAAGATGGGTGGTTACTCATGTGTTTCAAAAAAATATGCTAAGGTGGTAAGGTTTGTCAATTACTGCTTTGCTCAAGAAAAGTGAGTTGCTAGAGTTTTCTCTTTGGTCGATGGAGACTCCTTGGTGCTAGCTTTATGCTTTTTATTTTGCTTTCTTTCTCCCTTGTTTATGTCCTTGTCTTGGCTCTTGGCCTCTTTACTCATTGGATGCACTCTTTTCATCTGTCCTTTGTATGTTTCTTTAATTCCATTATGTACCTTTGATCATTTAGTATGGATGCCATGTTGTGTAATATGGTCATCTCATGCACTTGAGCTTTAGGTTGGCATATGATAATGCTTTGTACATTTTATGTGATTTACCATTTTCATGTTGTCGTTCTTGTTTTCATCTCTTCCTTCATCAACATTTTACTAGATGAGGTGTTTAATGTCATATTGTTTTGCACAGGTCATATTGGAGTACTACTCTCTCCTTTGTGTGTTTGCATACAAATGTGACATTGAAATGTGGTTAAATGCTACTAGTAGCAAATCAAGAACTGCTTCAAAGGAATTTTACCCGAATTAGCATTTGGGATTGGCCACTTCAAAGCATATCATTGTCTACTCCTTCCAATCGCATCGATTTTTGATTATGGTGGATGATAGTGGGTAAGTATTTAACCAAGGATTGTTGGATTTGCAAGTGGAGGGACATTTCTCCAGCATGTTCTTTGTCTAACGCTGATTTAGAAACACATTACTATAGTTTTTGGAATTGTAATGCCTCCCGAGCTATTTGACAAATGATATGGTGGTGGATGACTAGAGATCATGTTCATATAGTGCCTTCTTGGAAAGTGGCCCTTCTTGGGATAAACATCCCTTAACAATCTTCAGCTCAAAGTATGGACTTTGGTGCAAGCTGTGGTTACCTAGCAGCTATGGAGGTTAGAAATCTGGCCCGTATCTAAGAATGGGCACATCTGGGTGAGCTTGATGATCAAATACAAGAGGGTGTTTTAGATGTATTAGCTTATTTTGATCCTAGGTTTGTAGAATGCTCCAGAATTTAAAAGGCATTGCATAATGCTCATTGAGCGCAGCTTTGTATATTTTCTTTTTAATATAATATTTCTTGTTTGTAAAAAAAAAAACCATTCAAAAGATGCAAGTAAATGACAAAAGATGTGGTTACAAATGAATAGTTTTTAGTGCAGATGATTCTGCGTGCCGTCTTCTATTGAGGTTGAGGCTAAGTCTCCAGTGCTAGCTAATTTTTTTTCCCAACCAATCAAATTAAGAACTGCACGTCATGCCGGTTTTTCCATCTCAAAATCTCAGCTGATATTAGTTAGTTTTTGGAATGACTTGTGTGGGGAAGGCTATAGTAAAGGTTTCCTCTCAAAATATCAAAACCCAAAATTTGGTGTAAGGCGCACATTATTTGCACTCTATTCGTTCATTTCTTTTGCTATTGGTTTGGAGGGGCTTGTTTTTTGCATGTCAAAACGGAAATTTTTGCTTGGTTGTGTCATGTCATGAATTCTCAGAGTTCTTTTCTAGGGTAGGCCATTTGAATGCAAATTCAACTTGTTCTCAATTTCAGCCAGAGCAAAATACACTAAAGGACATTTTGTTTCTACGACACTCCATCATCTCTATACAACTGCCTTCTCCTTTGAGATCAAACCGGTTCGAGCCATTGTAGCTCTTTGGCGATCTCCTTCGTTGCTTTGTTGACCTACTTGAAAGGTAGCCTTAGTGATGAAACTAGTTTCAGAAGTGAAATGACAAATTTTGATTTCCAAAAATTATTTCTTCACTACTAAAGTCCATATTTGGATATATTGCAATGCAACTACGTGCAACTAGGGTCTAACTTCCACATAATTCCTTCATCCCCGCCCCCCCCCCCCGCTCTTTCTCTCTTTTCCGTAAAAATTCTCCTATTTTTTCTCCTCTCTCTCTCTCTCTCTCTCTCTCTCTCTCGCTCTCTCTCTCCCCCTAAAAATTCTCCTATTTTTTTTCTCCTCTCTCTCTCTCTCTCCGTCCCCGCCCCCCCCTCTGTCTAATTCCTCCGTCCCTGCCCCCCCCCCCTCTCTCTCTCTCTTCCCTAAAAATTCTCCTATTTTTTTCCCCTCTCTCTCTCTCTCCCCTTTCTGCGGCCTTATGAATGCTTTATGAGCATTCATCTTGTTTATACTGTGGCTACTCGAGTATCTTCATATCCATGTGTAATCCCAACTGAAGACCCGGTTCTATCGCATGTGGTGGTTTCACCAAGCAGTGGCCACGTAGTAGATTATTAGCGGCCAACAATCGAGCACTGATAGTTCGCAACAGAAAATTCTAATCTTTGCAGAAAGATACATTCAGCAACAGCGTTCACAGTCGAATGGGAACCTTGTGTTTCCTTGTAATGCGTTGGCTTACGCTTGCCATCAATAGCGACATTTTCTGCTTCTGCAGCTAGCTGATGTGCACTTGCAGTGCTATTGCGAGTCTGATTTTTGCTTGAGTTTGTTGTGCTTGGATGAAAATGGCATGAAGCTTATAAAAAACGGCATGTTCACAAGCCTTCTGTATTGCCATATTCAAAGACTCATCCAGCAGGGACGATTCGAAAAACATCAAGCATACTGCAAGAACTCCCTTGTGAAAGCCTTGCAAGCTTCCATTCAATAACAAGATTACAGTAAAATGACACAGAAAGGTGTAGACGAGAACTTGACAGGGTTAGCTCAAGTCTGTAGCAGCAAAGTTGCAATAAGCTCATCACTAAGAAGTCTTAGATAAAAGCTGAGATAAGAAACTACGCAACCTAAGCTACGTGGACCAAGTGGACAACTCTGTTTGAACGCTGACGGTATCTAAGTACGGCCGAAAGGCATCTAATTCTGCTATGCTTACATTCCATTGCATGAGCTGGAATGTGCGAGGACGTTCCTGCTCCCACTGGAAACACCGCAACATTCAGAAGCTCATGATACGAGAATATAAACCAGATATTTGTGTATTACAGGAACTCAAAACAGGTCCTCATAGTGTAGAGGGATTGCAGATGCCTAGATATATAGTTATGAATAATTGCCCGGCCCGCAGAAAAGCCATCCTAGTGCGCACAGAGTTGAATCCGACTCAGTATGAGCTGGACGACAAAGGATACTACATAGCTATTGAGGTCAAATTCCTCAACTATGTGATTCACATTGTTTCGGTTTATGCTCCTGATTCCTCTCAAGATCGTTCTGGTGTTTTTTGGGCCAGACTTGCTCAACACTTTGCAGGGAAGAAACATTTTTTATGGGTGACTGGAACATGGCCGTAAGTGCTTCTGATCGCTCTCACGACTTCGTAGATTTATCGATCAATGAACGACAAGCATGGGAGCGATTATAATAGGTTGGTAGACTGGAGCACATTTAATCAGCTAAAAGAGATACGCAAGTGTACGTGGCATAACCGACATGCTGACTCTTCATAGCGGGCTGCGAGACTTGATCGTATATACTTTTGAATTTTCAGACTAGGCATGGTGGATTCATCCCAGATTGTCTGGGGAGATGCTTCAGGGCTCATCGGCTTCAGATCAGCTGGGAGCAGATCAGTACCCATTAGGGCACGCGTTAGGTTGGCACAGCAGGCTGCGACCAGTAAATGGCCTCGTCCTTACATAATGAACACCGCAACGTTTGGCAACCTTGAGTTCGATGGGGCCATCACACAGGCGTGCTAGAGAGCATCTCTTGCCCGGTTCGCAGGTAAGTATACGGCACAAATATTGGAAAAGTGTACGGCAAGATCAAGGCCCGACTCAAGCGGACTACCAAAAGCTTGGCGTCTCAGGCCCGTTTAGACATTCTGGAAGCTCTCCTTATGACCAATATCTACCACCATTGTTGTGCGCTCTTAACCTCTTCCTACGACAGGGAGAGCATAAGAAACTTGCTGCTGCACGAATTCAATCTGGGATAAAGTTAATGAACTTGGGGATAGGCCAACAAAATTCTTCTTTAAGCGTATAAAAGAAAAGAGACTCAAAGAGAACATACAATTGATGCTGCACGAGGAGGGCCGTGAAGTAACGGGGATGCGACAATTGCAAACATAACAAATATCTGGCCGTGTGATAGTCAGATATATAAGAGATCTGATGAGCCGTCGATAGTACCTGCCATTGATTGTAGGCTTTTTCTAAATCTTTTGTAAGTTTCAAACTCTATTCCATGGGATTGGCTGTAATCTTGCAATCTGCGATATGAAACTTCTTCAGGAAACTATCAACATATTTTAGCTGACTCATGAAGGTGGTGTCTCAGTCTCTCCAGAACTCAATTCCAAGACAATAGTGCATAAATCCAAGATCTTTCATGTCAAACTTTATAGATAAGTCTTGTTTCAACTTTTTGATGAAGCTATCATTGCTTCTAGTCATCACAATCAGATCATCTATGTAGTGCAATAGTAATGTCTTCCCCTTGAACTCTGTACTAGAGAGTATGATCGGCATTGGACTTCATGTATCCTAGATTAGCAAAATATTTATCGATTTTGCAATACCAACTTCTGGGTGTTTGCTTTAAGCCGTAGAGACTTTTCTTAAGATGGCGAACCTGATTCTCTTTCCATGTTTCAACATAACCTGCTGGTTGTTGCATGTAGACTTCCTCGTCTAGGTAACCATTGAGAAAAGCATTCTTGACATCTAGTTGGTACACATTCCATCTTCTCAGTATCGTTAGTGATATCAAGCATCGTATGGAATCCATCTTTGCTACTGGAGCATAAGTCTGACCGTACTATTGTGCAAAGACTTTTGCAACTAGTCTGGCTTTGTATTCCATCTGGATTGTACTTTACTTTGTAAACCCATTTGTTTGCTTTGTCCTTCTTTCTACAAACATTATCCCATGCTTCTTTTGATGTCTTGACTATGTTGAGCTGTCCTAGCATGACATCTTGCACATTCTACTTGATCAAATGATATGCACATTTTGTTCTTGTCCCATTCTGCCTGTGCTCGGGCAATGGCAGTATCTACTATAGGTGCAGACAATAGGTGCAGACACTGGTGGTGCTGTTGTAGATCCTGCTACTGGTAGTGCGACAACAGTGGAAGTGGACTTACTGCTAGCTGGATCATCCAATGGTCTAGATGTAGACTCATCAAGATACTCCCATTTTTCTTAAAGTACAAGAATGGTCTCCATTCAATATTTCAATGTGCCATAATTGGAGTTGTCTAGCTTAGTATATCCCTCCAAATTGAGGTTGCTAGTGGTAGATATGGTGCAAGAAAATGTACTCAAAGTGCTTGTGAAATCACTGTTTGAATCAACTACAACACACTATCTGTATCAAGTGAAATATGAACTGCCGGTGAAGATAGAACTATAATATATAATCCAATCTGTTACAAGGCTTGTGGCAAATGATTCCGAGAATATCTGAGAGGTTTTACAAGGCTTAAATGATGTGCACAATGCTAGAATAGGCTTAACAATGATGGCATGCATGTGTAAAATCTAATCATGTGCAATCTGCCCTCTGATCAATCAGCCAATGCCTATGAAAACTTGGAAGTCTTCTCACTGAATTGTGGAACGTCGGGTTTCAGGAAATGTGATTATGTGAAACCACATGTGAGTGAAGGGACGGACTTCGAGTAGGTACTACTTGGGAATTTTCGAGCATGGCTTTCATTGGCTACTTTAGAGTTCTCTCCGCTATGGATGATCTAATATACTATGAACTAGATCTAGACCCAATTGTCGAGCAATGAAAAAGTAGAAAATAATTTATTTTCTTTGTTTGTTTTAGGTGCTGGGTCAGATGCATCGATGTAGAGGTTGATGTGCATGCAAGAAGTGGATTTGTCATCGAGGCTCAAAAGTGTGTGATACTAGTGCCAAAAATGTGTGCATGATGTAACGAGCATAAAAATTTGAGCGTTTTTTCTTGTTGGAGCGCCCTCAAATTCTTCTTGGATCAAGAGATATGGCTTGATCTAGGTGGAGGGACAAAAAAGGGTGCAAAATGACGATGTGGCACTCAGAGTCACATGCAAAAGTGTGCCTACAATGGGGTGTGCTACTGGGGAACTATGATGATGTGGCACCTGTGTGCATATGGACCATTCAATAATTGCTTAGCAATAGATTGTACTTAACAGGGGTTGTGCTTAGGTGGCAACTAAGTGCACATGGAAGGTGCCTTTGCGCTTGTGGAGAGGTAGCAGTGCTTAGTAGAGGGTTAGTGCCACATGCTTAGTAGGGGGTTAGTGATGATGTGGTAGGACACTTGGCAGTGATGATGTGGCCTAATGATGTGGAACTTTGACTTTGATTGGGATATTGAGGTGGCTTGCTGACTGTACTCGTTGAGGTGGCAGGTGACATGGTAGGTCAAGTGGACAAGGTGACATGGTAGTTGACATGGAGGAGTTGATGTGGCATCAGTGTTGACATGCACTCAGAGGCCGTAGTACTAATGTGGTAGATGGATTAGATCTGCGGATGTGGCATCATGCCACGTGTTTGATTTCGGTGGTGCCCCTATGGAGCTGTCACATGTCACGATAAGGTGATGTGGCACTATGCACAACTACGATGATGTGGAGGTGTGGATGTGGTGCCACATGGCCTAGGGCAAGCACACCATGTGTCAAAAGGGTAGCCATCCCTTGGTGATAAACTGTGACACAATCTACGGGAAGATTCATCAGAATCTTCATAGATGCTAGATAGAATCTTCGGATACTGGCAACGAAAGTTTTGTGGAACTATTGCGTTTCCATTGGTTTGTAGGAGCTGTTGTTGGAAGTCAGTGGCGGGTTGTCTTCAAAGGTAGGTAGAGGCTTTTGTTTTTGCTCCATCTAATCATCGAGTAGAGTCCCTTGCTCGTGCAGACATTGGACACTTCAACCATTGAGGTGCGTTATGTGATGGAGGAGCCCGTGCTAGAGGGTCATTCTATTTTTGTAGAATATTGTGATGTTCTAGAGCTAGCTGTAGGTCGTGGGAGGTAGGGCATCACTTTTCTTGTATGAAGGCCACTAAATTGGGTGGAAGCCTTAGTTCCTTCCTATCCCTTGTTGCTAGAGCCTTTGAAGAGTGTTGAGTAATTTTGATTCATCGAGAAGCTTGTTGGATGGGATAGTAGGCACTGTTTGTTGAGTAGCTGTTGTAGGCAATCTTGTTTGGGTTCGTGGCTCACTGCTGGTGTTGCTATGCCTTGGACATAGACGAGTAGATGTTTATTGCTATTTTGCCATAGCCATGTAGTCCCTTATGCTTATGAGGTCTGCAATTGACAAAAGCTTTGATGCAAGTAGAAGTCAAGCCTCACGAAGAAGAACTAAAATCTCTCGTTTTTCACTCCAAAATCTTCAAAGGAATTGCTCAATAGAAGAGAATATTCTCTCTTCCTCACAAAAACTCACAAGAAGGAAAATCTCACTCTTTCTCTATGGATCTCTCACAAACTAGAGACTATCGTCCTCTCAATGAAGTCAAAGACTTCTCACAAGCCTCTCTCTCTCATGTGACAGAAAAATATACTCAGAAAACTCTCTCTTGAATAGAGATGAATAGAATGGATGTAAGTTCTTCCAAAATGAAGAGAAATTCTCTCAATGAAAGTGAAGTGGATGAACTCATGATCACTCAATAACTCTCAATCTCTCGATCACTCTCACGCTCTCTAGGATTGCAGTGCCTCAACAGAAGGCAGGGATGATCTGATACCATGAACAAATATCGAGAGAGGAGAGGAGAAGAGTGGAGATGAGGAGAGAGGGCACAACTAGAGAGCACATCACAAAATGACTAACTATACACTAGATTTAGTTGAAAATGTAGAATATATACAAACTCCTTTAGGGTTAGTATTAGGGCATTTAACCCTTTCCTTTGTAACACTCTATGTGTTAGTGCTATGCATAATATTAAACACATGATGTTGAGATGATTTCTCAACACTCTAAACCCACTCCCTTAGGAGATTATGAATGTAGGGTTTGGGATTTCTTGGATCTTATGGTGGTTGCAATATCCTCTATCTGGGGTGCATGGGACCCTCCTACCATGAATGAAGCTGTAGAATTATTTTGGCACTTCCGAATCAATTTCACCACTTTGGAATAGGTTAAAACATCGATTGATTTTTATCACCTTGGGCCCTTACTGCTTGTCCCTGATGCCATCATCTACCACTGTCAAATCTACTAATTGCAACAATGAATGCCTACCCACCTCTCATGTTCCTTGTTAAAGCATTCATCTCCACCATGGTCATCAAAAGAGGCGAACCAAAAAGATTCAAAAGAGCTTGAAGGTTGCTGGTTGTGAGTCAAAACCTTTTGTCTCATTGCCAAGGAATGGTCATCTCCATGCTTGCTTGATGAGTAAGAGTCCACACTACCTTGCAAATTGTTTGATACAAGTTGAATCTCATCACTTGCTTGCCACTATGAGTCACAACCCACATGCATTTCTAGGTGTTTGTGATTAGTTTTACGACTGACACAGTTGCATACAAGGATGTGCACTAAAAAGTCATCAGTTCCTGCAAGTTTGTGAGCTCACCCACCTCCTCAAGTGATCACAAGAATCACATTTACTCACTTTGAGCTTGTGCACATTCGTGATTGGATTCCTTAGAAATCAAAATATTTTGCAAGCTCAACAATTTTTTTTCTATGTTTCCTCAGTCTTGAGCAAGTATACAAGGCTTTTTAGGATGCCTCTTGTACGCATCTCAGAGTTAAGCACATGAAAATATCATCACACCCACATGCAAATTTTACATTTATTTATTTTTAAATGCATACACATCACCTATTTTTTTTGGAATTGTGCAGCCAAATCTAAAATGCCTTTTGTGGATTTTAAGCATGGAGTAGTTGGTGTTTAGCACAATACTGGTTTGTGTGCTTGAAGCAAAATAGCCCGCTTGAGCACAAGAAGGTAAAGGTATTAAGGACCTTCAACAACCATAGGAGGATCATGCACAACTTAGCCACTATTCCTCACCTCAAGCATGGACCAACGACAAAGGAGACATGCATAGCAAGAAACAAGGAAACTAAGTTGTGTCTCATCACTCAACAACCAATAAAGCACTCCTTCTATATGAAGGGCAGGTATGCTAATGCCAAGTCTCAAGAATTATACCGAGCAAAGTTGACTACTTGGGAAATGTGGGAGACACTACCATGTAAAGAAGGGAAGGACAAAGAAGAGTTGATGAAGGAGTGTATGCGGGGCATCATGGCTGCCTAGGAGGCTCCAGCTCACAAGGAGGAGCACTTGCTGTGGACTTCTAATAAGGTCCTAAAAAGGCAAGGTTCCCTTCAATCCTCTTTTGTCACATCCCTTGTTCTAGTGACAACTTACAAAAACCCATTTGTTGAATCATCCTTTGAGGAGGAATGAAGTTGGTGTCATGTCTTTTGTTTGGTATGCAAATGCCGGCATTTGCAATTTGTATTTGGTAAATGTTCTTGTAATACAAATCTTGCAGACGTTTCTTGAACTTGTGGATATTCTCATGGTGCTCGTAATACCTGATTTTGTATCAACCTGCTTCCATGTTAATCGACCTGCTTCCATGTTAGTACTTAAATGTTTTAAGTAGCCCAGTGGTTGAAATCTGATGGTTAATGATAACCAATCTAAAGGGCACTAGCAATGTGTAACAAATTTTAGGATAGCATGGCAATAGTGTAGGGATAGCATGGCAGTAGTGCAAGATTAGTGTAGGATAAGTTATCGCCAGCGCGGTGGTTGGTTGCACTAGAATATGAACAGCCACCAGCACTGTGGTTTGCTTCTATTATTACAAGATGAATGGATTCGTTATGGGAAACCAGTGCGGTGGTGGTTGGGATATACTAAAAGCAAGCATGGGATGAAATATGACAGTTAATGAAACAATAAACAGTCTAAAGGGCACTGTTTTAGTATAGCACTGTGCAATAATCTTAGGATAGCATGGTAGTAGTGTAGGGATAGCACGGTAGTAGTGTAAAATAAGTTATCGCTAGCACAGTGGCTGGTTTGCACTAGGATATGAACAGCCACCAGCGTGGTGGTTTGCTTCTATTATTACAAGATGAATGGATTTGTAGGATGTGTGGATTCATTATGGGAAACCAGTACGGTGGTTGGGATATACTAAAAATAAGCATGGGTTTTACCGTTTGGGATTTACAAAAACAATTTAATAAAACTAGCACGGTGGTTGTTTGGGATATAAGAAGCAGTCTCAATAAAAATTCCATTTTGTAGGACAAGTGGACATATTATTTCCTTGCAATGAGACTATATACATTTTCTTAGTACTATCTCAGTCGTCCTCGTCCACCACTCCAAGACACCCCAAGATGTGCTCATGCATCTCTAAATCCAAATTGAAGATACTCTTGCATGCACAGGTCTGCATAAAATTCAAATATTCACCCAGAAGCACATCGCATCGTGGCCCCAAAAATAGTTCTGCGATTAGCGACACCCAAGCTAACGTTGACCCGATAGCATGGTAGTAGTGTATGATTAGTGCAAAATAAGTTATCGCGAGTGCAATGGTTGGTTTGCACTAGGATAATAATAGCCACCAGCGCAGTGGTTTGCTTCTATTATTACAAGATGAATGGATTTGTAGGATGTGTGGATTCATTATGGGAAACCAACGTGGTGGCTATTGGGATATACTAAAAACAAGCATGGGTTTTTTCGTTTGGGATTTACAAAAACAATTTAATAAAACTAGCACGGTGGTTGTTTGGGATATACTAAAAATAAGCAGTCTCAATACAAATTCCATTTTTTAGGACAAGTGGACATATTGTTTCCCTGCAACATGAGACTACATACATTTTCTTAATACTATCTCAGTCGTCCTTGTCCACCACTCCAAGACACCCCAAGATGTGCTCATGTGGAGCTCATGTGTGTATAAATCCAATTTGAAGACACTCTTGCCCTTCTTTCATTGTGGCACAGGTGTTGCATCTGGAACGTAATAGCTCTTACTAGATGAGAGTACACATGTTTGTGGACTCTTATGTAACAGTTTGTAATTGTGGCCTCTCTAGGATGTTCTTTTGTACCAAAAAGCTCCGACTACTACGTCCCACTTCTCATAAGTTGTTCCCCAATTATCCTTAAATGTTTCCTCAACCTTGTACTTAGATTTTGTGCACTACAACAGAAAGCATGCGTCATCTTCCTCATTCTCCCAAGAATATGCAACAATTGCAAAGTTATCCCCCTCTTCCAGACAATCAGTGAGGTCATTGAAACTCTCCCCAAATTGTAGTGAGTCCTTTGTCTCTCCATTGTTTGTGACTCCATCTGATTGTAGAGGAAAAACTTGAACTCAATCTCATGTCTTCGCAATTGCAATGTTCTCACAATCATCAGGATTCCCTATGATGCATTTACTGCAGAAACAAGAAGGTTTTCTCGTTTTAATCAGTTGGTTGTTTGAAAAGCCCCATATGCTGTGTAGACCACGAACTCCTTTAATTTCCTTGTAATCGTGTCGGCTTCTCCTTTGCACTTCATCCACTTTCACTTCATGGAATATTTTGTGTACTATAGTATTCTTAAGGCTTTGTTTACTGTATGTTGAATGCACTCTTGTGAAGAGGTTGGCTATAAGCCATGTTCCAACATCATGGGCATCATTGAGTTTTTCTTGAGGGCATGCTAATTGGTGTTTAAATAGAGCTTGCTTAATAACAGCACCGCATCCATCATGTTCACCCTTGCCATGGCTAGACCCAAAGAAATTCCACATCATGTCCAGACGGTCAGGGATTTGAACCTTGATACGAAGCAGAATCCATGTGCTGACTTAAATTGAGAGGCAACACCATCTGACCACACCCAATGTTGTTTTATATTTTCTGCATGGGGATTTCCCTTTTGCAACCATTCCCAATGTAGTAGAAAAGCATGCTGCACAAATAGGGTGTCATGTTCCCTATCATCTAAAATGTAGAAATGGTAAGTGCATTGACCCGGACTCTTGTGAGTCAACAAGGAGATTGGCATTAGGTGTGGAAGAATCAAGCAAATGGCTATACGTGATATGCACGACGAGAATTGTTATCTGCTTGTTGTACTAGTGAGCACTTTGTATCTCATCTTGTTCTTGAAAAGAATAATTTTTTGCAAAATCTATGATAGATACAATAGTTCATAGGGAAAATTGGCAAGGCACGTTCTGAACTGCTTATCTTGCCAGCTGGCCGTGAAATTATGAAGCACATATTTTGGGATGGATTGAACCATGTGACCTACAAGCTCCCTTGGCTGGGTGCTCTTATATGACAGTAGCCATCTCTTTTTATCAGATCCTTCAACATTGACATTTTCAAATCTCCTCCATTTTAGAGCAACGTGGTTGTCTTCCCTCATTTCATTTGGATAGACATTGAATGTCTTCTTCTTCAACTTCAAACTGCAATTCTTGCATGTGCCATGAATGCATTCAATCATGTGCCACTCACAGTCTCGCTTTGGACCATTGGCTCCCACAGAGACCTCAGGCTAAAAAACTTGCCCTCCCTTGTAATATAACATAATCATAGTTATACTAACGCATCACGATTATCGGTACACTAATCCTACCGCTTAGAATACCTGTAAGACCTTGTGCCAATCATGGGACTTGAGCCCACTAAGCTTATTGTCCTTTGAAAATGCTCCTTTCAAAATGCATGTACCCTGTCGGTGTTCGAAAAGAGGCAATGTCTGCCATACTTGCTTGTGGCTAGGAATAATCTCTCTTAAGAATCCTCAACATGCAAGTTCTACTTGCAACTCCTACTTGCATGTTCTACATCCAAGTCTTACATGTGATTCCTACATGCAAGTTCTACTTGCAACTCCCACATGCATGTTCTACATGCAAGTCCTACATACGATTCCTACATGCAACTTGCAACTCCTACATGCAACTTCTATATGCAAGCTCTACATGTAGAGAGAGAATGTATTACAATTCCTACATGCAAAGAGAGAAGCTCTCCAACTTGTATAAATACCCCATAATGGAATGAAGCCCACACTCTTTGGGGAATTGTGTTGAGTTTCGCTTTGGTATTCCAAGCAATTGTCTCTAAATGTCCATGCTTCCTTGCACTCTAGTTCCAAAATCATGTCCTAACCTTGCAACTCCTCCTCCCCTCTCCTCCAACGTTGCAACCTATCCTATCGCTCTCCTCCTCCCCCCTCCCCCTCCTCCTCCTCCTCCCTTCTCCTCCTCCCTCCTCCTCCTCCCTCCTCCTCCCTTTGCCTCTCTCTTCTCCTCCTTCCTCCTCCCTCTCTCTCCTTCCCTCCCATTCTCTTACACCTTCTTCCTATCCCACTCCTATGCTCTCCCTAAACCCTTAGTTCCTCAATCCTTGACCTCCATGATCTATGAGGGAGATGAGTTATCCACCATGTACTCTACCCTAAACCTTGGATCCTCCTTCTAACCCTTGAACCTCTTCTAAACTCTGGAACCTCTCTCTGAACCTTGGAACCTCCTTCTAAACCCTGAACTCCCTCTAGCCCTTAAACTCCTCCTAAACCCTTCAACCCCCAATGAAGGTGAAAGCCTTCATTACCCCAACCATGATGATGCACATTCTTTTCACACATGCATGCACTATGTTTGCTTGCCACACTTCAACCTACGTCTCTCATTGGAATACAACCCGAGGTCCTAAGTACCTTATAGGTGACCAAAATCCTCGGAACCTTGCATACTGAGAATACCCTGCTCTTCCTACGGAAGCTGTGGGAAAGAGCCAATATTTGGCGCCACTATCGGTGAGACTAGCGTCTCAAGTAACAAGTAAACATATGCAAGTATGTGTAAAAAAAAAACTACTACGAATTTTCATGAACATAACACTTAAGGGCAAGGAGAGTAAATTTTTTTTTCTAGCTCTAGCCAAATATATCAACCCCAAGCATCAACCTTGGGTTACTACCTTAAGAAATTTTCTTTATTTCTTGAAAAGAAGCCACTTGAAGAACAAATAAGGCTAGGTACCGGACACAAATGCGTAGAGCTTACAATGTTGATCATTTTACCTTTTTACAAAAGAGCGATCCAAGCTAACCATGAAAAGTTATGGCCTAGGAAGAGTTTAGGGTTTGATTCTAACCATACACCCATTCCTATAAAAACCCACTCCACCCCCTCATTCTTCTTCTTTCACATCTAGTCTCCATCCTCTTCCCCATTCCAGGCTCTATGCAAGACCCTCCTCCCTCTCCACCGACCACCACCCTACTCCCATCCTCACACGGTGAGTTATTTCGAGTCCTTCTCACAGTGATAACCTAACCATCCACCCACCATCCATTCGCCCTCAACAATGCTATTACATCGAGAGCATTAAGGTGACCATCTCTTCCTCCCTTTGGATTTCCATCAAAGTTTTTAGTCCGTCAAGTTTCCTCCACCACCATCCCCTCCACACCCCCGCTCACCCTCTCCCCCCCCGCCCCCCTCTCCATCCCCTCCATCCCCTCCAACCCCCCCCCCCCCCCCCCATCCACCCCCTCCCCTCCCCTTCCCTCCATCTTGCCGCCCTCCATCCCCTCCACACCCCCGTCCCCCCCACCCCCTTTCCCTCCACATTGCCACCCCCCTCCATTCCCTCCACACACCCCCCACCCCCCCCTCCACAACTCTCCCTCCAACTGCCCTCCACACACACACACATCCCCCTTCTGTGCATCCCCCCCCTTCCAGCCCTTCACCCCCCCCCCCCCCCTCCACCCCCTTCCCTCCACACCACCCCCCTCCATCCCCTCACCCCTTCCCCCCCCATCTTCCACCCCCCTCCAACCCCCCCCCCCCCCCAACCTTTTCATCCCTCCTCTCCCCTTTTTTTCACCCCCCTTGCCAACCGCTCTCCTCTCCCTATCTACTCTAACCTAAGGGACCTTAGGCCCTTGCTCCTGCAATTGTGGCGGCACAGTGCCATCCATAGTGGGGTGATGCAGCCAGCTTCGTTCGTGGTAGTATGCCCACCTCGATGGTGCCTCCCAGCCTCCTGCACCACCTCTTGCACCTCGGCCTCTTACACGCCTCCCTTCGCTCCTTCCTTTCCACCCTCCCCTCTGTCCCTCCTCTCCAACCTCTGCTCCACCTTGGCCTCCTCCGCGCCACCCTCCTGTGCGCCACCTCGGCCTCCTGCCCCTCCACCTCTGCTCTAACCTCCTCTCCTTCCACCTCCCCTCCAACTAGCTTTCATCTCCCCTCCTCCCCACCCCCTCGACTTCCACCTCCCCTCCCCTCACAGTCCCCTCTAACTACGACCCCCCTCTCGCTGTCGTTCAGCGCCGTGCAACGCCCCCCTCCCCCCGTTTTTTTTTTTGAAAAATAAACCCTAAACTTAAACTAACCTAAGAGCTAACCTATGTTAGGTTAGTCAATTAGGTTAGGTTAGTGGATTAGGTTAGTTGACTAGCTTAGGTTAGCATTGGGTTAGGTTTGAATTAACTCTAACTCAGTTAGTACACTAACTACAGTTAGTTAGACTCAGAGGTAGTTGGTGTACGACCTTGAAGTTGTGGTCCCATTAGAAGTTGTAATACCAAGCCTACACATAGTAGTAGAGGAGTGCATGGGAGATCGTGCATTCCTGAAAGAAAGACTATCAATTGGAGAAGCATAAAGAGACCAGATTAGTCACCTACCATGCCATGACAACAAAAGAACACAGAAGAAAGGCATGGTTTTTGACAAGAATCTTGAAGCCAAAGACATCAAGGAAGGTGACTTGGTCTTGTTATACAATGCCAAAGTACACAAGGGAAAACTCAAGTATCTAGGTTAAAGACCCTACCGAGTAAGAAAAATGAATCCCATCAGACTGTGCTACTAGAAACATTAGATGGAGTCCAATTCAACACAACCATAAATGGAAGTCGACTGAAGCGCTACTACTTCAATACGCAAGCCATCCATGACAAAACTAAAGATTTGGGAAACCCGAGTCTTCCTTAGTTAGGATTAGATTGTATCACGAGAACTCACTTGCATATGTACGTCTTCGCATATATAGGTAGCATCAACCGATTTCAACCTAGGGCTCAAAAGTGATGCTTGAGTCCTAGTTGCCCTATGAAATCCTAGCAACAACAAAAAATTATATAGTTAGTCCCTACCTAGTTACTAGGTTACGTGCACTCACATGCTTTCTCTTAGACACATAGTCAATTGCATGATTAATTATGCCACACACTTTCATTCCACAATCTCAAAGCATGTGTAAAAATAAGATCTCTCACAAACACACACAAATGTCATACCTGCATGCCAACTAATTTAATGATCAATGGTACACCATATGAACATGGATGCAGATTCAGAAACAATCTTGAAACAATGCCGCCACTAAATAGGATGTGAAGAAAGAGCCCACTGCCTCAACCACAAGACTGCCTCCAGAGTTTGTAGCCATCGACCTCCTCTCAACCATGATGACCACATGCATTTGTGGTTCAGAGTTATAGCTCTTAGAAGGATTCTATGCATGGAAACCCAAGAAGAACAAATGCCACCCCAGTCACCACCGTCCTACACAACCATTGACAGGACCCAATCCTTGGAACTTGTGTGGCTACCTACATTGAATTATGCTCTTTCCAGTGCAACAACATCTTTCTTAGGGCAAAGGGGTCTGTGAAGTTTGTATGAGAGACTAAAATCCTTGGAGGACAGTCCTACAATGACCACATACATCAGTGACTTTCTCCATTCTTACCACTCCAGCGATGCACAGGTGGGCAAGTATGGCACTATCACTATACATTAGAGCCCACTCAACATTATCCTCGATAGTATAGTCATTCAAAGGGCCTTCTCACTCCCAACACAAGGTGCCAAGTACCCTACAAGGCTTGTTGATGCTTAATTTCTCAAAGTACAACCTCTCCTCACCAAGGGCACAAAGTTTGATAGGGACGGGATATTACTTTGCACCATCATTAACCCTCGCCTCAAGGAAGTAGCACATTCCTATCCACAATCCTGGGGGTTAAGTGCAGCAAGAATCGATCCCTTCCACTCCACACATTTGTTTTGCTAAGTAGGAAGCTAAAGCAAGATTGGATCTAGCACTTAGTCATCTTCTTCACAAAAAAACTAGATGGTTCATCAGGACAAAAATGTAAAATTCCACACTTATTGGTTGTAATCATCAATAAAGAGCTACAGGAACGAGAGATGACTCTGCCCACAGTCACACCAAAACCTATTGAGGAGTTGGACATTCCCTTCTCACCAGCATGGGAGCCATCACCAACTTCTCCTACTATCACATTAGCAAATCATGTGGATACCTCTAAGGAAATGCCAGAGGTCATAATTGAGGAATTGCCCCACGAGATGCTACAGCTTGGCACACAAGTGCAACCAATATATCTCCAATAATAGTAGTAGCCAGGGCCTGAGGGTACATTGGCACCAGCACTGCCCATCAATGCCATGCCACTCCATGAGTCACAAGGGGAGCTAGTGCCAGATCAACAATATGATTATTGTACCCAAGTGACTGAAATACCATTGGAACATACCCCAACAAGTACTACAAAATCATCAGGATGGCTACATGGGCACCAATTGTATCAGCAATATTGCCAATCCTCATCATCGTCTATCATTCTCCACATCATCAAGCTAGCCAAATGCTCCAAATGTCAGAACTATTCACTAGCTTGGCCAAGGAGGAACATGCATGAGAATTGGAAAGACAGATTGCATCAACAATCGAAGACCAATCCCAGGGAATCGCCACAAAGGTCAAGGTACTACGGGCATAAATAGATGAGAAAGAGGTTGAAGAATTGTGCATGAACCATGCTCTCCAAGCTCAAGAGAAGGCAGTGAGGGATGTGACCTCCAACCTCCACCAAATCCAAATACAGCTGATAGTGGCAATACAAGCTATGGCAATCCTACAGACCTCCTATGACTACTTGACCTCCGCACATGCTCAATAGATGGAGGCATTGGCACAAGCTCGAATCACTCTGATCCACAAAGAAGAAGAGATCCAGGATTGCCAAGACAAGCTTGAAGACATGCAACAGTCTTTGGCAATACACACATTCATCATTGAAGAGCTTACAAGGGACTGTAGAATCTTAAAGGACCAACTTGCTACCACGCTAAAGAGGCCAGCACTTCACAAGCACAAGTCTTGGACCAATGGTCCAATACCACTGAAGTCATTTCTCAACAAGCGCAGGTCACCTTGCAAATGAGAAAGCTTAAGGAGGCATATACATCCATCTACCATAAATATAAATAAAAAATGGATGAGATGCAATCCCAAAAGATAATCATCTCCAAACTGGAACTCCAATTGCTAGTACACAACAATGAGGAAATGGAAGACAACACCAATGAAGTTTCACTACAATGCACAACGATGGCGTACCAAGAGCTTGTGGCTGTTGTACAAGTGGAAGATCACCTCAACGCACGAGTGCTATCCAATGGAAGCAACTCCAAATCAGGATCATATCGGCTCATCCAACAATCAAATGGGAATGTTCCACAGGGACTAAAACTTTGCGCATAATTTGCCAAGACTTGTTCGAAGATGAGAAAGATATCTTCTTCTTGTCTACACATGCCGAGTTTATAGGACTCAGGACGGTGCTTTCATTGCATATGTATGCCTCATGGGTAGTCCTCCCCTCAGGGTTAATGCTGGTTTGTTGCCATTGCTACAAAGGCTATCACTATTATTTGCAAGGCATGACATAACCGACATCCCAACCTTGCAACTGATGATCCCATTGCACCAGCAAAACGAAGTGTCGGAAGATGATAGGGCCTATTTCACAGCCAACTTCCCATATCTTGGAACATTCTTCGCATCAAGCATGCATCTAGATGACTCTACAATCACCTTGTTCTTTTGTTCACCAACCCCATTGTGCCGAGGGGTATACTTGCATGTGAATTGATGTGTGATGCGATGCTATGTGCAAAAGGCATTTAACTCTGTGGACTTGTATTCAGCTCCATTGTCACAATGGAGGAACCTTAGGTACTTGTCGGTCGGCTTTCCTACCAAGGCTTTGAAGTCTTTGAAAGTGTTAAATATTAACATGGTATTAGAGATTTGCTTGAGAGTTCTTCTTTTCTTGGAGAGATATTGTAGTTCTTCTGAGAAGTACTAATATACTTTTTGTTTTGAGAGAGAGAAATGTGTAATAGGTTTCTGTGCCTACTCTTGAGAGAGAGAGAGAGAGTTTTTCTATCCTCTATTCAGCGCAATGGTAGAGAGAGCTTGCTACAAATCTCTAAAGCCAACCAATGTGACCCCATCGCCATACTACATGACCATGGGGATTCACTAGTAGTAATAAGGAGATGTCACCTGCATGCAATAAATATATGAAAGTTACCCTTATCTACCCCCTATTTACGGGAACTGATAACTTGGAGTTGCTGTGCGTGGAGGATAAGATCCGCTCTGACATTCGAGGGATGCCATGAGAGGTCACTACTGAGTTTGTCGATGCTGGAGCCATTTGTTATTTGGCCTACGAATCGCCATCGGTGGGTTTGGAGCAATGGACGTTGAGGCTGAGCGTCTGAGTAGAGGCTGTGGCGCCGCTGAAGGGCTATGGAGATGGCGCTCGTGAGAGAGTAGCTGAGGGATATGGCTTGGCTGCTCGTATGGTTGACTGTTTGCGGGGCTGCCAGTTTGCTCATCCGTGTGTGGTGGAGGCGCAACTGCGGACTGGTTTGTCCCATTGAATAGAGGACTTGGCCGATGGAGGGTTGACTGTGTTGTGAGCTATGTCGAGTCAGCTTGCTTGCCGAGGCATGAAGAGTTGCTCACGTTGGAGGCAAACATGTGCTGAAGCTTTGCTTGAAGCTATTGTGGATGGCTGAGTGCCTAGGAGCAAGAGCTGTGGGCGTTGCAATGTTGATGATGGCTAGCTCTGTTGAGGATCACTCGTGGCAGTCCATTGCATGGAGGGCTGTAGGGATGCTCCATCCCGTGAGCAAAGGAAGAGCAGCCCAGTGATAGCAACAACATCCATTTTGGAGAAGATGAGCTGTTGGAGAGCTTGTGGATTGCATGTTTGATGCAGTTGTATGCTTGGGAGATAGCCACTGTTGCATTTGAGGTCTTGGAGCTGAGCATTGGCTGATTTTGGTCTCTTTGCGGGACATTTTGCAGAAGTACGCCTTGTGGACATTGTGTGGGATATGTGCTTGTGCACTATGCAGCTTCTTTTGGTTGCAGTTGAGCTTTGTTAGCTCATGTTTTCCCGTGCATTTGGGTCCTTGTACGGACATACTCTGGTGCATCTTAGTCCTTGTGAACATTCTGTTACATTTAGTCATCAGTGGGTTGCATATCTTTTTTGCAGATACATCACTTTGGCAGTGGCAGTGACACATGCTTTGATAGTGGTACATGCCTGGTTGAGATGCATTGACAGTTTGTTGGATGCATGGTTATTTGCCTATGTTGGATACATATGGTGGTACGGTGATGTATTGAGATCCTATCAGATTAGCATCATTTGGAGCACATTTCGAGGCTGTTTTGCCAGTGCTTTTGGGCTATTTAATTGCTGATCTATGAGCATTCTTGGGGCTGATTTGGTTGGGCATTGTACTTGCCATTTTGCTGGTGTTGCAGTTGACATACGGGGTGATCTGCTGGATGTATTTTGACCATTTTTGGGGCTGTTTTTTGCCGGAGCAGATGAGTGCTGTAAAGGGCAGCAAACATTCAAGAAAGCTGCTGTTGCTGTTTTTATGACAAAACAGTCATTTTCAGGACTGAATATCTCTTTCCTGGTGCGGAATTGCACTTTGTGCCAAACTGGAAAGTTGTAGTTCACAGAATATACTACAACTTTGCTTTTGCAAGCAAGTTGATCCGGTATAAGCTGCAGGAGTTACAGCCTCTGCAAAACCACAAAAAGTTGCAGTCTACTGTCTATTTGTGACCAATGTGCAGGAAGCTGTTTTTCAGGTGAGAATATCTGAGAATCCACAAGGATTTGGCTCTTGAAGTCAACTGACAAGTTGTAGATCTTTTTACCAGCTACAACTTTTCTGTTTACAGCTTTGGCATCCGGTCTTTCAGTGAAAAGATATCGCTGTTCAAAAACAGGGACAGCGTGTTATTTTGCCAAAAGTGGCTGTGAGGTATTGTTGTAGGAATTTCTCTTGCACAACAGTGAATTGGGAACTCACAGTAAATTACAGAAAGTGATTGGGATCTCACTTCAGTCCAAGGGCATTATTGGCATTTTGGCAAGTCACTTTGGCACATTTGGCAAGTGGTGAATGCTTGATTTTGTTGCCAAAGGATTGCGCGCTTGAGGTGATGCATTGGTGATGCAGTAAATGCCATTTCGATGCATTATGGATTTGCATTGGTGGATGCCGCACTGATGTTTATGGATAGTTGAGCTGGGCTCCTATTGCCATTGGTTGAGCAGATATTGCTCATTTGGTTCAGTGCATTTCTTACTTGGATTGCCAAGCATTGGCAGGTTACTGGGCTGCATATATTCTTGTTTATGCTTCTTTATGGCTGAGTGCTTTTGAGCATTGGATCAGCCAATTTATTTGGAGACCTAATTGGTCTGGACAACACTATATTTTTTGGTCATTTGGGTTGCCTATTGCACTATACTGCTCTTTGGTCGTGACCTATTGTGCCACAGATATGGCATCTACAGCTGGTAGTGCCCTCTTTAATATTGAGAGGTTGGATGGATCAAACTTTCAGTATTGGAAAGAGCAGATTTATGATGTGTTAGTGCAGAAGAGGCAGCATAAGCCCATTCAATGCAAAGGTGTCAAGCCTAATAGCATTAAACAGAGTGATTGGGATGACATGGATGAGCAAGCATGCTCTATCATTCAAACATCACTCTCGAAGTCAGTCTACTTGCAGGTACAGGATGGTGTACAGGGTGTAGACTACCATGCATATGAGTTTTATACTCGTATATGCCGGATGTATGACCATGATAGTGTTATGTTACAGCATGATGGGCTGAAATAACCTGATGGGCTGAAATACAGCCTTGATATGCACTCCAAAGATAGATCAATTGGTAGAAACAGGTCATGTTCAAGGGGGAATTCTAAGAGCGAGTCTAGCTCTCGGACTTGTGTTAAATGTTTCTATTGTGGAAAGTATGGCCACATGAGAAAGTATTGCTGGAAATGGCTAAGAAAATGCAAGAAGAAGAGCAAGGTTAAGAATGACAGGAAGAAGGAGAAGAAGCATGTTGAGCTTCAAGGCATGGATGCCAGGGTTTCCACTGACAGTAGCAGTGATGAAGGCATTCTTTTGTCTATGTCTGACACCTCCTTCTTGGCCACTGATGTACCCATTCTCGGTGATTGGATGTTAGATCCATGTGCTTCATGTCATATGACCCCTCATAGGTCATGGTTCAGTGCATATCAGGAATGCATTGTGGAGAGTGGTTTGATGGGCATTGATCATTCTATGGATGTCTATGGTTATGGGGATATCCACCTTGTTATGCCTAGTGGCTCTATTCCTGTTCTACATAGGGTTAGACATATACCAGGACTTGCTATGAGCAAGATCAGTACTGGACAGTTGGTTGAGGCAGGTTATCATGTCTCTTTGGGTGATCATGCATGGAAGATTGCTAGAGGCAATCTGGTTATGGCTAGGGGATCACAGGTTGGATTCTCTTATGCATTGCATGTATCAGGTGTCCAGGATAAGATGCTTATGATTAGTAAGCAGCCATCAACTAGTTTATGGTATGCCAGACTTATGTCTACTGCAGGTATGGAAGCCCTTACAACATTGAGATACATTCCTGTTATGGATGTCTCTCAAATTTTATGTCATGATTGTGATGATGGTCAACAGTCAGGATCCTCCTTTATGAGGAAGATAGTCAGTGAGAGATATCTTGAGCCATTGCAGTTGGTTCATAGTAGTTGGTTCATAGTGTAGTTTGTGGGCCTATGCCTACCGTTTCACTAGGTGGTGCCTCTTACTTTGTGACATTTATTGATGCTGCTACAAAGTACATATGGGTATATCCGATTCGGCAGAAGCATGATGTATATGATACATTTCAGCGCTTCTTGGGTAATGCTGAAAATCAGTCAGGAAAGAAGCTATTGAGCTTGATGGCTGATGGTGATGCAGAGTTTACCTCTTCTAGATTTCAGCATCTATGTGATACACTTGGTATCAGGAGGGTGTTGACCACTCCTCATCTTTCTGCTCATGATGCCTTAGCAGAAGGCATAAATCGGATTCTTTTGGACAGGATTGGTAGCATGCTACGGTATGCAGGTCTTACTGAATGCTATTGGGCTGAGGCCTATAAGACAGCTGCATACTTGCTTAACAGGTCACCCAGGAGATCTCTGAATGGTAGAGTGCCATTTGACTTCTTGACAGGCAGGGCACCATGTTATGAGCATTTACGTGTGTTTGGCTGCGAGGCTTATGCTCATGGTTCCCGATTGAGGAGATGTATCTTCCTTGGATACAGTGAGTCCAGTGAGGACTACAGGTTATGGGATTCTTCAACTAGAGAGTTGATACGCAGCCATAATGTCTATTTCAGAGAGGATGCTATGTTTAGACAGCCCAGGACTGTGGATAGCAGGAGAGTGGTGTTCCAGGAGGGTGTAAGTGCACTGATACCTCCGAATTCTTTGCAGGGGCAGCCCATATCCCTTGGAGTGGGAGGTTTTTCCCACAGTGAGCAGGTTATAAAGTTGGGACAGCCACGATTACTTCCTGATTTTGGTAAGAGACGATCAGATGTCTCGAGTATTCCACAGGTTTATACTCCTATGGAGATTGTTGATGCATCTTCTATGGACAGTTACAGTTTACTCCCAGGATGCGGAGTGCCTCTTGCAGATGAGGATGAGGCTATGCATGGTGAGGAGGATACCTTGGCTAATGATGCCCGGTATGATCCATTGGCTGGTTATGCCAGGATAGATGTGGTTTCTGCAGTTATTGACTCGAGTCATATTGCGCATGGGCAGGAATCATTGATATGTTTGCTTCGTAAGTGCCTCCATGGCCAGAAGCAATCCCCTCGAGCTTGGCTTCATAGGTTTGATACCGTTATGAGAGCTCAGGATGTGATGTGCAGTGAGACAGGTTATGGTCTCAGTATTGAGGAGGTTGCTATCCTTCTGAGGTTACTTGCCATATGGTTCCTTATGGAGAGGGATGCTTTGCAGTGGGCGCTACATGGTCTTGATGATGTTTGTCAGATACTTGGTTGTTTCAGTATGGAGAGGGGGAAGTTACTGAGTACTCCATTGCCTATATTGGCTCCATACTTGAAACACTACAGGTTTGATGATCACAGATTAGTTGAGCAGCAAGTTATGGTTGATATGGCAGCCATAGTACTTCATGCATCCATGACTGTGTTGAGACTTGGTTCTCACATGTTTGCCATTGGGGCTACACTTCCGGTTCTTGCTTCTGCTGCAATGGGAGTTGGTAGCATGATTATGGTAGATTTTGGCAGTAGGGAAGCAGTTGTGGACATCAGGTCCTTATGCTTCCAGGAGCAGCATGCAGGTGATGCAGGTTGGGTAGACCAGCAGAGGTCTATTATAGGGCATGTGCTTATGGTCACAGGTGGTACAAAGACATTTTCTTTACACAGTGATAGTTCAGGTGCTATGGACTTAGCATAGGAGCACGTGGTGGTGAGAGTTCACTCTCCCAGTGAGATCTGGCATGAGATCTTGGTTGACAGGCATCTACAGCTTGTCATTTTCTATCCTGCAAACCTAATGTCTGCTAGCAGCTTATCCTCTATGCACTTTGCACATTGTAAAGTGCCGATGGGCATAGGATGACGGTGTGGTCATCTTGTTTTTCAGCCTATGGCTGATTGTATTATATGTGTACTATACTCCCTTAAAGGCACACTGCCTTTAAGTGGGAGGTTGTTGGGGTAAAGGGCAGTGTGCCCACCCACTTGTACAGTGCCCATGTATACTCATATATATATGATAGAGGAATAAGCTGGAGTAGCTTTTGCTCCACCACTTTTAGTGTCTCCTATCCCGTTGTGTGCTCTCCTCTCCCACACATGGGGATTCACTAGTAGTAATAAGGAGATGTCACCTGCATGCAATAAATATATGAAAGTTACCCTTATCTACCCCCTATTTACGGGAACTTACCTTATAAAATGTACCTTCCTTCCCTTATATAACCCCCCTCCCTTATACTCACGTGGTACCATACGATAAACCCTAGTGGACCCCTCGGGTACATGACCAAGGAGTATCTACAATAGCTGATAGCCAGTCTCCTTCATCAGTCATCTCCTTCACACGGCTCCAAAGTTGTAGCTCCATCAACATCCTCTACAATCAACAAAGCAAGGCACACCAACAACTCAAACGAGTGATTTTAGGCTCTCCAAATGCAACTCGAGCACAAGCATGACTAAACCCTAGAGAATGACTCCAGTCTCACCATAGCTACAACGCCAAGGCACACCATAGCTGCGCCTGCCAACTCAATGCCTTCATTAGATCAGCTCACAAAATGAGCGACTACAATGAGACAAGAATTGCTAGCAGCATCGACCAACGCTCAAAGGCACTACAATAGCAAGCAACAACTTTGTTGACATCTCCAATCGTGGCAAAATGGCCATGCACCCTCACCTAAATCATCGATGAGGCAACCTTACGATGACTTCAATGTGCAGACTTCATCGAACAGCCCCGATGGGCTCAGTAACGAATGCTCAGCAAGGCTCCAACGTATAACGACTGCCTAGCAACATCAATAGAGACCAACGCCTTCATACAAGCAAACGAGATGAATTGCAACCGCCATCTATAGCAAAGAGCCCTAGTTCCCAATGAATTAGATGGCTTTGGCACCTCGGGGAACCTCCGACACCATACCCTATTCTCACAGTAGGCATGAGGCTGTGAGCGGAGACACGGGCAGTTTCTTCAGCTCCCAGTGATGCAAGAACCTTCACGAAGACTCCAAATGGCCTCAACACACCATACAATGGCCTCTTAGCCCACAAGAATGTAACATTGACCCTCTTCTCCAGCATCACCAAACAAGCCTCCATCATTGAGCTCCAACCCTTCATTCCTCACCTGCAAAGATCTCTCTCACTAGCCTATCACTCTTCCTTCTCTCACTTGCTCCCTGACCAACATGTGATAGGCCTCCACTTAGGTTAGGCCACATTGACTACAGGTTAGGTCCCAAGTTTGGTTAACTTTAACCATAGTTTCCCCTAATCATGGTTATCTCTGAAGTGCCATGTCATCATGTCTAACTAACCATGGTTAGGTTTGACTAAAACTTGCCTAGGTCCAACCAACCATATCATCACCGCCACCTCACCTAACACATGGCATTGCTAGCCCACAGTGCCACCTCTGCATCTGTGTCTCATAGGCACACTACATGTGACCACCCAAGGACACATCATGAGTGTATCCACATCATCATCTTGGGCCCTCTTGTGCTCAAAATTTTGCCATTCTTCGTGGGAGTATATTTTGATCTAGGTGAGATTTGGAGACGATTCAAAATCCTAACTCGCTCGCCAGCTTGTGCTCTACGCATGTATCACATCCGTTTTAACATTTGGGATTTTAGTTTGCAGTATTTGCAGAAACCTCTTCATTAGCACCACTCCTGATCAGATCGCATCCTCTCTGAACCCAGCACAAACCAAATGAAGATAAATTCTATTTTGTTTCTTTTTCATATCGTTTGACTAGTTATAGGACTAGCTACCTTAGAGGAGATAATTTGCAAAAGCCAATCTGAAGCCCTGCCTAAAAATTCCCGATTAGTTCTCGAACGATGTCAGTCCATCATTGGCATTCATCTCACACATATCGACACCTGTTCTATTCTTTGACAGAGGGTAGATTCACTCTTGTTGAGTCACTTGGCATTTTGGGTTCTTGATTCAGAACACTTGTACCTTTGCATGCACATGCCATGTTGTAAAGTCACTAGTTGACTATTTTTGGCATTCGTATCTCCACGACTTCTACAAGCCTTGTAAAGCCTCTGGCTATTACTGGCACATGGTTGCTATTTGTATACAGATTTTTCTTCTTGGTGCACCATGGCAAAATCACATGATGATGTCATATTTCTTTGTTAGAGTAGCAAGCTCAATGATAACAACTATGGAAATTGGAAGTACAAAATGCTCAACATTTTTTCAGCTAAAGAACTTGTGGGACATTATCACTAAAGATGAAAAGAGACTAGATCATACCTCGACAACTATTACCACAAATCATCTACTACGCTCAAGAAACAACAGAAAGAGTGGGATACCAAGGCTCGACTTGACTTGAATATCATCAAATTCAATATAAAAGATATGATGATCCCTCTTCTTCGTGGGGGAAGACCTCAATTGTACTTGCTTGGAAAGATTTGGAAAGGAGGTATAATGCCAACAACATGCCATGTATTCTCTTGTTGGAGGATCAACTGACCAACAATCCAATGCTTTCAATTTAATTAGGTCTTGACTTCTTACCCAGATTGAAGTACCTTGGAAATCAGCTCACATGACTCGGACACGAGGTCAAGCAAGAAATACTAGTCCAGCTTGCCATCAATGGCCTTGGATCACATTATGGGCAGTTTGTGACTACGTTAATCACTCGAGATGCTCCTCCAACATTTCAACTCATGTCAGACATGCTCATGCTGGAGCAACTGAGATGTGGTCTCAAAACAAATTCTAAGAATCATGATACTTCCTTCACAGCAAGAAGAGGTGCAAGAGGGTCATACAGAGGAAAAGGCAAGAATTTTGGATGCTCTGGCAACAATCAAGGTAGAGGTCAGTACCATGGCAGACAGTCTCCATCTTCATTAACTCAGAGTCATGGTCCTCCCGCTTAGAAGGGGACATGGAATCCCAAAGGTAGAGGTAACTTTGGAAGAGGAGGAAATCAAGGAAGTACTCCTAGATGCAAGGTAAATTGCAGCTATTATGGCATTCCAAGCCGTTGGGAACCAGAATGTAGAAAGAAACAAAGGGATTTAGGGAATGCCGGCCAGTCAAATATGCCTCACAACCCTCATCAAGGCAATCACCATCAACAACAATCTGCTCACTGTGTCTATGATGGAGACAACCCTAAGGGCTATCAACATAAAGTTCTCATATCACAGTCTACTTCTCAAACAGAGAAGGATGAGGACACATGGTGGTTTGACTCTGGTGCGAAGCAATCACATGACACCTATGAAACAATGACCTTCTCTGATCTCCGTTCCACAACTGGAACCCAAAATAGAACATCATGATGGGGGATGACACACCCCACAAAATCAAAGGGATCAGTAGCATACCCTTGCACAACACCACAAGGAGCATTGGAGATACGTTATATATCCCCACAATGGCAAAGAACCTTCTCTCTGTTGGACAGATGACTGAGAGATATGGAAGACGTCTTCAACAAGTATGGATGCACTGTGAGAGAGCTCAAGAGTCTCGAACCTATCATTGCTCAGGGTGTCAAGAGTGGAAGAATGTTCAAGCTTTCTTATGCCATTATGATCCAGAGAGCCCTACTCAGCTCATTATAAGAATCAGGATGCTTATTGAGTACATTGTGGCACAAGAGGTATGGTCACCTCAACTTCAAAAGAATTGTAGCCCTAAAAAAGATAAACATGGTATAGGGGCTTCCACAATTTTGTACTTTCAAAAAGATGTATGTGAGGCTTGTTGCATGGGTAAGCAACACAGACATCCCTTTCCAACATCTTCGACTCGAAGCATAGATGTTCTTTAGATCATTCATTCAGATTTATGAGGTCTGCCTACTATACCATCTCTTGGCAAGGCTTTGTACTTCGTGATCTTCATTGATGATTACTCATAGAAGAATAATGAGAGAGGGAGAGAGAGGAATGCACTTAAGATTTGATTCCCTCAGCATCTCTTGAAGCTTCTTAAATTGCTCAAAAACATCAACATGGGCCGTTTCCAAGACTTCCACTCTAGTTTGGGAATCTCTCACGATGACAGATTGCTTTTCAAAACTTTCAAAATCCACTACAAGCTCGTGCACAACCCTATTGTAATCTTGTTGCAGGGTCTTGTAGCTTACTCTTTGAACTTCCTTTGGTGAGTTGTTTCTGTTATTGTTTTTCTCTTTTGATAAATTTAAAAGTTATTTGGCTGCATGATGCAGAATGAAACCTAATGTGAGGCATATAAAAGGACATCGATTCACCTCTGCTATAGAGAACATTTCAATTGGATATTGGTCTATTGATGGCAAGAAAAGCATAGGTCATATCAATTTCTCAAGTCTATTACTTACACTTTAGACATTTTATTATTCCGACTGTAGCAAAGAAGCTCAGGCATGTGACAATGGATAAGAGTAGGGAGACAGTAAATCCTTACTAGAAACCACAACTCCTCATTGATCAACTCATAATCTATTCTCGAATGGGAATGAGTGGATAGTTGATCTATTTGCAAGTTCGGGCACAGTGACAGCATGTGCCTTGAAAAAGGGTCAAAATGTAATTGGAATTGAGAAAGATCCTATTGAACATGGTTACATAAAGAAGAGAGTGACTGCAATTCACCACGTGCCTGATGAGCATCAAGAGCTTGGATTGAAAAGTGGAAAGTTTGACGTAGATTTAGCGGTAGCCTCCTCACGTGAGCCCCAACCTGATCCACAGATATTAAAGCGTGGTTTTAGGGAGGCAAGCAAGCTACCTAACACTTGGGAGAAGGAGATTGAGAAAGAGAATGTTTTTGAGAAACCTGTACAACAAGCCTAGACTGCACAAACTCATTTAGGTGCTACATATGGCAATATTGAGTAGACTTTAGTCGCGGATTTGTGTAAATAGTTTTAAGAATATGCATGGTTTGAATAAATAAGTGTTCCCAAGACATTTGAAAAACCCTATGCTTCACACATTTTAGCAAAGTTAAATTTGAACAATAATAATGAGGTCATGCTACTATGCGTAATAGCCTAAGTTGTATCATGTTGTTTTCAAAAGACAAGACAAGGTCAAAGAAAAGAAAAAGCAAGTGCAGTTCTCGATATTTCAAAAAAGATTGATATTATGTGACGTAGTCGAGTCCTTACTAATTTGTGGACACAGTGTACAAAAAATGCTTAAATTTAAGAAGTCTTAAAAATTTGACTACGCAAAATTAAACCCTTTTTAGAAAAAATTGTATTTTTATAAAATTTTGAGGGAATCGTAAAACGGGTTTCAATGTTCTGTACCCAAAATAGATGTTACACTATTATTTGATTCAAGTGAGCTCGCTCCCGCCTAGGCACAAATGCCATGTTGCATATTGCTCACACATATGTTGTTGGGTAGGATATTTTCGTGAATTGCCAGTTTCCTCCTCTCTACCCGTCTCTGACCAAAAACCTGCAATAGGCCTACAGTCAAGAAACTTGCAAAAGAATTGGCGGCATCAACACTGGCCTTGAAGTGCCCATTAGGAGACTCCACTTCCTGTCTCTTGTAGTGCACTGCAATGCCACATTGTGGCACCTAGATTAATAGGGCAGCTCATGGGAATGATCGTGCATAAAGAAAAATCGCCACATGGTGGCATTTTTTCCCATGTGGCAATGAGGTCTTAGCTGGTGTGTCCTTCGAGTAATGACCTTGACGACTACGGATAGATCGCAATTCATTAATCACTTTGCTTATTGGACATTGTAAAAATTAGGGACACATGCTTGTCGGAAGTTGGCCGAAAGTTATTGGAGTTATGGGCATGCAATTCGGTCAGATTAAGTAGAGAAGAATTGACTATATTTTGCGGGAAGAATAACAGGTGGCAGCAAATCATTTGAAATCAGAGATGGTCTTCCATTGAAGTCCATTTGCATGGGTTAGCCAGCCGATTGAAGTCTATTTGCTTTTGCGGTGACCCCCATCCAACACATCAGCATTTCTTTGCCGAAATTCCTCATATGGCAGTCATGTTCCCACGGTGAGCGAAAGAAAGAGCGATTGGGCACATGTTGCACATCCTTTCACTTCCATTTCAAGGGTCAGGGGCACATGTCTGCCTCAAATATGCTAGACCCTGTGGGATAGAGAGTTTTATGGAGTTGATGGCAGCTTATCATTGATTGCAAGGTCCTTGCTTGCACTTACTAGCATGTGCAGTTTGTCGATTGCAAGGGTCACGTTGTGCCGGATAGCTGCACGATCCTTGCTTGCACGTACTAGCACTATTTGCTTGAACTTACTAGCCTACAGAGTCCAATTGCAAGGGTGAGGGTGCAAGGTTTGGCATTAGCATTGCCTTATTAATAGGTTTGCCACATGAGCCCCAAGGGCTTGCAAAATGCCGAGGTGAGAGTGTGTGTCGGCTGGCGATAGTTCGAGTTGTGTTAGAGTACATTCCCACGTATCGCCAAACCAACAAAAATGCTGGAAAATGCCAACGTCTACTTCGTTCCCACGAAATGTCCCATAAATGTGGGGCCAAAACATAGCGCTCCAATGCTCCGTTGGAGACGGAATCTTTCAATCTCCAAGCGTATGCTTGGCAGACATCCCCAAGCCTTCTTCCTAAGCTGTGTTGGGTCCCACGATATGCCTACGCCTGCTACGGTTGTGGCATTTCCGTTGGCTTGAGCATACGTGGGAATGTGCTCTTAAAGAGCTGAGAGCTCAGCATGATGACGGCTACGACGTCTTGCGTGTAAACGAATGCTCTACCCTCTCGACCCATAATTTGATAGTTTTTTAAATTTCAACGATTTAAACTCGCTACAGGATCGAGCTGCAGCTCGCCAATTTCTCTCTAATTCGTCTCTGAACGTCGCCGTCGTTCACTTGCAGCTTATTATTAATTCTCTTTCCGTGGCGTTGATCTCTTTGGCCAACAAATTTACACTCCCGCTTCGACACGCCTTGCAACCCGCCTTCTCTTGCACGTCTAGAGACATACAATTCAGCTTTCCGCGGCTGGAGAGCTACGTGCACGGCTGAACGTTCAACAGCCTACGATAAGACATGAAAACTGTGTTGATTACCCCTCCAAAACACAAATTGTTTATAGCGCTCGGGCAGTCTTTTCTTTGGATCCATGACCCTCGAGCTGTCCCCATGGCTCCCACTCTCTCATCATCCCTCCGGGGCTTTTTTATTCATTTGCAGAATCCGTCCTCGTGTCCCCCTTTTACAATGCGTATTCCAATGACCTTAGATTCTTCTTCATGCCAATTTCCAGCCACCATATAGTTTCCAAATGCAGGCTGGCGATCCTCAGGTGCCTTTTGTCTTGGGTCGGTGCAGGGCCCATCTTCCCGCATCACGCTTCTTTTTTCTTCAGAAACCGTGTAAAAGGATCGAAGTTCATCGAACTCAGCACGCGCAAATTCTTACAAGTTACTCACGGACTGACACAAGTAGTTTCGAATGCTATTCCTGGGAGTGGAATAGATCTTCAATGGTTCAATAATTTGACCAAAACTCCTGTATACTTCGTTCGAGCGACAGATCTTGAATGATTCAATAAACTTTTCTAACTTTATTACCCCCACGGTCGAGGTGGATTCATGCATGCGTAAGAAAGGATAGGTGGCACTTGGGCAGGGAAGAATATTGGAGAACGCATGACTGCTATATGACGACGATATAATCTCTGCTCACGAATTTCAAATTGTCCGACAGCTGTGCCATGAAGTGGCCAGGAAGCTAGCTCCCAAATGCCTGGACTTGACAAATCGAAGAAGAACAAGTTCATCAGGTATTCCAGGAAAGTTCGGTGGAAACGGAATTGACTGTTACCAAATAACTGATGAATCTTCCCTTCGTAGAAGCCCTCCTCGGTGCCTTGACTGCCATCTCTCACAACCAAGGTCCGCCCACCTCCACTTTCGGTGCTTCCCACTTTTCCCTGCCTTATTTTAGTTCCCCTTCGCCATTCAATTCCTCCCGAGTAACTCTAAACTCATCTTTCTACCCAGAGCCTCGATGTTGAGAAACCTCCAGTGAAGGAATTGCTCCGTTGATTCCTTACCCAGTCTATAATGGCGGAGAGCTCCAAATCCGCCTTGCCCGTACCGAGGATCCGCGCCTTGGCTCAGATTTTCCGCTCTGGCTACAGGAATCGCAAGATCCAGAAGGCCGTCCGCGATGCGAAAATGACGGTGCTGTGTGGATTGATCACGTTTGTTGTGCTTCGAAGCTGTGTAGGAGGAGGCCAATTCAGAACACCTATGGACGATTTTGAGGACATTCAACGAGGGCAAAGGCATTTCTATCGCGCCCTGACACAGATGCGGGAGAGCATGAGCGACAATGTAAAGGCTGCAATCGAAAGTAAAGGGCACTTGAAAGGTGCGACAGCAGCGCTACTTGCCACAGAGAAGAATCATAGCTCTGCTGATCTCTCTCCTGGCAAAGTTTATACAAGATTGGGATTGAAGGTTGGCGGTTGGCATCGACAACCGTCGAATCTGTCCGTCGCTCGGAAGGCAGCCAGTAGCCTCGTGAATAGTAGCAATACCCAAATTCTCCTTGTCACGGTGTCTCCACCGGAGGCTTGCCGAAATCCGGAGGGAGACCATTACCATCTGAAATCTGTCAAAAACAAAATGGACTATTGCCGCCTTCACGGCATTGAAATGTTCCACAACATGGCACACTTCGAGCCCCAACTGTCTGAAGGATTCTGGGCTGTTTTGCCCTCCATCCGAGAGGTCATGCTTTCTCGACCGAAAGGGGAATGGATCTGGTGGATGGCTAACGAAGCCCTTTTAACAAATATGTCATTCGAGCTTCCAATTGAGAAGTATGCGGACTACAATCTCGTGCTTCATGGTTGGGATGAGCTCGTGTACACGAGGCCCCGTCAGGGCAGGGGAGGACTGAGCATGGGAAGCTTTCTAATCAGAAATTGTCGTTGGTCATTAGATTTGCTGGAAGCGTGGGCAGCGATGGGAAGCAAGGGAATCGATATTCATGAGGAACCATTGCCGGGGACACTGGAACAGAGGTCATCAATTAGGCTCGAAGCGGAAGAGCAATCCGCGTTGAGCCTATATCTGTTGATCACAGAGAGAACATCGAAGTGGCGCAATAAGGTGTTCTTGGAGAGCTCTTGCAGCATGCACGGCAACTGGAAGGTGGTGATCAACGGAAATGTGAGGCATCAATGGCCTCTAGTCACCCATTTCAAAGGCTGCAAGCCTTGCGGTGGAGCTCGCAGAGATGCAGCCCAGCTTCCATGCATGCGTGATCTGCAGCGAGCCTTCAACTTCGCAGATAATCAGATTCTGAAGCTCTATGGCTTCCGGCATGCGACCTTGGAGTCGATCAAAGTAGAGCGCTTGCATCGTAGATCAATCAACGACACCATTAAGGTGATCTCAGGTAAGGATTGATTTGTGTAAGAGATACGCTTTCTTTCCTAGAATGAATCGATCCACCCGGAAGTTGATTAGCCCGAAGAAGGTGGATGCTTTCGACCGATTCATACATCTCCGTAGCTACTGTTTGAATTACTGCAAAGTGGGCACGACGTAGTGATCTAACAGCAGCTACTGTTGTGCAATTATCATACCGATCCGACCAGCAACTAGTACTATCGTAGTGGCAATGAATCGGTAGAGTCTTGTTCGTTAAATTTGTCAAACCCCTGATTATCGTCCGGTTGCCATATTAGCAGTAGCAATGCTTCAACGCAGCTTACTGGTAATTGTAATGCCAATCGCTGTAATTATCATGAGCGCAACTCCTTGATTATTTTGACACCGAAGTGATCAGAAGCTATGCATTTCCTATAGCAGATGATTATTGATATAGTGCTAATATGCAGATTATATCGGATTACAGATCAACAGATTGCGCAGGACTCATATGCAGACTGTAATGCCATTAACTTAACAACGTAAGTCTGTTTGTCGATATAACAGTAGCTGATGCTGTACTTAGTTGCAATGAATCGTTACAATGTTAGTTAAATTCGCGCGATTCCCTGAATATTATTCGGTTGCCGTAGAAGTAGCGCTCATGTTCAATATCATTGTATCTTACTAATAATTGTAGTGCCATTTAAAAGCATCGCTATAATTATGCGCGCAACTCCCTGGTTAGTTTGACATCGAAGCCATCAAAAGCTATGCACTTGCTACAAGAGAGAGGTATTCTCATATATTCCACAAAAGAGTATCTTACATACAGCTCAGACAATTTCTTACATACGGCTCAGACAAAAGACATCTCGCTCAAAATACTCAAGAGGCGGACTCTAGCGCTCTTCTCGGGCCAACTGGCCACTAGCATTTCACTTAGATCCCTATGTCAACTACTGCTTGTTTACAATTGAGAGAGAAGATAACCGAACTGCTAACAGATGCCTCATAACAGGCAGACCAGATTTTGTGAAGTGTGGCGTATCTTATCACCTCCCACAAAGTGGCTCTATCTGGACCAAGGTCTGCGCCAAAGATAGCTGCTCCTTTTGAAATGAACTGCATGCCCAAGGTTTTGGCACACCTCCCTCGCAAGATTCCCCATAGATTCCGGACCCAGGGGCATCCCCAGAAAAGGTGGGAAAGTGATTCTGCTGCGCATTTGCAAAGCTTGCATCTGTCATCCACACGGAGCCACGGTACGTGACTGCCAATGGGGAAATGCGCTCCGCATATTCTCCACAGAAAGTAGTTAATCTTATTATAGGGCATTGATTTCCATAGCCTCGCAAATCTGCCACTCCACATGGCCTCAGTATCATCTCTAAGCCATCGGTCATTAAGCTTTAGATACCAACCCTCCTTGTATGCGAGGAGATTATCGAACGCCTTAGGTGACAACTTAGTTAGGGGGATATCAGCACCCCGCACCCACTCCTCTTGGACAGAGTTAACCGAAGGGTGGGGCTTGGTGGGCCAATCGACGGGAATCCTGAGTAATATGCCATTGATAACAGCCATTTCCTCCTGGGATAGCAAGAGATCTGCTTCAATCTGGTAAGGGGACCACCAGCTGCATGTCTGTGCATCCCATAGGTCTTCCCAAGTGAGTATTCCTTTGGCACCAATCAGTCCTGCCATCCTCTCGTTACCTAATGCAAATTTGCTGCCATCCAGCCAAGCCACTTGCCACCAAATGGAAAGCTTCAAGGAGAAGTCCCTTATCCATGCAGGGCGCCCTCTCCAGGAGAGCAGTACTAATCCTTCCTTCCAGGCTGCCATAAGTCTGTTGAAGAAACTCCCTTTCAGACATAGGGGGACGACTGAGAAGACTTTAGTCCACATATCCAGATTACTGAAGTGTTTCACCTTAGCATTGCGAATAGCATATTCAAGAAATACGGTCCAGGTTCCTTGGAGTCCAGGAATTGGGTCCACAATTTCATCAGGAATGAGATTGCTCTGCGCTTCAAGTTTGGGACTCCGAAGCCACCCAATCTTTTTGGCGTGCACAGAATTGACCAGGAGATCCATTTCCATTTGGTTCTCTTCCATATGAAGGCTCTCAAGCTTTTTTCGATTAGGAGGATGTGGCTTTTATAGAATGCACAAATGGAAAGAATGTAGAACGAGGCAGGTGCCAGAATATGCTTGACCACCGTGCATCTGCCTAACAGACTTAGCAGGACCTTTGCCCATGCGTCTATTTTGGCATAAAATTTGGGCCACCACCACAAGAATCGTTGTCTGATTGTGATTCTAGCCCCTACATGGACTCCCAGATGTCGAATAACCTGTCCCCTAGGAATCCATTTTAGGCTTGTAGCTTTTATCCATTCAGTTGGGTCACTCCTTGAGACAAACAGAGCTTGGGATTTGTCCCATTGGATTCTTGAGCTTGAGGTAGAGCAATGCAATTCAAACAGACTTAGGACTAAGTTCAGTTGGTCAGGGTTAGCCTTGCAGATCGTGTTGGAGTCATCAGCAAACAGTTGAGTGAAGAGAGGAGTGTTGGATCCTGGAAGTCTCATGGGATCTAGGGAACCCCTTGCAATGAGCTTGCGGAACAAAGCGAGCAATGGTTCTGTAATCAGAGCAAACAACAATGGTGCCAAGGGGCATCCCTGTCTGATAGACCTCCTGAGCTCAAACGACCCTACCTTAGTTCCGTTGATGCAGATGGAGGTTGAAGCATTGGCTAGAAGTGCCTTTACTAGTGCGAGAAACTTGTCTCCAAATCCCATTGTTTGCATGACTGCCAGGATGTAGCCCCATTCCACCCAGTCATATGCTTTATCGAAATCGATATTAAGTAGAATAATCTCTTCTTTCTGCATCTAGGTGTGTTCCAGAGCAGCAATGACATTCAGCTCATTATCATGGATGTGCCTTCCCTTGACAAAACCATATTGTTGATTAGAGACCACTTCAGGTATCAGATATGTGATTCTTGTAGTGACCATTTTGGCAATGATTTTGTAGGAGACATTTAGAAGTGATAGAGGCCTCCAGTCACCAAATCTTTCCGCTGGAAATCTCTTGGGAATGAGTCTGATGAGTCCCTTATTGACATTTGGAGAGAGGGATTCCCTAACCCATATCTCGTTAGCCATCCTCACAAAGTCGCCTCTGAGAGTGCCCCATAATGCCTGATAAAATTTGACCGTTAGTCCATCCCTCAAGTGCCTCCTGCTAGGCGAGACAACATACTTATAATTAATCTAGTGCTGTGGAGATACTTATATCGTCGGACATATAATTAATCTAATGCTGTGTAGATTATATCCTATTACAGATAGAGCTCTTCTGCAGATTGTAATGCGATAGTATAACCATCCTAACACAAGAACATAAAATTAACTCACCAACTATCTTACTTGGGGATTTCAACATTGACATGATGGAAAAAACAACACAGACAATGGAACTAGAAAGTATGATGAGCAAACTAAACTTCAAATTGAAATTGAATGAACCAACAACTATTTATGATTCTCAATTGGATCACATATGGAGCAACATTGATAACCCTAACATACAAACAGATTCCCAATTGGACCACATATGGAGCAACATCGATAACCCTAACATACAAACAGACACATCTTTCGTATATTGGACTGACCATTCCATCACATACATGTACACATACGGAACATAAGCAATGGAGGAGAATATCCCCATAATACTAAACGAAATCCATATCTAAAACTCACAAACAATACAAAACTCAATAAACTAGGGTGCAGTAGGTCACCTAAGGGGAAAGACGGAATGAATTACGAAATTTATAATAAGTCGATCTAAATTAACAATGTTTTAAATTGGAATGAAAAAAGTAAGCTGAGAATATCAAAATTGTATGCTTTATGCTTTTTTGCATTAAAAAAGCAAAGATATGCTTTCACCCACGAGTTTTCATGATATTTGAATAAAACCTTCATGATTGACATTAATTAAAATCAATTTAAAGGCTCATCATTGTAAGGGCTAAAATCAATTTAGGTGTTCATATTCATTACACTTGATTCAAGGAGATGGAAGAAAATCGAATAATATGATTTTTGTTAAGTTTTGAAAGTCAAGAAAAGGAAATACCTTACTATAAACTAAGCAGGCAATAGTAGGTCCGAGTGTGTTTAAGCGTTCACATCTTGCAAGTACCTCAACACAGAAACAGATAAGAATTTAAAATATGCAAGAGCAAAAGTCAACAAACAAGGTGAATTCAAAACATATATATAGATATATATAATATAGTTTATATAACCACACGGTGTGTGGGTGGGGAGGCAACGCGCTTCCTTCCCCAAAGAGATATAATCCGAGGAAACGGGCCCTTCCTCATGCATCGAGATTGGAATCGCCAAGAATATTAGCGCCAAGATTGAGTATCGTGAATATGTAAGAGACTGACACATTACCTAAATCTCAATGGGCGTGTTTGTCTTCAAAGTTGAACATCTAAATTCGTATACGCACCAAGTATGTACGTCTGCTTCACTTTCTAGAAAGATGCAAAAAACACATTTGGAAATGGAAATAGTATTAAATACCGTATATTGAACAACAAATCATTAGTCTAGCTTTTATCAAATTTATATATATAAATTGGTACATGTAGTGTTGGAATGTAAACGACATTTCCGAGGCAAGGTCATAAACATATGTGTCTCTCAATCAAAATCCCCAAATCTGATATGAACTAATCTCTCTTGAGTCTCCAGACTGTTCCTTGACAGAGTGTCTTCCTCAATCACGTCATCTCTATTGGAATTCTCTACCTTACCTCCTCAATCTACAACCACTTGTCCCCAACCTTTTTTCCTTTAGTCTCTCTTTCTTCCATAAAATCGATGGCATACTCATCAATGGCAAGTTCTCTTTTTCTTCCTGCCTGATTTCAAAGCTTTTGGAGTGATGCTGCTTCCCGACACAAAGTAAGCAATATCAAATTTGACCATGCCACCTTCTTCCACCATGTCTTGGTGAGAGACGACATCTATAGTATCCTATTACTGCCTGTTTTTGGCTCTTGGGGCCATTCGCGAAGCTATGGTCGATGCCTATGATGCACTAAATTTTGAAACTGCAATGCAACTCTTGCATCTCCAGTGATCGATTTAAGTGTAGAGGCTTACCCCTTGCAGCGTCTTAGATGATAGATTTGTACCTTGGTAGAACGCAATGCTTCTGAGAGCACCATGACCACGTTTCACGAAGAATTGCACGAGCTTCAAAACAAAGGAATTCGCATCTTCCCAATTTGAGTCTCGTGCGGAGAGATGACAAAGTAGATGCTCCAGGTATGCTATTCGACCACAACAAGACGAAAAGCAAACCAACATAGCGCTGTAAGGAGATAGAGCAAGTTGCAAAACACTGGGTGCATGGCAACACAACTCTCGTAATCATTGGAAATCTTGTGTTAATGATCACCTGCTGTGATGAGTTGAAGCACAGGTACTTTTGTACTGCCTTTTGTGGGGGTCTCCTGTCACAGTTGTTATAATATGTGACCTCCGTTCTTGAAAGTATGGGTATTACCTTCCCCTCTTTGGTGTCTATCAACAAAGATGGCATTAGAAGTGCCACTTCATTATCTCTTATAGGCCTGAAAGCCTGGATCCGTTTAATCCGTTTGATACTGAAGAGGTCGTAACACAAAGCTGACGCATCAATCTCCAATAAGGGCCATAAGGAGCGAAACCAATGTCTATGCTGCCAAATGCACAATATATGCTCGCTGCTATTCGTGGCGGAGAGGCAAAGGCAAGGTCGTTTTTGAAACTCACCCTGCGTAATGATTTGTTCAGCTTGGTGAAAAACACCTGGTACATGCAAGGCAGCTGCTGTCCAAAGCTAAGAGCCTATGGACATCTACTCGGCGCTAAGTCTTCTCGACACTGCCCTTAAGCTCACTGGCCATATCAGCGGGGTAGAAGCAACTATACAAGGGACGGAACCCAAGCGAAGGCTCATCAAAGGGCGATGGACTTGGGAGAGTCTATGGAGGGAGTGGTGTGGAAGGTTTCCGAGCAAGTGGAGGTGCCGAGCTCTCTCTGCTCAGCAAACATCGTCCTAATCATCTCTGTATCAATCATTTCTACATCAATCCTCAAGCTTTTTGGCTGAGGCATTTTCGGCAAGTTCGTTAATTTGACTGGCTGGGGAAAGGGCGGGAGCGAGCAACTGAGCAGGAAGAGGGGAAGTGAGGAATTTGGGTGGTATTGATTAGGAGGAAGCTTACCTCCAATTGGGATGAGGGAAAACTCGGCGATTTTGGGAGGAGAGCAATGGAGAGGGCCGAAATTTTCATGATTCACAGAGTCTAAGTGAGTTTGCTGACATTTTCTCTTCCACAGGGTTCGCTCAATGATTACGATAGTCTTGTGGCAGCGATCAAGTTGGAACCATAAAGGTAACGTGACGTCCACGCGGATTGATTAGAGAGCTACTTTGCGTAATTTATTTTGGCAAGAAGCCTGATTCCGCCTGATCCCGGTGCCTTTTTCGTGTGTGATTTACTCCTTTTAGCGCTTCTTCCCGTCGGAATTCGGCAACGATGTCGGCTGCGCGAAAGGGCTGTTCATCTTGGCGATGGAGGAGGAGAAAGTGTCCTTGGCCTGGCCTGACTTTTCAGGCTCTTTCGAAAAAAGAAAACCATGCCCCAAAATAAAGCACAAATCATTCGATAAATCTAAAGCTTTTCCTTTCTCATGAGAAAAGCATCACAAATTTGGAAGAATGCTTGTGGCCTTTGAGATCATCCAAGATCAAGGGCTTAGAATTGAACACTTACAAATTTGGAAGAATGCTTATGGTCGTTGATATCATCCAAGATCAAGGGCTTAGAATTGAACACTTGGTGCAAGGAGGCTGCCTACCGTAAATAAAAAGCATTTGCAAAAGTAGAGAATCACGACCGAACGTGAGAATGACGATTAGAAGCATTCTTGATATACCACCTTCTTCTTGCTGCTGTCGCTTCTTGATACACCACCTACTTCTTGCTGCTGCTTCTTCTTCCTCATCGCTCGTCCTTATATCTTCTCGCCATGGGCCTCCTCTCCAATCGCATCCCTCCTGAGCTCCTTCTCCCTGGCGACCATGTCTACTCTTGGTGTGCCGCTTACACCTTTGCTCATCACGGTCAGTCCTCCCCACGAATCAACTTCTTTTCTTGTGTTGCTCTCGTGTGATCACTTGCTCAGCTACAACCTCATGTCCTCTCGAGCTTCCATCGTTAGCGATACCCGTGCTGAAGCTATGTCCTGACACTACATTGTTGACTAGAGTCTTTCAATTATTCCAGATGGCTTGATTTTGTACTGCATGTTGACACGTACTGGTTACATAGTTGTGTGTTAAATATTCCACAATGCTTGAGCTGTCTCCGAATCAAATCTTGTCTTTGGTCTTTTGTCTCTGTTCCAATGTCACGAAGCCGGACGGCCAGGTTGTAACGCCATGCAATAATAACATGAGAATTATGCATTCTGATATTCATCAGGTGAAAATCCATCCAATCGTCAAAATTTGTCTCTGAATTCGTAAAGAGGGGTCACCTCCATCACACCTATGCCAAATGCAACTATTGTAACAATAACTCCCACATTGTAACTCCTGTTTGCTACATCCGGTTTTCATTTTTATAGTGTGCAGTTACTATAGACAGAGATAGAGAAGACTCCGCTGTAGTTGAGATTCTCTGGGAAGTATTAGCAGTGTAGGCATTCAAGGCTTTGAAGTGCCAGCTTTGGTTGACTCTTTACCGACTATTTATCTTGCTTAGCCACTTTTACTCAGGTATCTATGTCGGTGATGGCAAGGTGATACACTTTACGAGAGGTAAGTGTGAGGAGCTTGGTGCTGCGAGCTTCTATGATCAAGTTTTGAGGGTTTCTAGTGTTGGGAGCTTTTGTGATCAAGCTTTAAGGGTTTCAAGTTCATGTGCTTCATCTCGACTTCCTTGTCAAAATTGTGGCTTGAACGAAGACAGCAAGGGGGTTATCATATCTTGCTTGGATTGCTTCTTGTGTGGAGGGAATCTCTACCGATTTGATTACGGAACATCTATAGCTGGCTTTCTGGCAAAAGTTCAGGGTGGCACTTGTACACTTGCAAAAGAAGATCCACCAGAAGAGGTCGTTTTTCGTGCAAAATATCTTCTAGAGAAAGGGTTTGGCTGTTATAGTATATTTCAGAACAATTGTAATGTACTGCAAAACAGGTCTCCTTGTAAAGAAGGGGAGCATTGTGGGAAGAAGTGGACAAGCATCGTCGTTTTTATATGGAACGATTGCACTTTTCACTCTTACGGATAAATCGATTCCACTATGGAGACACGTTGCATGTGAAACAATAGGTTACGTTAGCCATAGATATCATGCAGATGTTGGGGTTCGCAAGGATGTTGTCATGATCAGCGCGTGGATGAATTGTGAGCGCCCATTTGGATACAACTCTAGTTAGATCTTTCTCCCATTTTTCTTTTCCCATGGCTTGCTCAAAAGAAGTGGGTTCTGGTTCATGTATCACTTTGACCATATAGGCATAGTGAATGGCTGTAAATCCATCATATTTCAGCCTATCCACAGGATAGCTAGCTCTGGTAGACCTGTGCAAAATAGGCTCACTACTAGGTGCTCTCAAAACATCCCTTGTCTTCTTTACTCCAGGTGTAACAACAGAAGGAATACCCAACTCATCATCAAGGCTCTGTTCTGAGCCATTGAATTCACCATCCACATAAGAGTGACCTACATTCACATCAACCATGGGCTGATCTACTTCCTCTTTTTCTTTTTGTGATACTTGTATACCACTATTTGCATTGCTTTGAGGAGATCCTCCTGATCTTAATTTGCCTATCCATGGCGAAGTATGTGAACCACTGCTAGAGGACACTACAGGTCCACTAATATTTTGTGATTGCTGCTGTGAATTCTATGCAGCATTACCATTTTGTGCATCGACATCATCAATCACATTTATTAGTTTATACCACCTGCTCATCGCATTAAAAACAACATCTCTGCTCACTATAAACTTACGAGTAAAAGGGTTATACCATCTATATCCTTTCTGCTGCAGAGAATAACCAATAAAGATGCACTTCTCAGCTTTTGGATCCAACTTGGATTTCAACTCATCTGGCACATGAAGATAGGCAATGCAACCAAAAACTTTCAAATGAGAAATATTTGGTTTCCTACTAGCATACCTCTCCTTTGGCGTCATGCCATGTATTGCTGCAGTGGGAGTCCTGTTCATTATGTAGACTGCTGTAGCAACTACTTCAGCCCAATAATAATATGGCAGTTCTTTTTCGTTGAGCATGGCACGAGATACCTCTCTAATATGCCTGTTTTTCCTTTCTGCAAGTCCATTTTGTTGTGGGTATGAGTGCATGAATATTGTTGCTTTATGCCATGCTCCTGTAGGAAACTTGCAAACTCATTTGAGAGGTACGCTCCCCCTCCATTTGACCTTAGGCATTTTATTTGCAGGCCTGTTTCTTTTTCAACCATAGCTTTAAAAGCTTTGAAATGCTCAAACACTTCACTTTTCTTTTTCATAAAATACACCCAAACTTTTCTACTGTAGTCATCAATAAAAGTGACAAAATAATGACAGCCTCCAATAGATGCAGCTTTAGTAGTCCACACATCAGAATGGATTAATTCCAATGGCCTCTTACTCTCTTGAACATGTCTAGGAAATGGTTTCCTTGCCTGTTTTCCAAATTGACAGGCTTCACATACCTTATGCATTTCTGCAACCTTGAACTTAGGAAATCTTGCAACAATATTTTGGGCATGCATTAATTTAAGTCGTCGTACATCAACATGACCAATATCTGCAACTACACTGGTCCCATGTGCAAACATTGTTGCACTCAATTCAGGTATGTTCGTATCCAATGTAGACATCCTGCCCTTCTTCTTCCCTTTTGCTATCAGGCGACCTTTATTTTTCATATCCTCAATAAAGCATCCATGAGGATTAAATCTAACTTGCAAGCCCTGCTCAACCATTTGACCAACAGAAACAAGGGTCTTGTGATATTTGGGACATGAAATACATCAGACAGGTATTTCTTTTTTCCATCCTACATAGACAAAGGAATTTTACCAATTTGCACAATAGGATGTGTAGTATCATCACCAGTCTCCATAAACCATGGTCTTTCCATTTTCCTTGCATCCTGCATCCATTCTACATGACCTATCATGTGGTTTGATGCACCTAAGTCAACATACCACACATCATTGCTTTCTTCTGCACTTGTCACAGAATTGGTCATGTGCTGCACCATAAACAGATGCTTATTTCTGTCATCACCCTGTCTACTAGAGGATGCATAATTTCCTTACTGCAATTTTCTAGTCATGATGTCATTTTACTTTTTATAGCAGTCTTTAACCATATGACCCATTTTACCATAGTAGTCAACATTGTTGTTTGCATTTTGGCCTCTCTACCATCCACCACGACCTCTTTGGCTCCCCCTGCCTCTAAAGTTATCACGTCCTCCTCCATAGGATTGGTTTTCTCTAATTTGCTGCATATTTTGATTTCTGCCACGGCCTCTAAATCGGCCTACTCTACCTCTGCCTCTACCTCTTCCAGCATTTGAGTAGAAGACAGCTTTTTTTGAAGTTCCTCCTGAAGAAGATGCACCACCATTTCTCTGCTCTTCAAAAATTAGAAGAGCAATCAACTCCTCAAAATCAAGAAAATTCTCACGAATGGCAATGGATGTTTGGAATTGTGCATAATCCTTTCCTAGACCATTCAAGGTCACAGAAACTAAATCATCATCTTCCACTGGCGACCCAATAGAAGCGAGTGACCTACAATCTTCTTCACCTTCATGTGGTAGTCATTGATGCTCATATTTTCTCTTTGCACATTATGCAACTCCTGCTTGAGCTACATTTTCGTGGCTTGCATGTTTGTGCTATACATTTTTGTCAAAGTATCCCACGCCTCCTTCGGCGTGCTTGCATCTTGTATATGCACAATCATAGAATCTGAAATACTAATAGACAGCCAGGACATAACTTTTCTGGCTCTCTCATGCTAGCCTTTAAATGCCCTTTAAATGCCTACAACTCCTATTGATTGGGAACATTAGGAATAACTGGTTCTTGTTCAGCTCTAGTAATGAACTCCCAATAGCCTTTTCCCTTAAGGAAATTCATCATTTTAAACTTCCATGCTTGGAAGTTGTTCTTGTCAAGCTTTTTAGTAAAAATATGTGAAAGAGCATCAGATGCCATTATAGAAGACTGCAAAATATTCTGTCACTGCACAAAAACACAACTTCTACCTCACAAGAGCAAATCTGCAAAACTGACGAAAGTGGTATTTGACCACATAGTAACTTCCTAGTGACAATTATGCATCAATAGGCAATAAGAATAATTATGTCACTCCCAATATCTCTGCACACAGGCATACAATGTAATTTCTGCGATAACTTTTCACCCACCTGCAGAAACGTGGTCACACAACAAAAGCAGGGCACTTTCCTGAATGCCTGCGGAAAACTTTGACCACCAAAATGGGGCCCGAAATGGCCTCGAATCAAACAAATAATTTCACGCATATACTGCCCGGTCACTGCACCGCGAAGGGCATCCCAATCTGAGATAGTGCACTCTTGCACTTTTTGGCTATGCTACCTGTAGAGATTTGCTCCCAAACTCGAAAAAAAAAGGAAAGCAACATTGATCCTCTTACTAGGATACCACGAACTTGGTTTGCTTTCTTGAGCTCCTTACCATGAACCGAGTTCTGATACCATGTGAAGAGAGTGGGAGAGAAGGAAGGAGATGAGAGTGCTCCCAACAGAAGCAAGAACGGAAGAGGGAGAGAGAGAGAAACAGAGAGCCACACAAGTTTTGGTGGGTGCAGAACCACCCTAATCTTCTTTTTCATTCATTTATATATGTATTAAAGTATTGTACATAACCGGGGTAAAGGCACAGTGACCTTTAACCCCCACAACCTCCCACTTAAAGGACAATGTGCCTTTAAGGGAGAACAACCAGTGAGCATACTATCCAATGCCCATCAATACACAACAATACTCAAACCGCTGACTAGGTAGACTCGTCGTCAGCATATCTGCAGGGTTATCATCTGTATGAACCTTGACAAGATCTATGTGCTTGTCCTCAAGTACCTCCCTGATGAAATGGTACCTGACCTCAATGTGTTTGGTTTTTGCATGAAAGACCGGATTCCGTGCTAGCTGAATAGCACTCATGGAATCACTATGCAATGTCGGTACACCTGTATGAATCCCCAAATCTCCCACTAGCTGATCAAGCCATATAGCCTCCTTGTAACCCTCTGTGGCTACAACATACTCAGCCTCTGTGGTAGACAAAGCAACACACTTCTGTGCGTGAGACATCCACGACACTGCACCACCTGCAAAGGTGAACACATAACCAGAAGTGGATCTCCTACTATCCATATGCCCTGCATAGTCTGAATCTGTATACCCAAGTACACGCATGTCTCCTTTACCAAAGCAGATGCACATCTCCTTGGTACCCTTCATGTACCTCATGATGCACTTAACTGCCTCCCAATGCCTCTTTCCTAGATTAGCCATATAACGGCTAACAACTCCCACTGCAAATGCAATATCTGGTCTAGCAGCTATCATAGCATACATAAGATTCCCAACTGTTGATGCATAAGGAACCTTGGCCATCATGGCCCTTTCCTCATTTGATTTGGGACTATCTGTATGACTCAGTTTCACATATGGAGGCAATGGAGTACTCACTGCCTTCCCCCCTCCATATTGAAATGCTGCAATACTTTTGTAACATACTCCTTCTGTGAAAGCCAAAGGAGTTTTCTACTCCGATCACGCATGATGTGCATACCAAGAATATGACCTGCAAGTCCCAAATCCTTCATATCAAAGGCCTCATGCAACTTGGCCTTTAATGCATCTAGCTCATAAGTATTCTTGCTAGCCAATAGCATATCATCCACATATAGTGCCAGGATTATCAGGCTATTATCCTTAGCCCTTTTAGTGTAGAGGCAGTGATCAATTTCACTCCTTCTAAAACCCTTGAATCGAATGAAAGCATCAAACTTCTGATACCATTCTCTAGGCGCTTGCTTAAGACCATAGAGACCTTTCTTCAGCTTGCAAACTAAATGTTCTTTGCCCTTTTCTTCAAAGCCTTCCGGCTGCACCATGTAAATTTCCTCATGCAGATCCCCATGCAAGAAATCTGTCTTGACATCCATCTGCATAAGCTCCATATCCTCTGATGCCACTAGTCCAAGCATGCATCTAAGTGTGGTCATCTTCACAACCGGAGAGAAAATCTCATCAAAGTCCACACTCTTCTCTTGCTTGAACCCTTTAGCGACCGTACCTAGGTACATCATCACCTGTGACCTTCATCTTGTAGACCCATTTACATGGCAATGCTTTCTTTCCATCCCGGGGGATTCACATGGGGGAACTTATGATATCACGTGAGTGTACAATAGGGGGGTTTTCTGAAATGAGGAATAAGCTTATACATTAGGGGTGGGGGCCCTTTTTGTTTTTTCCCAATATTGAATTTAAGCTAGGGGGCCCATGCCATATTTAAGAGGGGGGGACATAGTATAGGCTACCTTGGGTAACTAGTCCCAACAAGTTTGGTTTTGTGTATGGTTTTAAATAGTGACAAGAAAAGTAGTCTAAATTTCTTATTGTGTAATCTAAATTCTTGAGAAAGAACGTAGATTTAAGGAAAGGGGGGGACATAATAGAATTTTAGTGGTATCTTATAAGCTTAAATAGGGGTGTTTTATCATCCTACATGGATCTTAAATAGGGGGTTTTCTTGAAGTTCATGCACGCAGGTGACGTCCCCCTTTAATGAAGAGTGAATCCCCCGGGCTTTCCATGTGGCAAAGAAACCAAGTCCCAAGTCTTATTATTCATAAGTGAACTCATCTCTGATTGCATAGCATACTCCCACTTGCGTTGATCCTCGTGCATCATAGCCTCTCTGTAGCTCCCTACAATCAGTAAGCATCACATAGTCTACCCTGCAATCAATAAGCATCACATAGTCTACCCTGCAATCAGTAAGCATCATAGCTCCTTGCAATCAGTAAGCATCACATAGTCTACCCCTGGAACAAACCTATCAGGCTGTCTAGACACTCTAGATGATCTTCTCAAGGGCATTTCAGCTTGCTGTCCCACCTGCATATCAGCCACATTTGGCTCATCATTTCCACCAATAGATGATCCATCATCTACTCTTGATTGTATACCTGTGGGAGTATTTGGTGGTACCATTTCTTACACATTTGGTGCATGGACAACTTGCTGTCTATCAACATGTGCAGGTGGATTCACATCCTGGAAAGTGATTCTCCTCATTTCCACATCCCTCATGGGTGCCTTATGCATCTTCTTCTCATTGAAGACTACATCATGGCTGCGTATGATCTTCTTTGCTTCTGGATCCTAGAGATGATAGCCCATCTCTCCACTTTCACCATAACCCAGAAAGATGCATTTCTTAGACTTAGGATCTAGCTTCTTTCAAAGCTCTTTCGGCACATGTGCATATGCCTCACACCCAAATATGTGCAAATGAGAGTAAGAGGTCTTCTTGCCACTCCATGCCTCTAATACCACCATCCAAACTCTTACTAGGTGATCTATTGATCACATGCACTATAGTCTTCATTGCCCCAGCCCAAAAACCACTAGAAAGACTTGCATTGGAAAGCATGCATTGCAACCTTTCTTGAATGGTATGGTTCATCTTTTCTTTGCAACCAGATTTTGCTTTGGAGTACGAGGGGATGTGAGCTCCCTCTTAATCCCACGTGTATCATAGAAATGCTGAAAGTCATGAGAGAGATACTCTCCACCATTGTTAGTCCGTAGGTATTTAAGTGTTCTATCTGATTGATTTTCAACCAAGGCCAGCCATTTCTGAAATACATGGAACACATCACTCTTCCGAGCTATAGCATAAGCCCACACTTTCCTAGTTGCACATCAATGAATGTCACATAGTATTCAGCCCCGCCTAATGACCGTGTAGGCATGGGACCACATACGTCTAAATGCACCAAATCACGCTTTTCAAACTCTTTATTTCCCTTCTTTTATGGGCTGATTTAGTCTGCTTTCCATAGAGACAATGCTCACAAAATTCAAAATCAGAGAAACTCAAATGCGGTACATAACCCAAATGGCATAAGAGTTTCATTCCATTCTGGCTCATGTGCCCCAACCTACAATGCAACAAAGAAGTGCTTGGCTGCTCGGTTATTGCAACAACATGATCAAATACCCCTGATACATGTAAGGGATACAAAGTCCCACACTTGGCACCCCTAGTTAAAAGCATAGAGCCCTTCTGAATTTTCCAACTCTGAAAGCCAAAAGTGGTGTGAAAACCAGCATCATCTAGCTGACCCACTGAAATAAAACTCTTGGTCAACTTAGGCACATGTCTCACATGTTTCAAAATAAATACAGACCCATTTGCAAAAGAAAACTTTGTCACCTACTCCCACTATGTCACATGCATAGTCATTTCCAAGATGCACACAACCTGTCTTTCCACTGTCATAAGTGGAGAACCATTCCCTATGGGGAGTAACATGGAATGAAGCACCGGAATCCAAAATCCAATCTTGGGAATATGCATCATCTGAAGTGGTAAGCAACTCTGCAGATAAACTAGACATGAAGAGAACGTCATTGTCACTATCATGTGTGACTGCATTGATCTCCTCGATCTTCACTTTTCCTTTGTCCTCCCTTGGACTCTCTTCCTTTTGAATTGCACCCCAATTTGCATTCTTTTTCTTATCCTTTTACTCTCTTTTCAGCTTGTAGCAATCCTTTTTCACATGGCCCTTCTTGCCACAGTGGTAACACTCAATGTTCCGTGCCCTGGATTTGCTATGAGACTTCCCTCTTTCTTGGGATTTCCCCCTGAACTGTGATCTGCCCCTTTGCACATTTAAGGTTGCATCCTGCTTGTTGTCGTCCATAGACTTCCGTCTAATATCCTCGGCCAACAAGCTACCCACAACATCATTAAATTTCAGTACTCCACCAGGTGCAAAGTTACTAACAGCTGTACGGAAGGTATCCCATGAGGATGGCAATGAACATAAGAGAAATATTGCCTTAGTCTCCACATCAAAATTCATCTTCTGAGCCTGAAATTGGCTGAAAATAATATTGAATTCATTCAAGTGAGAAGCAATAGAGACCCCTTCCTTCATTTGCAGCTCAAACAACCTCTTCATGAGGTAAAATTTATTAGAGGCAGTTTCCTTCTCATAAGTGGCACACAGTTTCTTCCACAAATCTTCCGTAGTCTGCTCATTTACTACTGTGAAATAAAGTGACTCTACAAGATGAAGTCTAATAGTAGACTTTGCTAATGCATCCAACTCATTCCAATCATCCTCAGACATATTTGCAGGCTTAGCTTCAATCCATGCCAAGGGTTTAATCTACTTCTTTTGAATAAGCACATCCCTTATCTGTTCTTTCCACTAAGAAAAGTTTGTCCCATCAAACTTTTTAATGTTGAAAAACTCCTTTTCATACATGGAAGAAGATGCCATAATGCAAATAAAGCAAAATCCCAAATACCAGGTGCACCCAAATGTGTATGCCACAATAGACTGAAATATCACCAAAACTCAAAGCTCAAAGCATCAAAAGATGTAGCTGACTCATGTGCATGTACTATGCATCCATATGAGCAAATCTAGCCCAAAAGAAAATGCCAATTGCAATGGCAATCCAAAATGCCAATAGGTGCCAAATGGCTCAAGCGTAAACACCATCCATGGGCATATGCACCAATAATATCTCATCCAAGAGAGCATAACACTATCAGTGCATCACCTACAATGTGTCAAAGCTGTCCCTCAGCATAAAATAGCATCCATGTGCAAAGCATCCATAAAAATAGCATCCCACAAGGCAATCTGGGCCTATCAGCGCATCGAATAAGGATCGCAATGCATCCAAATGGCCTATAAATCATCCACTACAACCCAATGCACACCACGAATGAGCGCACATGGCTCAAACTATAACTAGAGTGATCTGCATAAGGTATGCTTAAGAAATCATGGTCCCATGAAAAAGGCCGCTACTAAAAATAGAACATGATGCCTCAAAACATGGGTGCCATTGCATAATCGGACTCAACAAAAAATCTACAAATATCTCTCTTCTGCCGAAACTCCAAAATCCCAACCGATGAGTGAGAAATGGGAGTCAACACTTATCCACTGCCATGTGGTATAAATCTAAGGTTTCAAAACCTTAGAATGTAAAATGCATAACAGAGAGACGAAATCGAATACACATAGATCTATAACTCTGAAAATACTCCACCGAATCACGCAAGAACTAACACATAGGGGTTTTTGGGCGTCTAGAACGCAATGGGACAGAGGGTTTTGGAAACCGTGGTCTCAATCACTGGGTCCAACAAACAGACTGAAAAACGTTTTTGGAAATAGAGCTATTTGTAAACTCCACCGGAGTGCGAATGATGAGCAACATAGAAGTTTTAGGACCTCCTGAGTCCACTAGAACTGACAGATCTGCAAATGGTTGCTCCAAACTTGAGTTCCAACACCCGGGCAGAAAAAACGTAGGAACTGACACAATGAGTCAGAAATCCAATGAAATGATCCCAGATTCAAGAATGAAGGTGTTCCAAAGCTCCTGAAGTGAAGTGGATACCAAATGCAAGCAATAGTTGCCTCTACAAGTCAATATGAACTCTCTGTCAAAGAACAGAATAGGGAAAAGCTTAAAAAACGACTTCTTTGAAAACACTTAACAAGCTCTCAAAACCACTTCACAAAGCCAAAGTGACTTTTCCAAAGGTTCCTCCAAGGTCTCTACATACTCGGATGCAAGTAAAGTCACCCACAAAGCTTCGCACAGAGCTTCTCCTTCCTCCCACAGAGCTGCTGAGCTTCTAGGCATTCACACACACTCAGTTAGATCACCCGAACTCTGATACCAGTTGAGAGTACTCTCAACAAAAGCAAGAACGGAAGAGGGAGAGAGAGAGAAACAGAGAGCCACACAAGTTTTGGTGGGTGCAGAACCACCCTAATCTTCTTTTTCGTTCATTTATATATGTATTTGAGTATTGTACATAACCGGGGTAAAGGCATAGTGACCTTTAACCCCCACAGGAGTCTCACTTGTAGCTTTCTCACATACACAATGGGAGAATATACACAAAGTTGAAGGTTGAAAACAATTTTCCTCTTCTTAGTTGTGTAAGCCAAAAGAACTCTAAGTATAAAAGAATAGGTGAACCCTATATGTGGATCTCAAACCAAACTCATCTAACTAAGGTGGCATACTAATTGAGCCACTAACTAGAGTACATAAAGATAGCTGTCATCTAGCCATTATTCATGGGCGGTGTACCAACCGCATCTGCAGCTAACAAGTCGGTGACATATATGCACAACAGTCACCTTGGCATATCACGAGTGGAGCTCGATATCTCAACAGGCTACTCATCCCCCTCTGCTCTTTCTCCCTTCATTCCTAGCTACAACACCTCCTGGAGTAGCTGCTCATCCCTCTCTACTCTTTCTCCCTCCATTCCTAGCTACAGCACCTATTGGAGCTTCTCTCAACCTTAAATTGCACCCTTTATACCTTCTTCCTCTCTCTCCCTCTATCGGAGTTGCTCTCTCCCTCCAAGCCGCACTTTCTAGTCAACTATTGCTATCGTGACCTCTATATAAGCATGGTGAGGAGACCATACATGTACTCTGTGTCCCACAGGAGCAAAAATGCACTGGGTGAATGGGTGCCTTGCACCTATAGCTTGAATGATTGGATAGTCATGAGAGGATCTGCCAAGGGTCCACATAAGCTTCCCAAGAGCAAAAGAGGTGATCTTTTGCATGAATGGACAAGCTTGGGAAGAAAGGATTTCTTGCAAAGGTGCAACACATCTACATGGGGAAGGAGATGCACCTCCCTTTGTCAAGCAATCAATCGACACTACCATTGCATTGTAAGTTTGCATTTTATGTAAGATTTTGAAGTGTAGTGAGTTGATTTGAAATTGTATTTTGAAATAGAACCAGTGTAATGAGTCAGTTTGAAATTGTATTTTGAAATAGCAGTTGTGCATAGCAGATGTATTTCCTTCAGACTTTGAGGAGTGGGAACCAATCGAGTGCTTCTTAGGTAAGTTTACTGCCATTCATGAGGATTTAGGAAGGCAAATGCATGCTGGAGAGAAGTCCTCTGCTTTGAAACAGAGAAATATCTATTGGTATAATTCCAAGTATATTACTCCAAGGACGGCATAAATCTATGGCCATCTTCAATGCATTGCAACACCACAACTTGAAGACATGGATTGCAACATGGTGGATACAAGAACAATGCAATCATACAAGGAAAAGATTGCAAAGGATGTGGGCATGGCCATGAAGTTTACATTTGGCTCTAAATGGGTAAGGTTGTCTTAGTTTATGCCTCTGCACATTTTTGCTTCTTGTTTTCAGAATATCCAGATGCACAGAACAAAAACCATGTGGTCATGCAAGTGCCTACATGAGAATGCCCTTGAGGAATTGCTTGGGGTGAATTGGGGAAGCAGGTCAGGTGAACAAAAGGGTGATCTGTTTCAAGGCCATGTATGTAAGGACAATGTGGTTGTCAAGTACCACATCTCCCACAAATGTTATATTTTGCTTTCCAATATAGGCGCTAGAAGAAAATAGGTGGATTATAATACAGGGGTAAGTTTATGTATTGGTTCTCATTTAGGAGATGTCAAGAATGTGACTGTCACATCACAACGGACTCTCAGGGATGTGCAGGAACACCTATTGGTCATGGAGGATGGCATGTCCGAGTCCTTTCACTTTACCTTAAATGGTGAAAAGGTAGGAAAGCGTGCAAAGAAGCTCGTGCATAGTGCCACTTTTATGCCTCTTGCGATATTGAAGATTGTAAACAATGTGGGGTGGAACAATTGTGGATTTTGACATTTTTCAATTAATATTAGTGCAATTAATTTTGATGTTTTGAATGGTTTTGTTTCATCTCAATGTCAAGTTTTTCCCAAAATTTTTATAATTCTTTTTATTTTTTATATTTAGATCATCTGGGTATATATAGGTTATAAAGTTACTTTAGTTTCAAAGTTTCACTATCATAGCCTTTGTTCTCCTAGCTACCAAACTACCATGGATTCTGCTAGGTCTGGCTTCCACGATTTCATCTCGGATCCTCTTATTTCTGTAGATGAGCCCAACATCTACAATGAAGAGCCCATAGATGAAGAAGTTGAGGAGCGGGAAGTTACATTGGCCCTGGAAGTGCTCTAGTGACCTCCTGAACCCCATTCTACTTCTCAAATTTCATCCATCTCGGGCACCACCTTTGTTGACCCCGCAACAATGATATGGTTTCTTGCTCTCCTTCTTGTCGATGGATAACAATACCTCTTTCTCCATGACATAGACGTTATGTTTGGTCTCCGAGAGGATGAAGCTCTTGGTGTCCTGTGTGGATACGAGGTGGACATGACTATGCAAGAACTTGGGTTTTGGGAGTAGATGATTCAGTAGAAGAGGTTCTTGCTTTAACACTGGCCCAAATCAAAGATGCAGAGACATCAATCTACTCTGACCTACCTGATGTTCCAGAAGAAGCCTCCACATCTCACTCCAGACAGCAGGAGGCCTTTGGATCCATCCTCATTGACAAAGAGGAAGGGATTGAGCATGACGACTCCATAGTGGTAAGAAACTATGAGCTTTGAATTTCTTCTCTCTTGGTATACTTTTGCTTTAATGGAATTCTAATGTAATGTTGGACTGTTGCAGGAGGCATTTGAGGTTGACCTATTCTCATCTCGGCAATGCCTTGTTCGCAGTAAGGCCGAGATCACTCACTGGCACATTACCTTGGCCAAGCAAAAGGGTGCTTTGTGGTTATCCACAAAAAGTTTTCTCCACATGGCACTGATGACCTCCTGAAGTGCAAGGCCTTGTCAAGAGTGATTGGCCATGCTGACATCAATCGCAATGCTAACAAGGTCATTTTGGTGAACCGCATGGCTACCCTCAATGCCTTTGGAACCAATTTTCAAGGTATGGCATTGACGACAGTAGCCATGTCCCTAGCCAGCAACGACAATAGTGTTGGCTCTCTATAAGGTGGAGAAATTAATGAAAAGCAAGAGGAGTTGAATGAAATTACTGGTATATTTATATCTATATCTATTTATTAGTATTTCATATTTACTTACATATTCCTTGAAATAATTTGGATTTTTTTGCTCCCCAAAAATGACTTGAGCGCCGACAGAATAGGGTTAGGGGGCAAGCTCTTCAAACCATATTCCTCTGGAAAAATACACTTAGAGGGTCTATTAAAAAAGTATTATATTATTTTCTTAGGTCATCCTGAGGAACTATAAAGAGGATATTTGCTCAAAATTTCATGATCCAACCAATGGGAAAGGAAAAGAAAGGATTTTTGAAAGTGATAAAATAAGTCACCACTTGGACATTATATATGTATATTATATAAAGGTATATTTATATCTATATCTATTTATTAGTATTTCATATTTACTTACATATTCCTTGAAATAATTTGGATTTTTTTGCTCCCCAAAAATGACTTGAGCCTATATATTTTGACCCCTCCTACCTTTTGTCTGCTTGTTGCTCGGGGGTTTTTGCTCGAAAAATGGAAACCCCCGACATAGAAGATATCCCTGTGCGGATGGGTGAGATAGATGACAAATGCAACATCACTGTGCCTTTAATCCATAAGGCATATGATGAAGTCCAAGCCATCGTGGATGGTGGAGCAGGTGTAAATGTCCTATCCAAGGAGCTCTATGATGAATGGGGTCTCCCACCAATGCAAAAGTCTAATTTCAACATATGCTTTGCCAATGATTCATGGGCAAAGCCTTCAAGAATAGTGAATAGAGTGTCAACAAAAGTCACAAAAGTCCGCTTTTCCATTCAATTCACAATCTTGGATCTCCCCAAGAAATCCTATCAAATCTTGCAAGGACATCTTGGTTGCGTGAAGCATCAGTCCTCCATGATTGGGGAACTAATTCACTAACAATCCAAAATTGCGACACCGCAGTAAGTGTCAATGTGGGGACAGGAGCAATAAAACCAATTGTGCCTAGAGCATTGGATGAAAACTTTTCAACAACAATCTCAAGTAAATCAGCTCCCCTACAACAACATGCTATAGCGGACGATACACAAAGAAATGTCAATGATTGAATACAAGCATTGGCAACAACTGCCATTCACTAGACCCCATCTTCTCGAAAATTAATGCTAAGGTCATGCAGGTCGATCCTCCACTCACATATGAAGAACCAATTGATCTAGAGGTGCCACGATCTAGAGCTACCATTCTTTATGGTTGACCTTGAGTGGAATAATGAACCTGAAGAAGGTACCCATACCAATAAGGACTCAGATTTTCCTTGGGACCTTGAAACTGAGGTTGAGGATGCTCAATTTGAAGATCAAGTCTTTGATAATGACTTAGCCATTCTGCATGCCCTCATGGCGGTTGAGCTTCCCAAAGTTGAAACTCCAAAGTTGAATAAAAGCAAAAGACTGCAAGAAAGATGGAGGATATTGCCGCAAAGCCAAGGCCATGAACACTTCAATGAGTTCAAACGAATCTAAACTAGGATCGTCGAATTGTATCTTACCAAGCCAGCTCCCTCAAAATCTATTTCACCTCCTCTTTGAGGGGAGGAAAAAAAATTGGTATTCATTGGGAAACAGCTTACACAAGAAGATGAAACAAAGCTCAAAGCACTGCTAATGGAATACTGAGACTGCCAAGCATGGTCATACAAGGAAATGAAAGGAATTTCACTAGAAGTGGCAGTACACATGATACCAATAAGGGAAGGTGCCCACCCTAAGCTGTGTGGACTTTATTGAACAAATCCAAAGTATGGCACCACGACTTATGACGAACTAGAAAAACTCTTAGATGCTAGATTCATCTATGAGATCAAGCACACTGATTAGGTTTCACTCATCGTCGTCATCGTGCCTAAACGCAACAAGAGACCGTGAAGCCCATTTCATCACTAGCTACAACAACCCTGATTCCTTAGCATCTAGCCTCCATCTCCTCCACCTTCTTCTCTTCTACCCATTTTTTCTTCAGCTCATTCTCCCTCTTTGCTACACCATTTCACAATCCCTTTCAAGCTTCTTTCACAGGAGCGCACGGTTGGGAGACAGCGCCATCTATTGTATCAGTTCTACAGTAATCAAATTTTTTATTCTCCATACTATCTTGTTTTCTCTCTTGCGTACGGGATCCTGTTATTTGTTGAGCACAGACGTTGTATTATTTTCTTACATGGTATCAGAGCTTGGACTCTAGCAAGAAGATTTGGTAGTGTGTTTCTGTTAGCGAGCAGATTGTGAGAGATGGCCCAGCCCACAAGACTGCGAATCCCATCGTTCGGCGAAAGCAGAAAGTTGGACGGCTCTAACTATCCTCTCTGGAAGTTCAAGATGAAGACCATCCTAAGCGCATATGAGCTTTGGGACACTACTACTGGGGTGGACGTGAGACCGGTTCTGAGACCGGATCTAGCCAATGTAGGACAACAGATAGTACCAACTGCAGATGAGATTCTCGCGTGGATAAGAAGAAATGTAGATGCACTGTGTTCTATTGTCTGCAGTGTTAGTGATTTCATCATGGCATTAATTCAACATGTCACCACAATGGAGGAGGCATGGACGGTCTTGAAAAATCAGTATGACACCACGAATCAGACACAAATTCAGAATCTGGAGACTCAACTCGCAAACGAGAAGTTATCTGAGTCTGAAGCGGCAGAGAAGTTCATCACTAGGGTGAAGAATCTGCGCGATCAGATGACTGCAATTGGCATCACCATCACCAGCGAGAATCTAGCACGAAGGTGAAAAAGCATACGGATTCTTCCACCAAAGTACGACAGTCTTGTTATGGCGCTGAATACGCAGAACAGAAATCCGCTTCTCAACTTTGAGGATTTCGGCGCGATGCTTCTAGAGGAGGAGATGCGTCAAAAGACGAGGATTGGAGAAGATTCAGCTTTCTAGACCGGATCAAAGATGTTGAGAGTTCACGCTCAACATCATGTGATCATGTGTGCATAGCACCATCACGTGATCATATGTGCATAGCACTAACCTTATAGAGTGCTATAAAGGAAAGGGTTAGATCCCCTAACCCTAACCCTAAAAGGGTTTGTATATATTCTATTTTTTCAACTAAATCTAGTGTACAGTTAGTCATTTGTGGTGTGCTCTCTAGCTATGCCCTCTCTCCTCATCTCCACTCTTCTCCTCTCCCCTCTTCATATTTTGTCATGGTATCAGAGCTCCCTTGCCTTCCGCTGAGGCATTGTGATTCTTGAGAGTGTGAGAGAGATTGATAGATTGAGAGGTTTCTTTCATTCCGTTGATGAAAGATTTCTGTTCATGTGAAGAAAGTTTCTGTCCGCAGTTTCGATTTGATTTGAGAGCTTCTTGAGGTGTGAGAGAAAGTATCTTCTTCTTCAATCTTTGAGTGTTTTCTTTGGAGAGATTCAGTGAAAGAGAGGGAGGTTTCGGATCTTAAATCTGCGAGAAAGAGAGCTCTATACTTTCTCTTAGTACTAGTGAGCCTTTGAAGGAGAGAGAGATCGCCATAGTTTTAAACCTGCAAGCAAGGAGCCCCACAGCCTACCTAAGGCTCCTCCAACTGCCAGCGAAGGAGCTCCAAGCTTGCAATGCCTCATGCTCAGCACCGGCTCATAGGCCGCTCATCGACGATAGAGAGTCCAAAGCCTTTGCTCCAACAAGACCTACGCAAAGGCTGCATCCATCTGCGCACACACACGGGTGCCACCAACAATGCAACCTCTCCACAAGCAGCTCCTCTGCAGTAGCAACTAAGTCAAGCAATGTCCACGACTATCTACGGTGACTACGCTATGCAACCTCCGAATGACTGGGCTTCTCCATAAGCTCGTTCAGTGCACCTCTATCCTTCTCCAACGGCACAACAATAGCCTCTTGCAAGCCTCCCTTCAACGGTCACGTCCCGTAGTGTCCTCCATTGACCTACGCTGTTCTTCATTATGGAGCCATACTCCGACTGCATAGCCTCCATCCACATATCATCGCCCTGTGCCTCTTCAAGACACTTGGGTTCTTCAGCACGGATCACTTCTGTCATCAAAGCATAGTTGACCAAGTGTTCCTGTGCCCTTCTTTGCTCCTCTAATCTCTTAGACCGGCGGTGTTCGGATGGTTCCTCCTCAATGGCTGGAGGTTCTCTACCATCCAAAAGCTGTTTTACCCACTTTGGGAATGGCCGTTGCCATTGTGGTTCTACAGGCTCTTCTTCATCTTCTTTGGCTTGAATCCTCCCAAGCACCGTTGGGGGAGTTCGGTCTGCTGTTGGTGGCAGTACTAAATGGATATCTTGGTCTTGGTTATCCATATCCTTCTACTGTAGTCGTCGATCATCATCATGAAGTAGAAGGAACCACCCAAAGCTTCCGTCTCCATCTTTCCGCAGAGGTCCGTGTGAACGAGCTCTAGAGGAGCCTTTGCCCTACTGGCCTCTTTAGGAAAGGGCTGCCGATGCTACTTGCCCATCATGCAAGATTCACATACATCGGGCAGATCTAAAATTTTTGGTAGGTCTGCAATCATTTCACTGATATGCATCTCCTTCAAAGATCTAAGGTTTAGATGACCAAACCTCTCATGCCATAGCTTAGTCTTCTTCACATCCACTCGAGCACTGAAAGGTGAGAGTTCGCAAATGTTGTTGCGCTGTATACCTTTACCAACGACCTTTCCTTGAAGATCCAGGATCTGTGCACCATTCTTATCGAATTGAACTTTGAGGTCTCGATCCATGATCGCAGAACTCCATCTGACTTGAGAGCAATCATACCTTTTCCTTTTGCTGGACATTTTGCATCATTGCCGACTGCTACCATGATGTCATTCCCTACTGGCTATAGAGAGGTATACCAATCCTTCCGACTGGTCATGTGGCACAGTGCACCACTGTCAATGATCCAAGGTTCATCCGCAGGTACATGAACTGCCTCCGTGCAAATCTCCTCAATTGCGATGAACAGATCTATTGGTGCTACCTGCGCGCTGTTGCTGGACTCTTTCTTCACTCCGTTCTTCTCATCTGCAATCTTCTTGCGGCACTCATTCTGCTTGTGCCCTGCCTTGTTGTAATAGAAGCACTTGATCTTCTTCTTTCTCTTTTTACCATCAGAATAAGATGGGTTACCAGAGTCCTTACCCTTACCTTTCTTTTGACAAAATATGAAGAGGGGAGAGGAGAAGAGTGGAGATGAGGAGAGAGGGCACACCTAGAGAGCACACCACAAATGACTAACTGTACACTAGATTTAGTTGAAAAAATAGAATATATACAAACCCTTTTAGGGTTAGGGTTAGGGGATCTAACCCTTTCCTTTATAGCACTCTATAAGATTAGTGCTATGCACATATGATCACGTGATGGTGCTATGCACACATGATCACATGATGTTGAGCGTGAACTCTCAACACCTTCCCTCAAGATCAACATCATGAAGTAGGCCTTCCCTCAAGATGATGATTCTGGGGAATCGAAGAAGGACTGAGCATTACATTCCATCACACCCCTTTAATGGGAATGTCCTTCTTCTGCATCAAACCAAGAGCTAGTCGGTGTTTCTCGAATAGCTCTTTACCGAGTGGTTTGGTAAAGATGTCTGCAACATTTTCTTTGCTATCACAATGCTACAGTGTGATGTCACCAAGTAACACTCTTTCTCTGATGAAGTGCTCTCTCACATCAATGTGCTTTGTCCTGGAGAGATATACTAGATTTTTGGCCAATGCTTGAGTCGATTGATTATCACAGTATATTGTTGTTGGCTTTGACTCATCAAAGTAATCTATTTCTGACAATAGTCTTCTAAGCCATATAGCCTCACATGCACCTATAGTGAGTGCTCTATATTCTGCTTCAGTCGAAGACAAAGAAACAGTTGGCTGTTTGTCTGACAACCATGATATAGCACCTTGACCAAGGAAAAATGCATATCCCTGTGTCGATCTCCTGGTCTCATGATCTCCAGCATAGTCACTGTCATAGTATCCATGCAACCGTGGATGACTTCCTCTGTATTCTATCCCAAACTGTCTTGTACCTCTGATGTATCTCAAGACTCTTTTGGTTGCATTCCAGTGAGACTGTTTTGGATTTGCCATAAACTGTGCTAGTGAGCTTACTGCATAACAAATATCTGGCCGTGTGATTGTCAGATATATAAGAGATCCAATGAGTTGCCTATAGTATCTATCATTGACTGTAGGCTTTTTTGAATCTTTAGTAAGTTTCAAACTCTGTTCCATGGGAGTGGCTGCAATCTTGCAATCTGCCATATGAAACTTCTTCAGGAGGCTGTCAACATATTTGAGCTGACTCGTGAATGTGCTATCTAAATCTGTCCAGAACTCAATTCCAAGACAATAGTGCATAAGTCCAAGATCTTTCATGTCGAACTCTGCAGATCAGTCTTGTTTTAGTTTTCTGATGAAGCTATCCTTGCTTCCTGTCACAATCAGATCATCTACATACAAAAGTGCAATAGTAATGTCTTCCCCTTGAACTTTGTAGTAGAGAGTATGATCTGCATTGGACTTCATGTATCCCAGATCAGCAAAATACTTGTCAATTCTGCTGTACCAACTTCTGGGTGCTTGCTTTAAGCCATAGAGACTTTTCTTGAGATGGCAAACCTTGTTCTCCTTTCCTGGTTCAACATAACTTGCGGGTTGTTGCATGTAGACTTCCTCGTCTAGATAACCATTGAGAAATGCATTCTTGACATCGAGCTGATACACATTCCATTTACTGAGTGTCGCTAGTGATATCAAGAACCGTATGGAATCCATCTTTGCTACTGGAGCATAAGTCTCATCATAATCTTGACCATATTGTTGTGCAAATCCTTTTGCAACTAATCTGGCTTTGTATCTTTGAATACTGCCATCTGGATTGTACTTCACTTTGTATACCCATTTGTTGGCTATGGCCTTCTTTCCTAGTGGAAGGTCGCATAATTCCCAAGTGTTATTTTTATACAAAGCATCCATTTCTTCATTCATAGCAGTTTGCCATTCGGGCTTGTCTACTGCGTCTTCGAAGTACACTGGCTCTTCTGTAGCCATGATGGTAGTCATAAGAGCATAGTTGGTGGTTTCCACCTGATTTGCTTTGCCTTTCTGAGCATATGTCAATCTGGCTGGTGGTCTGCTTTCCCTAGTAGACCGTCTGAGCTACTGTGGCGCTGCTTGGGGTGTTGCTGGTAATTCTTGCTCTTCTTCATCAACGTGTTCTGTAGATGACTGTGAAGTCGATGCTTCTATCTCCTGTGTAGGTGAGGTTTTCCATTCCGATTCCTCATCAAAGATTACATCTCTGGAGATAATGACTTTGCGGTTGATGGGATCATACAATTTGTATGCTTTGCTTTCTTCACTGTAGCCAACCATGATGCATTTGCGTGACTTCGCATCCAATTTCCTGCGATGATCATCATGTATGTGGGCATATGCTATGCAACCAAATATGCGAAGATGCCCAATGCGTGGCTTGTGTCCAGTGAATGCTTCATAAGGAGTCATACCTTGTATCGGTTCGGTAGGAAGCCGATTAAGCAAGTAGTTAGCTGTAGCTATTGCTTCTGCCCAATACTGATTCGGAAGATGCTTTTCACTAAGCATTGCCCTAGCACTATCTACTAAAGTCGCATTCTTCCTTTCAGCTCTTGCATTCTGCTGAGGAGTATCTGCACATGTGAACTGTCTTCGAATGCCATGATTTTTGCAAAAGTTCATGAATACTGTGGATCGACCACCAAAGCGCAAGGTAATCGGAACCAAGTGGGTGTAAAGGATCAAGTACAAGTCCGATGGCACGTTGGATAAGTACAAGGCTCGGCTCATGGCAAAAGGATTTGCACAGGTACATGGTTTTGATTATCAAGATACTTTTGCTCCCACAACTCGACTAACCACAATTCGCAGTGTTTTGGCTTTAGCTGCTCAGGGAAGTTGGCCCGTGTTTCAGATGGATGTGAAATCTGCCTTTTTGAATGGAGATCTCAAGGAGGAGGTATACGTGGAACAACCACCAAGTTTTGAGATCCCCGGTTCAGAAGGTAAAGTCTGCAAACTAAAGAAGGCACTTTACGGGCTGAAACACGCCCCACGAGCATGGTACCAGCGAATTGACGCCTACTTTCTACAAAATGGGTTTAGGAGGAGCCCATCTGATGCAAATTTGTATATCTTTAGAGAAGGAGGCAGGTGTATGATCGTGGTCCTTTATGTGGACGACCTTGTCATAACAGGAAACCATGAAGAGAAGATTTCACAGACGAAGCATTTGCAAGGAAGAGAGTTTGAAATGACAGACCTCGGACTAATGCATTTCTATTTGGGGATTGAAGTTTGGCAGGAGCCAAAATAGATCTTCATTTCACAGCTGAAGTATGCTGGAGAGATACTGAAGGCATTTGGCATGGCTGAGTGCAAGACATTTGGTACCCCTATGGAGGTTGACGTGAAGCTCTCAAGCGAGGATTCATCACCACTAGTGGACGAAGCGCAATACAGAAGACTGGTGGGCAGCTTGATCTACTTGTGCAACACATGGTCAGACATCAGTTTTGCGACTGGTGTACTTAGCAGGTTTTTCAATAAGCTCCGGGAGAACCATTGGAGGGTAGGGATGCGGGTGCTGAAATACATCAAAGTCACACTTGATTATGGCATCACCTATACCAAGGGCAACATCTTGATCAGATTCTGTGACTCGGATTGGGCACGAGACGTGGACAGTAGGAGATTAGTGACAGGGTACTGTTTCTCACTTGGATCTGGAGTTGTGTCATGGGTCACCAAGAAGCAACCCATAGTTGCTCTTTCTTCTACCGAGGCCAAGTACAAATCTACATGCTTTGCTTCTTCCGAAGCAGTGTGGTTGAGGAGGATTTTGGGGGACATGGGTGCAGTGCAGAACAAGCCTACGCAGTTATCATGTGACAATCAAAGTTGCATGGTGATTGCAAAGAACCTGATGTTCCACGCTCGCACAAAACACATTGAGATTCAATATCACTTTGTACGCGAGCTCATCATGGATGGAGAGGTCAACTTGGTGTACTGTCCGACTACAGAGAATGCTACGAATATCTTCACGAAGGCTCTTGGAAGAGACTTGCTAGAGAGGCATCTTCATCGACTTGGCATTGGGCCGAAAAAGTAAGTTCACTTACGGGTGGACATTGAGGGGGGGTATTAGATATCAATGCTCCACTCTCGTGTAACTACGCGGGAACTAGCTAACTCTACTTGTAAGCCCCCCATATGAGGAGAAGGCATTTGAGTAGCTCAATTATCCAGTAGGTCCTGGTTTGGACACTAGATGGAGGCCATGTGTGGCCTAATGGCTGGACGGCTTCAGATAGAGTTGGCACACCGCCAACTAGGCTACATGCAAGTGCGGGAAGGCATCCCTTGACTGACTGCACTGAGGGTAGACAGAGCATTTCTCAAGGCAGCCCACTCTTGGGTTGCGGGGCACGTTTGGAGCCTCAGATTAGTTCATCGTGGGGACCTATTGGTTCCATAAACTATGGTTATATTAGCTGCCTAAAGAAGCATGCGTCAAGTTGTGGTACGTGTGAGTGCAACCACCAAGAGTGGTAAAGATATACATCGGTGTGCTTCTAGCATATGTACGTTTTTCTAATAGGTATGATAATTTGCACAAGCTTTAATGAGAGTAATTTCCTTGTGCCAAGAGACTTGTGTGTTTATCGGATATTATTACCATGGTTTGGCATGCATACTTTCACATTTCTTACCATGCATCATGAATGAGTGCTAGAAATATACATTGATGTGCATCTAACACATGTGCGAGTGTCTGATGGATATGATACTTTCCATAGTCCTTACTAAGGTGAACTACATATTCTTGAAAAATTTTATGTATATCAAATATCGTTCACATGGTCATGAATTTCTCCGCGATTCTTACAATGCATCATTCACTAGTGCTAAAATATGCATTAGCATGCTTCAAATATATTCATCTATGTGATGTACTTAAATATTTCATCGTCATAATAAAACATGCATCAAGGATCTTCTACTAAAAATATGCATTAGCATGCTTCGAGCATATTCATCTATGTGATGTACTTAAATATTGCATGTTCATATACTAAAACATGCATCAAGGTGCATCTACTCATCCATATGATACCCGATGGGCATGATACTTCTCATGGGACTTAAAATCACATAGTTTAAGACTCATGCAAATTATCATGCCCATATGGTATCATTTGCAATGGGTAGGATACCCTATTTCTTTGAATTTAACCATGCATCATGCATGGGTGTACTAAAATGTGCATTGATGTGCTTCTACCCATGAAAATGGTACATGATTTGGCATGATACTTTTCACAAGCATTAAACTCATATATTTTAAGCCCCATGAAAAATATAATGCCCATAGGGTATCGTTTTGATGTACTTTCTTGTTTTTTACCATGCACCATTCATCAACATACTAAAATTGGAATTGGGGTGATTTTGCCCATCCAAATTGTACTATATGGGTGTGATACTTTGCAAAGGCATTAAACTCACATATTCTAAGGCATGTGAAAAGTATCATGCCCATCGGGTACCATTTCAATTGGTAAGATACCATAAGGCCTTATTTTTTACTTCCTAGCATGCATGGGCTTACTAAAAATGCATCAAGGTTCTTCCACCCATCCAAATGATACTCAATGGACATGATAATTTGTAAAGGCCTTAAAAGTATCTAATTCAAGCAAAGTATCATGTCCATCAGGTACCATTTGTATGAATACAATACCATATTCTCTTGTGTTTGACCATGCATCATGCATTGTCGTTATAGTGAAACATGCATCGGGGTGCTTCTACCCATCTAAACAACACCCGATGGACATGATACTTTCCATGAGCCTTCAGATAACCCATTTAAAGTCTCATGAAAAGTATCATGCACATCTGGTATCATTTGGATGGGTATGATACTATATTTCTTTGGTTTTGGCCATGCATCATGGATGGGTGTACTAAAACAAACATCATGTTGCTTCTACATATCAAAATGATACAGGATGGAAGTGATAATTTTTAGGGATCTTAAACTTATCTATTAAAGTCTTGTGTAAATTATCATGCCCTTTGGTTATCATTTGGATGGACACAATACCATATTCCCTTATCTTGCATCATGCATGGGTATACTAAAATGTGCATCGAGGTCCTCTACCCATGTAAATGGTACTTGGTCGGCATGATACTTTGTGTGGGCCTTAAAATATCCTATTCCAATGCATATGCAAAGTATCATGCCCATTAGGTATCATTTGTATGGGTACGATACCATATTTCCTTGTTTTTTACCATGCATGGGCATACTAAAACATGCATCGGTGCTTCTACCCATCCAAAAAATACTAGATCGATGAGATATTTTTCATGGGCGTTAAACTCACCTATTTCAAGTCCCATGCAAAGTATCATGCCCATCAAGTATCATTTGGATAGGTACGATACCATATTTTCTTGTTTTTGTCCATGCCTCATGCATGGACGTACTAAAATATGAATTGGGGTGCTTCTATTAAGGCAAATAGTATTTGATGGAAATTATACTTTGCAGGAGCATTAAACATATCTAGGTTGATACCGGTTGAAAGTATCATGTCCATTGGGTATCATTTGGGATGGGCATCATGTCATTTGGTATCATTTCGGATGGGTATGATACCATATTTTCTTGTTTTTGGCCATGCCCAACACTCGACATGTGGCCCTATCACCCACCTTGGGTCCAGTTCATCATGCATGGACATATGTAAACATGTATCGGGGTGCTTCTACCCATACAAATGATACCTGATGGGCATGATAGCTTTTTAGACCTTAAAACCACCTATTTTAAGGCCTGTGCAAAGTATCATGCCCATATGGTATCATTTGGATGGGTAGGATACCATATTTTTGTTGAGAGACCATGCTCAACATCATGTGATTATATGTGCATAGCACTAACACATATAGAGTGCTATAAAGGAAAGGGTTAGATGCCCTAACCCTAACCCTTAATGGGTTTGTATATATTCTACATTTTTAACTAAATCTAGTGTCCAGTTAGTCATTTGTGGTGTGCTCTCTAGTCGTGCCCTCTCTCCTCATCTCCACTCTTCTCCTCTCCCCTCTTCATATTTTGTCATGGTATCAGAGCTCCCTTGCCTTCCGCTAAGGCATTGCGATCCATTTGAGAGATTGTGAGATTGAGAGATTGAGAGATTAAGAGTTCTCTTGAGTGTTCTCCATAGATTCCACATCCAGTGAAAGATCTTCATCCATTATTTGATAGAAAATTTCCGTCCATTTGAGAGGAATTTCCGCCCATTTGATTGAGAGAGATTTATGTTCTATCATTGAGAGATTGAGAGAGTTCCATGAGAGAGTTCTTTGAGAGATTCATTGTTGAGAGAGAGAGAGAGAGAGAGAGATATTGAAATCCATCTTCTTTCCTTTGAGAGAGTTCAAAGGCAACTCCTATTCTCTCCGCATCAAACGCATTCAAGGCTCCAACGACCCAGGCAAACAGCGTCCAGAGTCTCCATGGGCCATCAACACAAAGCTTCAACTCCACAAAGCTTCTCACGACAAGCTTCGACTAGTGCACGCAGACTCACAGGTGGCTGTAACCACTCCATCGACATTCAGCACAGAAGATTCGCCAGCAATAACATCACCGACTCTAGAGCTCCTACAACCTTCAGCACAGCTCCATCAGCTCCCGCTCCATTAACAGCTACTAGCAGGAGCAGCAAACAGCCAGTGAGCATCTCCATAGCCATCTAGACGGCTCCCGACTGCTCCAAAGCCTGCGACGACCTCTCACAGCCACCACCGATGGACCTCCAACTTAGACAAGCAACACTGGTGACCCCTACAGCAGCTGCGACATCACCATGACTCCTACGATGAGCTCTAGTAGCTCAAATCCTCCCATGCACTGCTCTACAACAAGAAGCTTGCCAAAAGCCTCTTCTTCGGGTGTTACTCCACTACAGACCTCCAACGAATACCGCTCCAACATCAACGCCTGGTCTATCAGCGCATGAGACGGGCAGAAATGGCGCACCTCCAGAATCTCCAACGAAGTCCATCAACGAAGCCTACAACAGTGACTCCAAATGCTCAAACAACACGCTAGCGAAGGAGCGCGAAGAACCGACGTAGCTTACAGCTGCCACCTCACCTCAGTAATTCCATCGCCCTGTCACCCAACCTTATCGCCATGGGTGTGGTCAACACTATGACTCATGGCAGTCATCCTACCACATCACCCTTATCTCTCCACATCATCATCCACGTGGCAGTCGCCTGCCATGTCAGCCTCACCTGCCACATCACCCTTCTGCCACATTACCTAGCACCTCACGTGCCACATCAGAAGACTGAGCTAGTTGCCACATCAGCACTGACACATGGCACCATGCCAGGGCATCATTGCCAAGTCAACAGGGCCATGTCATCGGGGTTGACATGTAACCTAGGTTAGGTTAACTTGACCCTAGGTTAGTCAACTTGACCCATCAATCTGGCCTTGGGTTAGATCAGTCAACTACCACCTCAGCTATCCAATCAGCACAGCCCCCTGCAGGCACACTCTGGACCCCTACCAAGCACACTATATGTGACCACCTATGCCACCTCATCACACAGTGCCTCAGTGTAACACCCCTTGGCTGCATGTGCACACAGTGGCCACATCATCATTTTTTCACTCCTTTTGCCCCTCCACCTAGATCAAGCCGTACCTCTTGATCTAGGAAGAATTTGAGGGCGCTCCAAAAAGAAAAATCGCTCGATTTTTTGTGGTCTACGTGATCATCACATCACATAAACATTTTGGTGCAAATATCACTCACTTTTGAGCCTCACTGACAAATCCACTTAATACACACACATCAGCCTCTACATCAAGGCATCCGACCCAGAAAAAGAACCAAAGAAAAAGAAATTATTTGCTGTTCTTTTCTTTGATCGATGGTTGGTCTAGATCTAGATCAGAGTAGACTAGATTGTCATGGAGGAGACGATTTGAATTTCTCCAAGTTGCCAATCTAAGCCATGTCCAAAATTCCCAACTAGTTCCTACTCAGAGTTAGTCCCTACGCTCACATCATCACATAAATTGAAATCTAACGTTCATCAGTTCAGTGAGCAGACTTCAGAGTGTTCAGAGGCATTGACCGATTGATCAGTGGGCAGATAGCACATGATTTGATTTCACACACACATGCTATCATTATAAAGCCTATTTGGCTATTTCACGGCATTGTGCACTCTATTCCAGCCTTGTAAGGCCTCTTGGCTATTCCCGACATCATTTGCCACAAGCCTTGTAACAGATCGGATTATATATTGCAGTTCTACCTTCACTAATAGTTCATATTTCACTTACCACAGTCAGTGTTTTGTAGTTGATTCAGACAGTGATTTTAAAGACACTTTGAGTACATTTCTTGCACCATGTCTACGACTAGCAACCTCAATCTGGAGGCATCTGCTAAGTTAGACAACTCCAATTATGGCACATGGAAATACCAAATGGAGACCATTCTTGTACGTCAGGACAAATGGGAGTATGTTGATGAATCTACACCTAGAGCATTGGACGATCCAGCCAGCAGTAGCTCTACTCCACCCGTTGTCACAATACCAGCAATGAGATCTACAGCAGGATCTTCAGCTACACCAATAGTTTCCGCACTTGTAGTAGATCTTGTCATTGCCCGAGCACAGGGAGAATAGGATAAGAAAGACAAGTATGCATATCATCTAATCACGCAGAATGTGCAAGATGTCATGCTAGGATAGCTCAACACCGTCAAGACATCAAAAGAAGCATGGGATATGTTCACAGCTCTCTACGAGTCCAAGAACACTTCTAGGATTCTCACACTGAGAAACCAAATCAACCAGAGTTTTTGCAACAACAGCGAAACCGATCATGCTTACGTACTCAGAATCAAAGATTACAACAATCAACTCACAGCAACAGGAGAGACCATGAATCCAGCAGAAATGGTTCAAGTCATCCTAAATGGACTAGAAGAGGGATACGAGAATCTAGTCTAGAGTATTGCCAAAAAGAGTCTTGAGATACGTTAGAGGTACAAGACACTTTGGGATAGAATACAAAGGAAGTCATCCACCAAGGTTCCATGGATACTGTGATAGTGATTATGCCAGAGATCATGAGACCAGGAGATCGACACAGGGATATGCATTTTTCCTTGGTCAAGGTGCTATATCATGGTTGTCAAACAAACAGCCAACTGTTTCATTGTCTTTGACTGAAGTAGCATATAGAGCACTCACTACAGGCACGTGAGGCTATATGGCTCAAAAGACTATTGTAAAAAATAGATTACTTTGATGAATCAAAGCCAACAACAAGATATAGTGATAATCAATCGGCTCAAGCATTGGCCAAGAATCCAATATATCACTCCAGGACAAAGCACACTGATGTTAGAGAGGACTTCATTAGAGAAAGAGTGTTACTTGGTGACATCACGCTGTAGCATTGTGATAGTAAAGAGAATGTTGCAGATATCTTTACCAAACCTTTTCGAGAAACACCAACAAGCTCTTGGTTTGATGCAGAGGAAGGATATTCCCATTAAAGGGGTGTGATGGAATGTAATGCTCAATCTTCTTCGATTCCCCAGAATCATCATCTTGAGGGAAGGCCTACTTCATGATGTTGATCTCGAGGGAAGGTGTTGAGATACCATGCTCAACATCATGTGATCATATGTGCATAGCACTAATCTTATAGAGTGCTATAAAGGAAAGGGTTAGATCCCCTAACCCTAACCCTAAAAGGGTTTGTATATATTCTATTTTTTCAACTAAATATAGTGTACAATTATTCATTTGTGGTGTGCTCTCTGGCTATACCCTCTCTCCTCCTCTCCACTCTTCTCCTCTCCCCTCTTCATATTTTGTCAATTTCCTCGTTTTGACCATGGCATATTAAAACATGTATCGAGGTGCTTCAATCCAAGAAAATGGTAACTATGGGTATGCTACTTTGCATGGTACTTAGACCCACCTATTCTAAGTCATGTGCAAAGTATCATGCCCATCAAATACCATTTGGATGGGTACAATACCATATTTCCTTGATTTGATCATGCATCACGCATGAGCATACTAATACATGCATCGGGTTGCTTCTACCCATACAAATGGTACCAAACGGTCATGATACTTTTCATGGTCTGTATAATCACCTATTTCAAGATTCTAAGGTGTCATTTGTAAGGTTATGATACCATATTTCCTTGTTTTGGACCATGCATCATGCATGGATGTACTAAAACATGCATCAGGGTGCTACCCAATGGATATGATACGTTGCAAGGGAACTAAAATCAAACATTTTAAGGCCCATGCAAAGTATCACACCCATTGTCTATCATTTGGATGGGTACGATGCCATATTTCATTGTTTTGACCATGCATCAAGCAAGGGCGTACTATACATGCATCGGAGTGCTTGTACCCATACAAATTATACCCGATATGAATGATACTTTTAAAGACCTTAAAATAACCTAGTTTAAGCCCTATGAAAATTAACATTCCCACCGGTTATCATTTGGATGGGTACGATACTATATTTCCTTGCTTTTTACCATGCATCATGCATGGGCATACTAAAACATGCATCGAGGTGCTTCTACCCATCCAAATAATACTTGAGGACACAATAATTTGTGTGGATCTTTAAATCACATATTTTTATTCCCATGAAAATTATAATTCCCATTGGGTATCATTTGGATGGGTACGAATCTATATTTCCTTGTTTTTTATCATTCATCATGCAGTACTTGAACAAACATCGTGTTGCTTCTACATATCAAAATAATACATAATGGGCGTTATAATTTTCATGGGGCTTATAATTATGTATTTAAACTCTTTTACAAGCTATCATGTCCATCAAGTATCATTTGGATGGGTATGATACCATATTCACTTATTTTTTACCATGCATCATGCATGGGTGTACTAAAATGTGTATCAAGGTGCCTCTACCCATTTTAATGGTACATGATGGGCACGATACTTTAAATGGGACTTAAAATAACCTATTCTAATTCCTATGCAAATTATCATGTCCATCAGGTATCATTTTGGATGGGTACAATACCATATTTCCTTGTTTTTACCATGCATCATGAATGGGTGTACTAAAACATGTATCGGGGTGCTTCTACCTATACAAATAATACCCGAGGGATGATTCCTTACTATAGTGTATTTTGTTACCCATACAAGTATCCTCCTCATCGGGTATCATTTGGATGGTACAAAACCATATTTTCTTGTTTTTGTCCCTGCATCATGCATGGGCATACTAAAATGTGCATCAGGGTGCTTCTACCAAGGAAAATGGTAGTTGATGGGCATAATACTTTTCATGAATATTCATCATACCTAGTTTAATTCCTATGAAAATTATCATGTCCATTGGGTATCCTTTGGGATGGGTATGATACCATATTTTCTTGTTTTTTACCATGCATCATGCATGAGCATACTAAGACATGCATCAGGGTGCTTCTACCCATCCAAATGATACCCGATGGGCATGCTAATTTGTATGGAAATCGAAACCACCTATTTTAAGTCTCTTGAAAAGTATCATGCCGATCCGGTATCATTTGGATGGGTAGGATACCATATTTCCTTGTTTTGACCATGCATCATGCATGGGCATACTAAAACATGCATCAGGGTGTGAACATGGTACTTGATGGGTATGATACTTTCCGTACTTATAATCACCTAGTCTAAGGCCTAGACAAAGTATCATTCCCATCATAGCATTTGGATTGGTACAATACCATATATCCTTGATTTGACTATCCATCATGCATGGGCATACTAAAACATGCATTGGGTTGCTTCTACCTATGCAAATGGTACCCGATGGGCATGATACTTTTCATGGGCCTTAAAATAGACTATCCTATTACCCATGCAAAGAAATGTCAATATGGTGCAATTTTGATGGGTATGATAACGTATTTCCTTATTTTTGACCGCATCATGCCATGGTTGTACTAAAACCTGCATGGGTATGCTAAATCATGCATGGGTGTACTAAAACATACATTGGGGTGCTTCTATCCATCCAAATGATACCTAATGTAGACAATACTTTGTAAACGCGTTAAAGTCGCCTATTTTAAGACTTGTACAAAGTATCATTTGGATTGGTAAGATACCCAATGGGCACATTACTTTGCACGGGATGTAAACTCACATATTTTAAGGCCCATGCAAAGTATCAAGCCCATTGGGTATCATTTGGATGGGTAAGATAGCATATTTCATTGTTTAGAATGCATACCTAATTTTCAATTCATTTTTAATGTCCCAAAAGTTAGTTCCATTGGTTACCAATGGATGCACATAGGAGGATATCATCAAAGGTGGTCCAGAAATCATTCATTTTAGAATTGAGAATTCTTGCCATTGAAGCTGTTAGTTTGATTGAAAAGGCATTTCCAACAAGTATATACATATATGTGTGTTAATATTACTACCAAATGGAGAGTTATATGGTGCAATTGGATGCTCCAATAAATCAAGCAACCTCTTTATGTGTGGCCCCACCTCGCTATTTTGCTACCAAAGACCTTTCATTAAATCAATATACAACATTAGTTTCCCTTTTATCTATTTATTGAAATTGTATAATATAGTTCATTCCCATGATTGTAAAATGTAAAACCAAAAGATTAAAAAGTCGAATAGTGAATTCTAAAGAATGATTGTGGCCTATGGTGCTAATTAACGAGTAGCAAATAATTCCTTTAATCGTATAATCAAAGTGTTTTTCTTTAAAAAGGAAAATTTTAAGTTCCATGAGCACGATCATTGCTCAAGGAATTATTTACCATCTATTGGAAATATTTTTCCTTGAGTTGTACCTTTATATTAACTATCACATTGCACATTTACGTTTCATTGACACTTTTTTAAAACATCAATCTGACATTGCATATCATATTATTATGTTTACACATTTGACAATGTAATTCACATTGGCATTATTAATCGTTGTTCTTAGAAATGGATAAAAATTCATTTCAAATTCTTTTGAAAAATTTTAGATATATATTTGGATATAATGAAGAAATATACATGTTTTAAAATTAGAAAAATATAATTAGCCTACGTAATATATCTTATAAAAATTACAATTCTAATGTATATTCTCCTTTTTAATATACAAAAAAATTCCTACTTGGAAAATACAATATTCTTCCTTAGATAGACAACTAATTATATACTAGTATAAAAAATATACACTTTTTCTAATTTCCAATATAGGAAACACAGAATCCACTTGATTCTGCAATATTATAATAAAAAAGGTCATATTTCCTAGAAAGGATCTCATTTCCTATATAGGAAACATAAAATCCACTAGATTTTCCATATAGAAAATCACATTTCCTAGATAGCATTGTGTTGCCTATATAGGAAATATAATTTTTTATATAGAAAATAGCTTATTTCCTATATAGGAAACATTGCATGCACTTGAATTTCCTAGATTTCATATAGGAAAAAATAATTTCCTAGATGAAGAGGAGAAAATCCTTATTTGGATCTAGGAAATATGCTCAAATTTCTTAGTTTCCTAGTAATTTTCTATATAGAAATAGGTCAGAAGCTCCTTGTAGTTGGAGTTGAGAAGTGTCGTGATAATCCTATATTGATTTGTTCCTCTCATGCTTTGTTATGTGAAGACTTTGTAGGACAAGTGCATCCCCAACATAGTGATAGTCTTCCTCTCAAAAATGGAAAAGGAACTGAGGAGTAAGCTATATAGTAGAAGGAAGGATGCATCAGGCCTAAGGCACCGATCTTGATCACTTGCCTAATATGTAAAATCTTTGGGGAGGCCATCCAACATCTGTATGAATGAAGTCATTCTCTATCCCTTATATTTATCCACTCTCTACATTAAGGAAGTCACCTCTACTTTAAATTTGTCTCATTGCAATGATAAATGGCTAGTATTTGAGGAGGGAGCTTGTTGAAGATGCTTGTAAAGCTAAACAAGTCAGTTACACACATAAAAAAACATCATCATCATCATTGTTAGTAGTGTCGGAAAAATCTTGTGATCACCATAGCCACAACCTCTAGTAAAGAGCTTATTAGGGCAAGCTTGGCATTGCCATCACCAGAATGAAGACACACTGTAGAGCTTGATGATAATGTTGGTCATGTTTGTAAGCCTCATTTGCATTTGAGGGGAGGATACAATTGGTAGACAATGAATGGAGTACCATTGGGGGCTGCTTAGCTCATAAAATTCAAAATTATGCTGATAATCCCAAAAACCTTACAAAACCTTATGTGCATTGTGTTGCTTTGAAGACACACTGTAGAGCTTGATGATAATGTTGGTCATGTTTGTAAGCCTCATTTGCATTTGAGGGGAGGATACAATTGGTAGACAATGAATGGAGTACCATTGGGGGCTGCTCATAAAATTCAAAATTATGCTGATAATCCCAAGGCGTATAAGGGCCCCCAGTCGATAGAAAGCCACATTAATTAATTTGTGTCGCAGTTGGGGGGGGGGGTGAAGGGTTTGCATTGTCTGATCGATCTAAGGAAATTTTATCCGATAAATGCAAGCATAGAAATTACATAAAGATATTTGATCGATTAATGCAAGTGTAGCAATCGATGAGAAGATTCACAATGATGCTCATTGTGGCTTGTTCCAGAAGCTTCCGCATCCTAAACCTTCTCCTGCCCTGGATACTATTAAAGGAGGAGAGGGGGGATAGAGTGCAGGGAGAGAGAAGGGGAAGGAGTGGCTAAGTGCAAGGAGAGGAGGCGGTTTAAGAAGTAGGAAAATCAAGAGGGAGAGCAGCGGGGAGGGGCAAGGAGAGGCAGAGGAGGGAAAGGAGTAGGGAGACGCAGAGAGGGTATGTTATTTGATTAATGTCAGTGATTAAAGGTTTAATCGACATTAATTATGGTTTTTTACCGTAGGTTAATGTGAGGAGCAAAAGATGAGGTTAGTTAATTAATTAAGAACTGCCTAGGAGCGATTAGGATACTTAGTATGAACTCAAGGCACACATAGGAAACTAATTCTATTGTTTAGATTGCATAGGCAAAAGGTTTCACTCAAACAGTAGGATAGAAAATTATGTACGAACTAGGGGTGGTGACTCCCCCAGAGTTTCCTTGACCATATCCTGTTTAGAAATTGTTATACTATCAACAACTACAGTGGGAGGGGCTGATTTATAGATATTATTGGAGGCCACACATGTCTTATCTCTTTGGATTTAAAGTTCATAGCATGGTACGTAAAGCTTGATTTATTATATTGTTGGGAAGACAGAGATATGATCCAGCAAGAAAACCAATCTTTGAAACCATGAACATGATGGAGAGTCCAACATCTTGAATCCATAGAACAGCTTAGCTGACATAAGTTAGCCTAGGAAACTACATCTAAATTATAAAAGATGGTCAAAAGCAAGATCCTTACAATAGGGTGGGTGCTCGACATACAAGCATGGGTCCGATATGTCACAAAGGTAAAGGATACCCAGTAATAAGACTACTTAAGCTAGTGCGGGAGAATGCATTTGCATTATAGAAGATGGTCAAACCAAGGTCCTTATGATGCGGCGGTATGAGCATGGTTCCAAAGATGCTAGGTTGACTGCCGGCACCTAGGGTATTGGAAGCAAAGTTAATGGCACATGACAACAAAGTGTGGCACTTACATGACATGAATCTCCTAGCACCTTTTCATGTGGATACATGACTTTTGTTAATGGACATTGTGCAGGCTTCAAAAATAATAAAGAATAAGGCAAAAAGGCTTGTATAGGAATTTGATGTCCCCATTATATATAGCCATGCATTTTCAGCTTTCCCCCCATGTCCTCATTTGCCTCAGGCAAAAGATGCAAAAGCAAGATAGCTAAGGCAAAAAAAAGAACCCCAAAATACATTAATGACATCTTCAGCGTTGGGAGGCCATATGTCAAATGTGATGCAATGAAGAAAAATTGGAATGTAAGGCCCAACCACTATAGTTTGACCATGTTGTGTGGTAGTACACAGTGAATAATCTAACTTCCTTCTTCCCGAGAAAACCAATCAAATCTTTATTTAACTCATTTTTGTTGTTTATGAAGACAACAAATATGATTTTATTTGGCAAAGCATTTAATAGGCTCATGCATATCAAGGAATTGATGCTCACAGTAGCTAACAACTTTGCAAAGAGCCCTTCTATATCTCTACTTCCCCATTTTATCCATGGGGGTGTAGCTCATATGGAGAGAAGATAATTAGGGGATAGGATTTCAGCAATAATATGGGTTTTGGATCTTCAAGAAGAGGAGGCAGAGATTTCAATCAACAAGGGGATGCTTTGCGAGGGGCATGAATTTGTAGCCTGCACAAACCTAACACCCAAGGAGAATTGAATGGCAACCTTCTTTAGAGAGTTCAGTCACTTTGGACATGGGTGACACTGCTGGGTGAGACCTTCCAAGATCTTTAGAGGTGGCAACTCTATTTCTATTACTCAAAGCGCCAATGGCAAGACGCTAGTGAAGCACCTACTCTATGATGACATGGATTGATTGGCTGCAGGTATGTTCCATTCCCTTTTTCAAGGTATCACAACCCTCCCTCATGGAAACTTAACATTGATAAACCAACGACCCAAGGAAATATGTACCGTGGGAATGCCTCTAAGGTCTCCAATGCTCCTAAAATATTGTTGCTTAACCTCTTCTTCCTCTACATTGACGTCTTTGGAAAACTTGGAGGTCGACCAATAGCTATGGTGTCACTAGAGTTGACCAATACATGGGAGCTATATATTTCTAATGTCAACAAATATATTATTAAATAAATCAAGTTAGCATTTAGTTATTTAACAATTATGTGCCTCTGATATTAGCCACTGAGTAAGTGGTTAATGCAAATGATTCAACCATCCTACCATATTGCAATAAAGATACACCAGTGCCAAAGTATATACAAAAGGAGAAAACCAATGGAATCACCAAACCATAATATTTACAGAATATACTATGCACTTTATAATATGATAAAAGGACAATAAGAATGGAATTTTGTCACCAAAGAAAGTCTCAAGAGGGGTTGAAGGAAGAATAGTATACTCTAGCTTGTTGTTATTGCCAATTGCAAACTTCATGGAATACAACATTGATGGTAGAAATAATTTCTGCATCATCGGCATGGGATTGACATTGGCCTTACACACCCCATCTTGAAGGAATACCTTAACAAAATTTGATGATCATACATGTGAGGAAGCCACATACAATTGCCCATGACTAAACACCGCTGTCGTCGGATATAAGCCAAGAATAGACATCAATTGGCCTTGTAATTTGATTATTATCATGGCAAATGCTAGTCAAATGGGAAATTGCCTCCTCCTCATATCAAATGGAAGTTTTAAGCTATTGGGAAGAAAAGTAGTCCTTGGAATGAATGCTCTATCTCGGGCATTGGCACCAGTCATAATTTCATCTTCTAACACCTTCATGTGGAATTCCTTGCATATCAATCGAGTCCCATTGCACAGTCCTTGTCGAGGATTCAGATTGCATAACAAAATGATTGGAGCATTCATCTTCAGAACCAATCGATAAGGTGGGTATCCATCTCGAAGATCAAGATTGTTGAGATACTTTATTGCCTAATAGAAAGAATCTTCATTGGATTTAAAATCCTCACTAAATCTGCACTTAAATTCTCTTTTTCATCCCTTGGCATTGGCCTTAGTGTAGTAGTATTTCTTGATCAACCTCAAGGTTCTGATGTGCTAGAATAGTGTGGTCTTGAAAATATGGTGCATAATTTGCAACTCTCCATTCACCCATTCAATCAGGCCTTCCATGGATTTTGTATCTAAGAGTATTTTTTATGGAATTAAAACAAGACCTTCTTTTGTGCATCTATTTATCCCATTTCCAATGTCCAAAACCCAATGTATGAACTCATGCTCTGTTGAACTATCACCATTTTGGAGAACTCACATATTTTTTGTTAACTTTAATGCTTTAATACATCTCCAGATTTTTGAGTGGCATAATGTAGCATTAACAATCTCCTCTCATACTGCCTTTGTAACCATTGGTAATACCTGAGCAATACTTGAACAATCTCCTCTCATACTTCCTTTGGAACCACTAGCAATACCTGAGCAATACCTGCCTAAAATCTCCTCCTAACAATACCACCGATCCACAAAGAGCTTGACATTTTACATGATGTCTTGCAACGTTGGGGATACAATGCTTCAAATGCAAACCGATGTGTCATTGGTGCCTCATCCCATATTGTCAACTTAGCCAACTTCAAAACATCCACAAGTGACTATTGACCTCTACATTGCAAGTGCTAGTGGCATGCAGATCCAAAGGTATCTTGAATCATGAGTGTGATGTGCATCCATTAGTCGGTAGAAATGTTGCAATCCCAGAAGATGCACATGCCAAAGCAACATGCCCCTCAAGCTTGTTTTGTTTCACAAAGTCTTTGTTATCCACGAAAGGATGACACCACATAAACTGTGAAATTATCTTCCCTTGCATCACGCTTCATTGCACGAAGGATTCGTTGTTTAGGAAAGGATGACACAACAATGTCAAAATTTGCCTCCTCACCATTTGAAATAGTGATCAAAGACATATTTGCAACTGCACCCAAAACAAACCATAAAAACCTTTTTAGGTGTGTATTGACCCAATTGTGCAATTTCATAAGTTGCAAATCTTTAAGAATTGGGACAACTCAACTTCGATATAGTTTGAAGCCTAGAAAGGGAGAGAAGGCACTCAAATTGCATACACATAGAAGTAAGCAAAAGATATACCACTACCATTTTGCCTCAAGATTGAAGGACACCCAGGTTCCTGGATTGTTGCATTGGCATAGCTAAGATAACTCACATGACATATTACGTAAAGGCTTAGCTAGAGACTTTAAAAATTGGCACTACTCATCTATGATATCATTTGAAGACTTGATAAGGAGAGAATGCACTCAACTCATTGTCTTGTTTCATTACACAAAATGGTATGTATTGAATGATGACAACATGGTATGTATTGAAGGATGACAACATTGTATGTATTGAAGGATGACAACATGGTATGTATTGGCCCAATTGTCCATTTGCAAGAAGTTCATTCTCACGAGAGCGCTCATCTTGACTTTAAGTAATATGGACTAGGGTTGCCTAAAGTAGAACGTTCCAAAAGAAGTTGTGGCTCACCATCGCTTCTGAGCACGGGTGGTGAGCCAGGAGCTCCTGTGCTAGGTTGCGGCCATCCCGAAGGTACCACCATGCATGGACCTCTCCTACACCTTCACCTTTGGTGGCCTCACCCTCTACACCTTCTACTCCATCTAACACCTCCAACAACATTGTGCAAGCACGTCATATGATTTCAAAACTCATACATTGAAGCTCCACAAATTCTTGCCCCACGTCGGCTTCGACTTGATGGCACTCGCAACCAGACTTCTACCTTGCCCATAGTAGAAAACTTAGCATCGTGTTGCCGATGCCCTCCCTCCAGTGTCTCTAAACTGTGAGAGAAGTTCAGAAAACCTAACACCATCACCCCGCATGAGGCTATGGAGGAGCTTGCACATGGCCCAAATGCTGAATGACGAAGGTGAGCCTTTTGAGATGGGCTAGTGATGATAGAGCAACTGTGTGACTATCTACGCTATTTAGGGCGAGCGATGCCTCGAGTAGGGTGGTCATGCTCAATGGCGAGGACAAAACATATTTTAATGCAAAACATACGCATGGCTACGGACTTGGAGGCAACACAGTCAAGGATGTTTTATCGAAGCTATGCTTATATATTAATATAGAATCTTGGCAAAAGTTTTTAACCTCATTTGTTTTAGTTTCACAATATTGGTAGAATGTAGTACTTTTTTATATTTTTTCTTTTGAATTTTGGAGAAAAAATGTAAATCCTGGCGAAACTTTAAATTTTTTTGGCATAAAAGTTTCAAATCTTGGCGAATGTTTTAAACAATTATTTTTATTAGGGCATACAAACTTTTGACGCCAATATAAAATTTTAGCTTCGTAACGAAACTAACTTGAAAAAATCATCCATGGACATAGTCTTGGGAGAGCTAGAACGGAACAACGATGGTGTTAGAGAGTTGGCGATATGGGATAGAGACCTATGAGCACTATGGACCTGGAAGAAAGGCGATCAGTTTGGAGCTGAAACGGGGCACAGAGGTGTGGCTAACAGAGAGGTACAAAGTTGGACTGACTCATGTGCTGGAGGGCTTAGGGGGAGGGACCGCCTGACCTCAGCCATACGACTCAACCTGTGGCTCTTACTTTGAGGCTTTGCTTTGCATGACGCAACTCCATGGTGGCTCGCATAGTTGAGGATTCAGGAGGGAGGGTGGTGCTCTCCTTGCCCTCATCCCCTTGCACGTGGTAGCTCTCTTGCCTTCCTCTCCTTCCGCGTGGAGGGTCTCCTTGCTGTCCGTACCCGCTGGTGGTTTCTCCTCTCGATGCAATACAAAAGTGTGTTCTAAAAAAAGAAGCACAAAGAAAAGAAGAAAGAAGAAAGGTGACGCCTCAAAGAAGAAAGAACAAAGAAGAAAGAATTACCCCTCAATGTGAAATTCTAGGCTACCTTTGGGGACAAATTTCAAATTTGAAATGTGTGTGTGTGAGAGAGAGAGAGAGAGAAAAGCTTGAAGAAGTACACCCCTTCTCTTTGGTCTGGTATCTCCTTCTCTTTGCTCTGGTATCTCAGCATCATGGGCAGAGCTCGCAAGACTGCTCCCAGGAAGCCTCTCGCTCCCAAGAACCCCAACATCCCTCAGCAGCAGGACCGCTTACACGATTTGATCGATGCTAATCACCGCGAAGGTTGGTCTCTCTCTCTCGATTCTATTCCTTGGGTTTTGTTCTTTTTGCAAACTTGTTTTGGTGGAGTAGGCTCTGACCCGGGGTAATCATGGCTCAGTTGAGAGGCGCATTGCTGCTATCCGGGCCGTTCGTGACGCGGAGGTCGAAGGCTTTTTGACCCAGCTACGGGTGGCGAGGTCTATGCTCTCGGAGGAAGTTCAGGCAATGCGTTTCACTGATTTCGTGGAGAAGTTTTGTCCAGACAGGGAAGCTGTCAAAGCGGATAACGGGATTATTGAGTTGAGACAGAGAAATGTTGGCGTCGATTGCCCCAGGACTGCCAGCAGATTTCAATTTCACGGAGAGCTCCCACCGATGGGCTTTCCCTTCTCCAGTTCTTCAGGTGAATTGAAACAATGCTCGCACAAGGTTACAATACAGGTACTGGAGGGAAACTGTTGTTGATCTGGAGAAACATGTTTTTGTTATGACAGCAAAGGAGCAGCTTTTGCGTAGCATTGGTAAACACAAACAAAACGAGGTTTGTTCTACTGGCAATATTCAGAAGAGCTTTAAGCCTTTGTCTTCTACAAAGTCGTAGTCAATAAAAACAAAGTTCTCTCTTCATGGCTGGCAAATTTCCGCAAATTTCGAGGTCTCTCATAGCCGTTGGCCCTTCCTTGTCGTATGGTCCAACATTGTTTGCAACACGGCAGGCTTTTTGAGTATTTTGTTATACAAATCAGAGGCGAGGAGTTCTTTAACATTTACAGATTAGAGACGAGGAGTTCTTTCAGTTTGTTTTCTGTTTCACAGATTAGAGACGAGGAGCCCTTTAAGTTCTTGGACTTTTTCAGAGATTCAAAAGCTCCGTTACATCCTGGTGCAACAACTCCATCAATGGTCCGTGAGTCCACCTTCCCATACAATGACTTTGGAAGTGATGCTCAGCTTAACTTGTCATGGCTATAATTGGCTTGCTTGTTTTTGTTTGCTGTCCAGAATGGGCATTTGATGGTTGGAGTGACACCTAAGACAGAAAGAATACCCAAGAGAGGAGAGCCTTTGTTGTCGGCAAATGGCTCACCTTTGGGACTCTATAGAAACGAAGGAATCGTAGCAATTCCTGGTAAGTTAAGTTTGGCCAAAGTTCCATCCCTGGACATGCCCATAGGTAAAATAATATTGTCCAATCTTTCTACATGGCTTATGGAGGTGATTAGAATTTAAGTGCGGGCACCATGTTGCCTTGCAGAGGAATTTCCCAAAAAGGTCAGAAGAAGACTACGCGCATCAGCAACAAAGTGACATATCTGAACCTGTGCATTCTGCTGTGTCGAGCGAATAAGCCAAGCGTTGTATGCCTTATTGGGTCGTCAGTGTCTATGCCTTTGTGTATGTGTGTTATTGTAGCATCTGTTGACTCAACAGAATTAAAACAGCACTAGAGGTTACTTCCAGAGCACTGAACTCCACAGCTGCATTTGCGATATCCTCTTTAGGCAATAATGAGCCGATGCTCTCTCAGTTTTTGTCAATGATCAAGCAATATTGGTAATCCAGGTATTTCAACCTGACGCCCTCTTGCTGATAGCAAGGACGAGCTGTATCAAATTCTAATTCTCAAGTACAATGTTATGAACGGTAATTGCGACCTCCATGCACTTTGCATGCAGTCACATTTCTTAATCTTCTTTTACTGTTTGTGTTTCATTTCTTTGAACCTTCTCCTTACCTTGTGTGTTTAGTTGCTGCATAGAGTATTGAGTTTCCTCCATAATATGGGGTCAGAAAATGAGGTCTGATTAGAAGATCATGGGTATTGTCTGAATTCATTGCTTTTGCTATTTTCTCTGATTGAGCTGAGTGTTTCCTCAATTTGTTGGAGGGAGTTAAACTGTGATTTCTGCGGCTAGCATTTGCTATTGCTTGTTGCTGTGTATTTCTTGGCTGTTAAAAATCAGAGTGCCCTTCATTGAGTGGCTTGAATGCTCTGTCCTATTGTTGGTAAATGTATTGAAAGTGGCCTGTGAAAGTATATGATGCAAGAAGGGGATCTTAAGGATAGCCAAATCAAGGAATCAAGGGAGATGAAAGCCGAGTCCATCCATGTGAGCAATAATTCTGTCACAATCCCTCCCGAGGAATGACACATGAATCTCAAAGTGGGTTAGATACAGTTTGGTAGACCTGGATACCCAAAGATGAAATGCGCTAGGGATTGTAGCAAATACAAGAGCTATGACTAAGGGCCTATTCCCATTACTAGTTAAGGACTAGTCAAGGATTTAAATGGAAGTGTGTATTTGCATTGGAAATCAAGGGGGTTGAGTTACGTTAAATCTCTTAACGGCATGTTAAAGACTCTTGGGAATTGAACTCCCCAAAAATAGGCACGTTAAGGACTTTTTGTGAAGGGAAATAAGTTGAACTATAAAAAATCAGGGTTTAATTTAAAGGTGGACAGTGGGAATGCTACTTTAATCAAGATCTTCGTTATGTATTTTTGAAGACTGAGTAGAAACTTCACAAGATGAGTACTCCTTTGAAAGCCCTTGAAAAGAAGCTATGTCAATTGTAAGGTCAGTGAATGGCATCACAATGTAAAGATATGCCATTTTATGCAAAAAAGTGTTTGATGTTAGGTTACTAAACATAACACAACTATAGGTGGGAAAAAGGACCTAAGCATCGTAACCTATTTAGGACTATGGTATCCTAGGCTAAGGTTGTGTGATTGCACTTACGGCTTGGTCATGGCTTAGAGCCCTCAAGCATCCATCTTCAACAGTAGAGTCATGTGGGATGACACTTTTAGGCAACAGTTGGATCCTTGATGCCATCTATTTCACAGTAAATGAGATCTTGTAGTTGAGAAGTGACTCGAATTTGGTTTTTATGGTATTTCATTGTGTTAGGTCTTTAGCATTGACTTGTTAGGGTATACATTAAGTATCATATCTTTGAGGACTTAGGATTCCCTTGATACTTGGATGACTTGTGGTGATATGGGAGGTTAAAGGTTAAGCTTCATGAGAAATTGCAATTTTTGCATGACTAAATCTCTACAAATGTGTAAAAGTATGCAAAATTTCTGTTATAATACTTTGATGTGGCTTAGCGTAAGAAGCTTTGTGCTTGATGATGTTGGTAATGTATTGAAGTAATGTATGACAAATTAACATGACTTCACAGTACATATGTTGGTATTGAGTTGGTGATAAGTTGCAAGCTATATGGATGTGGTCGTTGGATTTGTAGTACTATATGTCATGGTCTTAGTAGCTTTATTGTTTGGAGTTGTGCATAAACAACTTGAAATAGAGGAGTCACACCAGGAAGGAAAATATGTTAGATTTGAAACTCGATTGTTGCCAAGTTAGCTTAGCACGTGTGGAACCTCTATGATAGATTGGGATGAGAACATGCCAAGCTCTAGAAAGGGGTGGAGAAATTTGTGTCCTTGCTTGAATATTCGCAACTATTAATAGAAGGTCCTCAAGTAGAGGAAGGTTTTAAATACACATTGATTTTGTTTAAATAAGTCATATATGGAAACTTCTACATGGAAAATGTCGAGGGTATTGTTATGGATAAATTTGACCAAAGTAAAAAGGCATAAATATGAGTGTGTGCTTGTATGTGTGGCAATAGTATAATAAAATATGGAGTGTATAGGGCCCAAGGTTGAGGTGGCAGGGCATGACCATGTGCCACCCTTTCATGTAAGAGGACCCATAAGGTGTGTTGTACATAATCCATGGTAGTAATATTATAAAATTTTAAGATGGCATGGCTCTTCCATGTGCCACTCCACCTAGGTAGTCCCATGCTTACATTTAGTGAGATATGGCTCAAAGTCCATGGGAGAAGTAATATAAAATAGGTGGAGATGGATATTATATTGGGTTATTCCCTCCATATAGGATAGGCCCATGTGGGGGAGGTATAGAAGGTCCAAGAGTGCAAGTTAAATAATGGGGAAAGTAGGTTGAAGTGGCAAGATTCCTTGTGCCAACCCTTCACTTGTCAACCTAGATGTTTGAACGTATTATAAAATTGGGAAGAGACCAAGGGAGTATCATAGACTTGGGATATGGGAGTTGATACATGTGGAAAAATGTGACCAAGCGTTATCGCACATAATTGAGAGTGCGTAACCGCTTAGCCCACATGGGAGACTCTTCCACACACACCATGCATGTGGGAGGATGCATTTATTGAGAGAGATCCTCTCTCTTGGCTATAAAAGGAGAGGGCTATTCCTTGATGGGACATGCTCATTCTTGTAAAGCCACCTAGCTAGTACTTTGATATTTCCCCCTCATCCTTTCTTTCAAATAAAGCATGACCCTCTTCCCTTGATGTCTCCATCTCTACATTCTTCCTCCACCCATGTACATACTCCTCTTTTCCCTCTCCCTCTCCCCTTGTGCCATAGTCTCCCTCTTCTTTTCCTCCCCTCTTAATCCCTTTTCCCCACCCATGTTAACGCTCCTCCCCTCACGTTCCCTATTCCTCTATGGCCCTTGAGCGTCGCCATATCTATCCTCTATCCTCTAGCCTCTTGTCTTGATTTCTTTTTCGGCTAATAGAAATGGTGTGGCTGCCGGGATCAAAATCTCCACGGCTAGTGGTGTAAAATCTATTACTGCTACGATTGGATGCGGCTCTGCGGCCTCTTCCATGTGCAGTTCTCTACTTTTGCACCTCCAAATTGCGTGCCTTCCCTGTCTCTACAACTGCAAAACCTTCCTGCTTTTGCAAAACATCCGTGCTCCCTCCGAGTTCCTGCACGCGCATTCGCGTGTCTATTGTGTACACCCACATGCATCGTGGTCAGATCGCGACAGTTTTCTGGGCTCCTGCGTCTTCTGGTCGCAGAAAATTTTTTTGGGCTTCTGCAAAACTGTAACAGATCCCGCGCCCCCCCTCTCTTCTCTACTTCTCCTTCTCTTTCTCTTTCTCTTTCTCTTTCTCTTTCTCTTTCTCTTCTCCTTCTCCTCTCCTCTCCTCTCTTTTTATTAAAGAGTGGTTCTGGTCGCGGACAATTTTTTTGGGCTTCTGCAAAGCTGTAATAGATCTCGCGCCCCCCCTCTCTTCTCTACTTCTCTTTCTCTTTCTCTTCTTCTTCTCCTCTCCTCTCCTCTCTTTTTATTAAAGAGTGGGATTTGAACCCAAGACCTCCCCTTCACAAAAGGGAGACTTATCATTGGGCCAGCAGATAAGAAGTGATGAAAATGTACTGATATTGCTTATATATTGAAATCCCATGAACTGTAACTCTCTAACCATAGGGAGTTTTCACATGTTGTAAAAAGAAAAAGTACTTCACTTCATGTGCTCTACTCATATCTCTTACTAAATCGCAGATTCTAAACTTTTTCAAGTTCACTTCACGGACGCATGCCACACGAGGAGGGTGGATATTTATGTCACTTCTCGACGAGTTTAAGGATTTAGTGCCTAGTCCTCCGCGCCTTACAGCTACCAATGGGTGAGATCTCTTTCTTGATCTTCATGTCGATCTTCAACAACTGATTGTACAGTGCATTGCTCAAGGAGACGACAGGTGGGATGATATACCGTGGATGATTCAAGGTGAAGAACTAGTGATACGCTGGGAGGACTTTGGTTTTAATTCTACTCATTGTGCGGTGATCGAGCTACTTGCTGCTTCGGAGGTAATTAAAAGGGTGTCCTTCTTCGAAGGGTGGGATGCTCCCCAAGCTTGGGGGGAGATTTGGCACATCTGCTTGTTAATTCCTATGGATAAGCTCATCTTGAATGGTTTATTCTCAATCTCACTACAAAGGTTTCTAGGGCTTGGCTATGGCTGGTAATGTTTCGACCAAGGAATCCCTTTGTACCTAATCAACCCTTTGTGCCTCATTTTGAGCTTCAAGTTGTAATTCTTTTTGGTCTAAAGATAAACTATCAACAAAGGATTGCAAGTTTATTTGGTGCTGAACATTTGGCTCAAGTATTGAATTCTCCCCACCCTCTCCTTCTACCTATCTTGGATCACAGAGAAACTTGGGATGTCTGGATTTTAGTCTTGGTGTGATGACATCTTGGATCCTTCAATTTGATGGAGCTTACAAACCTTCGACCAAGGCTGATGGCGTGGGTGTGAAGCTCACTTCACCAGGTGGTGAGGAGTATTGTTATAGCAAGTCTGCACCTGTAAGTACTTGCAACCAAGCTGAGTACTCGGCACTCATTTTTGGGCTACAAAAGACACAAGAACATCACGTCAAGCAACTTGAGGTACAAGGAGATTTTCAACTAGTATGTGAACAAGTTAGTGGAAGGTGGAAGGTGCAGAGCAAAGGCTTGGTTCCACGACATCAACAAGCATTGGTACTTTGCAACCAATTTAAAGAGGTAAAAATTCAGCATATCCCTTGAGCTCAAAATCTAGTTGTTGATATATTTTAGCACGTGAAGCTTGTACTTCAATCACGCATGAAATGAGTGGAAGTACTGCCCCAACAAAGCCGCAAACCACGAATGAGGGTGATCATTTGTAAGGAATGCAAAGGTTGTGGTCATCATGAAACTAAGTGTTGGGCATATTTGATACGAGTTTACTGACTTCAGAAGATCATTAGAAAGGTCCTCAAGGACATTGCTCAAAAGAAGAATGCCAGACTGCACATCCCTTGAAGAAATAGCATGGCGATTACAAGAACTGGAAGAAGCTGAAGGTGATGTGCAAGCTCTCCAACTGTTGACATTTGTCATGGCATTCTTGTTTGCCTTGATGAACAACCTCATGCAGCGCCGTGTCTCTAACACTCGCTTGTAAAGATGGATGCGATATCATGAGGGTTGGTCCTTTTAAGATTGTCTATGAGCTATTCTATGCTGAAAATTCTTCCCGTGTAGTATTTTACAATACACCAGTCACACCCTACCCTGCCTATGTGTGCTTTGTGGATGCATCTTCACCTGATTTTCAGTTCAAGCTACCTCTTTCCATTGTTTGCCAATAGATAAGCCTGATTACGACTTCTCTCTTTTCCATTTTTCAAGCATGGCTGACATTCCCGTGTTCTGTGGACGGGTTGAAGAAAATCCAAATGAGTATCTTGTGGCCTTCAAGCACCGTTGTGTTTCTCCCAACTTTCTTACTGAAGAGAGATGGCTGTTGGTTCTTCCCACATTTCTAGAGGGTTTGGCTTAAGTGTGGTATGAGAAGTAGGTCGACGACATTCGCCAAAGCTGGCCAAGGTTAATAGCTGCGATGGTTGAGTATTTCGGCAAAGAAGAGGAGCCGGAGAACGTGTACCTATAGGTGGCAAACTTGAAGCAGTCAAAAGGTGAGATGGCACATCGATATGTGGATCGAGCAGCCGTGCTCCTAGACCGTTTAATTGCCACGCAGGAAGACAATGTCGGATTTCGAGCTGGAATGACTCAGCATGTGCTAGGATACCTTGTAGCAGGAGCAAGTGACAAATTCCGCCTCAAGCTTAAATGGGAGAATCTAGAAACTATGGTGCTAGCAAATGAGATTGCTCAAAAGTTTGATAAAGTTCAGTCTGACCCTGCTTCAAAGAAGATGATTGTCCCTCCGCAACCCCCTCAATTCTTGGAACAACAACCTGGGGGGTCTAACTCAGGGGCATACCCCCACCCCTCATCAGGGATGTATCCACCACCTCCACCTCAAATGTATGGTCCTCCCTTAGATGCTTACCCTCAACAAGGAGTATATCCTCAACCTTCGCCTAGAAGATTTTCCCAGCCTCGCCCACGAGCCCCCCTCGTTCGTACTTCCCCAGCCCGTCCTGCTAAGGAACCCAGAGTCCTGTTCAAAGATTTTCGTGACCTTTTCGCAACTAGCTACCGCCACCTTCGCCATGTGACTGCCATAGAGTACAAGATAGAGCTGAAGCCAATGCGAAGCCTGTGGCTCAGAAGTATTAGAGATTAGGGCCCTATAGACCGATGCTTTGCGCTCAGAGTTGCAAAAACTTGTAGAAGCTGGGTTTATTGTTCCGGTTCACAATATTGAATGGGTTTCACCAGTGATAGTCACCCCAAAGAAAAACAACAAGTGGCAGGTCTGCACCGACTATAAGAAACTCAATGCAGCCACCAAGAGGGACCATCATCCTCTTTCCTTTCAAGACCTCATTCTTGAGAAGGTAAGTGGTCATGAGATGTATACTTTCTGTGATGGTTACTCCCGGTTTTATCACATCAGAATTGCCGAAGAAGATGTGCTCCACACCCTGGGGGACATTTGCATTCAAAGTAATGCCATTTGGCCTCACCAATGCTCCTGCTACCTTTCAAAGATTTATGCAGATGGCGTTTGCTCCTTATTTGAGGGATTTCTTGGAGGTGTTTTTAGATGATTTTTGTATATTCTCATCACGTAAGGAGCACGTCATGAAGGTTAGGTTGGCCTTCCAAAGGGTCAATGATGCGAATGGCAGTCTCAACCCTGAGAAATGCACCATTGGAGCCACTCAAGGGAGGATATTGGGACATATTGTCTCATCCGAGGGCGTCAAGCCTGACCCCGAGAAGGTAGAAGCCATCCTCAAGCTCTCCCCACCAACAACCAAATGTCAGGTATGCTCATTTGCCAATGTAGTAGGATACTATCGCTGCTTCATTGATCAATACGTTGCTTTGACACGACCCATGACTATGCTATTGAAAGATGGGGTTGATTTCTCTTGGAATGAGGATTGTGATCATGGGTTTGCACAAATCAAGAATGCTCTGGCTTCAGAACCCATTCTACGCAATCCAGATTGGTTAAAGACTTTCTATATCAATCCTGGGTTTGGTGAGCACACTCTGGCAGGTATTCTTCTCCAGCAAGGGGAGGATCGGTTCATGTATCCTGTTCGATTTGCTTCTCGACAATTGCTCGACACCGAACGATGCTACTCAGAGGCTGATAAGCATGCCTTGTCTTTGGTGTTCTGCATTGAGAAATTTAAGCATTATGTGGCTGGAAAGTCCTTCATTATACTCACTAGCACTGGTCTTGCAAAGCAGGTTCTTCAATCACCAAATCCCATGGGCTGGTTGGCCAAATGGTTGGTAGTTTTACAAGAATATGATTTTTCTTTCAAAATTGTAAAAGAGGGTTGTTCCAACTTGAAGAATGCTTGATTGATTTAGAGGAGTGCCTTGATGTAACCCTTGTAGTGGCCATAGAAGTTGGGGATCGATGGTATGGTGGAATCTACAGGTTTTTGACTGCTTTCTCCTTTCCTCCAGAAAGTACTAGCTATGAGAGAAAGAAGATCCACAGAGATAGTAGGTGCTACACCCTCTTTGATGCGGTGTTGTACCGTCAAGGCATGGATGGGGTACTAAGACGGGCCATTGATGTAGATGAAGTACCTAAGGTATTGAAGCATTATCATGATGGATTTTGTGGAGGCCACTATGCCAATGACTATACAGCTAAGAAGATTTTACATGTTGGATACTATTGGCCGACCTTGTTCAAGGATGTCACTTTGTATTGCAAAACCTATGAACCATGCCAATTCTTTGGTAGGAAGGATTTGCGTCTTGGGCAACATCGTGATGTCCATCCATCCGTTTCAGAAGTGGGGAATAGATTTTGTCGGGCCCTTGCCCATGACTGTGCCCGCAAAAAGAAGTATCTTTTGGTAGCCAGTCAGTATGTCACTAAGTGGGTTGAAGCTATCGCCCTCCCCGCTGCAAATGGTAAGGCAGTTTCAAATTTCATATTAGAACGTATCTGCACAAGGTTTGGGACACCCATGGAAATAGTATCTGACCATGGGAGTCCATTCTTAAATGAAGCAGTGGAATTGCTCATGGATCGCATGGGTATTGATCATCGCACTTCTAACATCTATTACCCAGCATCCATGGGTCAAATGGAGCAGACCAATGGCCTCCTTTGTAAAACCATGGGGAAAATGGCCACAGGGAGCAGGAGCTAGTGGGATCAGAAGGTCACTGAAGCCGTGTGGGCTTACAACATCACTCATAAAACGTCTATAGGTCACACTCCTTTTGAGTTGGTGTATGGTACTGAGGCAGTTTTACCACTAGAGATAGAGATTCCAGCCTTGAGGTTGGCACAAGAACAGAGAATGACAGAAGATAAACATGTAGAGGCCAGATTAGTACAACTTGAGAAGTTAGATGAAACCCGACACCTTGCACTACAACAAACAGAGATCCAAAAGAATCGACAAACTTGGCCCGCTTGGATGCTAAGATTCGCAAGGGATGGGAAAGACACTTTGTTGAGGGGGATGTTGTGCTATGCTTTGATAAAAGATTGGACCACCAAATGGATAAGAAGTTTCTACCACTGTGGACCGGTCCATACAAAGTCATCAAGGAACGTAGCAATGGGTTTGTACAAGTTTAGGAGCTGCATGAGCCATATGGCAAGAAGGTGATCAACAAGCGTTATCTCAAGCCCTTCTTTGTGCGTGATGGTCCCAGGCATGGAAATGTTGTGCATTCCCTGCCTGGGGGGGGAACTATTATGGATAAATTTGACCAAAGTAAAAAGGCATAAATATGAGTGTGTGCTTGTATGTGTGGCAATAGTATAATAAAATATGGTGTGCATAGGGCCCAAGGTTGAGGTGGCAGGGCATGACCATGTGCCACCCTTCCATGTAAGAGGACCCATAAGGTGTGTTGTACATAATCCATGGTAGTAATATTATAAAATGTTAAGGTGGCATGGCTGCTCCATGTTCCACCCCTCCACCTAGGCAGTCCCATGCCTACATTTAGTGAGATATGGCTCAAAGTCCATGAGAGAAGTAATATAAAATAGGTGGAGATGGATATTATATTGGGTTATTCCCTCCATATAGGATAGGCCCATGTGGGGGAGGTATAGAAGGTCCAAGAGTGCAAGTTAAATAATGGGAAAAGTAGGATGAGGTGGCAAGATTCCTTGTGCCAACCCTTCACTTGTCCTCCTAGATGTTTGAATGTATTATAAAATTGGGAAGAGACCAAGGGAGTATCATAGACTTGGGATATGGGAGTTGATATATGTGGAAAAATGTGGCCAAGCGTTATCACACACAATTAAGAGTGCGTAACCTCCTAGCCCACATGGGAGACTCTTCCACACACACCATGCATGTAGGAGGATGCATTTATTGGGAGAGACCCTCTCTCTTGGCTATAAAAGGAGGGGGCTATTCCTTGATCGGACACGCCCATTCTTGTAAAGCCACCTAGCTAGTACTTTGATATTTCCCCCTCATCCTTTCTTTCAAATAAAGCATGAACCTCTTCCCTTGATGTCTCCATCTCTACATTCCTCCTCCACCCATGTACATACTCCTCTTTTCCCTCTCCCTCTCCCCTTGTGCCATAGTCTCCCTCTTCTTTCCCTCCCCTCTTAATCCCTTTTCCCCACCCATGTTAATGCTCCTCCCCTCATGTTCCCTACTCCTCTATGGCCCTCGAGCGTTGCCATACCTATCCGCTAGCCTCTTGTCTTGATTTCTTTTCCGGCTAATAGTACTTGAGAGGGCTATAAGGCCACTCTATGCTTTATGGAGATTATAGTCCAAACCTAGATTTCACCCTTTTGGAGACCATACTAATCTTGTTTGTTTGTTTAATCAAAGACTTGTTTGCTCATGTTTCCCATGCTTGTTTTAATGTAGGGTATTTTTGTGTCATGTCTTTGCCTTTTCAAGGTTGAAATAGTAACACGAAAGACATCATAAATATAGAGCAACAAGATAAACGAGAGGGTGAAGAGTTTCTCTTGTAGCCCAACTAAAGACATGAAAGGGGGTTTTTGAACTTTATTTTTTATACAGCGTAAATATGAAGCAACAAAAGAAACAAGAGGGTGAAGAGTTTCTCTTGTAGCCCAAATATTGTGGGGGTTAAAGGTCACTGTGCCTTTACCCCGGTTATGTACAATACTCAAACACATATATAAATGAATGAAAAAGAAGATTAGGGTGTTCTGCACCCACCAAAAACTTGTGGCTCTTTGTCTCTCTCTCTCTCCTTCTTCCGTTCTTGCTTCCGTTGAGAGCACTCTCAACTGGTATTAGAGCTCGGGTGATCTAGCTGAGCGTGCATGAATGCTTGAAGCTCAGCAGCTCTGTGGGAGGAAGGAGAAGCTCTGTGGGAAGCTTTGTGGGTGACTTTACTTGCATCCGAGTGTGTAGAGACCTTGGAGGAACCTTTGGAAAAGTCACTTTGGTTTTGCGAAGTGGTTTTGAGAGCCTGTTAAGTGTTTTCAAAGAGAAAGTCGTTTTTTGACCTTTTTCCTATTCCTTTCGATGATAGAGTCTCCGTATTGACTTGTAGAGGCAACTATTGCTTGCTTTTGGTGTCGAGTTCACTTCAGGAGCTTGGAAACACCTTCATTATTGAATCTGGGATCATTTCATTGGATTTCTGACTCACTGTGTCAGTTTCTGTATTTTTTGCCCGGGTGTTGGAACTCAAGTTTGGAGCAACCATTTGCAGATCTATCAGTTCCGGTGGACTTAGGAAATCTAAAACTTCTATGTTGCTCATCATTCGCACTCCGGTGGAGTTTACAAACAGCTCTGTTTCCAAAAACGTTTTTCAGTCCGTATGTTGGACCCAGTGATTGAGACCACGATTTCCAAAACCATTTGTCCCATTGCGTTCCCGACACCCAAAAACCCCCTACCTGTCAGTTCTTGCACGATTCGGTGGAGGATTTTCAGAGTTATAGATCTCTGTGTATTTGATTTCATTTCTCTGTTATGCATTTTTCATTCTAAGGTTTTGAAACCTTAGATTTATGCCACATGGCAGTGGATAAGTGTTGATTCCCATTTCTCACTCATCGGTTGGGATTTTGGAGTTCTGGCAGAAGAGAGATATTTGCAGATTTTCTTGCTGAGTTCGATTATGTAATGGCGCCCATGTTTTGAGGCATGTCAGGTTCTATTTTCAATAGCGGTCATTACCGTAGGACTATGATTTCTTGAGCATATCTTAATATGCAGATCACTCTAGTTGCAGTTTGAGCAGTGTGCGCTCATTCATGGTATGCATTGGGTTGCAGTGGATGATTTATAGGCCATTTGGATGCATTACGGTCCTTATTGGATGCACTGATAGGCCCAAATTGCCTTGTGGGATGCTATTTTTTATGGACGCTTTGCACATGGATGCTATTTCATGCTAAGGGATAGCTTTGACACATTGCAGGTGATGCACTGATAGTGCTATGCTCTCTTGGATGAGATATTATTGATGCATATGCCAGTGGACGGTGTTTATGCTTGAGTCATTTGGCACTTATTGGCATTTTCTTTTGGGCCAGATTTGCTCATATGGATGCATAGTATATGCACATGAGTCAGATGCATCTTTTGATGCTTTGAGCTTTGAGTTTTGGTGATATTTCACTCTATTGTGGCATACACATTTGGGTGCACCTGGTATTTGGTGTGATTCTCTCTTGCAGGCACTAGCATTTGGGATTTTGTTTCATTTGCATCATGGCATCCTCTTCCATGTCTGAAAAGGAGTTTTTCAGCATTAGAAAGTTTGATGGGACAAACTTTTCTTTGTGGAAAGAACAAATAAGGGATGTGCTTATTCAAAAGAAGCAGATTAAACCCTTGGTAGGGATTGAAGCTAAGCCTACAAATATGTCTGAGAATGATTGGAATGAGTTGGATGCATTAGCAAAGTCTACTATTAGACTTCATCTTGCAGAGTCAGTTTATTTCACAGCAGTAAGTGAGCAGACTATGGAAGATTTGTGGAAGAAACTGTGTGCCACTTATGAGAAGGAAACTGCCTCTAATAAAGTTTACCTCATGAAGAGGTTGTTTGAGCTGCAGATGAAGGAAGGGGTCTCCATTGCTTCTCACTTGAATGAATTCAATATTATTTTCAGCCAACTTCAGGCTCAGAAGATGAATTTTGATGTGGAGACTAAGGCAATATTTCTCTTATGTTCATTGCCATCCTCATGGGATACCTTCCGCACAGTTGTCAGTAACTCTGCACCTGGTGGAGTACTAAAATTTGATGATGTTGTGGGTAGCTTGTTGGCCTAGGAGATTAGATGGAAGTCTATGGATAGCAACAAGCAGAATGCAGCCTTAAATGTGCAAAGGGTAGATCACAATTCAGGGGGAAGTCCCAAGAAACAGGGAAGTCTCGTAGCAAATCCAGGGCACGGAACATTGAGTGTTACCATTGTGGCAAGAAGGGCCATATGAAAAAGGATTGCTACAAGCTGAAAAGAGAGCAAAAGGATAAGAAAAAGAATGCAAATTGGGGTGCAAATCAAAAGGAAGAGAGGCCAAGGGAGGACAAAGGAAAAGTGAAGATCGAGGAGATCAATGTAGTCACACATGATAGTGACAATGACGTTCTCTTCATGTCTAGTTTATCTGCAGAGTTGCTTACCACTTCAGATGATGCATATTCCAAGGATTGGATTTTGGATTTTGGTGCTTCATTCCATGTTACTCCCCATAGGGAATGGTTCTCCACTTATGACAGTGGAAAGACAGGTTGTGTGCATCTTGGAAATGACTATGCATGTGACATAGTGGGAGTAGGTGACATAAAGTTTTCTTTTGCAAATGTTCTGCATTTGTTTTGAAACATGTGAGACATGTGCCTAAGCTGACCAAGAGCCTTATTTCAATGGGTCAGCTAGATGATGCTGGTTTTCACACCACTTTTGGCTTTCAGAGTTGGAAAATTCAGAAGGGTTCTATGCTTTTGGCCAGGGGTGCCAAGTGTGGGACTTTGTATCCCTTACATGTGTCAGGGATATTTGATCATGTTGTTGCAATAATCGAGCAGCCAAGCACTTAACACAGTATTAGATAAAGTGGGACGAAAGTTGCATTTTGGGAATTTCGAAATTGGGTGGATTTCATTAAAATTGGGAAAGGCTTCATTAAATTTGGGAAAATTTCTATTGATTGTGGGAATTTTACCAATATTGAATAAGCTAATATTTGGAATTCCAATGATTATGAAAAACTTCATTGGTTGTGAAACAGTTCATTGCGTATAAAAACCGGAACAAAGCATTTGTGGCAGAGTTTGAAAATCATGTATTTGGTGGTGTTAATAAACACCGTCTAGGGACAACATGTATATTTTACTTGAGGTGTTAATAAACACTAGTTGGTGGTGTTAACAAACACCATGCATAGTGAGTTCCACTAGAAACAAAGCAGTTGTTGGTGAAGGTCAGCTTCTAAAAATTGTCATATTAATAATATGCAAATACCCATTGACAAGATAACAACAATTGAGAAACATCACATGAGAACACACCTTACAATGGAAGTTTGGGAGATTAAGAGGGAGAAATTCGACACCATTTTCTATGCTCTGATACCAAGCAAGCTCTCCTGTGCTTTGATACATACGTTCTGTGGAATCTTGATCTTCTTGGGTCTATTTATGGATTTTGATGTCCATGACCAGACAATTGCATCAATACACTCCCATACCTGTGGATCCAACCTATTCTTTGCCCAATACTTGTTCCAGCAATCAACATAGGCATCTGCATCACTGAGCCCCTTTCTCTTAACTGATGGTGCCCAATACTGAATTAATAATTTCTTGAAATTAGGAGAAGCAGCATCCATCTCGGCACTTGATATGGCAACCCCAAGCCATATGGGGTATATAGGATCTGATGGCCTCACCAAGACGAAGTCACCTTGCTTAACATCCACCATTGGTCTAAACTCTTCCCTCGGCTTACCTTTTAGAGGCCCACAATAGTGATCATTCCATTCCTCATAGCCTTGGAAATCATTAATGCAGGTCTAAACTCTTCCCTCGGCTTACCTTTTAGAGGCCCACAATAGTGATCATTCCATTCCTCATAGCCTTGGAAATCATTAATGCAGGCATCTATATCATCCTCCTCATCAAGAGATTGTGTTCTTGGCCAAAACTCTCTGTACACTCCTATCTCTGAGATGTTTTCCTGTTCGAGCTCACCGATCATGGTTTTCCAATAGTCTATCACTGGCCTAATGTAGGACTCATAGGATGCATTCTTTCCACTTGCACATTTTTCCCAAAACTTAATGTAATCCTTTATCCCTGATATTACTTGCAAGTGATCTCTCACAAATGCAGCCATTGGCAGTATATCCGGACAACCTGTTGGCAACAATGATCGACCCTCACTATCTTTCTTCCATAGCTCAATTCCCCCTTCAATGGGCATCCAATTTGGGGATTTTGGATGCACCTTGTATTGCATCATTGGTAAGTCACCTTGCATGTAAAATCGAAATTGTAATGGCTTTGCATGTCCAACTAGCATTTCTTGCCCATCACATAGGTAGCCATCTACATAATCCTTGAAGTTAGGAACCATGTAAGAACAAATGGTGCCGGTGAAGATGATGTACATTTTCTGAATGTATCCATCAGATGCGGGAAAGTGAATGTTTGTCCCACTCGCAAGCTCTCAGAAAACCTGCTGAACATTGCATCAATGTCCTCATGTGTGCCCCCTACCATCAAGAAGCCCAATTGAACTGTCTTGAAAATGCCCCTTGCTACAAGAAGAGAAAGGTATGCAAACAAGTATCTATTTTTGTTCTCAGACCCACAATTATCTAGTTGGAGTAGCAAGTTCTCTGGCAACTTTTGGAATGGTGGCTCAATAGCAACACTCCCCTCTAAAGAGGGTGGGTTTTCTCTTGTATTTGACGGAAAAAAATTCACACATGTGTCTGTAGCCCTTGCAATGGAAGTTGTCATGGCCTCCGTGATAGTCTTCGGGTCACTTTCCGATACAGTTTCTAGATTTGCATTTGTGATCGTGACATCTACATTTTCAGACAAGCTAGCTCCACTTGTGGAAACATGTGCACCTTTAGAACTGTAATGGGAGTCCAAAGCGTTTCTTGAACATAGAGCATTCAAAAGGCGAGCATTGCTTCTAGGAATCCCATTGGTAGCAAGGTCTCCAAGGTCATGCATATCCATCCTCTCGAGGTTGCGCAAACAAATTGAGAGCGATCCAATCGTCAGGTTGGGATCAGATGGCCACAAACCATTGAGGGTGAAGTGTCCATAATGACCGTTTCCATGCCCATGGGTAATCATTCCAATGAGTGAAACCTGTAATTGCCATGCAGAATCGGTGTCCTTGGACCTCACCCAAAGTCTTGGAATTGCCGTCTTTTTTTGGTCCATCTTATCATGGATTATGCATACATACTTTTTTGGATCCATCTCGGAGTACCTACGCCATGCATAGTATAAGTTCCTACAACTTTGTTGCTGTATCATATGCATCTTTCTCTCTTCCATCAGCGAATTGCGCTCATCTTGACTTTTTGTGGCTGCCAATTGAGCCTTGATCCGGCTGCACAAGCTACATTTAGAGAATTCGCTCGTCTTAGCAAGGGCTACATTTTTTAAGTCTGATTTCCAAATCCTGCCAAATGTGGATGTGGATAGGCTCTGATAACCATGTTGATTAAGTGAAGTGTTGACCTCACGTAGGATGTCTATCTTCTTATACACTTCAGATATCACTTGCTGTGTCTCTCTAGAACCATCCTACATGGTTCTACTCTTGTGAGGCATATGCTCTGTGCTATTATCCACAAAGTGTTGAATGAGAGCCCTTCCCATACCTATGTGCTCCCTGCTCCTCCTCATAATCCCTGAATTGCCATGCACATATCACTGCACAGCACTCTCAAATTGCTCCCTGTATCGATAAAATGATGTCCTTGGAATTCCATGCATCTCATACCATGCTCTACAACAGACATCTCGACCGTTTATCCTAAAGTTGTAGCATATCCTCCCTGTGTAGTCATGATGCCAAGCTGTTGACAACACATCGTATATAAAGTTTGTACGAGACTCCAAGGAGCTGCCCCAAAAGTTCTTCCTTAGATTCATTAAGAGATCTCGCTCTGTATGTTGGCAACACCTACTCCCACAACAATCGATGGAAGAAACCTGCTGCACCGAATCTAGTGACATTTTGTACATTGCTGTTGGAGGCTCTCTTTGTTTAGGCACCCTGTTAATGAAAGTGTACCTTCTTTTCTTTGATGTTGGATCATCCCTTTTCAACATTTGATCATTGACCAACTCATCTATACCAGCAACGTGGTCCATGGGAACATATTGTTGCAATGGGCTTCCTTCAAGTAAGGTAATCTGCTTGATGGGCCACTTTACTAGGCTGAGAGAGCCGACATCTTGCATAGAAGACCCTGAGTCACTTCCTCTAATTTGTTCTTTCTTTTCAATACCCACACCAATGCAATCGTTACCCAATAGGTCAAAGTTTATAGAGTCTCCCGAGAAAACATATAAGATCACACCTTCCCCCACGGTCTTTGTTTTGCTCTCATCCCATAAGACAACCTTTTTCTCTTTCCAAGATTCACGAATGAAATTGTCAGTTTCCAATGAAGAAACTGGCATTGCCTCAACATAAGGTCGCTCAGGCTCACTTGGTGCAGCTTCTTCAGTTACCGCATCATCTAAAGAATCACCAACATGTTTTAGAGAGCCCTTAGGCCACTTGACAATGCTCCAAATTGCCTCACCAACAAGCACTGCATCCATAGTGGGAAATGGCAAGAGCATTTCACTATTGATAGACTTCTCCACTATCACCGATACATTTTCTGTCCCAATCTTCACACCACTTCAGTAGGCCTCCGGATCTATTGCACACACTCCACCAATTCCAACCACTTCATTCCCCACCATCATCATGACCTTCTCCCCGCTTCTGATAGCCATCCCCTGTCATTACGATTACGGAGAATTAATTATGAACAAATTACAACCAAAGAATTTCATAAGACCATCAAACATGTCCTAGAGGGGAAGAATGGCATTGGTGCAAATCTCTATAAAGCATGAATGAGTCTATACAAAATTTTCATGAAAGCATGAATTATTTCTCTAAAAATTTTAGCAATTTGATAAAACTTTTTCTAAAGCATGAATTATTTTCACCATCGTCATGACCTGATTCATGCATCTCATAGTAGCCATCCCCTCTCATTACGATGACAAGAAATTGATTATGAACAAACTACAACCAAAGAATTTCATAAGACCAACAAAGTTGTCCTTGTAGCGGGGGGAGAATGGCACCAGTGCCATTCTCCATGTGAATTTGGCTAACCTATGGAGAATTGCATATTTCTTATCTTTGAAAAGGGGAATGGCACCAGTGCCATTCTCCCCATGCATTGACTTGTGAAAAACATTTGTCTTCATAAGAGGAGAACAGACTAGTGCCATTCTTCATTTGGAAGACAAAATTTTGACTTGGGGCTTTGCCTTGGGAGAATGCCAATGGTGCCATGCTCCCTTTGCAAAGCCAAAATTTTATATTAGGAAATTGCAATGGGAGAATGGAACTGGAGAATAGGAAAATGGAGAATGGCACTAGTGCCATTGTCCCAATGGAAAATGGAGAATGACACTAGTGCCATTCTCCCAATGGAATGTCCCAATGGAATGTCCTATTTTTTTGGCTTTGTAATAGGAAAATGGAGAATGGCACTAGGAATTGGAAAATGGAGAATGGCACTAGTGCCATTCTCCCATTGGAAAATGGAGAATGGCACTAGTGCCATTGTCCCAATGGAATGTCCCAATGGAATGTCCTAATTTTTTGGCTTTGTAATAGGAAAATGAAGAATGGCACTAGTGCCATTCTCCCATTGGAAAATGGAGAATGGCACTAGTGCCATTCTCCCAATGAAATGTCCTAATTCAAAATTTTGGCTTCACAAAGGTAAAAGGGCACCAATGCCATTCTCCCATTGGAATTAGTAGAATGTCAATCTATAGGTTTAGTGCCATTCTCCATTGTAATAGGAAAATGGAGAAAGGCACTAGGAATAGGAAAATGGAGAATGGCACTAGTGCCATTCTCCCATTGGAAAATGGAGAATGGCACTAGTGCCATTCTCCCAATGGAATGTCCTAATTTTTTGGCTTTGTAATAGGAAAATGGAGAAAGGCACTAGTGCCATTCTAATGGAGAAAGGCACTAGTGCCATTGTAATAGGAAAATTAGTGGAATGTCAATCTATAGGTTTAGTTTGTCTAGATTACCACTAGGGGAGAATGGCAGTGATGCCAATCTCATGCTGGCACCTACATAATGACACTGAGATCATCAAACTCACATGTGCCATTTTGTCTCTGTGAAGCTAAAACTTTGAATCTGGGAGAATGGCACTAGTGCCATTTCCCCTTTGCACAGCCAAGATTTGAATCAGGAAATCATAATGGGAGAATGGCACTGGTGCCATTCCCCCTATGCAATGGGAGAATGGAAGTGGAGCAAATTAAAAAAAAATTTAGCTTTATAAAATGGGGAGATTGGAGGATGGCAGTGTGTGTGTGTGTATGTGTGTGTGTGTGTATGTGTGTGTGTGTGTGTGTATGTGTGTGTGTGTGTGTGTGTGTGAACGTGGTATTCATTTGAAACCATACACTATTTTACTTCCATTTATTCATATATGTGGTAAAGTTGATCGATATTACTTTATGAAACCTAGCTCGTTATGTGAGTTTATTCACGTTAGTTTGGTTATGCTAAGTTGGTCAAGTTACAAATTTTTATGTTAGAATATGTTTTTCTTGATCAAGGTCCAAGTAATGTAAAATTTTGCTTTTCGTATATCTCACCGTCCTTGCTGTCTTGACTCAAGAGGTAAACTTACCGCCCAATACAATATTCTCATATACATTTCGTTGCGCTCTCTCTCTCTCTCTCTCTCTCTCTCTCTCTCTCTCTGTGGCTTTGACCTTAGCTCAGACGTGCCCCTCTGTAGGCTGAGGTGCCCTTAAGTTGGCAGCTTGAATGCTTATGCTATTTTCACACTAGAGCTGCCTTGGTCCCTCTATGGTGCATTGAATGCATCTGTGCCATGGGTTGGATGGGGCGGGCAATCTTGCCCATCCATGATGTGTGGGTGGTGCCCATGGTGTGCTAGTGAGAGTAACTCCTTTTGAATAAAGGTGCACTTGAATTATGTCCTTAATCTACTTGATCTAGACGCTTAATGTTTTAGAATTATCATCCTTAACCCCTAGCCCATCAATTTCTTAAGAAGCACTCTTTAAGGAAATCATCCTCAAGCCATTGTTGTCTTCCGTGGACGACTTCTATGTTCACCTTCTCAAGCACTTCTCATTCTCTCTCTACTATGCCAAGGTAACTAATGAACTTCACAAGTGGTCATGCTTGCATTTCATTTAGTAGAAATAATTATAAAGTTTTCATAACATGTATCTTTTTGGGAGCCCTATTACAAGAGGCTTCTAGAGCCTTGTGTGGTTTATGGAGCCCAAGTGTATACTTGAAGCTCAATGACACATCTCTAACTTCGTATAATATCTCGCCGTCCTTGCTTATTTCTCTAGAAGGATTTTAACGTCCCTCTTGTTCTCTGATCATAAGCCAATTTTAATATCCCTTGAGAAGGGTGTAGTTATTGAACTTATTTCAAGCTAAGTAGTTATTGAACTTATGATCCTAGTTTAATGAAATGCAAAAGGTAGGATATATTAAACGTGTTAAATTTCTTCCAAAACTGCCATTCTGGGAATTGGGTTTTTCCCGAATTATCTAGTACAGTCTTGAGTGTGCAATTCCTTTGAAGGCTGTAGCATGGAAGTTCTACAACAAGCTTGATCCTCTTTGTTCACAATCTCCCTTGTTTGCTATTTGACTAGCCCCTAGATTGAACTGACTAAAAACATCTAGGACAACCTAGATCTTGGGGTGACTCTGTTGGATAAGCAACCTAACAAGTTCTAAAGACTAACAATATTTGACCTAATATTCAATTTAGATGTCTAACCCTTAGGTAACCATATGCAGGCTTTTAAGTCGGTCATACATATGTATATGCTTGCTCCTTATAAACCTCTTGTCCATGCCTTGAGGCCTCTATGGTTGTCAATCTTTTTAGCCATACGATAGCCATATATGCTACTCCATAGCCAAGCATGTGGGTACCTAGGATGCAAAATGAGATACCAAGGTGTGAAATTATCTCATTGCTCTCCTAGTTTGGAGACTTACAACTATGAATTGATCTTTTCCTTTTGCCATATGTAAGTTAACAAGAGTGCATTTCTTAACACATCGTAGCATGCTAAAAGGAAAAAAATGTAGAGATGATAGTAACCTTGAGAAAGGCACATTACATAAAGAATAATTTGTTTTTAACGAAATGCAAAAGACATCGATTTGTTTTTAACGAAATGCAAAAGAAATGCAAAAGTTAAACTTACGAAGTAAAAAAATGGAAAACCCTAGATCCTTCTAATCATTACGCTCGTTGCCCTAAGTGGATCGCATCGCATGCCGTGCTGGTCTCCTCGCCGTAGCTTTCCGTAACTTTTTGCCAATCGTGGAGTCACGGGTATATCTCTCCTCTCTTTCTTTCAACCCTCCTGTTATCTTATTGCGTAGATGGTGGAGGAGCTTTCCACTCTTTCTTTCAACCCTCCTGTTGGAGGATGAAGCCAAATTGCAAGAAAGAAAGCAAAAAATCTGAAAATTAAAGAGAAGCTACCGAACTGATTGAGCTTCAATTGTCAATTGTGTTGTTTCCTTCCAGCTCCATCAACTTCAGGCTGTCGAGCTGTTGGTTGTCTTCTTGCCTCAAGACTCTCCGTGCGAGCTGTGGTGAGTAAAACTCTAAGACTCTGAGACTCCTCTCCAATTTGTTTGGAATGAATAGAAAGTGAGGGAAAGGCATCAATTGAAATGAGAGAAAAGGTCTTGATTTGTCTAAAATGTAGATTTGAAAGTTGAAAGTGATAGTTTAAAACTACTAAATAATTCAAATTTTGAAATATAGGTCTTCCCGCCATTGTGCCCTTTTGAATTTTGGATATACAGAGTGGCACTTATGCCATTCTCTCCAAATTTAAACTCAAATTCAAATTCATATTGATAATTTTAATTTCAATTTGTATTTCAAATTGAAATTATGCTTTTGAAATTGTATTTCAAAACCTAAATTCTAGTTTTCAAATTTTGATTTCAAGTTAAACTTCAATCTCAATTTTGATTTTCATGATTGAATGGCAAATTTAGAGATTGAATTTCTAATTTTAAATGGAGAATGGCACCAGTGCCATTCTCCAAGATCTCATAAGAAGTCTGTGAGAGTGGCACCAGTGCTCTTCCCGCCATTGTTCCCTTTTGAATTTGGATATTTAGAGTGGCAAGTATGCCATTCTCTCCAATATTAAATTTAAATTCAAATTCAAATTATTGTATTTGAAATTGTCTTTCCAAAACGAAATTTATATTAGGACATTGCAATGGGAGAATGACACTGGAGAATAGGAAAATGGAGAATGGCACTAGTGCCATTCTCCCAATGGAATGTCCCAATGGAATGTCCTATTTTTTGGCTTTGTAATAGGAAAATGGAGAATGGCACTAGGAATAGGAAAATGGAGAATGGCACTAGTGCCATTCTCCCATTGGAAAATGGAGAATGGCACTAGTGCCATTCTCTCAATGGAATGTCCCAATGGAATGTCCTAATTTTTTGGCTTTGTAATAGGAAAATGGAGACTGGCACTAGTGCCATTCTCCCATTGGAAAATGGAGAATGGCACTAGTGCCATTCTCCCAATGGAATGTCCTAATTCAAAATTTTGGCTTCACAAAGGTAGAAGGGCACCAATGCCATTCTCCCATTGGAATTAGTGGAGTGTCAATCTATAGGTTTAGTGCCATTCTCCATTGTAATAGGAAAATGGAGAATGGCACTAGGAATAGGAAAATGGAGAATGGCACTAGTGCCATTCTCCCAATGGAATGTCCCAATGGAATGTCCTAATTTTTTGGCTTTGTAATAGGAAAATGGAGACTGGCACTAGTGCCATTCTCCCATTGGAAAATGGAGAATGGCACTAGTGCCATTCTCCCAATGGAATGTCCTAATTCAAAATTTTGGCTTCACAAAGGTAGAAGGGCACCAATGCCATTCTCCCATTGGAATTAGTGGAGTGTCAATCTATATGTTTAGTTTGTTTAGATTACCACTAGCGGAGAATGGGAGTGATGCCAATCTAATGCTGGCAACTACATAATGACACTGAAATCATCAAACTCACATGTGGAATGGAATCGGACACCACTCTCCTATGATCACAGTCTTTGCGCTGTAGAGTTCATATGGATTTGTGTCAATCTCTATGGAGAATGACAGTGGTGCGAATCTCATACCATGACCTGATAACATGCACAAGGAATCCTAAACTCACATGTGCATTGGCACTTTTGCCATTATCCTACTGCAGCCAATAAAATTAGTGGAATGTCAATCTATAGGTTTAGTTTCTCTAGAAAACCACTAGCGGAGAATGGCAAAGATGCCAATCTCATGCTGGCAACTACATAATGACACTCAGATAATCAAACTCACATGTGGAATGGAATAGGACACCACTCTCCTATGACCACTGTCTCTGCTGTGTAGAGATCATATGGAATTGTGTCAATCTCTGTGGAGAATGCCACTAGTGGAGAATGGCAGTGGTGCCAATCTCATACCATGACCTGAAAACACGCACAAGGAATCCTAAACTCACATGTGCACTGGCACTTTTGCCATTATCCTACTGCAGCCAATAAAATTAGTGGAATGTCAATCTATAGGTTTAGTTTGTCTAGACTACTACTAGCGGAGAATGGCAGTGGTGCCAATCTCATGCTTGCAAATACATAATGACACTGAGATCATCAAACTCACATGTAGAATGGAATAGGGCACCACTCTCCTATGATCACTGGAATGCCCCTCCTAGAATAGTAGGCTAAGCATTTGTACAAGTGGAGAATGACAGTGGTGCCAATCTCTTATTAGGCCCTAAGAAATGGCATTGACAAGCCTAAACTCACATGTGCAAAGATCATATGGAATTGTGCCAATCTCTGTGGAGAATGCCACCAGTGGAGAATGGCAGTGGTGCCAATCTCATACCATGACCTAAAAACATGCACAAGGAATCCTAAACTCACATGTGCATTCTTCTATGTAGTGGTGCCAATCTCATACCATGATCTGAAAACATGCACAAGGAATCCTAAACTCACATGTGCATTGGCACTTTTGCCATTATCCTAGTACCATTGTCTGCTAGTGGTAATGTGCATTCTTTTATGTAGTGATCATTGTCTCCACTGTGTAGGGATCATATGGAATTGTGTCAATCTCTGTGGAGAATGCCACCAATGGAGAATGATAGTGGTGCCAATCTCATAACATGACCTGCAAACATGCACAAGGAATCCTAACTCACATGTGCATTCTTCTATGTAGTGATCACTGTCTCCGTTGTGCAGAGATCATATGGAATTGTGTCAATCTCTTATTAGGCCTTGGAATGTCAATCTATAGGTTTAGTTTGTCTAGACAACCACTAGTGGAGAATGCCAGTGATGCCAAACTCATGGTGGCACCTACATAATGATGCTGAGATCATCAGACTCACATGTGGATTGGGATCGGACACCACTCTCCTATGATCACTGGAATACCCCTCCTAGAATAGTAGGGTAAACATTTGTACAAGTGAAGAATGGCAGTGGTGCCAATCTCTTATTAGGCCTTAAGAAAGAGCTAAGAAATGTCATTGAGAAGCCTAAACTCACATGTGCATTCTTCTATGTAGTGATCACTGTCTCCATTGTTCAGATATCATATGGAATTGTGTCAATCTCTTATTAGGCCTTGGAATGTCAATCTATAGGTTTAGTTTGTCTAGACAACCACTAGTGGAGAATGGCAGTGAAGCCAAACTCATGGTGGCACCTACATAATGATACTGAGATCATCAGACTCACATGTGGATTAGAATTGGACACCACTCTCCTATGATCATTGGAATACCCCTCCTAGAATAGTAGGGTAAACATTTGTACAAGAGAATGGTAGTGGTGCCAATCTCTTATTAGGCCCTGAGAAATGGCATTGAGAAGCCTAAACTCACATGTGCAGAGATCATTTGGAATTGTGTCAATCTCTATGGAGAATGCCACCAGTGGAGAATGGAAGTGGTGCCAATCTCATACCATGACCTGAAAACATATAAAGGAATCCTAAACTCACATGTGCATTCTTCTATGTAGTGATCACTGTCTCCGCTACTACTACTAGCGGAATGTCAATCTATAGGTTCAGTTTGTCTAGACTACTACTAACGGAGAATGACAGTGGTGCCAATCTCATGCTTGCAACTACATAATGACACTGAGATCATCAAACTCACATGTGGAATGGAATAGGACACCACTCTCCTATGATCACTGGAATACCCCTCCTAGAATAGTAGGCTAAACATTTGTACAAGTGGAGAATGGCAATGGTGCCAATCTCTTATTAGGCCCTGAGAAATGGCATTGAGAAGCCTAAACTCACATGTGCAGAGATCATATGGAATTGTCAATCTATAGGTTCAGTTTGTCTAGACTACTATAGGTTCAGTTTGTCAATCTATAGGTTCAGTTTGTGTACATGTGCATTCTTCTATGTAGTGATCACGGTCTCCGTTGTGCAGAGATCATATGGAATTGTGTCAATCTATTATTAAGCCCTGAGAAATGGCATTGAGAAGCCTAAACTCACATGTGCAGAGATCATATGGAATTGTCAATCTATAGGTTCAGTTTGTCTAGACTACTATAGATTCAGTTTGTCAATCTATAGGTTCAGTTTGTCTATAGCCTAAACTCACATGTGCATTCTTCTATGTAGTGATCACTGTCTCCGTTGTGCAGAGATCATATGGAATTGTGTCAATCTCTTATTAGGCCTTGGAATGTCAATCTATAGGTTTAGTTTATCTAGACAACCACTAGTGGAGAATGGCAGTGAAGCCAAACTCATGGTGGCACCTACATAATGATACTCAGCAAGAGAATGGTAGTGGTGCCAATCTCTTATTAGGCCCTGAGAAATGGCATTGAGAAGCCTAAACTCACATGTGCAGAGATCATATGGAATTGTGTCAATCTCTATGGAGAATGCCACCAGTGGAGAATGGCAGTGGTGCCCATCTCATACCATGACCTGAAAACATATAAAGGAATCCTAAACTCACATGTTCATTCTTCTATGTAGTGTTCACTTTCTCCGCTACTACTACTAGTGGAATGTCAATCTATAGGTTCAGTTTGTCTAGACTAGTACTAGCGGAGAATGGCAATGGTGCCAATCTCATGCTTGCAACTACATAATGACACTGAGATCATCAAACTCACATGTGGAATGGAATAGGACACCACTCTCCTATGATCACTGGGGAATACCCCTCCTAGAATAGTAGGCTAAACATTTATACAAGTGGAGAATGGCAGTGGTGCCAATCTCTTATTAGGCCTCTTATTAGGCCCTGAGAAATGGCATTGAGAAGCCTAAACTCACATGTGCAGAGATCATATGGAATTGTGTCAATCTCTATGGAGAATGCCACCAGTGGAGAATGGCAGTGGTGCCAATCTCATACCATGACCTGAAAACATATAAAGGAATCCTAAACTCACATGTGCATTCTTCTATGTAGTGATCACTGTCTCTGCTGTGTAGAGATCATATGGAATTGTGTCAATCTCTAAGATCATCCGACTCACATGTGGAATGGAATAGGACACCACTCTCCTATGATCACTGGAATACCCCTCCTAGAGTAGTAGGGTAAACATTTGTACAAGTGGAGAATGGTAGTGGTGCCAATCTCTTGTTAGGCCCTAAGAAATGGCATTGAGAAGCCTAAACTCAGATGTGCATTCTTCTATGTAGTGATCACTGTCTCCGTTGTGCAGAGATCATATGGAATTGTGTCAATCTCTTATTAGGCCTTAGAATGTCAATCTATAGGTTTAGTTTGTCTTGACAACCACTAGTGGAGAATGGCAGTGATGCCAAACTCATGGTGGCACCTACATAATGATGCTGAGATCATTAGACTCACGTGTGGATTGGAATCGGACAGGAATCGGACACCACTCTCCTATGATCACTAGGATACCCCTCCTAGAATAGTAGGGTAAACATTTGTACAAGTGAAGAATGGCAGTGGTGCCAATCTCTTATTAGGCCCTAAGAAATGTCATTGAGAAGCCTAAACTCACATGTGCAGAGATCATATGGAATTGTGCCAATCTCTGTGGAGAATGCCACCAGTGGAGAATGGTAGTGGTGCCAATCTCATACCATGACCTGAAAACATGCACAAGGAATCCTAAACTCACATGTGCATTGGCACTTTTGCCATTATCCTACTGCCATTCTCCGCTAGTGGTAATGTGCATTCTTCTATGTAGTGATCACTCTCTCCGCTGTGTAGGGATCATATGGATTTGTGTCAATCTCTGTGGAGGATGCCACCAAAGGAGAATGGCAGTGGTGCCAATCTCATACCATGACCTGAAAACATGCACAAGGAATCCTAAACTCACATGTGCATTGGCACTTTTGCCATTATCCTACTGCCATTCTCCGCTAGTGGTAATGTGCATTCTTCAATGTAGTGGAATGTCAATCTATAGGTTCAGTTTGTCTAGACTACCACTAGCGGAGAATGGCAGTGATGCCAATCTCATGCTTGCAACTACACTTGTGGAATGGAATAGGACACCACTCTCCTATGATCACTGGAATACCCCTCCTAGAATAGTAGGGTAAACATTTGTATAAGTGGAGAATGGCAGTGTTGCCAATCTCTTATTAGGCCCTAAGAAATGGCATTGAGAAGCCTAAACTCACATGTGCATTCTTCTATGTAGTGATCACTGTCTCCGCTGTGCAGAGATCATATGTGGAATGGAAGGTAATAGGACACCACTCTCCGTCTATGTATGGATCATTGTCTCCGCTGTGCAGAGATCATATGGAGAATGGAAGGTAATGTGCATTCTTCTATGTAGTGATCACTGTCTCGGCTGTGTAGGGATCATATGTGGATCATCAAACTCACATGTGGAATGGAATAGGACACCACTCTCCTATGATCACTGGAATACCCCTCCTAGAATAGTAGGGTAAACATTTGTACAAGTGGAGAATGGCAGTGGTGCCAATCTCTTATTAGGCCCTAAGAAATGGCATTGAGAAGCCTAAATTCACATGTGCAGAGATCACATGGAATTGTGTCAATCTTTGTGGAGAATGCCACCAGTGGAGAATGGCAGTGCTGCTAATCTCACATGTGCATTGGCACTTTTGCCATTATCCTACTGCCATTCTCCGCTAGTGGCAATGTGCATTCTTCTATGTAGTGGAATGTCAATCTATAGGTTTAGTTTGTCTAGACAACCACTAGTGGAAAATGGCAGTGATGCCAAACTCATGGTGGCACCTACATAATGACACTGAGATCATCAGACTCACATGTGGATTGGAATCGGACACCAATCTCCTATGATGATTGGAATACCCCTGAAAACAGTCTCTTATTAGGCCCTAAGAAATGGCATTGAGAAGCCTAAATTCACATGTGCAGAGATCACATGGAATTGTGTCAATCTATGTCGAGAATGCCACCAGTGGAGAATGGCAGTGGTGCTAATCTCACATGTGCATTGGCACTTTTGCCATTATCCTACTACCATTCTCCACTAGTGGTAATGTGCATTGTTCTATGTAGTGGAATGTCAATCTATAGGTTTAGTTTGTCTAGACAACAACTAGTGGAAAATGGCAGTGATGCCAAACTCATGGTGGCACCTACATAATGACACTGAGATCATCAGACTCACATGTGGGTTGGAATCGGACACCACTCTCCTATGATGATTGGAATACCCCTCCTAGAATAATAGGGTAAACATTTGTGCAAGTGGAGAATGGCAGTGGTGCCAATCTCTTATTAGGGCCTAAGAAATGGCATTGAGAAGCCTATCCTTCTATGTAGTCATCACTGTCTCTACTGTGTAGAGATCATATGGAATTGTGTTAATCTCTTTGGAGAATGCCACCAGTTGACAATAGCAGTGGTGCCAATCTCATACCATGACTTGAAAACATGCACAAGGAATCCTAAACTCACATGTGCATTGGCAGTTTTGCCATTATCCTATTGCAGCCAATAAAATTAGTGGAATGTCAATCTATAGGTTCAGTTTGTCTAGACTACTACTAGCGGAGAATGGCAGTGGTGCCAATATCATGCTTGCAACTACATGATGACACTGAGATCATCAAACTCACATGTGGCATGGAATAGGACACCACTCTCCTATAATCATTGGAATACCCCTCCTAGAATAGTAGGCTAAACATTTGTACAAGTGGAGAATGGCAGTGGTGCCAATCTCTTATTAGGCCCTAAGAAATGGCATTGAGAAGCCTAAACTCACATGTGCAGAGATCATATGGAATTGTGTCAATCTTTGTGGAGAATGCCACTAGTGGAGAATGGCAGTGGTGCCAATCTCATACCATGACCTGAAAACATATAAAGGAATCCTAAACTCACATGTGCATTCTTCTATGTAGTGATCACTGTCTCCGCTGTGTAGAGATCATATGGAATTGTGTCAATCTCTGAGATCATCAGACTCACCACTCTCCTATGATCACTGGAATACCCTTCCTAGAATAGTAGGGTGAACATTTGTACAAGTGGAGAATGGCAGTGGTGCCAATCTCTTATTAGGCCCTAAGAAATGGCATTGAGAAGCCTAAACTCACATGTGCATTCTTCTATGTAGTGATCACTGTCTCCGCTGTGCAGAGATCATATGGAATTGTGTCAATCTGTGTGGGGAATGCCACCAGTGGAGAATGGCAGTGGTGCCAATCTCATACCATGACATGAACACATGCACAAGGAATCCTAAACTCACATGTGCATTCTTTTATGTAGTGATCACTGTCTTCGCTGTGTAGAGATCATATGGAATTGTGTCAATCTCTGAGATCATCAAACTCACATGTGGAATGGAATAGGACACCACTCTCCTATGATCAGTGGAATACCCCTCCTAGAGTAGTAGGGTAAACGTTTGTACAAGTGGAGAATGGCAGTGGTGCCAATCTCTTATTAGGCCCTAAGAAATGGCATTGAGAAGCCTAAACACACATGTGCAGAGATCATATGGAATTGTGCCATGCCAATCTCTTATTAGGCCCTAAGAAATGGCATTGAGAAGCCTAAACTCACATGTGCGGAGATCATATGGAATTGTGTCAATCTCTATGGAGAATGCCACCAGTGGAGAATCACAGTGGTGCCAATCTCATACCATGACCTGAAAACATATAAAGGAATCCTAAACTCACATGTGCATTCTTCTATGTAGTGATCACTGTCTCCGCTGTGTAGAGATCATATGGAATTGTGTCAATCTCTGAGATCAGTGGTGCTAATCTCATACCGTGACCTGAAAACATGCACAAGGAATACTATACTCACATGTGCATTCTTCTATGGAGTGATCACTGTCTCCGCTGTGTAGAGATCATATGGAATTGTGTCAATCTCTGAGATCATCAAACTCACATGTGGATTGGAATCGGACACCACTCTCCTATGATCACTGGAATACCCCTCCTAGAATAGTAGGGTAGACATTTGTACAAGTGGAGAATGGCAGTGGTGCCAATCTCTTATTAGGCCCTAATAAATCGCATTGAGAAGCCTAAACTCACATGTGCATTCTTCTATGTAGTGATCACTGTCTCTGCTGTGTAGAGATCATATGGAATTGTGTCAATCTCTTATTAAGCCTTGGAATGTCAATCTATAGGTTTAGTTTGTCTAGACAACCACTAGTGGAGAATGGCAATGATGCCAAACTCATGGTGGCACCTACATAATGATACTGAGATCATCAGACTCACATGTGGATTGGAATTGGACACCACTCTTCTATGATCATTGGAATACCCCTCCTAAAATAGTAGGGTAAACATTTGTACAAGAGAATGGTAGTGGTGCCAATCTCTTATTAGGCCCTAAGAAATGGCATTGAGAAGCCTAAACTCACATGTGCATTCTTCTATGTAGTGGTCACTGTCTCCGCTGTGTGTAGAGATCATATGGAATTGTGTTAATCTCTGTGGAGAATGCCAATAGTGGAGAATGGTACTGGTGCCAATCTCATACCATGACCTGAAAACATGCACAAGGAATCCTAAACTCACATGTGCATTCTTTTATGTAGTGATCACTGTCTCCGCTGTGTAGAGATCATATGGAATTGTGTCAATCTCTGAGATCATCAAACTCACATGTGGATATTGCAATCGGACACCACTCTCCTATGATCACTGGAATACCCCTCCTAGTATAGTAGGGTAAACACTTGTACAAGTGAAGAATGGCAGTGGTGCCAATCTGTTATTAGGCCCTAAGAAATGTCATTGAGAAGCCTAAACTCACATGTGCAGAGATCATATGGAATTGTGCCAATCTCTGTGGAGAATGCCACCAGTGGAGAATGGCAGTGGTGCCAATCTCATACCATGACCGGAAAACATGCACAAGGAATCCTACTACCATTCTCCGCTAGTGGTAATTTGCATTCTTCTATGTAGTGATCACACTCTCCGCTATGTAGGGATCATATGGATTTGTGCCAATCTCTGTGGAGGATGCCACCAAAGGAGAATGGCAGTGGTGCCAATCTCATACCATGACCTGAAAACATGCACAAGGAATCCTAAACTCACATGTGCATTGGCACTTTTGCCATTATCCTACTGCCATTCTACGCTAGTGGTAATGTGCATCCTTCAATGTAGTGGAATGTCAATCGATAGGTTGAGTTTGTCTAGATTACCACTAGCGGAGAATGGCAGTGATGCCAATCTCATGCTTGCAACTACACTATGACACTGAGATCATCAAACTCACATGTGGAATGGAATAGGACACCACTCTCCTATGATGACTGGAATACCCCTCCTAAAATAGTAGGGTAAACATTTGTACAAGTCGAGAATGGCAGTGGTGCCAGTCTCTTATTAGGCCCTAATAAATGGCATTGAGAAGCCTAAATTCACATGTGCAGTGATCACATGGAATTGTGTCAATCTATGTGGAGAATGCCACCAGTGGATAATGGCAGTGGTGCCAATCTCACATGTGCATTGGCACTTTTGCCATTATTCTACTGCCATTCTCCGTTAGTGGTAATGTGCATTCTTCTATGAAGTGGAATGTCAATCTATAGGTTTAGTTTGTCTAGACAACCACTAGTGGAAAATGGCAGTGATGCCAAACTCATGGTGGCACCTACATAATGACACTGAGATCATCAGACTCACATGTGGGTTGGAATCGGACACCACTCTCCTATGATGATTGGAATACCCCTCCTAGAATAGTAGGGTAAACATTTGTGCAAGTGGAGAAAGACAGTGGTGCCAATCTCTTATGAGGGCCTAAGAAATGGCATTGAGAAGCCTAAAATCACATGTGCATCCTTCTATGTAGTCATCACTGTCTCCACTGTGTAGAGATCATATGGAATTGTGTCAATCTCTTTGGAGAATGCCACTAGCAGAGAATGGCAGTGGTGCCAATCTCATGCTTGCAACTACATGATGACACTGAGATCATCAAACTCACATGTGGAATGGAATAGGACACCACTCTCCTATGATCACTGGAATGCCCCTCCTAGAATAGTAGGCTAAACTTTTGTACAAGTGGAGAATGGCAGTGGTGCCAATCTCTTATTAGGCCCTAAGAAATGGCATTGAGAAGCCTAAACTCACATGTGCAGAGATCATATGGAATTGTGTCAATCTCTGTGGAGAATGCCACCAGTGGAGAATGGCAGTGGTGCCAATCTCATACCATGACCTAAAAACATGCACAAGGAATCCTATACTCACATGTGCATTCTTCTATGTAGTGATCACTGTCTCCGCTGTGTAGAGATCATATGGAATTGTGTCAATCTCTGAGATCATCACACTCACATGTGGAATGGAATAGGACACCACTCTCCTATGATCACTGGAGTACCCCTCCTAGAATAGTAGGGTGAACATTTGTACAAGTGGAGAATGGCAGTGGTGCCAATCTCTTATTAGGCCCTAAGAAATGGCATTGAGAAGCCTAAACTCACATGTGCATTCTTCTATGTAGTGATCACTATCTCCGCTGTGCAGAGATCATATGGAATTGTGTCAATCTCTGTGGAGAATACCACCATTGGAGAATGGCAGTGGTGCCAATCTCATACCATGACCTGAAAACATGCACAAGGAATCCTAAACTCACATGTGCATTGGCACTACCACTAATGGAGAATGGCAATGATGCCAATCTCATGCTGGCAACTACATAATGACAATGAGATCATCAAACTCACACTACAGCCAATAAATAATCCTACTACAGCCAATAAATATAGTGGAATGTCAACCTACAGGTTTAGTTTGTCTAGATTACCACTAGTGAAGAATGGCATTGATGCCAATCTCATGCTGGCAAATACATAATGACACTGAGACCATCAAACTCACATGTGCATTCTTTTATGTAGTGATCACTGTCTCTGCTATGTAGATATCATATGGAATTGTGTCAATCTCTGTGGAGAATGCCACCAGTGGAGAATGGTAGCATACAAAGACCTTAAAAATGGCACAAGGAATCCTAAACTCACATGTGCATTGGCACTTTTGCAATTATACTACTACAACCAATAAAATTTGTGGAATGTCAATATACAAGTTTAGTTGATCTAGACTGCCACCAGTGGAGAATGGAAGTGATGCCAATCTCATGCAGATAACTACATAATGACACTGAGATCCTCAAACTCACATGTGGATTGGAATCGGGCACCATTATCCTATGATCCTTGGAATACCCCTCTCAGAATATTAGGGTAAACATTTGTACAAGCGGAGAATGGCAGTGGTGCCAATCTCTTATTGGGCCCTAGACAATGGCATTGTGAAGCCTAAACTTAGAATAGTAGGGTAAACATTTGTACAAGTGGAGAATGGCAGTGGTGCCAATCTCTTATTAGGCCCTAAGAAATGGCATTGGGAAGCCTAAACTCACATGTGCATTGGCACAAGAAATCCTAAACTCACATGTGCATTGGCACTTTTGCCATTATCCCACTGCCATTCTTCGCTAGTGGTAATGTGCATTCTTCTATGTAGTGATCACTGTCTCCACTGTGTAGAGATCATATAGAATTGTATCAATCTCTGTGGAGAATGCCACCAGTGGAGAATGGCAGCGGTGCCAATCTCATACCATGACCTAAAAACATGCACAAGGAATCCTAAACTCACATGTGCATTGGCACTTTTGCCATTATCCTACTCCGGCCAATAAAATTAGTGGAATGTCAATCTATAGGTTTAGTTTGTCTAGATTACCACTAGTGGAGAATGGCAGTGATGCCAAACTCATGCTGGCCCTAAGAAATGGCATTGAGAAGCCTAAACTCACATGTGCATTCTTCTATGTAGTGATCACTGTCTCCACTGTGTAGAGATCATATGGAATTGTGTCAATCTCTTATTAGGCCTTGGAATGTCAATCTATAGGTTTAGTTTGTCTAGACTACCACTAGTGGACAATGGCAGTGATGCCAAACTCATGGTGGCACCTACATAATGACACTGAGATTATCAGACTCACATGTGGATTGGAATCGGACACCACTCTCCTATGATCACTTGAATACCCCTCCTAGAATAGTAGGGAAACATTTGTACAAGTGGAGAATGGCAGTGGTGCCAATCTCTTATTAGGCCCTAAGAAATGGCATTGAGAAGCCTAAACTCACATGTGCATTCTTCTATGTAGTGATCACTGTCTCCGCTATGTAGAGATCATATGGAATTGTGCGAATCTCTGTGGAGAATGCCACCAATGGAGAATGGCAATGGTGCCAATCTCATACCGTGACCTGAAAATATGCACAAGGAATCCTAAACTCACAGGTGCATTGGCACTTTTGCCATTATCCTACTGCAGCCAATAAAATTAGTGGAATGTCAATCTATAGGTTCAGTTTGTCTAGACTACCACTAGCGGAGAATGGCAGTGATGCCAATCTCATGCTGGCAACTACATAATGACACTGAGATCATCAAACTCACATGTGGATTGGAATCAGATACCACTCTCCTATGATCATTGGAATACCCCTCCTAGAATAGTAGGGTAAACATCTGTACAAGTGGAGAATGGTAGTGGTGCCAATCTCTTATTAGGCCCTAAGAAATGGCATTGAGAAGCCTGTGTCAATCTCTGTGGAGAATGCCACTAGTGGAGAATGGCAGTGGTGCCAATCTCATACCATGACCTGAAAACATTCACAAGGAATGCTAAACTCACATGTGCATTCTTCTATGTAGTGTTCACTGTCTCCGCTGTGTAGAGATCATATGGAATTGTGTCAATCTATGTGGAGATTGATATTGTGTATATTTGCTTGCTGTGTTGGTGTAGTTTTTCATAATGCATATATAAGTTGCTTCGCCGTGGTTATTTTGTTAATAGAAGTTGCATTGTGGTTGTAATATTTCCTACTACAATTATGATTTTCTATTATACATTTCATTGTGTCCTTGGTTCTTTTGTTAATAGAACATTGCAAGAATGGCTAGCAAGGGAAAGAGAAAGGTTCGAGAGGTGTCAGTTTATGATGGAGTTAGTTATGGAAGAGGATGGTTTTTGGATATATACAATAACGAACTCCAAAAACTCCATAAAGTGCATTGTTTTGTGAACATCCAAGGAAAAACTTTTGAAGATGTTGGACAAGTTCAAGAGATGGAGGATACCGAGAAAGACAACGTTCCTTGTCTCAAAATTCATACATTGGGAGGCAATGTGTATCAATTGGATCCTACTTGTTTTGATCTGAATGCTACTGGGGAGGACACGATGATATCTAGGGGTTGGATTAATGAGCCAGAAAATTATACCAACCAACAAATATTAGAAAGCTTTGATTTGGTAACAAAAGGGATAAAGCAAGATATAAAAAAGAGTAGAAAAGTTTCGAAAAGAACCAAGAAAAGTGATGTTGAGGGATCAAGCTCTCAAGTGTCTCAGAACACATTGAAAGAGAAGGCTAGAGAGACGGGTGAGGAGGAAACAACAGGTGAGAAGGAAATAAGGTCAGATGGAAAAACAAGCATTGGAGGCTAAAGACAAAGAGACAACTTTAGGAGGAAAACAGGGAGGTACGGGAATAGTCACTGATGGAACTGGAAGTGGAGGTGATGCAACAGGGAGTGGTGAGACACATATAACAGGACATGGTGAGAAATCATCTGAAGCAACTATCATCCTGTATAAGAAAATCCAGCCAGATGTTGACTTTAAGGCACTACAAAAGAAATTGGAAAGGAAGGACACAAGTATGACAGGCTTGATGGAGTACGTAGAGTACTTCCCATTTGGTTTGGAGTTTGAGGTGTTGATCCCAGTGATGAATTGATTTAGAGCACCAAGCCAATATGTATATAGGACATTGACCCTCAGCTATGTTAGTGACTTGGTCAAGAGTTTTGCAATGAATGCACGACCTCCTGCAACATGTGCATATCTTATGCCTTACCACATAGGCACAAATACTCCGATGTGCAAGGAAGAGATAAAGGTGGAAAAGTTAAAGGAGTATAATTATTGGATTCTCGCAGGGCAGCATTCGATTTATGCTGCAAGGATATTTATAACTAAAGCACATGGAGAAGCCTTCAATCAACGAAAAGGTTTCTATACACGGAGGAAGGCGAGAATTGTTGTCAATGCACCAGTTGAAGCAAGTTGTAAGATATCATCAATGGCCAACATGGAGGCACAGACCGTTTTGAAAAATCAACCATATATCGATATCTTACAACACCTAAGGGCACAGTGGATTGCATTCGGACGACCAAAGAAACCAGCCCAAGGCCTTGTCAAAGGGCATAAAGATCGACAAAGTTGGGATGTGAGTAATAAACTTTGTTTTGTATGCATTTTTTATTTCAAGAATGTTTATGGCTTTGTAAAAGAAATGATAGTAGTGTTAATTCCCTGATGTGAGAATGGCACTAGTGCCATTCTTCTAGTTACCAAGTCATGCTTTTGACATGGTAATGGGAGAATCGCACTAGTGTCATTATTATCTCTATTACATGATTTGGATTATGATTTGGATTAGAAGAATGTCTAAGATGATTTTGATTTTTTTATATAGAATTTTGTAGGAGTTGCAAGCGTATCGATGGGCGCAAACTTTGCTACCAAGGACACACACATGGTCACATACGATGATGACATCTACAAACAATGGATTAGGATTTTGACATTGGTGAAGTAGGGTGATCTTGAGGGTCGAAATCCCACAATAACATATATGAGGTGTTTGCTAGGATTGGAAGATGAAGATGTAGGTGCACTTCAAGCAGAGATTGAGTCTAAAGAAATAGTCTTGGTCAAGTCAAGCAAAGACAAGGACTCCATTGAAATGTCTCAATGGGCAATGGAGATTAAGCATGATAGAGCCCTGAAAGAAGCGCTCATCAAGGAGTTCAACTCACATCACCCTTCGTCCCAACATCAAACATGGGATGCCCTTGCAACTTACTTCAAAATTGATTCAATTGTTTATCAGAGCTTCAAGGGTTCATGTGAGTCATGGGTCAAAGAGAAGCTGCAAGTTGGCAAGTCCACACCTGATTTCCCAAAAGCCGCGTCAATCTATGTTGATTGGGTGATTAGTTCAATAGAGGGTAACAAGTCTACATCGCAGTCTTGTTTTCCTTGGACAATTATTCAAGTGAACATGGAGATGGAGGGGGAGAGCTTTCTAACACGTCACTCCAAGGGACAACTTCCAATCAACTTGTGTGTGCTTGACACCTCAGAGGGATCTGCCAAAGCATGTGTTGGGATAAGGCTGCCTTCAAGAAGTTGCTCTGTGGCTTGATGGAGACCGTTGCCACTCTGTCACAGTATGTATTGCTATCATTTATGACAATGACAGAGATGGTAAATCTCAAGGAAGCAATGATAGAGGCTCGATTTTGGCATAGAAGGTTTGTGGGTGTTATCCATGAATCGGATAGTGCACAAAAGGGTTTGTCTGAGACCTTCCGTTTTTTGTCATTTGTCAGCTCACATGATGGGTTTGATGGATTTGAGCACATGTTACAAATCACAAGGCCATACACAATAATTGAGGACAATATTCTTTATTCTGATGAGGGCGATGAGTATGGAAAAGAGGCGGTTGTGAAGCATGGCATCATCAAGGAGTGCATCAGGTGCTATTGTAGTAGGGATCATGAAGTTGTTGTTGACGTCTTTACTAATGGATGTGTGGCATTACAAGCATTGTCAAGCAAAAGAAAAGTGATCTCGCTAGTGAAGACATCCCAACAGGCGATAGAGGTCGAGGCTATGTGTGTGGCGCATGCATCAAATAATCCCCATATTAAGATTTGGTCTAGCATTGAGAGGCCTCTTGAGACACATAGAGCTGATTCACCTATCGATGAAGGAATTAAAGAGGGTGAGCATCACATTGAAGACTTGCGACCTTTAACTGAAGTAGATCTTGAAGCTATCCCAAAGATTACATTGGAAGATTTGGAGCAAGGTCTTTAGCTACTCATTTATGCCTTGTGTATTCAGTTTCAAAATAATATGACTTTTATGGATTTTCTCGATTGCACATACTCTCATCATATTAAAGATATTAAACATTAGGTATGATAAAATTGTGTGACATAATGACATGGGGAATGGTACTAGTGTCATTCTCCCTATTTCGGGTTATACGTAAGAGGTACTATTAACATTTTATGCGACCTCATATGGAGAATGGCACTAGTGCCATTCTCTCTTTGTGGTTATGTAGAAATGGTAATACTGTTATGTTCCTTTCTTGAATCTATGTTAGTTGAAAGCATTACAGAGATTAAAAATTGTATAATATTAACTATGCTACCAAAGTTTTGATTTGGGTGCTTTCTACAAATCTATTGGACCAAAGTAATACAATATCTATGCTTTCAGATCATGCATTGTACATTTCTTTTGGGACATGGGGGGAGGCACTAGTAGTATTCTCTCCTCCCAATGAGGGTATAGAGAAAGGCACTAGTGGCATTCTCCATAACCTTATATGTAAAATGGCACTAGCACCACCCCAAGAGAAGAATGGCACTATTGCCATTCTCTCTATGAGTTTAGAGAGAAAGGTTGCACTATTTGCATTCTCAATTGATCTTTAGAGAGATTGGCACTTTTGCCATTCCCCAAAAATACAATGGAATCAGTGAACGACGATGGATAATGTTCATACTTTATTGTTATTTATTAGTTTCATATGCTTTTGTGCTTCAACATTGTTGAATACACTCTAAAGAATCAAAATATTTCTATATTCCTCAACTTCCATAGGGACCAATGATGCATGGAAGGATGTGGAGACATCAAATGTAGAGGACAACATACCACCCAAAATGGGGACTATCAATTACGCGATGGATACAGGAGGTATAGAAGAAAACATAACCCCAAAATGGAGAAAATTGCAAGGAATATCACGAATCCTATACTTTTAGAAGAGAACATGGATGAACGTACTGTCTCAACATTGGGGACAGAACTAGATAATCTTATTGTTGTTGCAAACATGTATGAAATCATAGCACCTGACAATTTGGATGAGTCAGAAGCCAGCAACTTCAAGGAGAATTTGGATCTATATCCACATACAATTTCTTTGGATATGCCAGGATTAACAATCATATTAGACTTGAATGGCCTGTTATTAAGTTGCTGCCTATTCAAGTCTTCAATACATCCGTCTATTATGCATGGCAAAAATAGTTATATGGTTGTTCATCCTGGGTGCATAGAATTTCTTAAAATCTTGCTACAAAGATTTAATGTAGGTATCTGGTCAACTGCGATGGAGCATAACGTACTTGATATGGTAGGAAAGCTGCAAAATTATGCAAATGAGAGCCTCCCTTTCTTTGTTATATGGTCTCAGCAAGGATGCTACACTTACAGTAAGACGAGGATAAATAGGCCTGACAAGCTTGGTGTTGAGGCAATGTTCAAACCCTTAGCAAAAATCTCAAAGGCATTTGGATGTGATGCTAGAAGGACAATACTTGTTGATGCCTCCCCATACAAGGCTTGCATTAGCCCTCCATTAAATTGCATATTTCCTTCAACGTTTGATGTACAAGACAAGGATGATAATATTCTACTGAGAGAGTTGATGCCGTACTTACTACAACTCGATGAGACTAAAGATGTGCGTAGCATGATTGAGACAAATCGGTATGGACAATTACCTGTGATGGAAAGGCATAAGGATTTCAACCTTGTCCAGAAAGTAATTGATGAATGGAGGGAGGAAAATCATGCATGGTCAAGAATGGAATATAAAACAAGAAATCTTCCTCTTGCAGATCAACTAAGAGAGAGGGATATAGGTGGTAGGGCAACCCATGGTGGTGATGGCCAGGTGCCTAAACTCAATGCATCCCAAATAAGACTTTTAAGGAATGCCCCGCAACTCTCTAGCATGAATGCGATGCAAGTTTCTCAATTGGCTATAGACCTAGGGTACAAAGGTCGCTATATCAAGAAATACATTGCTAAGGGCTACATAAACCGACTATAGAATGCGTATTTTTCATGAAGGTACATATGTTAAAGTGTTTTTTGATTTTGTCTCAATATATGTAACTGTTGTAGTAGCTAATTGAATTTGTCTTTTGTGATGTAGATAGATATACGTTCAAATCAAGCTTGAGTAGGTACATACCAGAACGAGATCCATTTGGACCACCAAAGTTACCTGTCCCTATCAACGAAGTGTTTTGGATAAAAAATGTGGCTTTCGAGGTGCATGAGTCAACCATTACAGGTGCTGGCTTGGGCTTGTTTGTGCATGGCTCCATCAAGAGAGGGACTACTATTCTCCATTATGGAGGTGACAAGTACTCCTACAGAGACTGGAAGGAATTATGTAGAGTTCATCCAAGGCTAAAGAAGTACTCTATCCAAGAGGACCCTACTGTCCCTATGAAGGATATGGTGCATATTGTTGGTGATGTTCAATATGGCAATGTGGCAGGATTTATTAACAGCAATAGAAATACCAATGTAAAGCCAAATGTTTGTTATGTATTTTCCCTTGATGTTCCACCTTGGTATGACCCCATGATGAACATAGATATTGCAGAATATGGTCACATTTGTATTGAATCCATAGATGATATACATGCAGGAGAGGAGCTATTTGCAGACTATGAGTTTTGAATAACAACATTGTATTTCTTTATACAATCATTACTTATGGAAATTAGTACTTTCTTGCCAACTATGTAAATTGGTGCGTAATTGTTGTGTGTGAATAATATGCAAACATGTTCATAACTACATTCATAATGTATTTAGAAGGAGTGTCTCTCGTGCCATTCTTTCCGGTGCCATTCCCTTTCGGGCTAGAAATTGAGAGTTTCTTTGGAATCATGATTTATTTCAGGGATTTCAATGGTGTATCAACAAGTTGTTATGTTTTCATCCTAAAGTGTACTTTTTTACTTTGCGATGAGCAATCAACATAACATGTAAAGTTATCGTTTTACAATAATGCTAGTCAGTCCAAACATTGAAAGTGCACAATAAATGATTGTCATTGCCACCTAAATTACATCAAATGCTTGTCATTGCCCATTGATTTTCCATCAACTACATATCTTGCATTCATTCTCCTCAACTACATATCTTGATTTTCCATCAACTACATATCTTACTAAGTTAAAGAGCTGTGCATTTTCATTGCAATACTCATGGTACACTCTACATTTTTTAAATGGTGTTTTGGAGATTTTCAAATGAGAATGCTCACAACAAAAGCGAGTCTCAATATCAATGGAAATTCTAGAGACTCGCTATTATGAAGGTGTTTTTGAACATCACTATGGCTCATGAGATGAATCTAACTCAAATGGGTTTCAAAGTTTATTATTTTTTTGATGATAACGTAGTTTAGACACTGATATTCTATTTATTATTTGAGAATGTAGTTGATATTTCACGCTTCATGAATGGCTATCTAGTCTATTTTCACATATTTCTCCTGTTTTTTCATTGAGGGAAGCTACAATTTCTTCCAAAACTGCCATTCTGGGAATTGGGTTTTTCCCGAATTGGGAATTGGAAATGGCATTGAGAAGCCTAAACTCACATGCTCATTCTTCTATGTAGTGATCACTATCTCCGTTGTGTAGAGATCATATGGAATTGTGTCAATCTCTATGGAGAATGCCACCAGTGGAGAATGGTAGTGGTGCCAATCTCATAACATGACCTGCAAACATGCACAAGGAATCCTAAACTCACATGTGCATTCTTCTATGTAGAGATCACTGTCTCCGCTGTGTAGAGATCATATGGAATTGTGTCAATCTTTGAGTTCATCAAACTCACATGTGGATTGGAATCGGACACCACTCTCCTATGATCATTGGAATACCCCTCCTAGAATAGTAGGGTGAGCATTTGTATAAGTGGAGAATGGCACTGGTGCCAATCTCTTATTAGGCCCTAAGAAATGGCATTGAGAAGCCTAAACTCACAAGCTCATTCTTCTATGTAGTGATCACTGTCTCCGCTATGTAGAGTGAGAGTGCTCTCAACGGAAGCAAGAACGGAAGAAGGAGAGAGAGAGACAGAGAGCCACACAAGTTTTGGTGGGTGCAGAACCACCCTAATCTTCTTTTTCATTCATTTATATATGTGTTTGAGTATTGAACATAACCGGGGTTAAGGCACAGTGACCTTTAACCCCCACAACCTCCCACTTAAAGGACAATGTGCCTTTAAGGGAGAACAACCAGTGAGCATACTATCCAATGCCCATCAATACACGACAATACTCAAACCGCTGAGACTAGGTAGACTCTTCGTCAGCATATCTGCAGGGTTATCATCTATATGAACCTTGACAAGCTCTATGCGCTTGTCCTTAAGTACCTCCCTGATGAAATGGTACCTGACCTCAATGTGTTTGGTCTTTGCATGAAAGACCGGATTCCGTGCTAGCTGAATAGCACTCATGGAATCACTATGCAATGTCGGTACACCTGTATGAATCCCCAAATTCCCCACTAGCCGATCAAGCCATATAGCCTCCTTGCAACCCTCTGTGGTTGCAACATACTCAGCCTCTGTGGTAGACAAAGCAACGCACTTCTGTGCATGAGACATCCACGACACTGCACCACCTGCAAAGGTGAACACATAACCAGAAGTGGATCTCCTACTATCCACATGCCCTGCATAGTCTGAATCTGTGTACCCAAGTACACGCATGTCTCCTCTACCAAAGCAAATGCACATCTCCTTGGTACCCTTCATGTACCTCATGATGCACTTAACTGCCTCCCAATGCCTCTTTCCTGGATTAGCCATATACCGGCTAACAACTCCCACTGCAAATGCAATGTCTGGTCTAGTAGCTATCATAGCATACATAAGACTCCCAACTGCTGATGCATAAGGAACCTTGGCCATCATGGCCCTCTCCTCATCTGATTTGGGACTATCTGTATGACTCAGTTTCACATATGGAGGCAATGGAGTACTCACTGCCTTCCCCCCCTCCATATTGAAACACTGCAATACTTTTGTAACATACTCTTTTTGTGAAAGCCAAAGGAGTTTCCTACTCCGATCACGCGTGATGCGCATACCAAGAATATGAGCTACAAGTCCCAAATCCTTCATATCAAAGGCCTCATGCAACTTGGCCTTTAATGCATCTAGCTCATAAGTATTCTTGCTAGCCAATAGCATATCATCCACATATAGTGCCAGGATTATCAAGCTACTATCCTGAGCCCTTTTAGTGTAGAGGCAGTGATCAATTTCTCTCCTTCTAAAACCCTGGGACCGAATGAAAGCATCAAACTTCTGATACCATTCTCTAGGCACTTGCTTAAGACCATAGAGACTCTTCTTCAGCTTGCAAACTAAATGCTCTTTGCCCTTTTCTTCAAAGCCTTCCGGCTGCACCATGTAAATTTCCTCATGCAAATCCCCATGCAAGAAAGCTGTCTTGACATCCATCTACATAAGCTCCATATCCTCTAATGCCACTAGTCCAAGAATGCATCTAAGTGTGGTCATCTTCACAACCGGAGAGAATATCTCATCAAAGTCCACACCCTTCTCTTGCTTGAACCCTTGAGCAACCAAACGGGCCTTGTACCTAGGCACATCATCACCTGTGACCTTCATTTTGTAGACCCATTTACATGGCAATGCTTTCTTTCCATGTGGCAAAGAAACCAAGTCCCAAGTCTTATTCTTCATAAGTGAACTCATCTCTGATTGCATATAGCATACTCCCACTTGCATTTATCCTCACGCATCATAGCCTCTCTGTAGCAAGAAGGCTCCCCGCAATCAGTAAGCATCACATAGTCTACCCCTGGAACAAACCTATCAGGCGGTCTAGACACTCTAGATGATCTTCTCAAAGGCATTTCAGCTTGCTGTCCCATTTGCATATCAGCCATATTTGGCTCATCATTTCCACCAATAGATGATCCATCATCTACCTTTGATTGTATACCTGTGGGAGTACTTGGTTGTACCATTTCTTGCACATTTGGTGCATCGACAGCTTGCTGTCTATCAACATATGCAGGTGGATTCACATCCTGGAAAGTGATTCTCCTCATTTCCACATCCCTCATGGGTGCCTTATGCATCTTCTTCTCATTGAAGACCACATCATGGCTGCGTATGATCTTCTTTGCTTCTGGATCCCAGAGACGATAGCCCATCTCTCCACTTTCACCATAACCCAGAAAGATGCATTTCCTAGACTTAGGATCTAGCTTCTTTCGAAGCTCTTTTGGCACATGTGCATATGCCTCACACCCAAATATACACAAATGAGAGTAAGAGGGCTTCCTTCCACTCCATGCCTCTTCAAGAATACCACCATCCAAACTCTTACTAGGTGATCTATTGATCACATGCACTGCAGTCTTCATTGCCTCAGCCCAAAAACCACTAGAAAGACTTGCATTGGAAAGCATGCATTGCAACCTTTCTTGAATGGTACGGTTCATCTTTTCTGCAACTAGATTTTGCTCTGGAGTACGAGGGGATGTGAGCTCCCTCTTAATCCCACGTGTATCATAGAAATGCTGAAAGTCATGAGAGAGATACTCTCCACCATTGTCAGTCCGTAGGCATTTAAGCGTTCTACCTGACTGATTCTCAACCAAGGCCAGCCATTTCTGAAATACCTGGAACACATCACTCTTTCGAGCTATAGCATAAGCCCACACTTTCCTAGTTGCATCATCAATGAATGTCACATAGTATTCAGCCCCGCCTAATGACCGTGTAGGCATGGGACCGCATACATTTGAATGCACCAAATCAAGCTTTTCAAACTCTTTCTTTCCCCTTCTTTTATGGGCTGATTTAGTCTGCTTCCCATAGAGACAATGCTCACAAAATTCAAAATCAGAGAAACTCAAATGCGGTACATAACCCAAACGGCATAAGAGTTTCATTCCATTCTGGCTCATGTGCCCCAACCTGCAATGCCACAAAGAAGTGCTTGGTTGCTCGGTTATTGCAACAACATGATCAAATACCCCTGATACATGTAAGGGATACAAAGTCCCACACTTGGCACCCCTAGCCAAAAGCATAGAGCCCTTTTGAATTTTCCAACTCTGAAAGCCAAAAGTGGTGTGAAAACCAACATCATCTAGCTGACCCACTGAAATAAGACTCTTGGTCAGCTTAGGAACATGTCTCACATGTTTCAAAACAAATGCAGACCCATTTGCAAAAGAAAACTTTATGTCACCTACTCCCACTATGTCACATGCATAGTCATTTCCAAGATGCACACAACCTGTCTTTCCACTGTCGTAAGTGGAGAACCATTCCCTATGGGGAGTAACATGGAATGAAGCACCAGAATCCAAAATCCAATCCTAGGAATATGCATCATCGGAAGTGGTAAGCAACTCTGCAGATAAACTAGACATGAAGAGAACATCATTGTCACTATCATGTGTGACTGCATTGATCTCCTCGATCTTCACTTTTCCTTTGTCCTCCCTTGGACTCTCTTCCTTTTGATTTGCACCCCAATTTGCATTCTTTTTCTTATCCTTTTGCTCTCTTTTCAGCTTGTAGCAATCCTTTTTCATATGGCCCTTCTTGCCACAATGGTAACACTCAATGTTCTGTGCCCTGGATTTGCTACGAGACTTCCCTCTTTCTTGGGACTTCCCCCTGAACTGTGATCTGCCCCTTTGCACATTTAAGGCTGCATCCTGCTTGTCGCCATCCATAGACTTCCGTCTAATCTCCTCGGCCAACAAGCTACCCACAACATCATCAAATTTCAGTACTCCACCAAGTGCAGAGTTACTGATAGCTGTACGGAAGGTATCCCATGAGGATGGCAATGAACATAAGAGAAATATTGCCTTAGTCTCCGCATCAAAATTCATCTTCTGAGCTTGAAGTTGGCTGAAAATAATATTGAATTCATTCAAGTGAGAAGCAATGGAGACCCCTTCCTTCATTTGCAGCTCAAACAACCTCTTCATGAGGTAAACTTTATTAGAGGCAGTTTCCTTTTCATAAGTGGCACATAGTTTCTTCCACAAATCTTCCATAGTCTCTCATTTACTACTGTGAAATAAACTGACTCTGCAAGATGAAGTCTAATAGTAGACTTTGCTAATGCATCCAACTCATTCCAATCATCCTCAGACATATCCGCAGGCTTAGCTTCAATACCTGCCAAGGGTTTAATCTGCTTCTTTTGAATAAGCACATCCCTTATTTGTTCTTTTCACAAAGAAAAGTTTGTCCCATCAAACTTTTTAATGCTGAAAAACTCCTTTTCAGACATGGAAGAGGATGCCATGATGAAAATAAAGCAAAATCCTAAATGCTAGTGCCTGCAAGAGAGAATCACACCAAATACTGGGTGCATCCAAATGTGTATGCCACAATAAAGTGAAATATCACCAAAACTCAAAGCTCAAAGCATCTGACTCATGTGCATATACTATGCATCCATATGAGCAAATCTGGCCCAAAAGAAAATGCAAATAAGTGCCAAATGACTCAAGCATAAACACTGTCCACTGGCATATGCATCAATAATGTCTCATCCAAGAGAGCATAGCACTATCAGTGCATCACCTACAATGTGTCAAAGCTGTCCCTCAGCTTAAAATAACATCCATGTGCAAAGCGTCCATAAAAATAGCATCCCACAAGGCAATTTGTGCCTATCAGCGCATCCAATAAGGACCGTAATGCATCCAAATGGCCTATAAATCATCCACTGCAACCCAATGCATACCACAAATGAGCACACACTGCTCAAACTGCAACCAGAGTGATCTGCATAAGGTATGCTCAAGAAATCATAGTCCCATGGTAATGAGCGCTACTGAAAATAGAACCTGAGATGCCTCACAACATGGGCGCCATTGCATAATCGGACTCAGCAAGAAAATCTGCAAATATCTCTCTTCTGCCAGAACTCCAAAATCCCAACTGATGAGTGAGAAATGGGAGTCAACACTTATCCACTGCCATGTGGCATAAATCTAAGGTTTCAAAACCTTAGTATGAAAAATGCATAACAGAGAGACGAAATCGAATACATAGAGATTTATAACTCTGAAAATCCTCCACCGAATCACACAAGAATTGATAGGTAGGGGTTTTTGGGCGTCCGGAATGCAATGGGACAGACGGTTTTGGAAACCGTGGTCTCAATCACTGGGTCCAACACACGGACTGAAAAACGTTTTTGGAAACAGAGCTATCTGTAAACTCCACCGGAGTGCGAATGATGAGCAACATAGAAGTTTTAGGACCTCCTGAGTCCACTGGAACTGACAGATCTGCAAATGGTTGCTCCAAACTTGAGTTCCAACACCCGGGCAAAAAACGCAGGAACTGACACAGTGAGTCAGAAATCCACTGAAATGATCCCAGATTCAAGAATGGAGGTGTTTCCAAGCTCCTGAAGTAATGTGGACACCAAAAGCAAGCAATAGTTGCCTCTACAAGTCAATACGGAGTCTCTGTCATCGAACGGAACAGGAAAAAGCTCAAAAAACGACTTTTTCTTTGAAAACTCTTAACAGGCTCTCAAAACCACTTCGCAAAGCCAAAGTGACTTTTCCAAAGGTTCCTCCAAGGTCTCTGCACACTGGGATGCAAGTAAAGTCACCCAGAAAGCTTCCCACAAAGCTTCTCCTTCCTCCCACAAAGCTACTGAGCTTCCAAGCATTCACGCATGCTCAGCTAGATCACTCGGGCTCTGATACCAGTTGAGAGTGCTCTCAACGGAAGCATGAACGGAAGAAGGAGAGAGAGAGACAGAGAGCCACACAAGTTTTGGTGGGTGCAGAACCACCCTAATCTTCTTTTTCATTCATTTATATATGTGTTTGAGTATTGTACATGTTGGAAAGCTGAAAGGAAAGCAAAGAGTGGACACAAACTCAGAATACTTGCATTACTTGGTTGTAGAATGAAGAAGAGTGAGGTCCTTAAGTAGGCACCTCATACATGCTCACTGACATCACTGATGACTTCAGAGCTCCACAATCATCTCCTCAATCTGCTCCTAGATTCTCTCAATCATCCTATGTGGCTTTCCACCACCTAACTGTGCTTGTGGGCACCTAACTGTGCCTCTAGCACTCACACATAGAAACATAAGGTGTGCCTGAGGCATACACCTTGAGATATCCCAACAAACCCCCCCTCAAGGAAATGCCTCAGGCTATGTCAAGGATACATCTAGTCTAATAGTTTCTCATGCCATCTCATGGTGGTTAAGGATAAATCTATGGCTAGGTTCTCATGCTAGCAAGGGTTCCCTTGGGTGTAAGGTAAACAAAAGGGATACAAAAAGACCTTCCAATGGTTATCTCCCCTGCATGTACATGCACACAATGTCTGCAGGAGGTACCATGGAACAAAACATACACATGGCCTACATCATAAGGTGACCAGAGGTGTTTACAAAACACACAAAACACAATAGTTTATTTTCATTCATTTTGGAGGACTATCCAGGCTGAGTACCTTGACATAAAAAGAGAGATCTGGAGCATACATAGAGATGAGTTTAAAATGCATAATCTTCAAAGGATGCCTCATCTTGTGGAGGCTCATTAACTGTAAGTAGATTTGCATTTTCTGTCTTTGCTTTGGCTCTGCAAAACTTCTCATTATGGTTGTTCTTGCCACAGTGCTTGCATGGATTAATTTTGAAGCAGTCCTTTGAAAGGTGATTTGTCTTTCCACAGTGATTGCAAGGAGTATACTTGCCCTTCTGGACTTTTACAGCATAAGCAGTGTCATTGCCTTTCCTGAGCTCCATATGCCTTTCTTCTTCTTGGAGAGCAGAGATAATGCCTTCAAGGTTAGGATTGGGAAGATTCTTCAAAGTGCTAACAATGTGATCAAATCCTTCAAGCATACTCTTAAGTAACATTGCCATAGCATCATCAGGAGTGATAGGAGAGTTGATAGAAGCTAATCGAGTCATAAGACTCCACGTATAGTTGACATGAGCTGCTAAAGTAGTACCACTTGCCATCTTTAATTCAAAGAAAGAGATTTTAAGTGATAGTTTAGAGATGTGAGAGCTTGCACCAAAAATCATGTCTAGCTCCTGCCAAGCTTCCGAAGGAGACTCTAAGTTAGAGATATGGTGTATATAATCATCACCCAAAGCAAGAGCAATGATACCATATGCCTTTTCTTCTCTTGCTGGATCTCTTGTCGGTCGTGTCGGAGTTGAGGATTGTCCAGCATTGGAGGCCGTAGAAGAAGCGGTAGGAGTCGGTTTGACAAGTCCCCATAAGTTCTCCCTCATCAATGCAAATTTCACCTTCATTTGCCATGTATGGAAGCCCTTTCCATTGAACTTCTCAAGATTAAATATGGTAGCCATGAGAGGGTCTAACCCAGATATTGGGCAGTGTCTATCTCTCTTACAAGGCAAAAATAACTGAAAGACTTCCAAAATATGAGCACTTGATGTAGCAAATAGTAGTGACCAGATTTCAAACAATGATGCTTCTTCTTACATGCTTCATAGAAGTGGGTGAAATAAACACTTTCCAATCAAAACCAGGTCTAGCAAGTCAAAACAAAACTGAAGCAAAACTTAACTGAAGTTATTGAAAACTTCAAAAGACCAGAAATGCTAGAGTAGCATTTTATGTAGCATCATTTTCAAAAGCTTGTCAAAACTGTCAAAACTAGAGAGCTGAACTTGGAGGGCTTATAGCTCACTCTTCAAAGCAAAAGAAAGGGGCCTTTTGAGGCAAAAGAAATTTGGTATACCACAATAGATCCTCTGGGAAGAAGAGGCGAAAAAACGCATCAGGTCGCCTTCTCCTCCTTCAACAAAGTTGACTGGTTTTTCTCAGTTTTCTCCTTCAATATGCAGGCATTGCTGCTCAGATTTCAGCACAAGGTAGCCCAAGGTATGGAGAAGCTTGCCCTGAAAGGAATTAGAGAATGAAGGAGCAGGCGCAGAGAAAACGCAGCAAGAAGAATCGACGAAAATCGAAAATCGTACAATGGTGACCAGCAGAGGTGGAAATACGTCAATTCCTTGCAGCCAGAAATTCACCCCAACAAGATGGATCTCCAGCTGGAAGGGCATGGAAATGGGTGAGAACCGGAGGAGAACAGGCTCAAGCAAATTTTGGGAAGAAGAGGGAGAAATGGTGAAGAAGAAGAAGAGGAAGAAGATGATGATGTGGCAGAAATGGGCTCAAGGAGGATCAAATGGCTCTGATACCATGTTGGAAAGCTGAAAGGAAAGCAAAGAGTGGACACAAACTCAGAATACTTGCATTACTTGGTTGTAGAATGAAGAAGAGTGAGGTCCTTAAGTAGGCACCTCATACATGCTCACTGACATCACTGATGACTTCAGAGCTCCACAATCATCTCCTCAATCTGCTCCTAGATTCTCTCAATCATCCTATGTGGCTTTCCACCACCTAACTGTGCTTGTGGGCACCTAAGTGTGCCTCTAGCACTCACACATAGAAACATAAGGTGTGCCTGAGGCATACACCTTGAGATATCCCAACAGTACATAATCGGAGTTAAGGCACAGTGACCTTTAACCCCCACATAGAGATCATATGGAATTGTGTCAATCTCTTATTAGGCCTTGGAATGTCAATCTATAGGTTTAGTTTGTCTAGACAACCACTAGTGGAGAATGGCAGTGATGCCAAACTCATGGTGGCACCTACATAATGATACTGAGATCATCAGACTCACATGTGGATTGGAATCGGATACCACTCTGCTATGATCATTGGAATACCCCTCCTAGAATAGTAGGGTAAACATTTGTACAAGAGAATGGTAGTGGTGCCAATCTCTTATTAGGCCCTAAGAAATGGCATTGAGAAGCCTAAACTCACATGTGCATTCTTCTATGTAGTGGTCACTGTCTCCGCTATGTAGAGATCATATGGAATTATGTTAATCTCTGTGGAGAATGCCAACAGTGGAGAATGGTAGTGGTGCCAATCTCATACCATGACCTGAAAACATGCACAAGGAATCATAAACTCACATGTGGATTGGCAGTTTTGCCATTATAGAATGCCACCAGTGGCAGTGGTGCACAAGGAATCCTAAACTCACATGTGCATTCTTTTATGTAGTGATCACTGTCTCCGCTGTATAGAGATCATATGGAATTGTCTCAATCTCTGAGATCATCAAACTCACATGTGGATTGGAATCGGACACCACTCTCCTATGATCACTGGAATACCCCTCCTAGAATAGTAGGGTAAACATTTGTACAAGTGAAGAATGGCAGTGGTGCCAATCTGTTATTAGGCCCTAAGAAATGTCATTGAGAAGTTTAAACTCACATGTGTAGGATCATATGGAATTGTGCCAATCTCTGTGGAGAATGCCACTAGTGGAGAATGGCAGTGGTGCCAATCTCATACCATGACCTGAAAACATGCACAAGGAATCCTAAACTCACATGTGCATTGGCACTTTTGCCATTATCCTACTGCCATTCTCCGCTAGTGGTTGAGAGTTTCTTTGGAATCATGATTTATTTCAGGGATTTCAATGGTGTATCAACAAGTTGTTGTGTTTTCATCCTAAAGCGTACTTTTTTACTTTGCAATGAGTAATCAACATGACATGTAAAGTTATCATTTTATAATAATGCTAGTCAGTCTAAACATTGAAAGTGCACAATAAATGATTGTCATTGCCACCTAAATTACATCAAATGCTTGTCATTGCCCATTGATTTTCCATCAACTACATATCTTGCATTCATTCTCCTCAACTACATATCTTGATTTTCCATCAACTACATATCTTACTAAGTTAAAGAGCCTGTGCATTTTCATTGCAATACTCATGGTTATTAATTGCACTCTACATTTTTTAAACGGTGTTTTGGAGATTTTCAAATGAGAATGCTCACAACAAAAGCGAGTCTCAATATCAATGGAAATTCCAGAGACTCGCTATCATGAAGGTGTTTTTGAACATCACTATGGCTCACGAGATGAATCTAACTCAAATGGGTTTCAAAGTTTATTATTTTTTTGATGATAACGTAGTTTAGACACTGATATTCTATTTATTATTTGAGAATGTAGTTGATATTTCACACTTCATGAATGGCTATCTAGTCTATTTTCACATATTTCTCATGTTTTTTCATTGAGGGGAGCTACAATTTCTTCCAAAACTGCCATTCTGGGGATTGGGTTTTTCCCGAATTATCTAATACAGTCTTACTTCTTTTTGGCATTGCAGGTTGGGGCACATGAGCCAGAATGGAATGAAACTCTTATGCTGTTTGGGTTATGTACCACATTTGAGTTTCTCTGATTTTGAATTTTGTGAGCACTGTCTCTATGGGAAGTAGACTAAATCAGCCCATAAAAGAAGGGGAAAGAAAGAGTTTGAAAAGCTTGATTTGGTGCATTCAGACATATGTGGTCCCATGCCTACACGGTCATTAGGCAGGGCTGAATACTATGTGACATTCATTGATGATGCAACTAGGAAAGTGTGGGCTTATGCTATAGCTCGAAAGAGTGATGTGTTCTAGGTATTTCAGAAATGGCTGGCCTTGGTTGAGAATCAGTCAGGTAGAACGCTTAAATGCCTATGGACTGACAATGGTGGAGAGTATCTCTCTCATGACTTTCAACATTTCTGTGATACACGTGGAATTAAGAGGGAGCTCACATCCCCTCATACTCCAGAGCAAAATCCAATTGTGAAAAATATGAACTGTACCATTCAAGAAAGGTTGCAATGCATGCTTTCCAATGCAAGTCTTTCTAGTGGTTTTTGGGTTGAGGCAATGAAGACTGTAGTGCATGTGATCAATAGATCACCTAGTAAGACTTTGGATGGTGGTATTCCTGAAGAGGCATGGAGTGGCAAGAAGCCCTCTTACTCTCATTTGTGTATATTTGGATGTGAGGCATATGCACATGTGCCAAAAGAGCTTCGAAAGAAGCTAGATCCTAAGTCTAGGAAATGCATCTTTCTGGGTTATGGTGAAAGTGGAGAGATGGGCTATCGTCTCTAGGATCCAGAAGCAAAGAAGATCATACGCAGCCATGATGTGGTCTTCAATGAGAAGAAGATGCATAAGGCACTTATGAGGGATGTGGAAATGAGGAGAATCACTTTCCAGGATGTGAATCCAATTGCATATGTTGATAGACAGCAAGCTGTCCATGCACCAAATGTGCAAGAAATGGTACCACCAAGTACTCCCACAAGTATACAATCAAGGGTAGATGATGGATCATCTATTGGTGGAAATGATGAGCCAAATGTGGCTGATATGTAGGTGGGACAGCAAGCTGAAGTGCCCTTGAGATGATCTTCTAGAGTGTCTAGACCGCCTAATAAGTTTAATCCACGGGTAGACTATGTGATGCTTACTGATTGCGGGGAGCCTTCTTGCTACAAAGAGGCTATGATGCGCGAGGATCAATGCAAGTGGGAGTATGCTATGCAATCAGAGATGAGTTCACTTATGAAGAATAAGACTTGGGACTTGGTTTCTTTGCCACATGGAAAGAAAGCATTGCCATGTAAATGGGTCTACAAAATGAAGGTCACAGGTGATGATGTGCCTAGGTACAAGGCCCGTTTGGTCGCTAAAGGGTTCAAGCAAGAGAAGGGTGTGGACTTTGATGAGATATTCTCTCCGGTTGTGAAGATGACCACACTTAGATGCATGCTTGGACTAGTGGCATCAGAGGATATGGAGCTTATGCAGATGGATGTCAAGACAGCTTTCTTGCATGGGGATTTGCATGAGGAAATTTACATGGTGTAGCCGGAAGGCTTTAAAGAAAAGGGCAAAGAGCATTTAGTTTGCAAGCTGAGAAGAGTCTCTATGGTCTTAAGCAAGCGCCTAGAGAATGGTATCAGAAGTTTGATGCTTTCATTCGGTCCCAGGGTTTTAGAAGGAGTGAAATTGATCACTGCCTCTACACTAAAAGGGCTAAGGATAATAGCCTAATAATCCTGGCACTATATGTGGATGATATGCTATTGGCTAGCAAGAATACTTATGAGCTAGATGCATTAAAGGCCGAGTTGCATGAGGCCTTTGATATGAAGGATTTGCGATTTGCAGGTCATATTCTTGGTATGCGCATCACGCGTGATCGGAGTAGGAAACACCTTTGGCTTTCACAAAAAGAGTATGTTACAAAAGTATTGCAGCGTTTCAATATGGAGGGGGGGAAGGCAGTGAGTACGCCATTTCCTCCATATGTGAAACTGAGTCATACAGATAGTCCCAAATCAGATGAGGAGAGGGGCATGATGGCCAAGGTTCCTTATGCATTAGCAGTTGGGAGTCTTATGTATGCTATGATAGCTACTAGACCAGACATTGCATTTGCAGTGGGAGTTGTTAGTTGGTATATGGCTAATCCAGGAAAGAGGCATTGGGAGGCAGTTAAGTGCATCATGAGGTACATGAAGGGTACCAAGGAGATGTGCATCTGCTTTGGTAGAGGAGACATGCGTGTACTTGGGTACAGAGATTCAGACTATGCACGGCATGTGGATAGTAGGAGATCCACTTCTGGTTATTTGTTCACCTTTGCAGGTGGTGCAGTGTCGTGGATGTCTCGTGCACAGAAGTGCATTGCTTTGTCTACCATAGAGGCCAAGTATGTTGCAGCCACAGAGGGTTGCAAGGAGGCTATATGGCTTGATCGGCTAGTGGGAGATTTGGGGATTCATACAGGTTTACCGACATTGCATAGTGATTCCATGAGTGCTATTCAACTAGCACAGAATTTGGTCTTTCATGCAAAGACCAAACACATTGAGGTCAGGTACCATTTCATCAGGGAGGTACTTGAGGACAAGCACATAGAGCTTGTCAAGGTTCATACAGATGATAACCCTACAGATATGTTGACGAAGAGTCTACCTAGTCAATAGTTTGAGTATTGTCGTGTATTGATGGGCATTGGATAGTATGCTCACTGGTTGTTCTCCCTTAAAGGCACATTGTCCTTTAAGTGGGAGGTTGTGGGGGTTAAAGGTCACTGTGCCTTTACCCCGGTTATGTACAATACTCAAACACATATATAAATGAATGAAAAAGAAGATTAGGGTGTTCTGCATCCACCAAAAACTTTGGCTCTCTGTCTCTCTCTCTTGCCTTCTTCCGTTCTTGCTTCCGTTGAGAGCACTCTCAAATATATCATGTTAAGGATATATTCCCAAAATAATTGGAATATTGAGATGTCTTTTTTTGGGGGGGGGAAGGGTAGTGCCTCTCCATCTCAGCTCAGCTTCCATCCTCCATCAAACTATTGCTTAGCCTCTCCCTTGGGATGACTCGAAGGCCACATTTGGCCCCCATCTTTCTACTTGCAAAGAAAACACCAAAAGAAACATGACAAAAGATCGAGGGAGGCTACAACAATAGAAACAACTCACACTTGACGATATGAGCAAATGTAGCAACTCAACAAGCAGCCTCGACTTCCACATCAACCCCTACATTGACCCCCATAGTAGCCTCCACATCATCACCATCGCCAGTGATAAAACTCTTGTCACCTACCTCAACCTTGGGGGGAGTAGCACCATTGGCCTCGGTAATGTTAACATCATAGGGGATAGTGTAACCAGTGAGAACAGTGATTGCCCCATATGCCTCCTTCCTGTCATCGCTACCTCTCAGCGAGTCACCCTTCCCTTCATTAGCCGGTCTTGCCATGCCCACACTTCAGGGGCCCTATCACCCTCCTTTGTTGCCCACCGCTCAACTCACCTATCCCTTGTACAAGAACACAAGATGATTTTGAGATCAAACAATGAATCAATCAAGGTAGTTCCCATTACTCAAACCATTGAAGAACAATTTGAGTTGGCTAATATGGCAATAGATATGTAGGAGGATGAAGCCCCCTTTATAGAGGTAAAAGGGATGAAAGGAAGGAATAGAGGGGAGAGGCGTTCTCTCCAAGACCTCAATGGATAGGAGGTTAGGGAGAGGAGAAAATCATCCTATGGGTCTAGCCCATCTTCTAAGAAAAATCCACATCTTTTGAAAAAGGGAAAAAAATTTGCCTAATCCAGCGGACACAACCACACATTATTTTATGTCTTTAATGCAAAACATGCAACTTCTTTCAATGATTATAAACCTTCAATCGTAAAGATATCGTTAGGACTAAAGTTGGATTCCTTAGGCTTATAGCAAGTAAAAGCATGTAGTACTCAACCTTAGTTGCAACTACACAAGGTGATATAAAAAGGATATGCTTTGGAATAGATTGTGATGTAAGAAAAAGGGATACATCCATGGGAGTGAACAACAATATAGTAGGTTGTATGGGCAAATCTCTCTCATTTTTTGGAGAAAAGGGAGAGAATCTAGCTAACAAGAATCTAGTAGTTTGTATGGGCAAAGCTCTCTCCCTTTTTGGAGAAAATGGGGTTGCCATAAAATTCATACACAAAGGATTGCATCGTAAGATTTTCTCCCTCTATTCCCCAAGCTCAATTAAAGAAAGAACCTTTTCGGGTGAATCTCTAATCATGGGAGATTTCAACGTTGATGAATTTTGAACTAACAAGTGGAAGAATATCTCAAGAATATAGGGAAGGTAATGAGTGGAATTAGACTTAATGCATGGTTGACATCCAAAATGCAAGAAGGGTTGGTAGATGGTTTGGAGGTCTTGATTTATGATAAGCCCTTTCATTTTCTAGCTATTATATGTTCTAAAGAAGATAGAAAATATATAGGTAAGTACAACTTGAGCAACAACATCTATTACTGAGCAATGGTTCACAAAAAGTAGCACAACTCAAATCTTCCTAAAAGCCATTAGGTAGAGTGGAATAGTGGCTAGAAAGAGAAAGAGGTAGAATTTTGTTCCTATAGACTTGATGGATTATGAATCAACTGAGTCAAAAGGTCACATAACCTCAAAACAATTAATGTAAAAGGAGGGTATGATCACAATACAATAACAAAGTATTTATCAGAGGGAGTGGCGGGCTTGTGAAAGTGACAAAACGAATGAAGATAACTTTAGCTTGCTTAGAAAAAAATTCTGAGGAGCCTATTACCAAGTTAGTCTTGGAAAACAGGGTGGCTACTACTAACAATGAATTATTGCTAAATGTCCATCACCATTTCACGAAAAAACTAGGAGAACACAAGCTAGTGGACAGAAAGAAATTATGGGCAAGAGATAAGTGCAATGTAGTTAGGCCCATTGCAAGGTGGTTTCATTGTTTGATTCCAAGTTCATCCATAGAAACATAACCTACAAGGATCTTGAGGAGTAATCTTTCCACATGGCAAAAGGGAAGATTTTGAGGAAAGATGGGATAATAGTACACTTATCTTTGAGATATAGTGGACCTAGAAATATGGAGCTATCGGGTACATAAAGGGGTTCTCAACCCAAGTATAAACAATACCACATGAAGAGACATTATGGAGGAAATTATATCACTTTCAGAAGGAATGGAGCTGGATGAGAAGAAAAATCAAAACATTTACTTCTTGATTCTATATTTTGACAGGGCCTATGACAAAATTGAATGAGGTTCCATACTATAGTCTTTACAAGACAAGGGAAGGGCAAAGGGTGGGGGTTTGTGTGTGTTCATCGGGGGGGGGGGGGGGGGGGGGGGGTTTGGTTTGCAAGATTCCAAAAGCTTCTTTTAGACTGTTCCCTGCACTTGGGAGCAAAAAGAGAGGTAAATGATTTGTCTTCCCAACCCTTCTAGCTAAAATAGTCTATCAAACAAGGGTATCCTCTTTCTCTCCTCCTATTTGTCATACCTATAGACACATCGGCATTGCTCATCAAAGATAATTCAAAGAAAGGAGAAGCAAGAGCAATACAACTAAAGAATGGGCCGCAAGTACTTTGCTAACACTTTGATGATAGCAATAGCCTCACCCCCACAATGATGAGGAGTTGGTGGGAGTTATGCTAGATTCTGTAAATACTTTTTGTACAGCTTCAAGCTCTAAGATTAGAACCTTTTGACCATAGTAAAGGGAGTTTCATGGAGCCATAGTATTCCTAGGAGGTTACAAATAACAGGTGTAAAGACATCCCAAAAGGATCAACTTTCAAGTTTCTGAGAGTCCCAATGGGGCTCCTCTACTCAATGAGGGTATATGGGAATGGGTCCTTCAAAAAATTAAAATTAGGATCCAAATTTGGCAAGTCCTTGAACCATATCTGGCAAGGAGGAAGCTTGTTTTGAACTATTTGTTGTATCCTTCAGTTATCTGTTTCATCATGCTAGTCTTTTTTAAGTGCAAGGATTAACAAAAACAACACGCTTTTCAAAATTTTTCGATGGGAGGGAGATGAAAATCATTAGAGGATGGCTAAAGTAATGATGGGAATTCTTCACACTCCTAAAAAAGAGGCATTGTAAACATTTTGGAAGACTCGCTTGGAGCAAATATGAAATAGAGACATTCTTGAGACAAAATAATGCCTATATGGTTACGAATATATATGGTAGTGTCGATAGGTTGTAGGGCTATAGCCATAGGTAAAGGCAAACAAATACTGCAAGAGTTGCAAGAGGTCCTTGAAGATGTCGCTCACTTGTTCATGAATGACACATTTTCAAAGTAACTATGGGAGGGCCTGTTTGTCTGCAAGAGGGCCTTGAAGATGTTGCTTACTTGTTCATGAACGACAAGTTTTCAAAGGAAGTGTGGGAGGGTTTGTACATTGATTGCTAGAGGATTTTCCCATTAATTTCACAATGATACTACTCCAAGACATCTTACTAAGACAAAATGTTAATTGGATTGTGTTGAGAAGTAACATGTGGCTAATCACTTGGCTACAAAGAAATGCGATGGTTTTTAATAATGGTTTTTTAGATTCTCTTCTATTCACCTTGTAAGGAATTCTATAATAAAGGGAAAGGCTTATTAAAGATTGTGAGGCACATTTATAGGAGCCCAAACCTAGGATCAAGAAGGATGTTACACTTATTAAGGAGCACCTAATTACCACCAAAAACACATAGAATCTATTATGAGAGTTGTGGAATCCATTTAGATTTGGGGTGATGAGAGTCACATTTTTTTGTATACTTATTATGATACTCCTCTGATTCTAGGATAACAATGAAAACCCCCCCTTGTTTATTGCTTTGCTCATTATAGCTAACACATGTAGAGAGACATGCACCCATGCCCACATGTGCTTGAGCACATGCACTCTCTCTCTCTCTCTCTCTCTCTATATATATATATATATATATATATGAAATTATACACACATAGACACACAGGTGCACGTGCGTATACACACACACATGCACGCACACACGCATGTACGGATGCACGCATGCACACACACACACACAGTTATGGATAAATTTAGCCAAGGTAAAAGGCATAAATATGTGTGTATGCTTGTATGTGTGGCAATAGTATAATAAAATATGGTGTGCATAGGGCCCAGGGTTGAGGTGGCAGGGCATGACCATGTGCCACCCTTCCACATAAGAGGACCCATAGGTGTGTTGTACATAATCCATGGTAGTAATATTATAAAATGTTAAGGTGACATGGTTCCTCCATGTGCCACCCCTCCACCTAGGCGGTCTCATCCCTACATTTAGTGAGACATGGCCCAAGGACCATGGGAGAAGTAATATAAAATAGGTGGAGATGGATATTATATTGGATTATTCCCTCCATGTGGGATAGGCCCATGTGGGGGGGTGTAGATAGTCTAAGAATGCAAGTTAAATAATGGGGAAGGTAGGATGAGGTAGTAAGATTCCTTGTGCCAACCCTCCACTTGTCCTCTTAGATGTTTGAACGTATTATAAAATTGAGAAGAGACTAAGGGAGTATCTTAGACTTGGGATATGGGGTTTGATTTATGTGGAAAAATGAGGCAAAGGGTTGTCGCACACAATTGAGAGTGCGTACCCACCTAGCCCACATGGGAGATTCCTCCATACACACCATGCATGTGGGAGGATGCATTTATTAGGAGAGACCTCCTCTCTTGGCTATAAAAGGAGGGGGCTATTCCTTGATGGGGCACACTCATTCTTGTAAAGCCACATGCTAGTACTTTGATTTCCCCCATCCTTCCTTTCAAATAAAGCATGACTCTCTTCCATTGATGTCTCCATCCCTACATTCCACCTCCCATCATGTACATGCTCCTCTTCTGCCTCTCCCTTCCTCCTTGTGCCATAGTCTCCCTCTTCATTCCCACCCCTATTAATCCCTTTCCCCACCCATGTTAACGCTTCTCCCCTCACGTTCCCTTTCCCCCATGGCCCTCGAGCGTCGCCATGCCTAGCGTCTAGCCTCATGCCTTGATTTCTTTTCTAGTTAATAACACACACACACACAGATCTCTTCGAGGACCATTGCCTTCTGGGGATATACCTCAATTTGGTAAGACCCACCGGGAGGCTTTTGGCATTGGGTGATGATCTAGTATATGACATATATGTTAATTATTGACATAGAGTTAGGATGTCCATTGCCATTCCCTATGGAGAGTTTAGCATGCTACTAAACTTGACTTGTAATCTTATTTTTTAATAGGGGACATGAATGAGTATAATCTTATCGATCAGTCAATAATCTACATAGAGTAAGCTGTGAGTTAGAATAAAGCCATAAAGATAAAAAGAAAACTATGTATAAGCATTGCTAATATATTTCTCTATATCATCACCCTCGAGTCTATATAAGCATTGCTAATATATTTCTCTTCTCCTGGTGACGAAGAAGATCTCAAGGAGTGGAGGAATCTAAAAGATGCTTCCAAGGTGGCTTCAGTGGGCCCATGGGCTTTCTGGTCCATGGGATCCAAGCGGGTATCCGAATGTGTAGAGGACTTCAAACAAATGAAGACAAACCACAAAGGCCGACCTATTATTGCCTTTAACAAAGTGTAGACATGTGTAAAGCTTATAGGAGCATAGTTGGATGATTTAGAGGCCACACATGACCTTGACTTGTAGCCAAAGCAACAAAGTAGAGAGCTTGAGAAGCTCCCAAGGACAAACTTGACCTCCAGCAAACATAGAGACATGAGACACCACAACAAACTACACTAGACGACAAGATGCAACTGATGCGATGCAAGATGTATAAGCTGCCCAGAAATGCATGAAGACTAGTGCAACCAATTACCAACCCATCAAGACTTGCAAACACCCAACATAGGTATATAACAAAGAGTTATGAGGTGGCTATCCAAGCCACATGGGAGATTAGTCATGGAGCCAAGGCCTATACTTAGGCTTAGAGAACGTCTTGTGGGCATGTGCGTGCATTGATATTTTTGTTTGCAAAATTAGGAGTGCAACTATAGAGATTTTAGAAGAAAATAGAGGCATTACATTATCTAATGCCAACACTCATGTAAATTTATGAAAAGAGGAATGTATGAAAATTGTCTTCTAGGATCAAAGAGAACTCGAAGGATAGTCAATGCTAAGAGAAGGCATTACAATATCTAATGCGTACACTCTAAATGTAAATAAATGAAAAGAGGAACGTATTCTAGGAAGGAAACAAAACTACAAGGTAACTCTAGGTCAAGGGCACGCCCCCCTTTTCAACCAATTTTGGTACAGGGTCTTGATGTTTGGGATTGAGCCCCCCTCTTTTTGATAATATATATATCTATTTTTCCCAAAAAAAAAACTACAACGTACTTGTCTTCTAGAAAATAGTGGCATTACAATATCTGCAAGGATAGTCAACGTCCTATTTTTTAGCCAAAGAACTTAAACTAAAGAGAGGCCTTCATGGAGATTCTCACCCCTTTTGCTTTGTTCTATAGAATTTGGCCGCACTTGTTGTGTTTGTTGGGTCTCTCTATACGAAGCTCACCACTCTCGCATGAGCTCTAACCTCGCAAGAAATGCGTTTTCCAATCTAGCAACATGTTATAGTAGAAGTATACTACTGCTATAGTCGCTCCATCTTTTGCCAGCCCTTGCTGCTGGAAGATTGCTTGCAAGCGCAATATAAAATAGATGCATATCTAAGCTATCTAATTGTGCATTTAATTGCATGTTGAAATAGGGCCCCACTTAGTGAAAAATACCATTTATTTGTGTAGGAGAAAAAAAGAGGGGTGAAAAGGAAGGACAATGCAAAAATTAAAGATGTTTGTAGATTGGAGGTCCAGAGCTTAAAATCTAGTGGCTGTTATTCCATCTCCTCCTCTCCTTAGCTTCCATATTTGTGCTCCCCTGGATCGTCCTCTCTCCACTTTCCCTTCCATATCTGCGTTTCCCCTTCCGCTTCCATATCTGTGTTTCCCATCGATCCTCCTCCCTCTGCGTCGCTCGCAGCTGTTAGCCCATCCCAGATGCAGCGATCTGCATCTGCCTCCCCCCCCCCCTCTCTCTCTCTCTTTCTCTCATCAGCCATGATGTCCCATTGCGTGATGGAATGAATTCTATCTGTCTCTCCCTCTCACCAGCCGTCGCATGCTGAGTTTCCAACAAGCTATTGGCGTAGAATCCGCTTGATTGTAGGAGACCGAAGAGAGCAAATTGCTGTGGGAAATGTTTTTGCTCCACAGAGATGCTGTATATACACAATGTCATCGTTCTCGCTGTGAGGATTTAGAACAAAAAATTACCTTTGATGTGCAAGTAGTTTCAGATTGATACGAAATTTCTACAGATTTTACGATTAACTCGTAGCCATGTTGAATTAGTTCCCTTGGATGTTTTGACTTGGAAATTTTGATGAAATGAGGACCATATTCATCCTAGTTGCATTCTTTCTCATTTTAAAATCATGTCTCATTGATGAATTCACGCGCGCGCTCGAACTTGACAATGAGCAATTATGATACTTGTTGGGGTCAATGAGTAATACATACTTGAGGTCCTCTCCCTATTGCAAGAATTATAAAGTGCTTATCAATTTCACATGGATACAAAGCAATAAATCTTGCCATTGGCTATAAATCTTTTGCATCTCTCTCTCTCTCTCTCTCTCTCTCTCGCAAACACACACACACACACACGAGACACACACATGCACGTGCATGAATATTGATGTATGTATAGATATATTGATACATCTAGATTATTATTATTTAATAATAGATGAGGCATGCACACATGCCCACGTGTACCACAACACAATGCATCTGTAGACGTGCTCGGTAGATGCAAAAAATAGTGAGCACATCTATAAGCACTGGTATAGTTAATGAAAATATAGGCGCGTCTATTAGCAAAACACACATATACAAAGATTAAGTGAGGTGAGGGGAGTGAGACAATATATAAATTAGTTTTGCCAATATTTAGGAAATATGAATGATACAATGATGAACTACGGTTCGATCTCACCTCAATGAGATCAACCCTTGCTAAATTATATACTTTAATATCCAAACCAATGTGAAGATCTACAAATACATTCAGCCCACTACTACTTGCGCTATTGTGCTCAACATGAAAGTAACAAACTCATTAGGAGCACAAATGTTGATTTCAATGAAACTATTATATATAAAGATCACTTGTAGAAAAGGAAGGAAGAAAATACAGACACATAATACACAACTCTTTATGAAATTTCAAAGTTTGTAGAAAATAAGAACGAGTAGTAGCAGTAGTATCAAGAGCCTCAAATTCCTCCGAGTGCACTTAGAAGGCCTTCCATTCAAGAACTAAAAATATACATCTCAGATATCATTTCATTAGACCTGTGTTGGAGGATAGACAGTAAAGCTGGAAAAAATACACAATAGCTAGAATCTTGCCAACGTGTTGACTAAGATGGTAACAAGGAAGAAGTTCAGCTCTTGCTCAATTTCAATTAGTCTTCAAGAATGAGGGACTATATGAGAGATAGCTAGATCCAAATAATTTTAGTGAGTGTAGTAATGGTAGAGTTACTATGATAAGTCTCCAAGTGGGAGATTGTTGTATGTAGAACATGATATTTTTTTTGGGATCGTTTCTTAGCCATGCTTTAGACCTAGACATATTTATACCCATTCTATGAAGGGGAGTAGGAGGGGTCAAATACCCCCCCTAGGAATGTCATTGGGGGTTTCCAAGGGGGGTCGGCATGAGTTTTGTGGTGAAATTTTGTAATATAAGGGTGTGGCTCACATAGTAGGAGAGCAAAGGATATAGTGCTTGTATATTGTATCTTCATGCTTGCTGAATAAGAAGAACAAAGGATTGGATATTTATTTATGGACATAGCCCACACTGGGTGAACCATGTATTCTCTCTTTCTCTTCCATTCCATTCTGTTTCTGTATTGTGTATTTGATGTATTCTGCTTCTAACACTGTTGCTCCATCATCGCATTGCACCTAACAACACTCTTGGATTGTGTATAGATGGAGGAGCATGGTGATATGTTTGGGATCTTGGTGTTTCCAAGGGAACCCATTGCAAGAGGGGATAGAAGTTGTAGAAAGAGTGCAATAGAGAAAGTTCAAGAGGTAACAGTCAAGAGAGTAAAAAATGGTAGAGGAGTAATTACGGTCTAGACAAAACAATGAAAGGTGTTGAAAATGATTAATGAAATGATGCAGTGGAGGATTAAATAGAGTGAAGACTGCCGTGGTGGTATGGCTCAAGTGGGGGCCATCCTGGTGGTTGGCTGGGGCTTCAATTGGCAGCTGAACTATAACTAATTTTTCTGCCAAAATAATTAGCGTGCATGCAATTAAGTGGAGTGTGGTTAGTTACCAATCACCACGATGGCTCCTTCATTGATTATTTGGATGAGTGGCATGTGAATAACTGGTGGCTCAAATTTTTATTAATCAACTATAGTAGTGATGGCACCACTAAGCTTGCATGCCATTTAATTACTAATTAATTACTAGTCACTAGCATGGAGGCTCCTTCATGATTATTTGGATAGCACCACTAGGCTTGCATGCAATCTAAGGGTGCATTAAATGTATCTATGATGCAGGTGATCTTGCCCATGTCATGGGAAATCTTGCTCGTCCATGATCCATGGGTGATGCCCAAGATTCTCTAGTCACCAACATGGTGGCTCCTTCATGCGACACAATTGGCATGCATGCAATTTAATTACCACTTAATTACCAATTGCCAACATGTGGCTCCTTCAGGATTATTTGGTCATCTCAATTATTTTTAGTGCAGTTAATTACCAGTCACCATGGTGTCTTGTGATTAAATAGCAGCTCATGATTCTATACTCTGATGGGCTTGCATTCCAATCTTGCACGTGATTTTATTTGGGGAAAAACAATTCTCGACTATTTGTAGTGCAGTTAATTACTAGCCCCTATAGTGCATAAGACTAAATAGTAGCTCATGATTCTATAATTGGATGGGCTTACATGTTGGTTATTATCTTTAGGGCTAGAAACGAAATCTAGTTCCAATCACTTTAGTGCCTTCAACTTCAACAAGAAGGCCAAATTTTACTCTAGCCTTCTAAATTTGCACCCTTATTTTGAAGCCCAAATTTGTCTTTCCATATTTTGTTTAAAGGCTAGGATCATAATACATATATTTGGTCCTATTTCTTCTCAAATCCTATGAGCTATCATGCTTTTCCCAACAAATACCATATTAGATAGCTTACTTAATACATACATGTGGTGCTATTTTTTTTCAAATCCCTCCTATGAGCTATTGTGATTTTCCCATAGAACACCATATTAGATACCTTACTAAACACAATCCAAGGAAGCAACAATGGGGAGGAGAGATTCTGATACTGTTGCATAGAAGAAGTAAAGAACATGAGCCAAGAAAGTAACAATTAGGGAGGAGAGACGTTTCTTATAGAGAACTAGTTTAGGAAAGGGCAGGGATTAGAGATCTATGCAGGGGGGGAAAACACCATATATTTTTTGGGGTATTCCAAAATCATGGGTGGAACTCCCAGTCATAGGCAAATCCTATGTAAGAATGGCTAATAGACTCAACCCTTTTGAATTTGCTTGAAATACACTCTTTTGAATTAAAAAAGGCTTGTAAAAATCTATTAGAATATAGACTCTTAAATCACCATTGGTCTAAAATTCACCTCTAGAATTTTTCCTACATCAAGCATTCCTTTCTTCTATTCAAAGTTCCATCAATTGGAACTAGGAAATATTCACCCTTTATGTTTTATTCACAAAGTAATCTTAGAGGTACTTCCCATGAAGACTTGTAGGACCACCTTAGTCCTACAAGTATGTTAAGAAAACATGCTCAACATCATGTGATCATATGTGCATAGCACTAACCAAATAGAGTGCTATAAAGGAAAGGGTTAGATGTGCCCTAACCCTAACCCTAAAAGGGTTTGTATATATTCTACGTTTTTAATTAAATCTAGTGTACAGTTAGTCGTTTGTGGTGTTCTCTCTAGCTGTGCCCTCTCCCCTAATCTCCACTCTTCTCCTCTCCTCTCTTCATGTTTTGTCATGGTATCAGAGCATGGTTTTGCCTTTCGTCGCTAAGGTGCCATCCTTCCTGTGAGAGATTGAGTGTTCTTCCGTTGAGATAACTTCCACTTTGTTAATAGAATTTCTATCCATTCATTTTGTTGAGAGAGAGATTTAGTTTGTGAGAGAATTCATTACAAGATTTCAAGAGAAATTTTTGTCATTTGTATCCGTCCATGTGAGAGATATAGATCAATTTCTTTGATTAAGAGAGAGAGAGAGAGAGAGAGAGAGAGAGAGAGAGAGAGAGAGAGAGAGAGACTATTCTCCTTGAGAGATTCAGTTGAGCGATCCCTTTGAAGATTTCAGAGTGAGAAACGAGAGATTTTAGTTCTTTCCTACTAGAGAAAGGTTCCTATAACCATTTTTCAGCTTCTTCTGGATCACATATTTTATGAGGTTGCTCCTTCTGGTTACTGCTCCTCCTACAGCTCTCGGCTCCCAACAGCCAACACTCTAGTCGACTTTTGCAACATGACAATGCTCATGGGTAGTTAGCCCCAGGCATGCACAACATCCCTCCAATGAAAGGACGACTCCTATGTGACAACAGCAGCATCACCATGGCTAGGCTCCCAGCCAACTAGTTAATCGGGCACCCAGCCAACTAGTGAGAAGCCAGGAGTAGCAACTAGTCAACAAGGCTCAGGCCTTAGAGCTCCAGCATCCACCATACATTGACCGGCTAGCCCCTTCGCCTAAAACGGCCTTCAACTCAAGCTCCTATGCTTGCAAGACCTTCCACGGTCAACAACCTTGCCCTAGTCAGTCGTGATGATCGGCTCACCACTAGTGATTCTATAATAGTTGCTCCAAGTGGCTCCCTACTATGCCAAACCATATCTCAACTACTCCAAATGACACCCATAGTAGCAACTCCTAGCCTCACAATGTAATTGGCTCCTGCGACCCTGCTACCTTCATTGATGCGGCTCCTTACAACAACCATGACTGCAAAGCCTTATCATGATTGCAAAGCCTTATCCAAAGATTCCATCCACCCTTATCTCCAAGGGTGCGGTTAAAAAGGCGGCATGTGCTAGTTGGGTTACCACCTCTGGATTTGTTTTATAGTGTGCCATGTGGCACCTTATTCTCCTAGGCCACATCAGCAAAGCTTGACACATAAGCACCTTGTCATCATCCATGTGGTAGCCACCTACCACATCATCTTACCTTGACATGTCAACATCAGGTTCCATGCTACCATGTCATCATGTCCACATGGACTATCATGTCACCACTGACACCTCAGTAGTCCAATCAACAATAATCAAATACCATGTCATCATGTCCACATGGATTATCATGTCACCACTGACACCTCAGCAGTCCAATCAACAACAATCAGATGCCATCTAGCACATCTCCCACCTAAGCACTTCTACCTCTTGCCAGGCACACACAGTCCTTGCATATGCACATAGCTACCATGTCATCACTGTGCTTCACAGGCACACACCTTGCTAGGCACAATCACTACATGTGACCTCCTGAGTGCCACATCATCATTGAGCACATTTGCACCCTTTATGCCCCTCCACCTCCTAGATCAAGCCATATCTCTTGATCCAAGAAGAATTTAAGGGCACTCCAAAAAGGAACAATGCTTGATTTTTTGTGCTCTACATGCTTGTCACATCACACACACATTTCAGTGCAAGTATCACACACTTTTGAGCCTCGACAACAACAAATCCACTTCCTTCATGCACATCAGCCTCTACATTGATGCATAGTGACCTAGCACCTAAAAAAAACAAAGAAAAGAATTTATTTGCTACTTTTTCATCACTCGATGGTTGGTCTAGATCTAGTATAGAGTATATTAAATCATCCATAGCAAAGAGAACTCCAAAGAAGCCAATCGAATCCATGTCGAAAAATTCCTAAATAGTTCCTTCTCGAAGTGAGTCCCAACATTTACATGCAGTTTCACATCATCACATTACCTGAAACCTGATGTTTCATAGTTCAATGAGTAGACTTCAGAGTGTTTAGAGACATTGACCGATTGTTTAGTGGGCAGGTAGCACACGATTTATTTTTTCACACACACATGCCATCATTGTAAAGCCTCTTGGCTATTTTCTGGCATTGTGCACATCATATGAAGCCTTGTAAAGCCTCTTGGCTATTCCCAACATCATTTGCCACAAGCCTTGTAACAGATTGGATTATATATTGCAGTTCTATATTCACCAATAGTTCAGATTGCACTTGATACTGTCAGTATTTTGCAGTTGATTCAGATAGTGATTTTCTCGATAATCTGAGTACATTTCTTACACCATGTCTATGACTAGCAACCTCAATTTAGAGGCATCTGCTAAGCTAGACAACTCCAATTATGGCACATGGAAATACTGAATGGAGACCATTCTTATACTTTAGGAAAAAATGGGAGTTTCTCGATGGATCTACAGCTAGACCATTGGACGATCAAACCAACAATAGCTCTACTCCACTTTTTGTAGCAGCACCAACAGCAAGATCTATAGCATGATCTCCAGCTACACCGATAGTGTCCGCACCTCTAGCAAATCCTGCCATTTCCTGAGTGCAGGAAGAATGGGACAAAAAAGACAAATATGAGAATGTGCAAGATGTCATGCTAGACATCAAAAGAAGCATGGGATATGTTTGCAGCTCTCTACGAGTCCAAGTACACTTCCATGATTCTCACATTGAGAAACCAGATCAGCTAGAGTTTCCACAACAGCAGTGAAATTGGTCATGCTTACATACTCAGGATCAAGGATTACAACAATCAACTCACAACAGCAAGAAGGAGAAATGGTTCAAGTCATCCTAAATGGACTCGGAGAGGGATACAAAAATCTAGTCCAGAATATTTCCATTCAAAGGCCAATTTTGACATTGGAAGAAAACCATTCCATTTTACTTGGTGAAGAACTCAGGACGCATCATTCCAATGATAAGCATTTATAGTTTTAGATAGAAGCAGAGGTAGAGGTAGAGGCAGAGGCAGAGGCAGAGGCAAATCATTCCAATAAAGTGTTCATCATCAGCATCATCCTCAGCAGCAGCAGCATCAGCAAAGAGGAGATCATTACAATCAAGGAAGATTCCAAGGACGAGGGAATGCATCCACCAATGTGTCCAACATTTAGTTCAATTACTATCATAAGTTTGGACACAATGAAAGAGATTGCCGCAATAAGCAGTACGACCAAGGCGGTCAATCTAGTAGCAACAATCGAGGGAATTTTTGAGAAAGAGGAAATCATTGTGGTGGACGTTCAAGCCACAGCCATTATGCAAATGAACCTGAGAACATGTTTCTTGCAAGTGAGGATATGCAAAATATTGAAATAGTCTATCTTAACATTGCTTGCAATTCAAAAAAGGAATTCAGTTGTCAAGTCAATCAATGAGATCAGGATCCTTGCTACATCGACAGCAATGCATCATCTCATATGACAAAACATCAAGAATGGCTTACGGGGATGAAACTATTAGAAGGACATAAGAATGTCATCTACACGACAGATAATACACCAAATCTAGTTCAAGGGAAAGGCATGCAAATGTGGTACTATATGAAAGGATTAGTGAAAGATGTACCTTATGTTCCGAAGCTCAGCAAGAACCTCTTGTCAGTGGGTCAAATGATAGAACACAACTACCGAGACATCTTTGATGGAGATGAATGCATGATCAGAGACAAATCCAGAGGATATTAGCTAGTAGGAAAAGAAATCAAGGAAGGACAGCTTGCTCAGAATGCTATCTACAGTACCAAATTTTCATGCCACATAAGCTCAACCGCAACAAATTCCACTTTGAACAAAATGGCACAAGAGATATGGACATGTCAATTTCAAAATCTTGACAGAGCTCAGAAATCAGAATATGCCAATTGGAATTCCAAAACTTTAGTTTCTTGGAAAAGCTTGTGAAGCATGCTGCTTCGGTAAACAAAAGCAAACCAATTTTGGTAGAAGTACCTCTCAATCACGAGGTATTCTTGATTTGATACATACAAATGTATGGGGTTATGCCCAGACCCACAACATCAATGGTTCACTTTACTATTTGACTTTCATCGACGACTATAATAGATATTGTTGGGTCTACTTTTTATAAGAGAAATCTAAATTCTTTTCCAAATTTCAAGAATTCAAAGCCATGGTCAAGAATGAGACATGTAGAAGGATCAAAGTCATGAGATCAAACAGAGGAGTTGAATACATGTCTTCAACATTCATGAAATTTTGTAGAAGTCATGGCATTCAAAGACAATTCACATGTGCAGATACTCCTATGTAGAATGCAAGAGTTGAAAGGGAGAATGGTACTTTAGCAGACAATGCTAGAGCAATGCTCAGTGTGAGAAGCATCTTCCAAATCAGTATTAGGCAGATGCAATAGCCACTACAAACTACTTGCTTAATTGGCTTCCTACCAAACCCATTCAGGGTATGACACCTTATGAAGCATTCACTGGACACAAGCCACACATTGGGCATCTCTACATATTTGGTTGCATAGCATATGCCCACATACATGATGATCATCACAGAAAATTGGATGCTAAGTCACGCAAATGCATCGTGGTTGGCTACAGTGAAGAAAAAAAAGCATACAAGTTGTATGATCCCATCAATCACAAGGTCATTATCTCTAGAAAATATAATATTCGAAGAGGAATCAAAATGTTAAACTTCAAATACACATGAGATAGATGCATCGATTACACAGTTATCCATAGAAAATGTTGATGAAGAAGAGCAAGAATTGCCAAAAGCACCCCAAGAAGAGCCACAACAACTCAGATGGTCTACTAGGGAAAACAGACCTCCAGCCAGATTGACATATGCTCAGAAAGTCAGGTTGAAGCCACCAACTATGCTCTTATGACTACCATCATGGCTACAAAAGAGCCAGTGTACTTCAAAGATGTAGTTGACAAGCCAAAATGGCAAATTGCTATGAATGAAGAAATGGATGCTTTGTACAAGAATTATACTTGGGAATTATGCAACCTTCCACCAGGAAAGAAGGCCATAGAAAACAAATGGGTAAACAAAGCCTAAGTACAATCCAGATAGAAGCATTGAAAGATACAAAGCCAGACTAGTTGCAAAAAGATTTGCATAGCAGTACGATCAAGACTATGATGAGACTTATGCTCTAGTAGCAAAGATGGATTCCATATGGTTCTTGATATCACTAGTGACACTCAGCAGATGGGTGTACCAACTCGATGTCAAGAATGCTTTGCTAAATGGTTACCTAGATGAGGAATTCTACATACAACAACTAATAGGTTATGTTGAACTAGGAAAGGAGAATCAGGCTTGCCATCTCAAGAAAAGTCTTTAGGGCAGAATTGACAACACCCAGAAGTTGGTACGGTAGAATCGACAAGTATTTTGCTAATCTAGGATACATTTAATCCAATACAGATCATATTCTCTACTAAAAAAGTACAAGGGGAAGACATTACTATTGCACTTTTGTATGTAGATGATCTGATTATGATTGGAAGCAATGATAGCTTCATCAAAAAGCTAAAACAAGAATAATCTACAGAGTTCAACATGAAAGATCTTGGACTTATGCACTATTATCTTGGAATTGAGTTCTGGAGAGATTCAGACAACACCTTCATGAGTCAGCTAAAATATGTTGATAGTCTCCTAAAGAAGTTTCATATGGCAGATTGCAAGATAGATTCAAAAAAGCCTATAGTCAATGATGATAGGTACTATTGGCATTTCATCGGATATGTTATATATCTAACTATCACACGGCCAGATACTTGTTATGAAGTAAGTTCACTAGCACAGTTAATGGAAAATCCAAAACAGTCTCACTGGAATGCAGCCAAAAAGGTCTTGAGATACATTAGAGTTACAAGATAGCTTGGAATAAAATATAGAGGAATTTATCCAAGGTCGCATGGATACTGTGATAGTGACTATGCCATAGATCATGAGACCAAGAGATCAACACAGGGATATGCATTTTTTCTTGGTCAAGGTGCTATATCATGGTTGTAAAACAAACAACCAACTGTTTCTTTGTCTTCAACTGAAGTATTATATAGAGCACTCACTACAGGTGCATGTGAGGCTATATGGCAGAAGACTATTGTTAGAAATAGATTACTTTGATGAATTAAAGCCAACAACAATATGCTGTGATAATCAATCAGCTCAAGCATTGGCCAAGAATCCAATATATCACTCCAGGACAAAGCACATTGATGTCAGAGAGCACTTCATCAGAGAAAGAGTGTTACTTGTTGGTGACATCACACTGCAGCATTGTGATAGCAAAGAGAATGTTGCAGACATCTTTACCAAACCACTTGGTAAAGAAATTTTTGAGAAGCACTGACAAGCTCTTGGTTTGACTTAGAGGAAGGACATTCCCATTAAAGGGTTGTGATGGAATGTAATGCTCAGTCCTTCTTCGATTCCCCAGAATCATCATCTTGAGAGAAGGACTAATTCATGATGTTGATCTTGAGGGAAGGTGTTGAGAAACCATGCTCAACATCATGTGATCATATGTGCATAACACTAACCCAATAGAGTGCTATAAAGGAAAGGGTTAGATTCCCTAACCCTAATCCTAAAAGGGTTTGTATATATTCTACATTTTCAACTAAATCTAGTGTACAATTAGTCATTTGTGGTGTGCATGCCCTCTCTCCTCATCTCCACTCCTCCTCTCCCCTCTTCATACTTTGTCAAAGTATGGGCTCAAGAATTATGTATATCAGGCAAACTAAGGTAGTAGGTTAGAAACTACCATAATGTTGGAAACAATGTTGCTTGATGAGATATGCAAGACTAAGAAGTGACTAAACAATTAGTGAAAGATGCATCTGTTGTGATTGTACTAGTATAGACTATGTGAGAAGAGTGCTAGAATGCAACATAGAGAAAATACATGAAGTAAAATTTTTTATACTCATTGAAAATTTTGAAAAAAAATTGTCCCTTTAGGTAGTTGTTAGTATGGGGTATGGTATCAAATCCTAATGTGCATATAGGCAAATTGCATGGGATGCAAAGAGTACCAAAATCCTATGTAGGCAAGGGACAACTACCCTAGTTGGCATCAAAAGCACTTCTTATTACTTGGATAAGGAGTACTACTAAATATTTTAGAATAAAAAGTAGAAACTCCTCTTATGTTGGTTTGACTGGGATGGATATTCTAATATGCTCTCAAATATATTTCTCCCTTAATGAACCTAGTTTGTTACTTGTCCATCGACACATATACATATCTTATCCTAAGAGATAATGCTTTGCTAGAACCTTGTATGAGGCATTTAGTATGGTGATAGGTCTCTAGTCACCCAAATTTAGACTATTATTTTTCTTAGAAAAGAGTTTCATTAAAATTTCAATCAAAACTTTGTACAATGATCCTCCAGGAATTGAAGCATTTACCATTGCAATCAAATAACGCTTAAGGATGTCCCAAAACTCTAGAAATAATTCCATCATCAAACCATCTGACAAGGAGATTTCTCCTCCTCCATTAAGCTTAGGGATTTCTAGAGTTTCTCTATTAAGCTTAGGGCTTCCTAAAGTTCCTCCTCAAAGAACCACGTCACTAGCCCCTAGCTTTGGACTGTAGAGACTTGATAGTTGATCACATGTAAGATCTCCCTCAACTTGGCATTCCAAGAATCATCCATTAGAGTAGGCAACCCCACAATTCCTTCCAAATCCCTCTTAAATATGTTGACTATGTGCCGAAACTCAGTTACTAGATTGGCTTCTTTCTCAAGAACATAGCCCACCAGGCCATTACATGCTGGTGCTGAACAGACTAGAAATTAACACGTGACAAGGAGTCTTGTAGAGACATCCAAAGTTTCCTACTCTTCAATGTGGAAATATGTGCCTTCTTGAGCTCCCACTCTTACAATACATCTTTCACTTCCACCAATAGTGCAGCCATGATAGCATTGCAGAGGAACTCCCTAAGTTTTGGTAGGGAACCCATGCACTTAGTTCTTAGAGGCCACATCTTCCTATCCCATTTAAAGGAGCTAAAGACTACACTCATACAATATAATCCCACTTACGAGAGGTGGTCAACCACACTCAAACTACTCTCCCTCCACAATTTGCACATTAAATCTAAAAAATCAGTACTCTTTAAGTATTTATTGTTAGACTCGAATAGGACATTAAGAGGTCTCCCACTCATTATTGCACTAGAAAGAAGGACTAAAGAGCTGGGAGACGATCAGAAGGACCTGATTTGAGTAAGTACTTCTCATTCGTAGGGGATTTCATACACCATATCTCACCCAAAACATAGAAGCTATCAATTCAACATGCATAAAACATATCTATCTATTTGTTTTCTAAGAGAACCTGCAAAGACCCTCCTCATCCAACATTGCACAAATGACTTGGATTGACACGAATATTTCCACATGTGAACCTCAAACAAAAACATACTATTCTTTTGATGCAATCTATTCACCATCTTTTTTATCATATTCCAATCACCTCCCAAAGTCAATAGGGGCCTACTACCAAAATTTTCAATACTTTTCAGCAATCACCATGCCCAAAGGATCCATTCTAGACACACAAACTAAGGCCATTAAGGGAAAAAACTATTTAGATATCTTGATAGCCAAAAACCTTCCCTCATCATCTCTAAAGGGTTCCTTTACTACATTCTGACTCTTAACCAAGATTTCAGTGTGACAAAGACTTGAAACCTAGAGATGAAAATGCTAACCAAATAGCATCCCCCTCCCCACACTTAGATCTTGCAAAGGGCCTAGGTCTAGCTTAGCCTCATAAAGGAGTTTGGTATACCCCTTGTGCCACACCTTGTCAGAACAACCCTTGAAGCTCCAAGATAGTGAAGAAATACCCTTGTGCCACAACTTATCACAACAACCCATCAAGTTCCAAGATAGTGAAGAAAGTAACTGAACAAAGACTCTACACAACAACCCCCCCTGCCCCCCCGTCCTTGCCCCAACACACACATACACACACCTTTACTAATTAATGGCCTTGTATGCAACACAGGGAGCTGGAAGCGGCTTTTCTTACCCCTACTAAAACTTTGTGCTACTTCTTTGATCCACATAGGTAGTGCTCAAATAGTTGTAGGATCATGAGTGCCATCATGCTCTTGAGAAGACTTCTTTATGATTGTTGATTCTCTCAAGGATTGTGTTCTTTTGAATTTTAGTCAATAAAATGATCACTTATCAAGACATTTTTTGGATGTAGAATTGGATCAATAACCTCCTCCATCATCATAGCTTCACGTTGCCTGTTTAGCATACCACCTAGTGGTGGATCAACGCATTCCCACTGGCCACACTAAAACTGAAGAAACTATACCCACAACACTAGACAATGGAACTATTGATACTTTCGCCTTTCCCACCACCAGCTTCCATTCCTCCTCCTTTGGTTTATTATGCCTCTAATCTTGTTGCTTAGGCAACCATTCTTCTCCACATCAGAATGAACCACTTCAATAGGTTGCATGGTATTTTGTTTGACCTTAGCATGACCTTGGCTTATCCAAGGGGATGCTTCTATTGCATGCAAGCCCTCTCTACCACCATGTATCTCCTTCTAGTTTTTTTATGGGAAATACCACAAAAAATTCTCATGTTCTTTGTGCCCCCACAATAAACTTGTTTAGAATGCACCAAACCTTTGTCAATCTCAACATTAATGAAATTTGAGATCTCTTGGGCCAAATCCTAGAGTATTTAGGCCTATTTGGAATAAAAAATAGGTCTCTCTAGCTTATGAGTAAGTAAAATCTTTGCAAAGCTCAAGCTAGATGCTCTCGAGAATCTTTGATCCACAAATGCAAGATAGGGAGATCCGTCTACACCAAACATTCATGAAATTGAATTTATCTATAGTAAAACAAAGGATTTTGTGAGATAATGAGCATTGTAGCACCTATAGACGTAAATGATCTAGCAACAAACTCATTTCTAACCAACTCAGGTTCACATCATAAAACACAAAACCTTTGCTCATGAATGTAGCTTCATAGTTGCTTGAAGGAAAATCACACTAGAAGACCATGTATTTTTCCAACTCCTCAAGGGATGGATATTTCCCATTAAAAACTACACTGTATTCCTTGAAATATTTCCAACTAAGGTTTAATTTTGTCCATAGGGATCTCATGGCAATAGGAATACTTTTGAATGGACTCCTTCCACCCTTTCCTCCTCTTCCTTTGCTGCACTACAAGACATGGGCCGCTTTTTGACACCGATACTGATGCTAAATACACAGACTTTCTTTTAAAAACAAGTGAAATGTGTCAAAATGTGCATCATTGTGTATGTCGCAAAGAAACCTTCAATGCAGGCAAGCACTGATATCACCATCAATAACATATGGTCACCAATGTTAGTGTGGGCATCGATATAGCTGTCAGTATATATCGATACTGCAGTGTCGACAAACATTGGTGTATACCAAATGTTTTAACAGAAGAAAAAAAAATTTATGGGGCGGATGGGGCTTGTTTAAGTCCCATCCTGCCCCAAGGAATTTGTTTCCATTAGAATCATGATGAAATGTTACAAATGAGGTGTACAAAATCATGTTACAATTTGGAAAAAAGGTCTACAAAGTGGCAAATGTAGTGCCGAAGTTGAGAATGGCAAATCTACTGAAGTAATATGCTACAAACCTGCAAAAGTGCCAAACTCCAAAAAATGGCAAATCTGCCAAAGTAATGTGCTACAAAAGGGAAAAAGTGCCAAAATACTAAAGGACTAAATGTCCTATCCCACTATTGCTCCTCCTCATCCTCCTCGCCCTCCTTGCGCTCCTCGCCCTCAGTCTCTCTGCATGCGCCTGATCCCTCGCCCTCCTCTTGTACGAGCCTAATTGCTTCTTCTTTAGATCTAGTCTCTAAGTTTGGATCTCCGGATGGGTCGAACGTTCCTCCCTAAGAATGAAACAAGTTAGAAAAACTAAGAGCGTCGATTATAAGACAATGGTGATAGTCAAATGATAACGATGAGTATTAGGGTATACTCACATGATGCTCTGACACCTTTTCCTAATTGATTTTGTATCCTTCTTTCTCCTTCTCCTTAAACCAAGGCTTGGATCCACTCTTGAATGCCCTTCTGTACTCCTTGTCATCTGGAGGCTTGCCAATAATAGATTCAGGACTATGGATCCAAATTCAAGGAGTTAGATATGAATGACAAAAAATTTAATGATTGGACATATTAGATATTTAATAGAAGATAAACATAAACTTACCACCCATGCCTTGTTGCCTAGTCTGCCATCGCTCTCGAGGTGCAAAGGACCTACGGTCTCTAGGTGTATCCTCACTGCCCTCCATGTACTTGAATGTTGGCTTGTACCTACATAAATTTAGGAGCTCCCCCATGCATGTAAGGATGGAACCTTGATCAAACTTATACCCTCTAGGGTTGGGAAATTATCTCTTGAGGGCAGCTATGATGGCCTCCTTGGCTCTATTATTGTGTTGATTCCAAGGTTTGAATATATCCTTGGGGAAGAGGGTGCTCATCAAACTTCTCATGTATCTTTTGACCTTCTTCCTGACATTGTCATATATAAGTTCCCCAATGCTGTTCACTCAGTATGATATGTCCTCAGGTAAAAAAAAGTCCAAAGGATGCGTGGTGAATGGAGTAGCAGAGCTAGAGTGAGGGGTGGATCGAGCGCTTAAGGAGCAAGGAGTAGGGGAGCAAGTGGTCTCTGGGGTATTGCAGCTTGTGAGAGGGGAGGGCAAGAGACCACACTGGTACTCTACCTCATGAACAAGGGGAGACTTGGAGTGCTGGGAGTGTGCAGACTCATCTACATCTCCCGTGCCACCACAACATCCTCGAGCCTTACTACTCTTTCTGGACCTATGACCATGATGCCCAGGTGATGATCCCTCAAAAGGGGCAAGAGGGGATGGTTATCAAGTAGGTAAAGCTATCGATGCCCTTGGTCTATGCCCAAGGGGTGCATGAGAGAGAGCAGTGGAGGTCCTTTGGGATAGAACATAAAATAATCTCATTGGCTCCAAGTCACTCATCATGATATGTAAGTAAAGGAGCATCATGCAAGGGACCTGGAAGATCTGTGTGTACCCACTTTGGCATATCACCATCACATTGCACACTCCTTTTACATCGTCCAACACTCTACCATTCACATAGAGGTATACCAACTTCTCTGATCTCTTTGATGTCAAAGTAGTTCCTTGTGATGGAATGCAAAAACTTATAGCTACTCCAGTTTGGTTCACTAGAGGGGTTGCTACAAGGTTGTTGCAATACCTTCATGGTGGACAAGGCTTGCAAATGAGGCAAAGATGCACCATACTCTTCCCACCATCTCCATGCTGGCATATCTTTGTCTAATTCTTTGATTCTTGGATAAGAAAACAATCCTTCTCTATTTCAGAAAGTAGAGATTTCCTTAATAGCACTCAAAGAAACATCCAAGAGGATCATGCCATGACTACATAATCTGTACATCTATCTCTGTACAATATTCCCACCATTGTGGATCTAATATATGGGCGGCATAGTCTAGAGATTTGTGAGCTTGATTCCAAAATGAAAGAATATCACAAAGCATCTTTAACTCGGTGAATTTGGCATGGGCACCACTCGAGCATGGCAATCCACTCTACAGCCTTTGCACTATGTAACATTTTGGTTACAAGCCCCTGTTGCTTCAAGAATCGCATCATTATATCATTTATGCTAAAATGTGTTTCACCTAGCTTCAAGAGCTCTAGTGGGTGATTTTGTAGGCTGGTGATTCTTGAATATACCAAGTAATAGCTCATGATTGAGAAAGTATAACACAACCTTTCGAGCCTCATCCATAGCAAGGTCTAGATAGTGACACAAGCATGGCGATGCCCCAAATATGCCAATATCTATGACATTTAATTTTCTCAGCCTTTCGATAATTATTAGCATGATAAGTAATCAATTGCATAACATTGTCGGGACCAATATCTTCAATACATCGTCTTAGCTTCTCGGCAATAAATTCTCCCGTCTTGGCCTCACCACTTGTATCAATTGATTGATAGAAATACTTGCCTTTGAACTTTACAACCATGACATTGATCAGGGGCCCCTTGCTAATGTTCTTCATAAACCACTTGCTGCGTCTCCTCTTTCATCCTATTGTAGTATGCATCAAACATGCTGTTTTGGATGGCATCATAACTAGGCATTGTGAAACCCATGCCAGCCTTAGTGACAGAGGCCATGGATTTTTTCCAATGTGGGCTTTGCACCATGCTCAATGGATATCCTATGCGACAAGTATCTTCAAGCACATCTTGTTGTGACTTCTCGATGTGTTGTGCTTTGAAGGAAGCTTTCAAGGATTGTTCCTGCACATGTGCATGCCATTCAAACAAGGCAAATTACTACAATGTCTTCTTTCCATATGCACATTCGAGCAACTTGCCGACTATGTAAGGGACCTTGTACCACTACTATGCACGGTTGCACTTTGCGAGGAACTTTCCATAGTCATTGACTGCTCACCAGGGGATCTAAGACCCATGGTTCTTTCTTCAATTACAAGTTGAGAATGATTGCATGCAACTATGTCATCCACAATCATGTCTACACTTGCAAATGTCTCACCACCCAAAATGGCTACCACTCTTTCCACTCCTGGCCCTCTGCACTTCCAATCTGTCTTTGAGGATCGCCTAGGAAGTGTTTGGATATTTGTGTACTTGAACTCGTGTACTCTTTGTGGTAGATGTTACATCTCCACTTTGTGGCACTTAGGATCATAATACACAACAAGGAAAGGGGGCCATAGGCACGTTTTTAGATGTGCTTTTTGACTAAAATTAAAACGTGATGGGCACATATAAGCTCGTGTCTGTTAGCACGTCTATAGACCTACATCTAAAAGTGCATCTATATAGTAGTCGGACATGCTCATACACATGCTTATAGGATGCTATGCAAAAAAGAATGATGTGTGGTTGGAGGAATCCCATTTTTATAGTGTGAAATAGAATTCCTGTAGCCCACAGCATTTTAATTTACACGATTCTACGCATGTCTATAGCTATTGGTAATTTGTTATATATTATTAAATGAACTAAGGGACAAAGTATTGGAATTTGAATTCATATACAAGCCGACAATTAAAATTTCAAATAAAACATTACAACTCCAAAACATTTTACATCACAAAGCATTCATGGAGAAAACATTGCACAAGGAAATTGAATGCCAAAAAAATAATAGGATTTTATATTGATTGATGGCCCAAAAAGTGTTTGTATATACATATAGCATGAAGCCAAGCCACCTGTGGCTCTAAGTACCAAAAAGAATACTAGCTAGCTACCACTACTTCTAGCGCTACTTCTATGAATAATATTAATTCATGGCCCAAAAACTGTAGCTAGCACTACTTTTATGAATAATTAGAGGCATCCTTGTCATCGCTCCCCATCACCAATCTCACCACCCTCAGAGCCTTCTTTGTTTCCTTCTTCCTCCTTAATACCCCGGCCTTCTTCCTCCTCAATACTCCTAGGAGCTTGTAAATGAGGGACAACATGTATCAATGTATGTAAAATCAAGACAACTTTACAACATTGACATTTCTTAAGTACTTTTAAATACCTGCATGGGTGTTCTAGTGTCTCGCCGACTATAATGCTCCTCAGCAACAATCATCCCCTCATCATAGAAGTCCTCCAAGTAGATCACTCGCCATGTAGGCTATCTCAGCAGGAGTAGGGTATCTACCCACCACGATATCAAGCTGTAAGATGACATAATTTGTAGGAACAACCTCCTAATAAAGCACATAAACACCAATCCCCTACTCTAAAATGTGAGGATCCATATTGCTCCATCTAGATCCATTGTGCCTCTCTATACTATAGAATGGGGTCCTCTTTTTGTAGCTTCAGGGCTTGCTTCCACTCATGCTTATGAGTGGTGTGTGGATGACCCCTTGGTACCCCTCCTCTAGCTCTTTTTCGCACCTGCTCTATTTTTCTCCATGCCCCCTCCTCCAACTCTCATCACTCATCTACTCCCCTGCTCATTTGCTACTCACCCACTCATCTTCAGCATGCCTACTACCACCCCCCCTCGATGCTCTGTGATCCCTATTTTATCTTCCTTTTCATATAAGGTGATTGCGTTGCACTCACCTAGAGTAGAAATGGTAGCACTAGTGGAGACCTTTCGTTTCCACATATGATTCCCCACACATCTGAATGTCATCACCTTTAAAGATGACATCTTCACAGAGGGCCTCTTTATGGCTGTGCTGTATGGGATCCCCTTAGATATCCAAAGTTGCATTAATTTGCTCAAAAAAAAATTTCGATTCGAAAAAACGCAAAAAATTACGATTTTTCCGAATTAAAACGAATCCAACGATTTTTCCTAATTTATTCATATGAATAAACGATGTTATTTGTACGAATAAACGTAGTATAAATTTGAAACAATTGTTATTTTGGTATTCGTATGAATACATCTAGCTGTATTCTTGAGCCACCTGCTTGCCTGCCTGCCACCTCTTAGTTGCCTACTTGCTACCTCTTGCTTACTTCCATACCTACCAGCTCTCGTCATAGGTACCTTACTGCACCTTACTTTTGTTATAGTCTTTTGTTAGTAATCAATGTTTCTCTCTCTCTTGTTTTGTTTAAGACTGGCACTCATCTCTCTTAGGAGAGTTGTGTGTTGCAGTCCTTTTAAATTGTTTAATATTTATTTTGTATTGTATTTAAGTGTGTAGACAGGCTGGCACTCATCTCTCTTGCGAGAGTTTTGTGTTGTAGTCTATTTTTGTCGTGTGTTGCAATTTTAATTATAATATAAATAATTATATTTTACCTGAGATTGGCACTCATCTCTCTTAAGAGAGTTGTGTGTTGCACTCTCAGTTTGTATAAAAATGTTTGTTTGTAGGAACTCTTGGGCTGGCACTCATCTCTCTTAAGAGAGTTGTGTGTTACAGTCCAAGCTTAGTGATGTTTTCATAGATGCTTAAATTCTGGCACTCATCTCTCCCTTGAGAGTTGTGTGTTACAGTTTGAGTTTAGAGATGTTTTCAAGTACTTAGTCTGGCACTCAACTGTCCCTTGATAGTTGTGTGTTGCAGTCTAAATTAGATATCATGCGACGTTGTCTTAGACACTTAGTCTAGCACTCACCTATCCCTAGATAGTTGTGTGTTGCAGCCTAAAATAGAAATCATCAGATGTGCTTTTAGACACTTAGTCTGGCACTCAATTGTCCCTTGATAGTTGTGTGTTGCAGTTGAAGCCTAGTGTTAGATGGTGAAGTCCACGATTAGGTTATACCTAGGTCATTTTTTGTGTTTTGATTTTCTTTAGTATGTTACATGATTTGAGGCTTGAGCTTGAGTTGAGAGGTTATATCTAAGTAATTTCTTAGACTGCTTGCATTGATTTTCTTATTGCACCTGGCACTGAATTCTTTTTTGAATTTTGTGTTGCAGCTTACTGCATATGAGATGGCTCACGCAGGTGAGAAGAGGAAGTGTCAACAACCTGATCTCACAAAGTCTCAGAGGAAGGTGCTAAAAAATGAGAACGTACACTTCTTAATGAATGTTGATCAGGACATCATTGAGACAGCATTCCAAAATGGTGAAAGTGGTGTACAAAATTTGGTGAGGACAATGGCAGAGCATGGAGGGAGGACCTTGCGTGATCGATTTCTAGATGTTTTCATAGTAGAGCCTATAGACCAATATTTGTACCACTTAGTGATGGAGGGCCGACGATGCCTTAGTCAAATAGATCGAGACATAAAATCATGTGACACAAAGTGGGAGGGTCCTGCTGTAGATGCCAGGGTCACGTACATCAAGAATGCGTGGCGAGATCTTTCATACCTAGAAGTTCCTCCTCCTTTTTCACATCTCCCACCACATGCATGATCACATTTCACCACATCTTTTGTGCCTCCTATCGCACGTGCAGACCAGTTTTTATCTCTCATATTTTCGCCTGCACCACAAATGCACAATCTATCTGCACAAGCAGATACATTCCCATCTCCTTCATTCTTGCCTGCACAAGTACCACGCACATCACATGGCTTGTGTGATCATGTAGAAGTGCCAAGACCCATGCGGCCCATATTGTTTCAGCGACGAGACATCCGATTCACGCCTAGTGTAGCTATGGGCACAGGCACAAAAGGAACAGTCAACATATGCAATATTCTTGTTGCTCATTTTGAAAGGGACAAGATTTATGCATGTAAGGTGCTGAGTGTTTCTGTGTCCATTGATACATTGAAGGCCAGTGCATTGGAAGAAGCCACATGCTTGGGTGATGTTGTACATCTGGGCATCATTCCGGCAATGGGTCTAGTCCATGATGATAACCCAATGATACTATTTCCATTTCGGAATGGAAATCATTTGGAAAGATGGCTAACCTACCTCAGACATGACGAAAAGCGACCATCTTTGATGTTTCACAGAGATGATGCGGAAATGCCTACTAGAGCTCCATGGGTCCGTCAACGTGTATTTGATATTTTAAGTGCACTAGTTCACACTATTCATTACATGCACCAACACAATGTCCTGCATGTAGAAACCCATAGGATAGAATAGATGCATCTTGCAAAAGGTGTGAGAGCACAATGAAAGAAAGATGGTGTACTCTATTATGATTGTGAGAGAGAAGACTCTCTCTTATAGAAAGGAGGAGAAGGTAATATCTTCCCTACATAGTGGCAATCAGTCCCTACATCAGTGGGAATCAATCCCTACATCAGTGGGATTGCCTTTTTCTTACATCATCACTTAGGTCACACACTAAACACATCATAGCACTTGATGTGCCTTTACAACACACACAAACACACATGTGACTCCCCTAGATGCACACATGCACCATAGAGCAAGCCCTTGATCATACTTACCCCAACAAACCCCCCTCAAGGGATTGCCTCTTGTAGTGTCAAGGATACATCTAGTCTCATAGTTTCTCATGCCATCTCATGGTGGTCAAGGATTAATCTATGGCTAGGGTCTCATGCTAGTAAGGGTTCCCAAGGGTGTGGGATCACAGAAATGGGATAGTCAAAACACATATCACATGGTCTACATCATATGGTGACCAGAGGTGAGACATAACATATTCTTTTTGGAGTACTACTTCAGGCAGAGAACCTCAAAATTTGACCAAGTGATGATAAACAAAAAATGAGCAAAAAATTCAAAAGACAAAGTGCCTAAAAAGCATAGTCTTCCTTTTCTTCATTTGCTGATGGAGCTCTTCCTTTAGCCAGATTTGCTTTGTTGTTGAAGTAGTCCTTCTTGTCTTTGATCAACCAATTAGCTTTTTCTTTTGTAGACTTCTTTCCATTCACAACATTCCATATCTTCTTTTTCAAAAGCATAAACTTGGCTTTTGTTTGCCAAGTATGGAAATTAGTTCCATCCAACTTCTCAGAAAAGGTCTTAGCTTCCATGGCAAGGTCTTACCCAAAGGCAGTGTCTAGTGCCTTACAAGTGAAATATGAGCAATAAAAAATAATCCTTCAAAGAGTAACAACTTGAATACTTTGACTTGGATTTCTCTATGTGACTTAAGTAAATGTCAAAGCATATGGCAATTAGTCAGAGCAACATTTATGCAATATGTCTAAGCAAAAGATGACCAAGTAGATGCACATGAGATCTAAGAAACTCAACAAGGAGATCCTATAACTCTCACAAACAAATTTCATAGACACAAAAACAAACATATTTCTCACAAGAGATCTAAGGAACTCAACAAGGAGATCCTCAAACTCTCACAAAAAAATTTATCTCACAAGAGATCTAACGAACTTAACAAGGAGATTCTAGAACTCCCACAAACAAATTTCAAACACATAAATATTTAAATTATTTTTATCACAAGAGATCAAAGGAACTCAATAAAGAGAACCTAGAACTCCCACAAACAAATTTCAAACACATAAATATCTAAAATATTTTTATCACAAGAGATCGAAGGTACTCAATAAAGAGAACCTAGACCTCCAACAAACAAAAGAAAAGACCAAAACCAAAATCTAAACAAGAGATCTCAGGAACTCAAATGGAGATCCTAAAGCTCCCTAACAAAAATCTATCTTATTTCGAACCTTCTAGATTGCTTTCACAACCTTGAGGACCGTTCTCCTTCTTTTCCTTTTTAGATCTCTTATGCTCGGCTGAGGAACCAAGCGTGAGATAAGAAAAATTGGCAAACAATGAGATTATCTGCAAAATCAAAGGAACGTATTCGTCCTAATACAAGTTTATTCGTACAAATACTTATTCATATGAATAAAAGTTATTCGCAAGATTATGTGGTAATGAGGTGGTGATTTATATAAAAAACGTGACGTGTCATTGTTTTTTTAATCGATTTTTTCTTCCATTCGAATCATTCAAGCGATTTTCTCAAATTTTTCGAATCACGAATTCAAATTTTTCTACTTAGTAGATATCGACGAAGGCCTCAGTGTTTTTAGAGCAGAGTACTCTCGACTTGCTGGGGGGGCTGTAATTTGAGTCCTGGGCAATATGCATGGTCTTCGACCTCTCCATCGTATCCTCCTTTAGCTCCCTAAAATTTTTTAATGCAAAAAGCTAGAGTAATGGAAAATTGAGTTGTACAAATTTTATCTTGCTGAGATGAGGCTCTCAGCAATGGGACTAGATGTAATCTTTTGGGCTCTCAATGATCTTTTGGCTAACTGGATGTAATTTTTTGGTCTTTAAGGCATTTATGCAATCTCTTTTTGTTCAATTTGAGGCTCTCAATATGCATTGTTGTAAACTTTTATATTTGTATTTGAATGGTTATGGCCACTATCTGTAATCTTTTGGCCTTTAAGGCTCTCAACAATTGCCGAGTTTTTATAAATGTAAGATCCTCTGTTCAATTTTTGCTCGGTATAAGTTGATAATTTTTATATAACCTGTTATTGGATGTAGATGTACATTGTAATCTCTTTTGCTCAATTATCACTCAATAAATTGTAATTTTGCCCTCATTTATATTTACTGCAACAAGGACTAAACTAGGAAAGAAGGACTACAATTTCCTTAGTTTATGACCAAAATAGCGCTGAAATAACTCCAACAATCCCACCATTGTGGTTGCATGGAGATACATCTAGAGAAATACAATTAAACTTTTAGAAAATGCAATTGATGATATAACCCTTGAGGGGTCCCCTCTAGGGGCAAGGGCCATGTCGATGTGCATTATACAATATCCAGGATGCCACTGGACAGAAATGGCATGTTGATATGCCCCTTTCCCCTAAAGGGGACCCCTTAAGGGCCATATTGTCAATTGCATTTTGCTTGGTTGCACAACGGAATATATTTTCCTTGGTACAAAAATATATAACTCAAAGAACCAGTGCAGTGGCTTTCATAGATCTCCTTTTGTTTGCCAGCATGCTGGCTGTCATAGATCTCCTCTTGTAATATGTAAAAATAGGTAACGAAGCTATAAATCTAAGAACCAGCTTGGTGGTATCTCCAAGACAACCTTGAATTTTGGGCAATGATAGGTCGTCAGGCCAGAGAAAGCACTAAGGTGACGCTCAAAATGATAGATTGCATCTCATTATCATGCCAAAAGCCAACGTGGTGGTCTCTCCAAGCCAACCTATGATTTGCATGGGATGCGAAAAAAGATGCGACAAAAGGTTGCACAATGACAAGTGGTCAGGCCAGAGACTATGCTGTAGTGGTATCCAGAATGATAGATTGCATCTAATTATTACGCCAAGAACCAAAACAGTGGTCTCTCTAAGCTAACCTTCAATTTTAATAATCTGCATGGGTGCGGTGCCTAGTGACAGGTGACAAAGCTATGGGGCAAAAGGTTGCATGATGATAAGTGATCAAATGGTGTAGGCCAGAGATCGCATTGCACGAAGTAGTGTAGAGATGTCGTGTGTTGAGCTATGTGGTGTTTTGAACTAATAGATTGTGTCTCATTATTACGTCAGTGCGCACCTTCATGATGTCGGTAAAATTTTTAACGAGAGTGCGGGTCCGTGCAAAATTCAAATATTCACCCAAGAACGCATCGTGTTGCGGCCCCAAAATGGCCCAAAAAATAGTTTCACAATTGGCTACACCCAAGAACATATTGACTCAAAGGCATATACACAAATACACATGATAATACACAATACGCATGTACACAAAGGCACCAAGGTATATACACAAATACACATACTTTCCCTCAAGCCCTTTTTCCTCACATGCTTTCCCTTACTTTTAGAAGGAGAGAAGAAAAGCGAGAAAGGGAGAAATTGAAAGCCACCAGAAACATGTACGATTGAAGCATATGCTTATGCATATGGTTGAAAATCTTTAAGACTTTATGCATATGCATATATTTAAGCTTTAAAACATATTCTTAAGGCTTCAAATCTTTATGCATATGCATAACACTTCAAGCTTTGTAGCATATGCTTCAAACTTTAAAGCTTTGAAGCATATGCTGTATATGCATATGCATATGCTTCGAACCTATAGGCCTTGCAAATTCAAATTATTAAACACACATTTGGTTTGAAAGAAAGGGAAATCATATGTTTCAAGCCTAGTTCTAAAAAATATACATTCATAAAGCCTAACACATACAGTAAATTCAATTAATTAAACATACATACATTTTGAAACAAAGGGAAGGGAGAGGGAAATGGAAAATTAGGGAAAGGAATGAGTAAGAAAAGTACAAGAAGAAATAAGATTACCATGCATGTCATGTTTGTAGTGCTTTCCTCGTTGCTTCATGGTCAGAGGACTTGAATAATGTCATCTACGAGAATCACCATCGATTTCTTCCACCTGATCATCCTAGATATGTTGCCCTTGGACTGAAGTCCCTCCACAGTCAGTCACTACACGAGATTGGAAGCAAACTTGGGACCTTTCCACGACTCCTCCTCCACATGGCATGAGCTGGTAAGGGTTCATAACTATTGTGTGCTATATTGAATGCAAATAAAGATTACACGCTAACACCATCTCTTGTTTAGATACTCCATATTTTATTGGCTACCATATTGGTCCCACCTCAAGATCAATCACTTGCTTCATCCCATGCATATCTTCAAGTATGTGGCATTTACCATTTGGGATCATTTGATTGGGACATGAGATTCCTTGAGCATAAGGGAGGATCTGCACACCACAAGGAGAAGCGTGAAGCTTGGACACAATAGCGACCAAATGGGCATGTATTTTTACCCCACACACCATATCAAAGAAAGAGATGGTGGTGGTGAAGCAGGCTATCACTACAATTCATACTCCCACTGGATGCATAAGGTGTTTGAAGGGGACCTTCACAAAGAGCAAGAAAAGAGGTGTAGAGCAATGATACTACTTGAAATCTCATGATTGTCACAAGATGCTCCAGCCTACAAGTAAGTATGACTTGGCATAATCTCTTTTTCCTTCCAAATTTGTGAGTCTAGAAGCAACTAATCAACCATTTCTCATGTGTTCAGTTCATACTAACTATTAGCATTTCTAGTTGTGCATCAAAGGACGTGAAGGTTTTTATTTGCAAGATGGGAGAGCTTGTGAGGTACTTCACACTATACAAAATGTAAAGTGTATCCATGCTTGATGCAAGGTTTTCATAATGCTAGTATGGTGCACTTTTTTCTTTCTATGTATGTGAGCTCAAAGGAAATATATCCCACCATGCTTGAGGATGCTCCAGTTATATCAATGTAGGTGGATTGTTTAGTAGAGGATACCAAGTTCCACGTTCTATTCTCACAAGACAACTACATCTCATAGAGCATTTGGTGGATGAGATTGCTATATGCGACACTATACATGCACGATGGTTGTTCTTCCTTGAGCACTGCATGAAGACCTTGAATGGTTTCATGAGGCAAAATGCAAGGTCCAAAGGTAGCATCGCTAAGGGTTGTTTGGTAAAAGAGTCACTTATATATATTTCTGAGTTTCTTGTCTATGTGGATAGCTCTCTTCCATGACTATGAAGAGATGAAGAAGAACTAAGCCTCGAATGACCTCTATTGTGCCTCAAGGGAAAGGACATAGCAAAGTGATGGACAGGGAGTTTCTTAATAATCTAAATCTCTATTGCAAGCTTAATACTGATGTGATGAGAAGATGGGTGACAAGGTATGAGGATGCAAAGGCAAGAAGACAAGGAGAAAGGGCCCTTTTTGTTACATACCATGGATCTTTGTGACATACTCTGAGCATCTAAGAGAACTTCCAAAGAATATTCATGTCGATTGGCTACTTAATGAAATGGAGAGAGTAGAGAGAGACGAGGAGATGCATATCGCAATGGAAGAATGGGAGTATGCTAGAGGATGCATGGAAAATGTAGGTATATAGAATTTTTTACATAAGGTAGGAGCTTTCAACAACTTTGATTGCTTATTCAATTGATTTTGTTTTGGTGTAGTGTAGTATGTTCAATGCTATATGGTGTGAGGGCAAGCATTTTCTTACACAACGGATTGATGGTAAGAGAAACACACAAGATTGCAGTGTCATTGCTAGCTTTGAGGGAGTCAATGGAGCCATGGATGATTAACTTGGCAGAATCCAAGGTATAATGAAACTTGACTTTTGGCGCATCTTTGTGTATGTTTTGGATGTCAAGTGGTTTAATGATGTAGTGGAAAGAGGCCCTAATGCAACAATCAAACTCCATGCAAGTGGATTTGTAACTATTGACTCCACAGACACTTGTGTAACTATGCTAATAGACACGTCCATAATTTCATTAACTCTATCAGTGCTTATAGACATTCCCACTATTTTTTACATCTGTCTAGCGCATCTATGGATGCATTGTGTTGTTGTGACATAATCACATGCTTTTGCAAGGTTTCTCCCTCGTTTCTTTGGGGCCATGTTTGCGTCTATATACACATACCAACGAATTAATAATGTCCAGAGGTTTTTGTTACGAGAATTGGAATTATCCCATTAATTTAATCCTTCAGTATTTAGTTTAGTGAGATCTAGCATTTTTGTCACACAGCTGATGCATTTGTGCTCACTGTTCCGTAGTGATACATGTGTGCTCCTACATGGCTGGATATACAGCTGCAGGCTGTATGAGTGTGTAGCATTGCGTGCACCACTTACGCAATGATGGTATGTGTAGCATGTGTGCACCATCCATACGATTTTATTCATCTGTAGCATCAGGTGCACCATGAGATGGTATGTGTTGCATGTGTGCACCATTCATCTGTGATTTATTGATTTCGCGTTGCTATAATACTGAAAGGTTGATTGATTGTGGTGATTAATTCCAAGGTTATCTGATGCTTGAAATATTTCATTACTATTGATCATGTGAATCCAGGGGAAGAGTAATTGATCGGGTGATGGCATTTGGCAAGCTTGATCCACCATATTTTGGGCACGTAGGCGCAACTCCAATGATGCGGGGATGAATAAGGCTTATGCCTAATTTTTGATATTACAAAAGCTTATGTACATATTTGAAATTTGGAATATTAGTGGCTTGGCTAAGTGTATAAAGCAAAGTTAGACAAAGCTTTATTTTTAGAAAAAGCTAGCTATTCTAGAAAGTGAATGGGCTTTTTGTAAAAGGGTGCATGGAGGAAAGCACAGGGGCTTTTGTATGATTTTTGCTCGAAAGCTTTTTGAGAAATATACATAAATACATAGGAGGTGGAAGGAGAGAACCACTCCTATGGGGCGAGATTGTACCCAACACGCTTGTTCTGTCTCTTCCGTTTGTGAGTTTTGAGAGTTTATGCGTATTTTTGAAGAGTGTTGCTATGTTTTTCCAGGATTTGCAGGTCCTGTGAGTGTTTCCCGTTGCAGTGGTATCAAAGCCAAGGTCTTGTCATCCATAGCACGGGAAGCACACACACCCCACATCCTCGAACAAGAAACCGCAACGCACATCAGATTGCGGACACTGCACATAGGAGTGCAATGAAGTTTGAAGTAGCAGAAGCAAATAGCAAAGAATAGCTCGCAGGCAGGAAAACGTGCGGTGAAGAAAAAAAAATCGCAGCAAAAGAACATCGGCCGTACGTAGGTCAAAGCTTGCGAATGCACACCCGCACCTTAGCTCCTCCAAGCGTATGACCAAGGCATAGTCCTTGGCATACTTAGCACTGAAGGCACCATTGGATGCATGCGAGGAAGCCTTGGGAGATTGCTCTTAAAACTTCCCGAGAGTTCCCCCGTCCTGGTATTGTTCTAGCTCAAGTCCGCTTAACAAAATTGGTGACTATCCACTAGGTGAAGTCACTTTGTTGCTCTATTCTTTGAAGTTCCTAGTCATAAATATATCCTAAATGAGAAAAAGTATTCCAATTGATCCATTATCAAATGACACATCTTGATGGAGGGGAAAAGAGAGGGAAAGAAGTAAAAGGGAGAGGAAGAGGGAGAGAGATGTAAGGGGGAAAAGAGAGAGAGAGAGAGAGAGAGAGAGAGAGAGGGGAAGGGGAAGAGAGAGGAGAGAGGAGAGGGAAGGGAAAGGGGGAGAGGAAAGGGGAAGAGAGAGGGGAGGAGAGGTCTCTTGCACTGCCACAATAGCAAGAATTTTAATACAAAAAAGGCATAAGGGGGATGGGAGGGAGAGGGAAGGGAGAAAAGGAGAGGGAGAGGAAGGGGAGAAATAAATTTTTTAAAACAAATTTAATTAGATAAGAGGAGAGAGGTGGGTGAAGAGGAGGGAGGAAGAGATCACACAATAGCAGGTGGCAGCTCCTTCTCTGCCCCCCCAACTTCTCTCTCTCTCTCTCTCTCTCTCTCTCTCCCTCCCCCCCCCTTCCCCTCCCACTCCCCCATTCTCCCTCCCCCCTTTCGCCTTTCCCCTCCCCTTTTTCCCCCCTTCTCTCTCTCTCTCTCTCACTCCCCCTCCCTTCCCCTCCCCCTCCCCCATTCTCCCTCCCCCCTTTCCCCTTTCCCCTCCCCTTTTTCCCCCCTTCTCTCTCTCTCTCTCTCACTCACCCCCTTCCCCTTCCCCTTCCCCTCCCCCATTCTCCCTCCCCCCTTTCCCCTTTCCCCTCACCTTTTTCCCCCCTTTCCCCTTTCCCCTCCCCTTTTTCCCCCCTTTCCCCTTTCCCCTTTCCCCCCCTTTCCCTCTCCCCCATTCCCCCCCCTTTCCCTCTCCCCCCATTCCCCCATTCCCCCCCTTCCCCCCATTCCCCCTTTCCCCCTTCCCCTCCCCTCATTCCCCATTCTCCCATTCCCCCCTTTCCCCCCTTCCCCCCATTCCCCCTTCCTCGCCCCCCATTCCCCCTTTCCCCTCCCCCCCCCCCCCCCTTCCCCTCCCACCTTTCTCCTTTTCCCCCCTCCCCTCCCTTTTTACCCTCCCCCCCTTTCCTCCTTTACCTCCCCCCCTGTTTCCCCTTCCCCCCTGCCAACCCTGTGGCAACAAGGGCCAAAAGTGCAGTCTAGGACAACAACTATGAGAGCATTGTGTATGTAGAGTAGCGGCAAAGCTTCGCTTGTAATATCTTGAGCCTGAAAGATGGTATGATAAATCTGAAAGGATGAGGATAGCCAAAATCCTCTCTAGAAAAGATCCAATCATACTTGCAAAATCAGGATCTAGAGGATAGCCAAAATACTCTCTAGAAAAGATCTAATCATAGGTGCAAAATCAGGATCTAAAAAGAGAAAGACTAAAAGCCTATGCTTTCTGAGGTCCCTCCACTTTGTGCAGAGACCCAAAAGGTCCCCCCACTTTGTGTAGAGACCCAAAAGGTCCCCCCCAAAAGTGGAGGGACTCTTGTCCAAAAGGTCTCCTACAAAAGAGGTCCCACCACGGAGGTATCTACTTTAGATTGTGTAGAGACCAACATGTATAAATATCTCTCAATGGAATGAAGCTCCCACTCTTTGGGGCTCAGTGTTCAAGCTCACTATTGTGTTCATGCGATTGATCTCCATTGTCGCCATGCTCTCTTACACTATCGTGTTCTAGCATGCCTTTACTGTTGCACTCTCTGCCCTTGTACTCCCTCCTCCTCCTCCCATCTCCTTCTCCCTTCTCCTCCTCCTTCCTCCTCCTCCCTCCTCCCTTCTCCTCCTCCTCCCTCCTCCCTCCTTGCATGCTCTACCCTTGTACTCCCTCCTCCTCCTCCTTCCTCCCTTCTCCTTCTCCTTCTCCATCATCCTTGTCCTCCATCTCCTCCTCCTCTCCCCTCCCTCCTCCTCCTCCTCCTCCTCCTCCTCCTCCTTCCATGCTCTACCCTTGTACTCCCTCCTCCTCCTCCTTCCTCCCTTCTCCTTGTCCTTCTCCATCATCCTTGTCCTCCATCTCCTCCTCCTCTCCCCTCCCTCCTCCTCCTCCTCCTCCTTGTTCCTCCTCCTCAACCCTTACCCCTCGAATCCACGAAGGAGACTAGCTCTCCACTCAACCTTGGACTCCTCCTAAACCCTGCAACCCCCTCTCAACCCTGGAATTGCTAGTTAGCTTTCTCAACCCTGTCCCCCTTTTCAACCCTGAAATCCCCTTCTAAACCCTTGAAGTCCCGTGGAGGTGAGAACCTCCACCAATCGTTATGATCAAGCTCTTTGTCTCATTCACGTGCGTAATCGATTTGCTTTCCACGCGTTAGCCTACACCTCTCACCGGAACATGACTTGAGGACCTATGCTACACTTGTGAACACCTATGCTACAACAAGTGATGACATGATACATTTTATGGCAGTTGTGCATAAATGGGGTTTCTGGCAACTTTGACCATCCAGAGCATATTCAGTGGGCACGATACTTTGCACACAAATCAACATAGGTTGTATTGACACGTGCAAAGTATCATGCCCATCAGGTGTGTACACATTTGAATAACACACCCAGAGCGTGTTTTTTTGCGGTTATGCATGACACTTAGTGAAAAATAGGGTTTGTGGCGAGTTTGACCATCCAAAGCATATCGAATGACGATACTTTGCACAGGACTCAAAAAAGATTAAATTGACATGAGTGCAAGGTATCATGCCCATCCAATATGTGCACATTTAAATAACACACCTCTATTTTTTGGCGGTTGTGCATAATACTTGATGAAAAACTAGGTTTGTGCCGACTTTGACCATCCAAAGCATATCCAATGGGCACAATACTTTGCATGCACCTTAACATAGGTTGGATTGACGTGTGTGAAAAGTATCATGTCCATTGGGTATGAGTGCATTTGAGTGCCCATTGGGTATGGATGTTAGTGCCTGAAGTGAAAGCAGAGCACATGCTTGCATGTGTGAAAAAGAAGCCCCTTCAAAAAACCATTCAAGATACATCCCTCAAGGCAAAGGCATGAAAAAATGCTTCCAAATAATGCAAAAGGATAATGTTGACTTACAAAATCACATTAATGCACTAAACACCCAAAATTTACCCTTGATCCCCCCACATCCTATAAAGCAACACCAACCTCCCTCACTTCTTTCCCTACACTTTTGCTAGCCACTTCCTTCTCCAAATTCCGTGAAGCCTTCATATTTTCCATCTATCTCTATTTTTCATCCACCATTTCCACCACCACTTTTTCCATCAAAACCCCCTCTACCAACACTTTTTCCGTCACCCCCCGTTCCATCTCCATCTCCACCTCTCATCATCTTCCTCCCCATCACCTCCACTTTTTCTGTCCATCCCCCATCTCCCCACTCAAGGTAACCATCCTTTTCTCCTCCACCATCTCTCTACCTCTCTCTACACCCCTTCTCCCCTTTTCCCCCTCCATTTCCACAACCACTCCCCTTTTTTCTGTTTCCCCCCCCCCCCCCCCCCCCGGCCCCACCTCCCCCCTCCATCTCCTCCATCCCCCCATCCCCATCACCCTCCACACCACCATCTCTCTACCTCCCATCTCCTCCACCTCCCCATCTCCATCACCCTCCACTCCACCATCTCTCTACCTCTCTCCACCCCCCATCTCCATCACCCTCCACTCCACCATCTCTCTACCTCTCTCTACACCCCATCTCTCCTTACCCTCCACCTCCACCACCACTCCCCCTTTTCCTCTCCCCACCAACCCCCCCTTCACCTCCACCCCACCTCCACACCGCCCCCCTCCTCCCCCCACCCTCTCCAACCCCCACCCCTTCTCCTCCCCCCACCCCCTCTCCCCCTCTCCCCCCACCCACCAACCCCCTCCCCAACCCACCTCCCCCCCTCTCTTCCTCCACCCCCCCCTTCTCTTTCCTCCACCCCCACTTTATTCTCTCTCTCTCTCTCTCTCTCTCTTCTCCCCCCTCCCCCCTCCTCTCTCTCTCTCTCTCTATTCTCCCCCCTCCCCCCTCCTCTCTCTCTCTCTCTCTCTCTCTCTCTCTCCCCCCTCCCCCTTCCCCTTCTACCTAACTAATAAGGCTTTCAGGCCTTAAGCCTTAAGGCTTAGCTGCCCCAAGCGTAGCTCATCGGCCAACCAGGTGCACCACGTGGTGGCGCCTGCCAACACCCCCCCTCAGTAAAAAAATTAAAAATATAATAAAATAAAACCCAAACTTAATCCTAAAGTAACCTTAGTTAGGTTAGTTATAACCTAGGTTAGGTTAGAATTACCTTGGGTTACTTTAGCATAGGTAATAACTACAGTTAAGTTAGTAGACTAACTGAGTTAATTCAACTAACTGTGCTTAGCTCACCAAGTTAGAGTAAAAGCACTAACTATGGCTAACCATTAGTTAGGTTAGTGGCTAGCTACTAGTTATATTAACTGGACTGGGTCAATTAGGTCAATTGAGCTAGGTTAATTACTCCCCCTCAAGTGGATGTAAAGTCCATTCACACTTGGACATAAAGACCAAAGGGCCCCTAGATTCCAGGCTAACTTTGAGTCTATAAATTGCTTATTTGGGACCTGAATTGGACCCATATTGAACCACAAATTCACACACGGAACCATTGAGCTATGAGAACTTTTTCCATCCAATCCCACACCATTTAGGCATCCATAACACATGTCTATCTGTGCCCCCGAGTGGGCCCCTTTTTTGCAGTATTTCACTAATAAGATTCCACCGTGACCTCCAATTGACGATCCATCTACACAAGCACATTTCCCTACACATGTGGGACAATCCTAGGCACGTTTTTGACATGATGGTTCCCACTCCACTCATGCATCTCTAACACCCCTAACAATTTTTACTCCTTCTTTGGGAGCCCGTATCTTGGCCATTTGAAGACCGAATCGCACCTAGTTGATGCCAAGATTCACTCATGCACAACATCCAATCTCAAACAATAATTTGCAGGTCTTTTTACCATCATTTTCAATCTCAGTAGTCGCCATTACGTAGGCACTAATTTTGAATCGTCGATTGCATATTTTTTGCCATTATCGGGCTATGAAGTTTGAAATCAATTGCGAATTTCAAAGTCAAAGGCACTCACTTAAAGGATACACTTAAGCATTGTGTATGCACCTCAAATCTGGATGAAGACTAGCACCTACATACTTTCACAAGCTTTATTTGGCCCTTGACGCTCTTCAAGAATTCAACCTCTCACCATCGACAAGTAGCATGGAGGACCTAACAATTGGAAAAGAAATAGGTAACGGTAATTTGCATCTTGCAGATTCTCTTGGAGAACAATGTAACCACAACTAGAATAACAATGGTAGATGACAATTTGGTAAATTGGAAATGCCAAAGTACAATGGACGAGGGGACCCCACTAGGTTCCTTCAACTCTTCAAAGCAGCATGTTGAGCTATAGGTGACCAGTCAAATGAAACCAAAGCTTCTTGGTTCTCGATGGCCCTAACTCATGAGGCTTCAGAATGGTACTTCGACCTTCTTGTAGTGGAAAGAGCCACATGGGTACTGCTATCAGAGCAGTTCAAAAGAAGATTCTGAATAGAACGGCTACAAGATGACCTCGCATTACAACTAGGAAATACAGATATGCACAAGAAGAAAAAGGTCAGAACATACTTAGGAAAAATGAAAAGATAAATAGCAAAGTGTGATTCCCATCCAGACGACAAGTACCTCATAGCATGGTTCATCTCTGGCCTAAAAGAATCCATTCGCAAGGACATGAAAAAAGTCAACAGCTATGCACATTTCAACGACGCTCATGAAGCTGCAATTGACATCGAGGATGGCATGACTGATTTTGACAGCGATAGTGATGACTATAAATCAAGTCAACGTGACAAGAAATCTTCGAAGAAGGGAAGAACTTCCAACAAAGATCACACCACCGAGGATAGAGTGGAAGCCATGGCCCTAAGAGTTAAATGATTCAGGCCATCGAGCAAAAGCTGTGTGTCTCTCAGTCACCACAGTACCCATGGAGAGAAAATGTTTGGTGCCCACACTGTATGGCCAATCATATAGCCAATGAATGCCCAATCTTAAGGAACAGACTAAACCCAGCAGAAGTGGCTCATCCCCCATGGTTATGTTGTCCCATTTGCAATGTTGTAGGGCATGATGTAAATACTTGTTTCTACAATATGAGGGTAGCACAACCCCGGCCCCAACAATACTAGCAGTCGCCAATCCCAGTGTACAAACAACTAGCACTGGCACCTAATTCACAAGTGCCGCATCTCAACCCACTCCTGGTGAGAACACAAGTGCCTCAACTAATGAGGAATCCCAATCCTCCACAATATCCACGGGCTCCCAATCTTGCTCCAGTAGTTCCAATGTAACAACTCCAATCTAAAGACATGGAACATCACTATGAGTATGAAACAGAATACCCTATGGACTACATGGATGGTACTGAAGGACTCATCTTGGTGTATGCTAATCAAGTAAAGCCCACCACATATCGAACACCCATCAAGTGTTTTGGTTGTGGAGAAAACCACCGCATAGCAGAATGCCCACACAAGGTTAACCCCATTACATTCCAACCTATGTAAAAGAAATGCAAAGTTGCGCATGCTTGCATGGATTGCCCACTAAGAACAAAGCCTAAACCAACCACGGAACTAAAACCTGATGTACCCCTGGGGATGATAAGTGTGGAAAATCTGGCATCAGAGCCAGTCTTGATCATAACAAGATAGCAGAAAGAAGCGTCACGACAAAAACTCATTTCTGCTCAAAAAGCAAAGAGCCCTTTGGCAAAACAAGCCATGCCAATCCCACAACACAGTGAGACCATGCCCATCACAAAAAGTGCCACCTAGGGATCCAAGGAAGCATACCCCAACGCTGAAACTGAAAGACGCATTACCAAGCCTTGAAGCAATGGGTACAACAAGAATAAGAAAAATTTGAGGCAGATAGGATGGCAGCAACACAGTAGAGGTCAGAGCACCATCAACACCCAGCAATGACACAGTGATTGATCCCAACAACCTCCAATAGGTAATAGAGCAACATGCAAAACATCCCCAATTGGATGGCACCGCACTAGCAAGCTTGATAAGCTGCCCAGTCACAATGCCAATTGGAACCTTATTAAGAAATTGCCCTACAATGTGGGAAAGTTTCAAGGGATGCATCAAATCTTCACAATACATCCCCCCACTTGAAGAGGAGGAAAATGTAATTTCAGTGAAATTCAGTGCTAGGGATGACATAAAAATGTAACCATTGTGATGCCAAAAATTGATATTTTTTATTTGGCATTGGTATTGTTTTCTCTATGTTTGATAAGAGTTTGAGTATCAAGTGATAGCCTAGCGGCTCTCACTTATTTCTATTTTCTAAGATATTGTATGGGATTGAGAGGATGAGTGGAATGGATCATTGTAAATACCATAGGTATGAATTATAAATACCTTGGTATGGGGTAAGAGTTATTTGTGTATGGGATATTATGGGGTTTTTAGAAAATAGGAAGAATGAGCCATATAAAGAGGTGGGCTCATGTCTTGGATGTGTTCCAATAATATAAGAGAGGCCACATGCCAAGCATGTGGAGGGCATGTGGAGGAGTGTGGAGTCAAGAGGAATCCTTCTAGAATTCCTATGTGGAATAAGGAGGATGTGGACATATGGAAAAGAGAGGGTCCCTATGGCTCCATGTGGGGAGACTCTTGACTTTCTCAATATTTTAAGAGTCTTGAGCATCTTTTGATGGGACACATGGTAAGAGTAGCCAAAAAGGACATGGATGGTGACATACGGGCTTATGTGATTGATGGGGAAAGGAATCTATAGGTAGCAATTGTAAATGGGTGAAGGAGGGTAACAAAATCTCTATAAAAGGAGCCCTCCTCTCCCTTGTTCGTCATCTCTTCCACCATTAGGCCTCATGTTGCTGTAGCTCTAGTCTCCTCAAGCCTCTTCCATGAGCCTTCTCTCCCTCTTGTAGATATTCTCTTATGTAGACTCTTGAGTCCATCTCTCTCTAGCTCATTCCCTCTCTATGAATAGTATTGGAGCTTTTGCTCCCTCTTGTACGTATGAAACCTCTTCTTCTCCCTTGTGTTTTTAGTATTTTGAGTTGCATTGGAGTGGAGTCTGACTCTATTGGTAATGAAGGATACTTCAGGTTCTCTCTCTTGAGTGTCTCTTCCCTTTTTCCATTGTTTTCTCTTCCAAAGTGCTCAAAAGTGTTGTCTATTCGGCCGCTCATTGTGCATACATGGTTTATCTATTTCCAAAGCCACAAAGGGATCTCTTCCTTCACTCTTAGGCAACCTCTATGGGACTTGGATCATTGATGAAGTCTAAGCATGGAGGTAGTATTCTCCCAAGTTGGCACTAGTAGGAGTAGGTGTTTTTCATGAAAGTTTGACCCCCTGTCAGTATTTTGCTCATAACTTTTTGCTCAATGGTCCGATTTGGATAAAACATATATTAACGTGAAGCTCTCTTCAAGGAGCATCATCATATGTTTGCATTTATTATATTAATTTTAAACCAAAAATCTATGGCTCTATGTGTGTGACTTTTTTTTTAGATAGTTTTTACCCCCGTCCAATAATTTGCCCATATCTTTCCGATCGCTTCTCTATTTCTTATGAACTTATAACAAAGCGAAGCCCATTTCAAGGCAAATCTCAATATGTGTTTGAATATTTGATATCATGTCTTTGCTAAAAGTTATGGGTCTTTGTGTCTTATGATATTTTGTAGAGTATTTTGAGCTAATTGTAAAGGTATCTATGAAGAAGGTGCAATGTTTCCCCGGGACCTACCCATCTGACCCAATCAACCCCTTCAAACTCCTTGTACTAGAAATTTCCAAGGCAAGAACTGGAACATACCTTGGATCAAAGACATGAGCTACCATTGTAGTCCAATCATGCACTCTTTTGACATGGTCAAAGCAAACCCATGCATGTTGCAAGTCACCACCACTCTGCATGCATTTCACCAAGTCTACCCTAGATGCAAGTCCAATTGTTGACATCTTAAAAATGTAGCATCACTCTTGCAATCAATCAGTTGTCCTGGGAAAAGGGAACCTTGAAAATAGTCATATTGGCATATTTCTTTTAGGCTCAAAATGGAGTTTAGTGAATCAGGTCTTTCATTGTTTGAAGCTCTAGATTCTTTAATCCATCTCCTTAGTCTATAGGTTAAAAAGACATAGTGAAATGTGAATTTTGACGAGGGTAAGAATATTGTCTTGTGTGTTCCTTGTATCTGGTCTAATGGTGGTTTTTATTATAGTTATGCAACAAGGTTTATAATTTTTTATTTTTTATTTTGGTTTTAATAAGACATGCTACAACATGATGAGAATTGGAAAGACCTCTGAGGGAAAATGTTTTTGTGTTGGGATGGAAATCACCGGACACAGGCTTGGATGGATGAAGACAACTTTCATTGCCATTACTAGTGCACATGAGTTACCCTTAATAGGGGCTTTAAATAGATTGAATCGGTATGTGTTTACTTCGTGTCCTTTAGGATTGAAAATGGTGTATTATGTTGAAAAATGATTTGACGCTTTATTGAAAGTATCTTCTTTTGTAGGATGAATGAGGAGGCCTTGGTGAAAACAGATTTGTGTGATATACTTTGTTTAGTAATAAAGCTTAGAGAAATAGACCCTGCTTGGTCTGCAGATAGATTTATGCCAAAAAAGCATGAACATGTATTAAATGGTATTTAAAAAAATTTGCAGCCTGTTTAATCTACTTCCAAGTTTTTTTATTTTCTATAATTATGCTTTCTACATCTCTTCTACCTTCAGATAAGGGTGGCACAGGAAAGGGACCAAGCAAGGATGGGGATGGTTCATTGGTATCCATTGACATGTTTTATGCTTGCTAAAATCTTGTTTCCAGTAATATTTTTAAAATGATATTTTAAATTGTAGTTTCAACAATTCTTGGGGAGTTTTTTCTTCCGTGAAACACTCCATGCTATGCATAATTTCTTTTGGTATTGAATGAAATTTTTGAATGTTTCATTATGCAGAGTGATGTTGAGAATGAAATGCAAGATGAGAGAGAAAAGCAATATCTAAAAATAGTAAGAGAAGGAGGGGTTTGGATTTTGCAGAGGTCAAGGTCAGAAAGAAGTTCTTGAACAAGATGAGTAAGTATCTTGGGATAGTTGATCCCCTGAATGGAAATAAGTGGTTTGAGATGGTGACTAGCAAAATAATAAAGGAAAAGTGATTCAAGCTAAACTTGGGAAAATTACACCATTTCCACATTGCGGAGCTCAATAATGACTTGAAATGCAAGATTTTGGGATACAGCAAAGAAGTGCGAGATCAACATGTAAGTCCCTCCAGGAGAAATTGCATTACTTTATAATAGAGTTCCATGCTAGTACACGATCTTTACTTTTTTAAGTGTTGAAATAATACTTGAACAAATAGGAGACAAGGAGTTTCGTGTTTGACAATATACAATCTCTTAGGCATGCTTTTGTTTGCAAGTGCAATAGACTTGGTTGATACTAATTTATTTTGGTGCCAATTCTACAATAGGTTTTGGCTTTCCTATGACACCAACAATTGCACGTTATGTCGATCCTTTGCACGTTTGCTATCGCAAAGAACTTTTTAAAGCATTATTGCACAAAGCAGAGCCTATGTCTGAGTGGTAAAATGCATGAAGAAATTGGATTTGCTTCAAAGAGGCTCCTATGGAGGTAGCTACTCTCTTTATTTCAAGTTTTTCTTTGTAGATTCTTGTTTCATTTGTTTGTTGTGGAAAAAATAACAGCCATGCCAATTGAGTGTGATATGTAGAATCAAATCACCATGTCAAAGGATCTTACAATGTACTCTGGCCATGCAAATTGGGAAAAAAGGGGGGCTTATTGGATTGGGAGGTGAAGTACTATCCATGCAGGTGGTTAGATTTCATGCCAAGATTATGTCCTTCACATAAGCTTGTTCAATATAGATTGCATAAAGAAGGTGCACTCATTATAAAGAGAAAGGTGAGTAGGAGGGAAAAAAAATGGCGCTGGTCCCTTTCACAGCCACCATTCCTAGTCCCCATGAGAAGCCAAAAGAGCCAAAATCATCACAACTTCCACCTTCACATGATGTCTCCATGAAAGACAATTGTGAGCAAAAGAGGACACACAAAGAGATTGGTGTTTACAAGAATATGAAAACCACACCTCTTCAACTACAAATACCTTGTTAGTGTCTAGTTTTGTAGGTAGATGTATGCAAAATTTGGGAGACACTCTCTAAGAAAGAAACATGCAAAGAGTATGAGAAAATAAGGGATTTTGTTATCTCAAATACTGGTGGTAATTGAAAAAGGGCTTGTCTACCATGGTAGCTGCAGATATGATTTTTCTAGACTTGCCTTATGGCTTTTTGGTTGAGGTTTCAAAGAAATCCCATTATGGAATGAATGGTCTTTGAAATTGTTGGAGGCTACTCTTGGTTTGGGTATGGCACTAGTTGATGATGGGGGATGTGTTGTATTGTTCTCTTCCACACAACGCAGAAGAGAAACAGAGAAATAGATTGGAAGGTTCAAATATGATGTTCATTTTCATGTGCACTTGAGAGGCATAGAGCCTTTTGGAAGTATGGCCAATGGAGTAAATGTAATTTTCAATCCAATCATTTTAGTCCATTTTTCTTTCGTTCCATTTATTATTGTTAAATTTCAGCATGCAAATATCTTATGGACTTAAAAATTCTTTTCAAAACTTAAAGTTGTATTGGTATGGGTTGCAAGTTTTTGCGCTCGACTTGTACATTCTATGTAGAGCTAGTTGCTCTCCTATTGTGCATGTTGATAGAGCAATGCTTGTGGGATAACAAGATGTTTAGCTTGAAATCTGATGTTTGGACACACTACCTTCCACATTCGGAGTGGTCTATTGCGATTCAAAAGACACCTTTGCATGGAGGGTTGGAAAAAAGTGGCTTGCTAATGCAATTCCTAATAGTAGCTGCCTTCTACAAAGAGAGAGGGGTGTTGTTTGATGTCTTTCTTGGTTGTGGTGGTAGCCTAGAGGCAGCTCGGAATGTTGGAGTTCTTTTTATTGGTATTGATTTTGAAAAAGATGTGATAGAATGGGTTAAAGATCATAAGGGTGGGTACAACACATACTTAAGACTCTACTCAGTTTTCATGGTAATAAGAATTTAACTATGCTTCGTAGATTTCATAAACTATGGTTTTACATGCTAATTACTAGGACTTTGCCATGTTATGCAGAATCCTACATGGCAAGGCATGAGGAAATCTATGATACACGTCATACGAAGAGAAAGAAGAGAAATCATTGCATGTTTGTGGATGACATTGCATTGGAGGATGATGATTTTGAAGATGAACCATAGGGATACACATGGACATTGGCCAAATGTTTTTCATGTAATGGCATTACAATATATGGGGCCTATAATCTTCGCAACCGAGGATCCGTTGAAAATATTTCTTCGATGCCAAGAACATCATACAATTGCTTGGCCTGGGGAGCATTACAAGTTGGGTAGGCACTCTTGACCTTCAACATATTTGCCAGGCATACAAGATGAAACCGATGGTGACACGATAGCGCATAGTATCTAGTCGTCATATAAAAATGGTCTTGGCATATTGGACATAAAGGCCCATCATTCACAAGGTGATATGTGACGGAAGGGTGGATGGTTTTCTGGTAGCCAGGCCCACAAAATTTGAATCCAATGTGCGAACACGACCTCCATCTTCAATGTGTTTGAGGGGGGCGGCTTGTGCATCTTGCGCTTGCTGAGAATATGTAGTGGAGATGTGGCATTGCTCCTTGTAGGCATTCTCGAGGTCTTTTCTCTAACCGGCTTGTTGGAGCATGGCATTTAGTTCAACTTGAAGGCACTCATTCTCGCTCATCACCCACCAATACTCAGACATAGTATCACGCACTATGATGCTCCGAAAGGTGAGATCTTCCCACGATGCACTTTGCATCGCAGTATGTGGACCCTGTGCACTGTCATCGCCCTCTACGCCTTCATCTCCCTCGACTTCATGCACATTCATAAATAACTCAGAGCTCATCACAGAAACTACATAAACACACAATATGGCTAATGAGTACACTATGTATGATATAATAACTAAGAGCATGCATGTAACAAAATGGCATGTACTTCACTTTCCTAAAGTCAGGCTTCCCACCTTAGCAAGTGGTGTTGCAACGACGGAGACAGTGGTGGGCATCGGCTGTCTATGGTTGCACTGGCCTTTTGCCATGTGTCCTGGGTTTATTAGCGAAGTCTACAGGCATGTCTAGCACGAACTTTGCATATGACATCTTTGCAAAGTAAAGTGGCACGGCCCCACTATGAGGCTTATCATATTTAATCATGCAATGAATGTGAGAGTGCTCTCAACGGAAGCAAGAACGGAAGAAGGAGAGAGAGAGAGACGGAGAGCCACACAAGTTTTGGTGGGTGCAGAACCACCCTAATCTTCTTTGTCATTCATTTATATATGTGTTTGAGTATTGTACATAATCGGGGTTAAGGCACGGTGACCTTTAACCCCCACAACCTCCCACTTAAAGGACAATGTGCCTTTAAGGGAGAACAACTAGTGAGCATACTATCCAATGCCCATCAATACACGACAATACTCAAACCGCTGACTAGGTAGACTCTTCGTCAGCATATCTGCAGGGTTATCATCTGTATGTACCTTGACAAGCTCTATGCGCTTGTCCTCAAGCACCTCCCTGATGAAATGGTACCTGACCTCAATGTGTTTGGTCTTTGCATGAAAGACCGGATTCCGTGCTAGCTGAATAGCACTCATGGAATCACTATGCAATGTCGGTACACCTGTATGAATCCCCAAATCTCCCACTAGCCGATCAAGCCATATAGCCTCCTTGCAACCCTCTGTGGCTGCAACATACTCAGCCTCTGTGGTAGACAAAGCAACGCACTTCTGTGCGCGAGACATCCACGACACTGCACCACCTGCAAAGGTGAACACATAACCAAAAGTGGATCTCCTACTATCCACATGCCCTGCATAGTCTGAATCTGTGTACCCAAGTACACGCATGTCTCCTTTACCAAAGCAAATGCACATCTCCTTGGTACCCTTCATGTACCTCATGATGCACTTAACTGCCTCCCAATGCCTCTTTCCTGGATTAGCCATATATCGGCTAACAACTCCCACTGCAAATGCAATGTCTGGTCTAGTAGCTATCATAGCATACATAAGACTCCCAACTGCTGATGCATAAGGAACCTTGGCCATCATGGCCCTTTCCTCATCTGATTTGGGACTATCTGTGTGACTCAGTTTCACATATGGAGGCAATGGAGTACTCACTGCCTTCCCCCCCTCCATATTGAAACGCTGCAATACTTTTGTAACATACTCTTTTTGTGAAAGCCAAAGGAGATTCCTACTCCGATCACGCGTGATGCGCATACCAAGAATATGACCTGCAAATCCCAAATCCTTCATATCAAAGGCCTCATGCAACTTGGCCTTTAATGCATCTAGCTCATAATTATTCTTGCTAGCCAATAGCATATCATCCACATATAGTGCCAGGATTATCAGGCTACTATCCTTAGCCCTTTTAGTGTAGAGGCAGTGATCAATTTCACTCCTTCTGAAACCCTGGGACCGAATGAAAGCATCAAACTTCTGATACCATTCTCTAGGTGCTTGCTTAAGACCATAGAGACTCTTCTTCAGCTTGCAAACTAAATGCTCTTTGCCCTTTTCTTCAAAGCCTTCCGGCTGAACCATGTAAATTTCCTCATGCAAATCCCCATGCAAGAAAGCTGTCTTGACATCCATCTGCATAAGCTCCATATCCTCTATTGCCACTAGTCCAAGCATGCATCTAAGTGTGGTCATCTTCACAACCGGAGAGAATATCTCATCAAAGTCCACACCCTTCTCTTGCTTGAACCCTTTAGCAACCAAACGGGCCTTGTACCTAGGCACATCATCACCTGTGACCTTCATTTTGTAGACCCATTTACATGGCAATGCTTTCTTTCCATGTGGCAAAGAAACCAAGTCCCAAGTCTTATTCTTCATAAGTGAACTCATCTCTGATTGCATAGCATACTCCCACTTGCGTTGATCCTCACGCATCATAGCCTCTTTGTAGCAAGAAGGCTCCCTGCAATCAGTAAGCATCACATAGTCTACCCCTGGAACAAACCTACCAGGCGGTCTAGACACTCTAGATGATCTTCTCAAGGGCATTTCAGCTTGCTGTCCCACCTGCATATCAGCCACATTTGGCTCATCATTTCCACCAATAGATGATCCATCATCTACCCTTGATTGTATACCTGTGGGAGTACTTGGTTGTACCATTTCTTGCACATTTGGTGCATGGACAGCTTGCTGCCTATCAACATATGCAGGTGGATTCACATCCTGGAAAGTGATTCTCCTCATTTCCACATCCCTCATGGGTGCCTTATGCATCTTCTTCTCATTGAAGACCACATCATGGCTGCGTATGATCTTCTTTGCTTCTGGATCCCAGAGATGATAGCCCATCTCTCCACTTTCACCATAACCTAGAAAGATGCATTTCCTAGACTTAGGATCTAGCTTCTTTCGAAGCTCTTTTGGCACATGTGCATATGCCTCACACCCAAATATACGCAAATGAGAGTAAGAGGGCTTCTTGCCACTCCATGCCTCTTCAGGAATACCACCATCCAAACTCTTACTAGGTGATCTATTGATCACATGCACTGTAGTCTTCATTGCCTCAGCCCAAAAACCACCAGAAAGACTTGCATTGGAAAGCATGCATTGCAACCTTTCTTGAATGGTACGGTTCATCTTTTCTGCAACTGGATTTTTCTCTGGAGTACGAGGGGATGTAAGCTCCCTCTTAATCCCACGAGTATCACAGAAATGCTGAAAGTCATGAGAGAGATACTCTCCACCATTGTCAGTCCGTAGGCATTTAAGCGTTCTACCTGACTGATTCTCAACCAAGGCCAGCCATTTCTGAAATACTTGGAACACATCACTCTTCCGAGCTATAGCATAAGCCCACACTTTCCTAGTTGCATCATCAATGAATGTCACATAGTATTCAGCCCCGCCTAATGACCGTGTAGGCATGGGACCACATACGTCTGAATGCACCAAATCAAGCATTTCAAACTCTTTCTTTCCCCTTCTTTTATGGGCTGATTTAGTCTGCTTCCCATAGAGATAGTGCTCACAAAATTCAAAATCAGAGAAACTCAAATGCGGTACATAACCCAAACGGCATAAGAGTTTCATTCCATTCTGGCTCATGTGCCCCAACCTGCAATGCCACAAAGAAGTGCTTGGCTGCTCGGTTATTGCAACAACATGATCAAATACCCCTGATACATGTAAGGGATACAAAGTCCCACACTTGGCACCCCTAGCCAAAAGCATAGAGCCCTTTTGAATTTTCCAACTTTGAAAGCCAAAAGTGGTGTGAAAACCAGCATCATCTAGTTGACCCACTGATTTAAGACTCTTGGTCAACTTAGGCACATGTCTCACATGTTTCAAAACAAATGCAGACCCATTTGCAAAAGAAAACTTTATGTCACCTGCTCCCACTATGTCACATGCATAGTCATTTCCAAGATGCACACAACCTGTCTTTCCACTGTCATAAGTGGAGAACCATTCCCTATGGGGAGTAACATGGAATGAAGCACCAGAATCCAAAATCCAATCCTGGGAATATGCATCATCTGAAGTGGTAAGCAACTCTGCAGATAAACTAGACATGAAGAGAACATCATTGTCACTATCATGTGTGACTGCATTGATCTCCTCGATCTTCACTTTTCCTTTGTCCTCCCTTGGACTCTCTTCCTTTTGATTTGCACCCCAATTTGCATTCTTTTTCTTATCCTTTTGCTCTCTTTTCAACTTGTAGCAATCCTTTTTCATATGGCCCTTCTTGCCACAATGGTAACACTCAGTGTTCCGTGCCCTGGATTTGCTACGAGACTTCCCTCTTTCTTGGGACTTCCCCCTGAACTGTGATCTGCCCCTTTGCACATTTAAGGCTGCATCCTGCTTGTTGCCATCCATAGACTTCCGTCTAATCTCCTCGGCCAACAAGCTACCCACAACATCATCAAATTTCAGTACTCCACCAGGTGCAGAGTTACTGACAGCTGTACGGAAGGTATCCCATGAGGATGGCAATGAACATAAGAGAAATATTGCCTTAGTCTCCGCATCAAAATTCATTTTCTAAGCCTGTTGGCTGAAAATAATATTGAATTCATTCAAGTGAGAAGCAATGGAGACCCCTTCCTTCATCTGCATTTCAAACAACCTCTTCATGAGGTAAACTTTATTAGAGGCAGTTTCCTTCTCATAAGTGGCACACAGTTTCTTCCACAAATCTTCCGTAGTCTGCTCATTTACTATTGTGAAATAAACTGACTCTGCAAGATGAAGTCTAATAGTAGACTTTGCTAATGCATCCAACTCATTCCAATCATCCTCAGACATATCCGCAGGCTTAGCTTCAATACCTGCCAAGGGTTTAATATGCTTCTTTTGAATAAGCACATCCCTTATTTGTTCTTTCCACAAAGAAAAGTTTGTCCCATCAAACTTTTTAATGCTGAAAAACTCCTTTTCAGGCATGGAAGAGGATGCCATGATGCAAATAAAGCAAAATCCCAAATGCTAGTGCCTGCAAGAGAGAATCACACCAAATACCAAGTGCACCCAAATGTGTATGCCACAATAGAGTGAAATATTACCAAAAGCTCAAAGCTCAAAGCATCTAAAGATGCATCTGACTCATGTGCATATACTATGCATCCATATGAGCAAATCTGGCCCAAAAGAAAATGCCAACAAGTGCCAAATGACTCAAGCATAAACACTGTCCACTGGCATATGCATCAATAATATCTCATCCAAGAGAGCATAGCACTATCAGTGCATCACCTGCAATGTGTCAAAGCTGTCCCTCACCATAAAATAGCATCCATGTGCCAAGCGTCCATAAAAAATAGCATCCCACAAGGTAATTTGGGCCTATCAGCGCATCCAACAAGGACCGCAATGCATCCAAATGGCCTATAAATCATCCACTGCAACCCAATGCATACCACGAATGAGCGCACACTGCTCAAACTGCAACCAGAGTGATCTGCTTAAGGTATGCTCAAGAAATCATAGTCCTACGGTAATGAGTGCTACTGAAAATAGAACCTGAGATGCCTCAAAACATGGGCGCCATTGCATAATCGGAATCAGCAAGAAAATCTGCAAATATCTCTCTTCTGCCAGAACTCCAAAATCCCAACCGATGAGTGAGAAATGGGAGTCAACACTTATCCACTGCCATGTGGCATAAATCTAAGGTTTCAAAACCTTAGAATGAAAAATGCATAACAGAGAGACGAAATCGAATACACAGAGATCTATAACTCTGAAAATCCTCCACCGAATTGCGCAAGAACTGACAGGTAGGGGTTTTTGGGCGTCCGAAACGCAATGGGACAGACGGTTTTGGAAACCGTGGTCTCAATCACTGGGTCCAACACACGGACTGAAAAACGTTTTTGGAAACAGAGCTATCTGTAAACTCTACCGGAGTGCGAATGATGAGCAACATAGAAGTTTTAGGACCTCCTGAGTCCACCGGAACTGACAGATCTGCAAATGGTTGCTCCAAACTTGAGTTCCAACACCCGGGCAAAAAAATGCAAGAACTGACACAATGAGTCAGAAATCCACTGAAATGATCCCAGATTCAAGAATGAAGGTGTTTCCAAGCTCCTGAAGTAATGTGGACACCAAAAGCAAGCAATAGTTGCCTCTACAAGTCAATACAGAGTCTCTGTCATCGAACGAAACAGGGAAAAGCTCAAAAAACGACTTTTTCTTTGAAAGCTCTTAATAGGCTCTCAAAAACACTTTGTAAAGCCAAAGTGACTTTTCCAAAGGTTCCTCCAAGGTCTCTGCACACTCGGATGCAAGTAAAGTCGCTCACAAAGCTTCCCACAGAGCTTCTCCTTCCTCCCACAGAGCTTGTGAGCTTCAAAGCATTCACGCACACTCAGCTAGATCACCCGGGCTCTGATACCAGTTGAGAGTGCTCTCAACGGAAACAAGAACGGAAGAAGGAGAGAGAGAGAGACGGAGAGCCACACAAGTTTTGGTGGGTGCAGAACCACCCTAATCTTCTTTTTCATTCATTTATATATGTGTTTGAGTATTGTACATAATCGGGGTTAAGGCACAGTGACCTTTAACCCCCACATGAATGTAGTATGCATTCTCCCTCATTGTAGGGTGGCGATAATTCTTGACAGGCCACCGTCCATGTGCGGCATTGGCGCAATCCCATACCGATGCAATGTCATCATTGGAGACCATTGCGTTGATGCAATCATACTTCCAAAATATCATGCCCATCAAATTTTCTTTGGATGGTCAAACATGCCACAAACTCTGTTTTTCACCAAGTGTTATGCACAACCACCAAAAAATAGCATCTGAGGTGTATTATTCAGATTCTCTCATACCCGATGGGCACGATGCTTTGCACATGTGTTAATATAATCTAATTAGAGGTGCATGAAAAATATCGTGTCCATCGGATATGCTTTGGAGGATCAAATGCACCACAAACCCCATTTTTCATCAAGTGTTATGCACAATTACCAAAGAATTGTATCTGAGCTGTGTATTCAAATGCACTCATACCCGATGGGCATGATTACTTTGCACATATGTCAATCCAACCTATGTTGAGGTGCATGCAAAGTATCATCCCCATCAGATATGCTTTGGATGGTCAAAGCCAGAACAAACCCACTTTTCCATCAAGTATTATGCACAACCCGGTTTTTCATCAAGTATTATGCAAAAACGCCAAAAAATAGTATTTGAGGTGTGTTATTTAAGTGCACACATATCTGATGGGCACAATACCTTGCACTCATGTAAATTTTACCTTTTTTTAGTCCTGTGCAAAATATCGTGCCCATCGGATAGGCTTTGGATAGTCACACTTGGTAAAAGGGGGGGTGTTGTCGCTGTTTTACCCAAGTGCAGGTTCCGAGGGTGTTGGTCACCTACAATTAACCAAGACCTTGATTGTGCATTCTTGCAATTAACCAAGACCTTGATTGAAATGTCTCCCTTCATGGAGTTGTCACTAAGAGCATTTGTAGCATCTATGAGAAAGTTGGCAATTTTCCTAAATAGCCAACCAATGGCAAAGCAATCAGACTCTAGTGCCCATGCGCCCTTGGGATTAACCCGTGTAGTTGTACTGGCATATAATTCCGGTGCTAACCATCGAAATGCCCTAGGACTCCATAAGCTAGGTCTTGTGAATATCGACTTTCGGTCTAGTGGAGGCTTCTTCCCCAATCAATAATCCCAACTCGGACAGACATGTCATCCCTCGTGAAGTCCAGCATGTAGTTGGTTGCTTGCAGATCGGTGTGTACATATCTTTGTTCGTGAATTGCTTTCAAACCACTGGCAATACCAACAGCAATGGACAATCCATGATGATAACAACCTTACTCGCAACCTGGTGAGTGGAGAGTTCCAGTCAAAGCAAGGTTCTTCTTTGGGATGTGTGGTCTTAATCCATCTCACATATGTCTTGCAATGCTATGGGAGACACATCAACATATCATGCACACTTCCACCATTGAAAAACAGAGTGACGACCCAGAGCTCTTGGGTGTGTGAGTACCCCAATACTCGACAGATAGCTCTATGGACAACTGTCATCGCTAGCTCATTCTTTAGTGCCAGATGAGCATGCGCATCATCTCTATTACTCTTCTTGCCAGCATACCACGATGTTGGCCTAAGACCTGGGACACCCACAACCTATATCCTAGATACCTTTCCTTCTCCTCCCTTGCCCACCAATTCGTGCAAGGTCAATGCTTGCAATGGAAAGTGTACTGTGTGGGAGCACATGTAGACAAATGCAGTACATAGTGATCTAGTGCATGCGACAATTGTTTTGTAAGCACTCAAACTTCAAAATAAAGAACATCCAAAATACACATGCAAATTTGCAATGCTGGTGTAAACTAAACCACTCAAAAACAACATGCAACATCATTATAAATAACTTTTGATCCTTAGAATAAACTACTAACTTTTCAAGGTAATGGTATATTACTCGTATATTATGTTAAGTAATTAGTGATCTCGCGACATAATCCACTACTATAGCAATCACTATGTGATCTACTATTATAGAGCGAATTTCGTAAAGTCACTATCGAGTGTCAATCTATCAGCTAGTGGAGGCAAGAATAGGAAATATATAACAACATCACATAACCAAGATGATCTAGATCAACTTTGCCAATCACACATCCAGTTGGGAAGAGTTTTATCAGGAGGAACCAACCAGCAAAAGTGGGCCATCATCCGGATAAAACCCGACTCTACTGACACCTATGTACATAGATAGATATGATATAAGAAGATCGAAGTGGGGGGAACTGACTAGCCGATGCGAGCCATCACTCGGCTTCGATCTTTACTATTACACAACCTAATCGAGGCGAGGCGAATCTGATCGCTTGACTGAGACATAAACATGCATCTCTCCCTCTCTCTCTTTTACGCTCCCTCTCTCTCTTTTACTCTCCCTCTCTCTCTCTTTTACTCTCCCTCTCTTTCTTTTACTCTCCCCCCCTCCCTCTCTCTCTCTCTCTCTCTCTCTCTCTCTCTCTCTCTCTCTCTCTCTCTCTCTTCCTCTCTCAAATAGCCTATTGACAGTCAGCCAAGCGAGGTGAATCTGACCGCGGCCAAGGCGGGTCATCACTTGGCCCGACTGACCGACACTAAAGGCTATAGAAACTCACCAAAAGGCTTATAAGAAGAGAGATTGTGGCAACAAAAAGCGACATGTTTTGGCAGGGCGGTAGTGATGGGAGCAGGGTCCTTTTATAGGATTTTGCCGCTACACCACATGGTACCGTCATGCACCGCGTGGTATGCCAACGTTCAAGATTGCGTACCCTTTTGAATCGAACGATCCAAGGTGTCACACATGCCGATCTACGACGTGGTATAGCACAACAAGACAAAGCACCCACAGACGCGCACATAAACACGTTTACTGAACTTAAAAAAAAACTTACAAGCGCATCTATTTGCGTGTCTGGAGACCCGCATCTAACAGTGCATCTATATAGCAGACAAACATGTGTATAGACGCACCTCTAGATGCGTAAATAGACGCTTTGCTAAAAAATTTAAAAAACAGACAAACACATCATTAAACATGTGTAGACACATTTATAAACGACCTTATAGACGCTTTTATAGATGCGCAAATAGATGCACCCCGAACAGACAGACACATATATAGACGCATTTATAGACGCATTGATAGACGCACTATATAATATTTTTTTTTAAATTTACAGAATGCTGTGTATGTTGTGTATGCTATATAGTTATAGGAATCCCATTTCCACATTGTGTAATTCAATTCTTACAGCCAACCGCATTTTAATTACAATTCCAAATAAAACATTACAACTCCAAAACACAATAAAATTGAAAGCTCAAAAAGTACTTGTATGTACATATAGCACGAAGCTAAGCCACGTCATGTGGCTTCAAGTACAAAAAATAAGAGGAGTGTATATACAAGAGGCACAAAGCCAAGCCAGTGGCTTTAAGTACAAAAAAGAGTAGCTAGCACTACTTCTACGACTAATCTATGTTGTCCACGTCCTCGCTCCCTTCCACGCTCCCTTCTGCGCTCCCTTCTCTGCCTCCTTCCTCGTCTTCTTCCTCATCTTCTTGTGCAGGGACTTGTAAACAAGGGACTGCAAGATATATCAATGTATGAAAAATCAAATCTTTACTTATAATATTGACATTATTTAATTACTTTCAAATACCTCGGGGGCCGCTCCAGTAGCCTAGATATACTGCTCCTCAATAATCAACCCGTCATGATAGAAGTGCTTCCATGTATCTCCTCTGCGATGGTGGCGGTGGTAGGCTGTCTCAACAGGAGTAGGGTATTTGCCCACGATCTCAAGCTGCAAGACAACACAATTTGCGGAGGGGTTAGTACAAAGAAACAACCTCCTAATAAACTACATAAGCAATATAATTTGAGATCGATACTTACAAATTGGGCCTCCCATGATTCAACACCCCCTGCTCCAAAATGCACGCTTTCATATTGCTCCATTTGGATCCTTCGTGCCTCCACGTGCTGCAGATTGGGGTCCTTCCTCGCTGACTTCATTGCTTTCTTCCACTCACTCTTGTGAGCGGTGTGGGGTGGGCCCCTTGGTGGTTGACCTCCCTCGAGCCTGGCAAGCTCCACTAGTGCTTGCCTCTTAAGCGAAGATCTTTTATTGCCAAGTATCGTAACAATCTTTGACTTGGCCCATTTATCTGTGAACTGACGATTGGGGGGGTTAGGATACCTAGAGCGAACAGCAGCGAAGGTCTCATCAACCAACCTCCTTGGATGGTCTTTGTAGTGGATAAAGCAATCTCTGTAATTGTTAGCAATTACAAAGCACATGAAGGCCATGATGTCCTTCCCCCATGCATCCATCAAGATGCCTCCTTCTGAGTGATGTCATAAAAGATCGTACCATCACCCGAAGGCACATCCAAATCATCTGAATCATCATCGTCCCCACCACCACCCCTCCCAAAGCACTGTGCCATGCATCCCCCACTGCTCTCCCTACTACTATACCTGCTATCGTGTCGTGTCGAGCTAGTACATTCGCCACTCGTAGTTGGAGACTGCATGAGACTACGTGGACCACTCGTAGCTGGAGAACCGAGTCTCGACTGCACAGGAGTACATCGATGGCTCTACGAGACAGAAGGACCTCCTGACGGCATTGGGGAAGGGGCATAAGATGACATGGGGGAAGGGGCATAAGACGGCATGGGGGAAGGGGCATAAGACGGCATGGGAGAAGGGCCTCAGCTGTGTAGCCGGCTGGGTTGTGCTGACTCCGCTGGGGTAATCTCAGCTGGTGTGGGGTGGTTTGGAGTCTATAGTGCCGACTCCTCGGGGGTGTTTAGAGTACCCGTCATATACCCGTATAACTCCCCAGGACTGGGAGGGTGTCCTAAAAGGTTATATAAGTCCCTAAAAATAGACTCCTGGAGATCAAGTAAGCCCGAAGAGCTTCCTGGCCACATGATGAACTAGAAAAATGAAAAAAAAGACAATTACTGATGAGCTAAGAAGAAAGGGGAAGGGAAGAAAAGATTACTGTCGGAGTGCATCTATAGACGCGTCTGACTAGCGCGTCTATTTTTGTGTATAACAGTGCATCTATAGATGCGGCTGTCTGTGTTTGCAAACAGGCTAGACGCGTGTCTAGACGCACCTGTAGACATGATTTTAGACGTGCTCTGAGAGGTGTCTATAGATGCGCTCCGACAGACGGACTATTCTAAAAAGTAGAAAAGGACATGCGCCCGACACAAAACGTAACACTGATACCCAAATCATTCGCTTCTTGGATACGACAAAGGACAAATCCAAAGAGAGCAACTTCCAAAAAAGATCAATTGTAAAGAGACTTACCTTGGATAGATGTATGGAAGCTTCTTCTCCTTTTTTAAAGTTGCTTCTCTTCCTTGTTCACCCTCTTCTCTTGTAAGCCTTAAGTAAGTGTGGGTGCCTTCCTCTTAAGTGTAAGCTTGGAAGTAAGTGCGGGTTCCTTCCTCTTAAGCGTCAAAACTGTGGATCTGTTAATAGAAAAGCAAGCAAGCCGCGCGAAGTATAAGTAATGTGAAGAAAAGCAAAGCGAGCGCTAAAAGTAGATTTAGAAACCGCATCTAAATACGTGTCTAATATCACGTCTAAATACCCATGTAATTGCGCATCTAGATACATAGAGCAGATGCAGTTTTAGACGCATCTATAGACGCGCACCACAAAACAGACAGAAGTGGTTGTAGACGCGCCACAAAGTTCAGAGATTAAATATTTGAAGAAAAGCAAAATTTTTTGGATTGTTTGTTTGTAGGATGTCTTCATCTTCAACAAGTAGCTCCAGTGAGGATGAATCCCTTTGTATCCACCATCGCGAAATGTGGTTGGAGCAAAAAATCAAATGTATGTGTGATCGACGTCAAGGAAACATGTATCGTGCATGCAGGATTACACTCAATCACATCTCAAAGTATGGAGAATGGGATGCGACCATAAACATGGTAAGTGTTAAAGAGTTAAGGTTGATTGAGATACCTATGGGTGTTCATATGTTTGAGTTATGATCCCGTTTTAATTTGATACAGGATGCAGTGGCACACCTGCATATGTTGCCCTATGCTCACCATGAGGAGGCAAAGCGTCGACGATATGAGGTGGGATCTTCAGGAGGGACCATTACAGATGCATGGAGTGATGGTGATAGTAGCCCTCCGCCATTACCTCATGAAGCCGTGGAGGAGGAGGTGTTTGATGATATGGTGCAGGATTTATATGTCCATCAAGGAAGGGATGATAGCATGGAGCAGGATGATCTTTTTACCACAACATCGACTCCACTATTTGAGGGGTGCACATTCTTTGTTCTACGTGCCTCCCTTGAGTTACTAAACTTGCAAACCATCTATGGATGGAGCAATGCAAGTTTGAATGCATTACTCAAGTAAGCTTTAAAGTCTATTTTGCAAACATGGTGAATTATGCTAGTGGGTCAATTACTCGAATGCTTTTCCTCATTTATGGTCTTCACGTGCAGGCTATTGTGTAAAATGCTTCCAAGGGAGAATAAATTACCGACCTCAAGAGATATGGCAAGGCAACATGTGACCTCTCTTGGAGGATTAGATTACAAGTGCATCCATTGATGCGTCAACGATTGCGTTTTGTTTCGTGGACTACATAAGGATGCAAGAGAGTGCCCTACTTGTGGAGAGGCAAGATATAGAGTAGATCTCAAAACTTTGGACGTGCCTCATAAGGTTCTATGACATTTTCCCATAATCCCTCGCATCCAACATATGTTCAAGTGCAAATCCATTGCAAAGCAAATGTCATGGCATTCCTCCCATCGATCAACCGATGGCAAGTGGAGAACTCCCGCAGACTCTCCTGCGTGGAAGCATATTGAAGACACATGGCCAAGCTTCAAGGAAGAACCTAGGAGCTTGAGACTTGGATTGGGTATGGACGGTGTGAACCCATTTGGTCTCAAAAGCATCTCTTACAGTGTATGGCTAGTGATATTAGTGAATTATAATCTTCCACCCTCTATGGCTATTAAGAAAGGACATGTTGTGCTGTCCCTTCTAATTCCAAGGAAACATAAAGTCAAAAATCCTGATGTTTATTTGGAGCCTTTGATTGACGAGCTAGAGATACTTTGGAGAGGTATCGAGGTGCATGATGTGAGCAGGCCTCCCTCGTCACGAGACTTCAACTACAAAGCAGTCTTGATGTGGACGATGCATGACTTTCCAGCCTATGGCGAGTGTTCAGGTAAGCATTGCACTTCTAATTATGAATAAGCAAAGGATGTGGCACCCTAAACCTACCTTTAACTCTTAATTGTGTCTATTGTTCAGGTCTCACTACATCGGGTTACCATGCATGTCCTGTTTGTGGTCGTTCACTAGTTGCCTTATGGGCAGATGCATTGAATAAGGTCATCTATGAGAATCACCATTAATTTCTCCCACCTAATCATCCTAGATATGTTGCCCCTTGGAATGAAGTCCTCCCACAATCACTCACCGTGGGAGATTGGATGAGAATTTGGGACGATTCCACGACTCCTCCACCACTTGGCATGAGCCGGTAAGGGTTTGTAACTATTGTGTGCTATATTGGCTGGAAATAAAGATTGCCCGCTAACACTTTATTTTGTTTAGATACTCCATCTTTTATCGTTTACCATATTGGTCGCACCTCAAGATCAATCACCTGCTTGATCCCATGCATATCTTCAAGAATGTGGCATCTACCATTTGGGAGCATTGGAATGGGACACGAGATTCCGTAGGCATAAGGGAGGATCTACGTACCACAGGGAGGATGCGTGAAGCTTGGCCACAATTAGAGAGACCAAATGGGCATGTTTTTTTACCTCGTGCACCGTGGAGGTTATCAAAGCTAGAGATGGCGGCAGTGAAGCGCGTTATTACTACAATTCATACTCCCACTGGATGCATGAGGTGTTTTAAGGGAGCCTTTACAAAGAGCAAGAAAAGAGGTGTAGAGCAATTATATGGCTTGAAATCTCATGATTGGCACAAGATGCTCCAAGTAAGTATTTTATGTGTCTAATATCTTTTTCCTTTCAAATTTGTGAGTGAATAATTATAAGCAACTAATCAACCACCTCCTCGTGGGTTCAGTTCATACTACCTACTAGCATTTCACGTAGTGCATCGAAGGACGTGAGAGATTGTATTTACAAGATGGGCGAGCTTGTGAGGTACTTTACATGATACAAAATGTGATGCGTATCAATGCTCCATGCAAGGTGTTCATATTGCTAATATGGTGTACTTTTTCATTTCTAGGTATGTGAGCTCAAAGGAAATAGATCCCACCATGCTTGAGAATGCTCAAGTTATGTCAATGGAGGTGGTTTGTTTAGTGGAGGAGACATTTCCACGTTCTATTCTCACAAGCCAACTACATCTTATAGTGCATTTGGTGGATGAGATTGCTATATGCGGTACTATACATGCACGATGGTTGTTCTTCCTCGAGAGCTTCATGAAGACCTTGAAGGGCTTCGTGAGACAAAATGCAAGACCCGAAGGTAGCATGGCTGAGGGTTGGTTGGTACAAGAGTCACTTGTATATATTTCTGAGTTTCTTGTTGATGTGGATAGCTCTCTCCCATGACTATGGAGAGATGATGAAGACCTAAGGATGACCTCTATTGTGCCTCAAGGGAAAGGATGCAACAAAGTAATAAACATGGAGTTGCATAATAGTATCAACCTCTATTGCGTGCTTAATAGTGATGTGATGAAAAGATGGGTGGCAAGATACGAGGATGCAAAGGCAAGAAGACAAGAATAAAGGGCCCTCTTTCATACACACCACGGATCTCGTGTGCCATACCCTTAGTATCTAAGAGCACTTCCAAAGGATATTCATGTGGATTCGCTACTTGATGAAATGGAGAAAGTAGAGAAAGACGAGGGGATGCATATCACAATGGAAGAATGGGAGTATGCTAGGGGATGCATGAGCAAGGTCGGTATATAGAATGTTATGCATAAGTTAGGAGCTTTCAATAATTTAGATTGCTTATTTAATTGATTTTTTCTTGGTGTAGTGCACTATGTTCAATGCTATATGGTGTGAGGGCAAGCATTTTCGAACACAACAGATTGATGATAAGAGAAACACACAAGATTGCAGTGTCATTGCTAGCTTTGAGGGAGCCAATGGAGCCATGGATAATTATTGTGGCATAATCCAAGATATTATTAAGCTTGACTTTCGACGCTTCTTTGTGTATGTTTTGGATGTAAAGTGGTTTAAGGACGTGGTGGAAAGAGGCCCTAATGCAACAATCAAACGCCATGCAAGTGGCTTTGTAACTATTGACTCCACGAAGTTTTGGCAAAGTAGGAAGGACACACTAGTGCTACCACAACAATGTGAACAGGTACTATGCACACATATAAAAATACTCGCTTTTAAATATTTGATGCAAGGAAAATAACGTGATTGTATTTGTGTTTGAATTAGGTTGTCTATCAACCAATGGTGGATAATAATAGATGGTGGCATGTCATACCTATTATGCCACGTTTCAAAGTGATGTATAGTACATTTACTAATATGGAGTGTATGGAGGATGATCATGGCCATGGACATGATGATGACCGTGATACGAGAGAGGAGGATGATCATGAGATAGGAGATACAGATATTGAGACCATTACCCATGAGGACGAGCCTACCATTGGTGATGCTGATTTCGATGAGCACATGAGTAGCACAAGTAGTAGTGGGTTGAATGTATTTGTAGATCTAAACACTTGTTTGGATTTTGAAGTAGATAGTTTAGCAAGAGTTGATCTCATTGAGGATGAGATTAAACCATAGCCCATCATTGATATTGGCAAAACTATTTTACATATTGTCTGATTCTCCTCACCTCACTTAATTCTGTATATATGGGCTTGCAAAAAAGCATTGATGTTTTTGTTAAAATTATGTGCTTTGGTAATCATGGGCAATGTTTGGAAAGCAGTGATGTACACCAAAATCTCACTTTCTATATTCTCTATTTTGCGTCTAAATACGTGTTTAATTCCCAGTGTAAATGTGCTAATAGATGCGCTAATACACGTGCAAATAGACACGCTGATAAATGCAATGTTAGACAGGCACGTATTTTCTCAGTGTAGATGCACAAATAGACGTGTCAATACACACGCAAATGGAGGAGCTGTTAGACGCCCTATTAGATGCACCCATAATTTCTCTATTCAAGCAACGCCTATAGACAGGCCCGCTATTTTGCATGTCTATCAAGCGCATCTATAGTTGCTTTGTGTTGTTGTGTAGGTAGATTATCAGTAGTGTCTCATGGCGCCCTTTAAAAAAACGCACGGTGTAGATGTAGGACCGTGCGGGATAAATGATACCACTTGGTAAGGATAGATACCGCACGGTAGTCAAGTCATGATACCATGCAGTAAGAGTATAAGTCACTTGCTATGCTCTTGGTCGACAACCGGTGTAAAGAACCACGTTTTTTTGCATTTAGGGCATTAGGCCACGATCTTTAATCGAAAAGTACGTATTTTTATTAAAGAAAACGTACTTTTTAAATCCCTGACAAGGACTCCAAAAATTGCCTCCTCTACTATTAAAATTTCTGAAGGTATAAATGGGAGAGAGATATTAGTGGAAGAGATTATATTAAGGAAGCTTCTCCAAATTTGGACCAGGAGGAGATGCTAATAGCTATACCCCAAAAGAACTTGATTCCATGCTTTCAAAAGATCCCACAATAGAAAAAGTTGAATTTTAAAATGAACATCAAGTTATTTGCCACTAGACACAATCACTTGATAAAGTAAAGAGTTTGTGTTTGACTTCATAAGGACTCCACAAAAGAGTTTTAAAGGATTTTTCCAAGTAGTTACCATCACTTGAGAAAGGTGATTATAATTGAGCAAAATATAGATCATGGAACTAAAGGAGGATCATGCTAATTCAATCCTACAACACTATTAGAGGCTTAGACTCATATAGATAGAAGTCTTGCAGATTCCCTCCTTCGGCCACAAAGCAAAACTCCGTGCAGGTGTCTCCTACGGTGTCACTCCTAAGGAGAAGTACAAATGGTGGGTTTGCATGAACTACAAGAAGCTCAATGCCACCACCAAGAGGAACCATTTCTTGCTTCCCCCAAGACCTTATTCTAGAGAGAATCAATGGGCACGAGATATATAGATTTTTTGATGGCTACTTCACTTTCTATCAAATTTGATTTGTAATGAAGATTTCATGAAGACGACATTTACCAATCCTTGGGACATTTTTTCCCTTTGGCCTCATTAATGCACTAGCTACATCCCAACAATTTAGGCAAACAGTTCGGTCCTTATCTTAGCAAATTCTTGGAAGTATTGTTGGATGGTTTTACATCTATTCGACAAGGAACGGACATATATCTAAGGCATTCCAAAAGGTTGATAAAGCACAAGGGAGTCTAAATCTAGAAAAATGTACAATTGGGGCTAATTCAGGCCACCTTATGGTTCACATTATTTCAAGTGAATGAATCCGACCACACCCTACTAATGTAAAAGCAATCCTTGTATAAACTCCCTCCTTCCACCACAAAGCTTGAAGTGTACTACTCCCTCCTTAATTTTGCTAAGTACTATAGGAGGTTTATAGATGTGATGACCTACCCCATGAAGGAGGGCAAGGAGGTTTCTTGGGGTGATGAGTGTAGACAAGGTCCAAGAGATCAAAACCATAATCCCTTCCTCCCCTATTTTGTCAAATTGGATTCGTCCAAATTATTTCATATCAATTCTCGGTTTGGGAATTCAAAGAGCTCCTTTGCAAAAGAAGGAGAAGACATGTTCATGTACCTAATCAAGTATGCTTCCAGTATATAGTGATGAGGTGACAAGCATGGAGTTTCCTTGGTCTCTCTCTCTCTCTCTTGAAAATTTTGGCTTTTTTTGTGGATACCCAAGATTGCTAAAAACTTATATCAACGTACGTCTAACTCAATTTGAAGTTTCAACCGGTGCAAAATATACTAAAGGTGTTTTTTGTAAGCATTGAAATCTGCACGTGTGTCACTCGTTTCGGTTGGCGGATGTGGTTGGTAAGGCTGGTGGAGGAAGGCGACCAGAAGATGTTAGGCAAAGTAACAGGGAATAGAATCTCATGCACGTCGAGTGTAAAGCAGGATTTTTTTTTCGGTTCCCGATAACGATAGGGCTTACTGAAACGCGATCAGCGTAGGGCAAATCAGCGGTTGAGAGGTTAGAAAGTTCATTGAAACACCCCATTGTTTTAATTGAAAACAGCTTCAGCATGAAATGGACGAAACAGCAACAGCGTATCTCGGAAAAGCAGGAATGGGATCAGGAAGCCCACCGTGCTCAAATTCGAAATATCGCGGAACGGACTGCAGATAGATCGGCAACCGGTGTTGAGAGCGAGGGTTGGAGTAGTTGAGCTCAGAACACAAGCAGGAGCCCACATAGGCATCGACTCCGAAAGTTTACGTACGTTCCGCGAGAGGTGCTGGAGGGGTGTTCATGAAGCGGGTGTGAGCATGCCAAGCAAGGCAAGCATGACGGACGGAAAAGATGCCGTTTCACCGGATACATTCTCGCGTCTCCGGCAGCATTGATGGAATTTGCCTGTATGATAAGAAGATCATCAATGGCAATTCGTCTTTGCTGGTTAGTTACGGGAAAAAAATCTGTATTGATGATTTCTCCGTTCGGTGACAAAAACCAGACTGCGTTTTCCATCATCCCGTCCATGCCTCACTTTATGAAAGCAACAAAGTGAGAGCTAATGTACTCACACTTTGCTCGTTCGGGACAGTTAATTGAAGTCTTGGATCATGATCCAACCACAGAACATCGTAAGGAGATTCTTGATGCAGCTATCGTTATAATACGTGAGGTGATGCAATTGGATCGCCCCTGAATTATCTCAAGGCACATTGCTTATGTGTCCAGATTCATGGACGGCGTCGATGATCAAGAAGCTATGTCTGGATCATGTCGTATTATTCCACAGTGCTATGCGCCCTGTGAAGCGAATACTCAGGGCTCGAAAAGAAAATCACCTCAGGGTTGGAAGACTATGCCTTACATCATTGGTGATAATCAAAACCCTCAAATCGTTAGGTTTTCAGTCAACATACTCATACAAGACCTACTTTAGTTCAGTGCATCGTTTGGCTGGCGGGTTGTATGTAACTACCATCGAGCGAACAAAATTTGTTTTGCAGGAAACGAGCTGTGTTCTATGGTAGCAAACATAGGTCTCTCCTACAGCCTGATCCTGTACCTGATTCAAGAGTATCATTTCGAGCAGGTGACAGCAGCAAACGTTCTGAATGCAGTAGCAGCAAGCAAATGCCTTGCTCCACTGCTTGGCGGCTATCTTGCAGACACTTATCTGGGTCGATTTCGAACCATCCTCATTGCATCCTGCCTGGACGTGATGGTGAGTGAATTCAGAACGTCGTCTGGCGATGCCTAGAAGTGATATAACCTGTTGATATCACCAATGAGAAATAATATATGTGTGGATCGTTCTCGAAAATTCTTCTCATCGTTCGTAGCTCTCATAGTAAGTAGAAGATCATATACAAAAACGTCGCCCTCGGGCCTTACCCTCTCATTTTTTGATTCAAGTACTCAGTTCGGAATGCGATTGTGTGGATGCAGGGAATGGTTCTACTTGTAATTTCTGCTGCCATACCCTCGCTTCGTCCTGCAGCCTGTCCGGTGGACACTCACATGTCATCCCTCTGCGAGCAGGCGTCCCGCGGCCAGCTTCTTTTTCTGTACACTGCCTTTACCTTGCTGGTTCTTGCTGCCGGTGGACTCCGTCCTTGCGCGTTTGTCTTCGGAGCTGATCAGTTCGGGAACGACACTCCCGAAGCAAAGAGAACGATCCAAAGCTTTTTCAACTTGTACTTTTTTGTCATCTACATCGCTGTGGTGATAGCCGCGACTGTGGTTGTGTACTTGCAGCAGGCTGTGAGTTGGAGCTGGGGCTACGGAGTGCCAGCGATCGCGATGGTGCTGTCGATACTAGTTTTCATTATAGGGGCCAATAAATATAACTATGTTCCTCCTCAAGGCAGCCCTCTCAAAAGTCTGGCGAAAGTGGTGGTCGCTGCATTCCACAAAAGGACTGTGGCACTGCAAACTGATGCTCGGGAGCTTCACGGATTTGGAAACGAGTTTGGGAGCACGCTTCCTCATACTACGCAATTTCGGTGAGCAGTTGGATTTGCGGTTGTTTCAGCAAATTCTCTTTTCAGCCAGTTCCACAACGCTCTACGTGGTTTGATGCATCGACCTCCCCCAGGTTTCTGGACAAGGCCGCCATCGCGCTGGACGGAGAGCTTTCGAAAGAAGGAGCTATCCTCCGACCGTGGAGGCTCTGCACCGTGCAACAAGTGGAGGAGCTGAAAGCGATCATCCGGATTCTACCCATCTGGTTCTCAGGGATGTTCCACGCGATAGCGGGGGCGCAGTCGGGGACGTTCGTGGTGCTACAAGCGAGGGCGATGGACAGGAGGCTGGGGGGGGTGGAGGTGCCGGCGGGGTCAGTGGGGGTGATGTCGGTGATATCACTGGCAATCTTTCTACCAGTATACGAGAAGGTGGTGGTGAGGGTGGCGAGGAGGGTCAGGCGGACAGGGGAGGGGGGGGGGGTGAAGGTGTTGGAGAGGGTAGGGGCGGGGTATGTGCTAGGGGTGGTGGCGATGGTGGTGTCGGGGGGGGTGGAGGGGAGGAGGAGGGAGGAGGCGGAGGAGGGGGGGGTGAGGGATGCGCCATGGGAGGGGGTAGGCATGTCCGTCTGGTGGCTGGCACCGCAGCTCTGTTTGATGGGGCTGGCGGAAGCCCTCAACGGAATCGGCCTAACAGAATTTTATTACAACGAAATGCCCCCTCAAATGAGAGGCACCGCCGGGGCTCTCGGCTGGTGCAGCGCTGGCGTCGGCATATTGGCCAGCTCGCTCGTCATCTCCGCCGTCAGCCGCGTTACGCGCCACCTGCCCGGCGGCGATTGGCTGGACGATAATATAAACCGAGGCCACCTGGATTATTTTTACTACGTCATCGCCGCCCTCCTTGCCCTTAACCTCCTCCTCTTCCTCCCCTGTAGCCGCTGCTACCGTTACGTCAATCGCCCCCCCTACCATCGGACGGCTGAGGTCCATCATGGCCTCCCCCTTGCTCACCCTCAACCACCCGATCTTCCCTTCCTCCCACCCGTCCGATCCTCCCTCTCTCCCCCCCTTTCTTAACCTACGTCGTCCGATCCACCCCGCTCTTGTTTATCCTCAGCCGCCCGATCTCTCATTGCCCGATCCACCCCGTCCGATCTCCCTCCACATTATTCACCCTCAGCCGTCCGATCTCACCACTCGCCCCATCACAACTTTCGCTTCTCCGCCGTCCGATCCGATGCCTTTTTTCCACATCCACCCTTCAAATTCAACTCCCAATGTAGTCCCCCTCTCTTCTCGAGCACTTCACCTCTTATGGTATTCTCTCCGATGTCTATCGCATGTACTATCCACAACTTTATGTGTATCACATAAAACTTTATGTGTATCACACGAGTATCCAACAAGTAGAAACCAACTATAAAGAACTTATGTGTAAAGCCATCACATAATCTCTCTCTCTCTCTCTCTCTCTCTCTCTCTCTCTTCAATGTGTATGTAGTCTCATCCTTTTGTTGCTCTTGGTGAGTAGACTTATGGGAGTGGACTCTTGTTATTGGGTCTATTGAGTTCAATTACCAAGACCAACATCTCATGACCCCGTGAGGGCCCTACCTTGTGGCCTAACGTTCAAAAAAACTTCTCCTCTCTCTCTCTCTCTCTCTCTCTCTCTCTCTCTCTCTCTCTCTACATATCCTATAATCTACAATGGATACAGCTTGCTGCATGATGGAGTTGCAATTGAGCTATGTGTCTCTCATGGTATGGAATGAATCTTTACTTTTAAAAATAGAATGAATGTTTAAGTACATATTCGATTTTCTCCAACATTTCTTCTACAATGAGAGAAAGTGCAACCAACTAATGCAACAAACGCAAGGGCTTCATCTAGATACTAGAAAGAACATCTTATTACAACAAGTGATCACAAATGCTCGTGGGGACATTGTGTCCATGTTAAAAGGTTAACTTGGTTTTCCCTTTCAAAAATTGCCTTAGTTCTATATTTCATATGATGTGAATGATCTTGTGACCTGTTTTTGCCTACCTATTTTCACATTTTATCACACCTCCTTTCTCCTCCCTTCAAATTCAACTCCCCCTAACCCCCATCTACCTCATGTGGGTCACTCTCTCTTCTCGCAAACTCTCTCTAGAGTCTATTGTTTTATCACATGAACTATCCACAACTTCCTATATGTCACTTGAGTATCCAACATTGAGAATGAAGTGCATCAAGTATAAACCCAACCTACCATCATATTTTATAAAGGAATTATGTGTAAACCCATCATGGGGATCTCTCTCTCTCTCTCTCTATCCCTCTCTTTCTCTCTCTCTCTCTCTCTCTCTCTCTCTCTCTCTCTCTCTCTCTCTCTCTCTCTCTCCATAATCCCTTTTTTGTTATCAAGAAACCTCATAAAATCACTATAATCTATAATGGATGTAGCATGATACATGATGGAGCTGCAATTAGCTCACATTTAGAAAATAATATGGATCAATATTGATGATATAGATGATTAACACAATCACGTACCACCCATCAGTAGGATGCTACAAGCTTGTGCCAATAAATTTTCTTGAGCTCCCATGAGTTAAGAAGACCTCCATAAAATAGGCTTGTGCCAATAAATTTTCTTGAGTTCCCCATGAGTTAAGAAGACCTCCTATGTGAGTGAATGTCACCATAAAAATGTTTGTTGTGGGCACAAAGATGATATTTGACTTTTAAGCACCCATCATAGCCTCATGGTAGGATTCATCACTTGAGAGTTTTTACAGCATACATGAACACAATCTCGGGTGGATCACTATGTATAAACCCTATATATCACGAGCGTTCAAGGTCTATTTATAAAAACCCTTATCTGTGAATTTTTAATTAAGAAAATGTGGCCTTTTTCTATTCAACCTATAATTTTTTTCCCAAAATCCTTTTACAACACCCTTCTGTCTGTGGAAATGTGATAAAAACCGAAATTAACAGTTATGCCCTTATGTTGAACTCATGTGATAGGCACATATATTATTGAGTGACCCCCCCGAGAACACAATAGGGGCCATGTCTACAATTCAAAGCATAGGGAATTAATATATCAAACCTATGCAATTCAATCCAAGTGTTACATGAATAAGTGAATAATGCTATGCGTTATGGTTCTAGGTCTAACCTCAAAGTGGAAATCCGAAATCCTCATGTAGCCTAGATAACAAGTCCATTAGTTTTTTAGTTATGTATCCCTCATGGTCATGGATGCTTTTTTCACATTAGTTTTGTTAAGAAGCTAAAGTTTTATATTGGTGTCAAAAGTTTGTATGCCCTAATAAAAATGAAAATTTGAAACATTCGCCAAAATTCAAAAATTTTATGCAAAAAATATTTAAGTTTAGTCAAGATTTACTTTTTTAGTTCTAATTTCAAAAGGAAATATATAAAAGTGTATTAGATTATAAAAATTTTGTGAAACTAGAAAAACAAGCTCGATAAACTTTTGCCAAGATTTTATATAAAGATATAAGAATAGATTTGATAAAAACATCCATGCTCATGGTACTTTGATCTTTATGTTGGCATGGAATGAATCTTTTTTCAAAAATATGGAATGAATGCTTAGTTCATATCCCATATTTTTCTAACAATGGAGAGCAAGGGAAATCAACCAATGCAACAAGCATAAGCTGGGCTTCATTTAGATAGGAAGAATAATTTGAATACGAAAGATGAGCATGAATTCTCATGGGACAATATCTCTATTGCTAAAAGACAATTTGATTTTTTCCTTCTCAGAGAGCCCTATATTTCATATCATGTGAATAATCTTGCGACCCTTAAAATAAAGCCTTTTACGAATATACCATGGCACAAGATGATATTTGGTGAAACTTGGCACGCTATTTTTCATGCTTTTTTCAATGTAAAATGACTTGGAGTGTTTTTCCTCATTTTTGATTGATATCAAATGAAATGTATCCAAAAGTGTTAATATAGACAACCAAAATTAGAATTGAGATAGACCATGTTCTTGACATTGTTAGTTGTAGATTGGCCTATCATTTTGATGCTTTTAGACATTTTAAATTAGCAATGTTACACTTAGTTTTTTATGCATGATTTTTAAAAAAAAGGATGGATTAAGGCATGGACAAGGAAAAAATCACTTGATGTAGATATATATAAGGGCCGATAAGGGTACATAGAAGTAGCCAGAGGCATTCTATCAAAAAGTGTATGTATGAGAGAGAGTAGGAAGAGACTAGAAAGGACTCCACCATCATAGCTATATGCTACTCATCCCCAAAAATGAATTCCACATGAGGTGGAACCTTGGTGGACCTCCATACCAATTCACTATTGGAGCTACCTTTTCTTATGGACCCTTCTTCTCTCCATCACCTTCCTCCATCCCCAGCATTGGTTGATCCCATCTCATTTTGACCATTCCTCAACATTGTATCACATTCTTATTTATGCTCAGCACAAAAATCCAAGGTAATTGCTCTCTCTTATGAAAGATGCATATCCTAAGCTAGTGCAAAGAAACTTTGTGAAAGCTTAATAATTAGAAGTAGAGCATAATGTGAAGTTTCACTCACATCAATAAACCAAACAAGTTCTTCCTTAGAATTTTGTGTTCTCTAAAATTGTATGCTCGTCCTATTGTTGTATGCATATTTGTACTCCTCCTCAGTGAAATCCTTGTTCCTAATGTGGCATTGAAAGTACAACACACAATGTAAGTCAAATACATGCAATTTTGAAGCATTATTATCTTTTGGAAAGAACAAGTTTTAGAGCTTTTGCAAAAATATATCTTGAATTGATCCTTAGCACACGAGCTCAAGTCGTAGTATCCCACTTCCTCTGACCTGAGTGCAACAGCCTCATGCTTTTTCTTGTGCAAGTTTGGCATCTTTTTGAATTTAGATGTGGCTTTCTTTCATTCCTCCTTATAATCCCGTGGTAGCTATGATTGATTGTCTATAACATAAGGTTCTAATTTCAAAATGGGAATAAATAAAAGTCCAAGTTTTTTAATATTATAGTCCCATGGGTGTGCAAATCCAATGCACATACTTGTAAGACCTCTTATGGTTTTCACTTGTAACACTCACTTGAATTAAGAGATTTATTTCATTTGTACTACTCGTAATTTTGATATGGCCTTCGAAAGAAGCACACTCAGGGTTTCGCTGTATGTAAATCCCTTGTGTATCAGATACATTCAAGGACTAATTTAAAAGTCCCTTATTGGTGATTTTTTCATGAAAAAAATACCCTTTTTCTATTCGATCTATGAATACCTCCTATAAATAATACCCTTCACTACTAAAAAAGAATTGCCAAAAAAAATAAAAAATCCCTTGTGTTGAACCCACGTGCTATGCTTGCACACTAGTTTGAAAGCAATTGACCATGAATTATGCTCCCCATTTCACGTTCATTGCAAAGTGGGCCTATCTTCTATGTTCAACCACCGTTTTGTGACCCCATACCCCAACATAGAAAACACTCCTTGTGGGTCCCATCACACTTCATATGCTTGTTTTGAAAAGTTTTTTATTGTTTTCATGAAAGAACATCAGTCAAAACTATTCTAAGCAGATCAAAGATGGGTCGATCCATGATCGGATGAAGCCAATCATGGAACTATTTTTGGGGCAATTTTGGAGCCGTGATGCGGCACACTAGTGGGAGATATTTTGAATTTGGGGCGAACTCGCACTCTCACCAAAAATTTTCCTGATGTAATGATTGCCTTACTGGTGTCAAGGATTTGGGAGAGATTCAAAATGGGAGTTTTAAATTTGTGAATTAAAACGTTTTAAACATTTTTTGGGGGCTTCAAATAGATGAATTAAAACATTTTAAACATTATTTGGGGCTCCCTAGAGCGATTTAAACTGGTCTAGTCATGTTTTTTTACTGGCACCAGCTATAGCAGGCTATATTGCTCTATAGTGGGTCTCGGTGGTGACTCACGTGTGGTGGGATAGTTGAAGATATGCCGACGGAGTCTCCACTCCTAGCTACTCATTGTGGTAGCAATGCATAGCACGAGCCGTATGCAAGTGTCATACAAGCGGGCTATGGATTGTTTCAATGTGGTTTCATGCAAGGAAGAGGGAAGAGGAAGAGGGAAGGGGAGAGGAAGAGAAAGGGAGAAGGGGGGAGGAGAAAGGGAAGAAGGAGAAGGGAGTAAAGGGGGATAGAGTGACCACAAAGGCACTATGAGGAAACAAGAGAACACCCAAAACACTCTCTTGTACATGCCGATCCTCTATTACTTGAAAAGTCAGCATCTGCCAATTAGCTTTGGCCTCATCGATAAATCCGCCACTAGTCCCGTAAAGAGTGAGCAAGAAGAGATAGAGACAAGGTCCAAGAGAGCAAGGACAACACCAAGTGTCACTCCGGTAACTCATGTGCAACCAGAATTTAGTCAGCCGCTCGACCAATATGAGGACCGCCAGTTGCACGAATTCATGCAATGACAACTACGCCTACAGTGGGGGGAGGCCCCTGAATACTGCCATCTGGATTGTACTTCACTTTGTATACCCATTTGTTGGCTATGGCCTTCTTTCCTGGTGGAAGGTCGCATAATTCCCAAGTGTTATTTTTATACAAAGCATCCATTTCTTCATTCATTGCAGTTTGCCATTCTGGCTTGTCGACTGCGTCTTCGAAGTACACTGGCTCTTCTGTAGCCATGATGGTAGTCATAAGAGCATAGTTGGTGGTTTCTACCTGAATTGCTTTGCCTTTCTGAGCATATGTCAATCTGGCTGGTGGTCTGCTTTCCCTAGTAGACCGTCTGAGCTGCTGTGGCACTGCTTGGGGTGTTGCTGGCAATTCTTGCTCTTCTTCATCAACCTGTTCTGTAGATGACTGTGAAGTCGATGCTTCTATCTCCTGTGTAGGTGAGGTTTTCCATTCTGATTCCTCATCGAAGATTACATCTCTGGAGATAATGACTTTGTGGTTGATGGGATCATACAATTTGTATGCTTTACTTTCTTCACTGTAGCCAACCATGATGCATTTGCGTGACTTCGCATCCAATTTCCTGCGATGATCATCATGTATGTGGGCATATGCTATGCAACCAAATATGCGGAGATGCCCAATGCGTGGCTTGTGTCCAGTGAATGCTTCATAAGGAGTCATACCTTGTATCGGTTCGGTAGGAAGCCGATTAAGCAAGTAGTTAGCTGTAGCTATTGCTTCTGCCCAATACTAATTTGGAAGATGCTTTTCACTAAGCATTGCTCGAGCACTGTCTGCTAAAGTCCCATTCTTCCTTTCAGCTATTGCATTTTGCTGAGGAGTATCTGCACATGTGAATTGTCTTCGAATACCGTGAGTTTTGCAAAAGTTGATGAAGGCTGAAGACATGTATTCACCTCCTCTGTCTGATCTCATGACTTTGATCTTTCTGCCTGTTTGGTTTTCTACCATGGCTTTGAATTCTTGAAATCTGGCAAACACTTCAGATTTCTCTTTCAGAAAGTAGACCCAACAATATCTGCTGTAGTCGTCGATGAAGGTCAAGTAATAAAGTGAACCATTGATGCTGCGGGTCTGGGCATAACCCCATACATCTGTATGAATCAAATCAAGAATACCTCGTGCACGAGAGGTACTTCTGACAAAGTTGGTTCGCTTTTGTTTGCCGAAGCAACATGCTTCACAAACTTTTCCAAGAAATTGTAGCTTCGGAATCCCAATTGCCATATTTTGATTCCTGAGATCTAACAAGTACTTGAAGTTGACATGACCATATCTCTTGTGCCATTTTGTGGATAGTGGCATCTGTTGCATTTGAGCGGACATGGCATGCTTATCTGGTACTGTAGCTAGCATCCTGTATAAGCGTCCTTCCTTGACACCTTTTGCTACTAGCTGACCTCTTTTGGATTTGTCTCTGATAGTGCATTCATCACCGTCGAAGATGACTTTGTAGTTGTGTTCCGTCATTTGACCTACTGACAAAAGGTTCTTGCTGAGCTTCGGAACATAGAGCACATCTTTGACTAATCCTTTTGTACCAGTGAAATTGTTCATAGGGATAACACCTGTCCCTTGAACCGGATTCGGTGTATTGTCTGCTGTGTAGATGACATTCTTTTGACCTTCTAATGGCTTCATTTTTGTGAACCATTCCTGATGATTTGTCATATGAGATGATGCACCGCTGTCGATGTACCAAGGATCCTGTTCCACTTGGTCGACTTGATAGCTAAAATCCTCTTTGGGATTGAAATCAGTGTCTAGGTGCATTGTATCAGTCTGATGCAATTCCTCACTTGCAAGAAACATATTTCCATGTTCATTTGCAAAATGACTGTGACTAGAATGTCCACCACGATGATTTCCTCTTCCTCGGGAATTCCCTCGATTACTGCTGGATTGACCGCCTTGGTCATACTGCTTCTTGCGGCAATCTCTTTCATAGTTTCCAAATTTGTGACAATAGTTGCATTGAATGTTTGACACATTGGTGGTTGCATTCCCTCGTCCTTGGAATCTTCCTCGGTTGGAATGATTTCCTCTTTGCTGATTTTGATGTTGCTGAGGATGCTGCTGATGCTGATGCTGATTTTGACTTTGTTGATGATGACCACTTTTCTGATATGATCTACCTCTGTTTTTGCCTTTGCCTCTGCTTCTGTCTGAAGCTGTGAATGCCTGATCATTAGAATGACCTTTACGTGCTTGAATGGCCTGAGTCCTGAGTTCTTCACCAAGTAGAACTGACTGAAGTTCTTCCAGTGTTGGAATTGGCAATACTTTGGACTAGATTCTCATATCCTTCTCCTAGTCCATTCAGGATTACTTGAACCATTTCTGCGGGATTCATAGTCTCTCCTGCTGCTGCAAGTTGATTGTTGTAGTCTTTGATGCGGAGTACATAAGCATGACCGGTTTCACTGTTGTTGCGGAAACTCTGGTTGATCTGGTTTCTCAGGGTGAGAATCCTGGATGTGTTCTTGGACTCGTAGAGAGCTGCGAACATATCCCATGCTTCTTTTGATGTCTTGACTGTGTTGAGCTGTCCTAGCATGACATCTTGCACATTCTGCTTGATCAGGTGATAGGCATACTTATCTTTCTTATCCCATTCTGCTTGAGCTCGGGCAATGGCAGGATCTGCTACTGGTGCGGAAACTGTTTGTGTAGATGTAGATCCCGATGTAGATCCCGTTGCTGGTGCTGTGACAACAGATGGAGTAGAGCTACTGGTGGCTGGATCGGCCAATGGTCTAGGTATAGATCCATCGACATACTCCCATTTGTCCTGAAGCACAAGAATGGTCTCCATTCGGTATTTCCATGTATCGTAATTGGAGTTGTCTAACTTAGCAGATGCCTCCAGATTGAGGTTGCTAGTCGACATGGTGCAAACAATGTACTCAAAAGTGTCCTGAAAAACTCTGTATGAATCAACTGTAAATACACTGAAGATGCCAAGTGAAATCTCTGTACCGTCAGTGAAGATAGAACTGCAGTAAATAAGATCTGACCTGTGTTACAAGGCTTGTGGCAATGATGCCGAGAATAGCCAAGAGGCTTTACAAGGCTGAAAAATGATGTGCACGATGCCGTGAGATAGCCAAATAGGCTTTACAATGGTGGCACGTGTGTGTGAAATCAAGTGCTATCTGCCCACTGAACCAATCTGCAATGCCTCTGAACTCTGAAGTCTGCTCACTGAACTGATGAACGTAAGATTTCAGGTAATGTAATGATGTGAAATCGGATGTGAGCGTATGGACTGACTCCGAGTAGGTACTAGTCGGGAATTTCGGGCATGTCTTAGATTGGCAACTTGGGGAATTCAAAGCGTCCCCTCTATGGCGATCTAGTCTACTCTGATCTAGATCTAAACCAACCGTCGATCGATGAAAGAGCAACGAATAATTCCTTTTCCTTTGTTCTTTTTAAGTGCTGGGTCAGATGCGTCGATGTAGAGGCAAATGTGCGTGAAGGAAGTGGTTTTGTCGGCGAGGCTCAAATGTGAGTGTAACTTGCGCCGAAATGTGCGCGTGATGTAACGAGCACATAGAGCACAAAAAATCGAGCGACTTTCCTTTTTGGAGCACCCTCAAATTCTTCCTGGATCAAGAGATATGACTTGATCTAGGTGGAGGGGCAAAAGGAGTGCAAATGGTGCTCAATGATGATGTGTCACTGTGAGTCACATGCAGTGATGATGTGGCACTGTGCTTAGCAAGAGGTGTGCCAGTGAAGCTCCGTGCTGAGGTGGCAGGAGTGTGCACATGCAGTGTGTGCACAGTGTGCCTGGCAAGGGACTGTGCCTGCAGAGGGTCAGTGCTGACTGGACTGCTGAGGTGGCACAGATGATGTCAGCAGGGTGATGTGGCACTGATGACATGGCAGTGATGATGTGGCAGTGATGACGTGGTAGCTGACGTGGTAGTGCTGACGTGGCAGTGATGACGTGGTAGCTGACGTGGCAGTGTGGATAGGCTGATGACGTGGCAGATAAGATTGAAGTTGCCACGTGGCACAAATTTGGCCAACCAAACCCAACCCAAGTAAACTTTACTAGACCTACCTAGCAAGGTTACTTTAATCTAACCGTAGGTAAATGTGATCCGCCACGTGTCACAAGGAGGGATAGTTTCGGAGCTCATTTTTCACAGCCAAGTTTGCTGTTCGTCCTCGTCTCCGACGCTCGCCAACTCCTTTGCTCTCGCTTTCTACAACGCCAAGGTGACTCGGATACGCAACTGGAACGCGTCAATGTTTATTACCACGAAGCGAGCGGTGGAAGATATGTGCCTCGAGCAGTTCTTATGGATCTAGAACCAGGAACTATGGATAGTGTCCGATCTGGTCCCTATGGTCAGATTTTCAGACCTGATAACTTCGTTTTCGGCCAGACCGGAGCTGGTAACAATTGGGCCAAAGAGCACTACATGGAAGGCGCTGAGCTCATCGACTCTGTTCTTGACGTAGTCCGCAAGGAGGCTGAGAACTGCGATTACCTTCAAGGATTTCAGGTGTGTCGGTGCTATCGTCGCTGGCAGCCAGAGGCCGTTGGAACCATTGGAGGCTGGTATGTAGCCCATGAGCGAGTCTTGCAGTTAGTCGATCGTGGGGCACGAGTTGGCGCTAGAGAGGTTGAGAACCGAGCGTGAAGCTTGCTGGAGATTCTTGGAGCCCTTGTGAGTTGATGGTAGCCGCTAAAGTGGGCAATGGAGCTTGTTGGAGGCGCTAATCAAGCCGCTCGTGCTTGTGCCGTTGAAGATGTTGGAGCACTGTCGTCCATTGCTGGCTGCTTGTTGCAGCTTAGAATGGCTGCTTGTTGTGAAGCATGGGTTGCTCGGGCGCCGTGTGCATGAAGCCTTCGATTGCAACAAAGCAAAGCAAAGCACTTGGAGGCTCCAAGTCGCTGAAGTCGGAGGCGCTGTTGAAGCTTGGGCTTCGCTGTTGCAGGGGTGCTTTGCTTGCAGAGCTGTGAAGAGCAGAGAATCAACTCAAAGAACTAAACAAAACATGGATTCTCACAATGGATTTCTTCACTCTCAATGAACTCTCTCAAAGGAATGAGCACTCAAAGGACTCTCCCTATCTCTTTCAATCTAAATCTCTCTCTCTCTCTCTCACTCAACGAGAATGGAATGAATACCTCTCTTGTCTCTCAGGGAAGAAAGAACTTTCAGTGAACGAAATTGAACGGAAATTTTCTCTCACGGAAAAGAAAACTCAATCTCAATCTCTCAATCACTCTCTCACTCTCAAGAATCACAATGCCTCAGTGGAAGGCAAGGGAGCTCTGATACCATGACAAAATATGAAGAGGGGAGAGGAGAAGAGTGGAGATGAGGAGAGAGGGCACAGCTAGAGAGCACACCACAAATGACTAACTGTACACTAGAATTAGTTGAAAAAATAGAATATATACAAACCCTTTTAGGGTTAGGGTTAGGGGATCTAACCCTTTCCTTTATAGCACTCTATAAGGTTAGTGCTATGCACATATGATCACGTGATGGTGCTATGCACACATGATCACATGATGTTGAGCGTGAACTCTCAACAAGTGGCGGGATGCATGATGTAAGGACCTGGGAAATGTAAAGAATAAGGGAGAGAGATAGGAGACTCAAGTTCAGCTTTCTTCACAACACACAAAAGAGAGAGGACACAAGGTTGGAGGGTGAAGCCTTTCTTCACTTTTGCACACAACAACAATAATACAATAGAAGAGGGAAATACCCTATATGTCAAAACCTAGAATGCGTGGTTCATATGTGAACCCAAACCAAAAACATACGTGGTAGTCTAACTACACCACGAGTACAACTAACATAGGCGGTGACATAAATGATAGTCATCCAGGAGATATATCGGGGATAGAGCTTGATATCTCAACACTCCCCCTCAAGCTCAAATCCATCTCACGTACACCAAGCAAGCTCCTAAATCTGCGAAGCTTCTCGGTACCCAATGCCTTCGTAAAAATATCAGCCACCTGCTCCTCAGTGCTGACATAGACAAGATCAATCTCACCAGCTAGAACCTTCTCTCTCACAAAGTGATAATGCACCTCAATGTGCTTCGTTCTAGCATGATAAACTGGGTTATTAGCAAGCATGATGCTGCTAATGTTGTCACAATGAATGACAACTGCTGCATGAATTGACTGTCCCATATCTGCAAGTAGCTTCCGTAACCAAGCTACCTCACATGCAGCCATTGTTGCACCCCTGTACTCAGCCTCTGTGCTCGACAAGGCAACTGTTGGCTGCTTCTTGCTGCTCCAACTGACTCGGGGGGGTCACTATGTAAAAACTCTCTATATCACGTGCGTTCAAGGCTTATTTGTAAAATCCCTTATCTGTAGATTTTTCATTAATAAAATGTACCCTTTTTCTATACAAATCTGTAATTTTTTCCTGGAATGATTTTAAATAATCCCTTATGTAAGTTAAATTTTGTAAATTTTAGAAATTAAAAATATCCTTCTGTTGAACTCACGTGATAGGGTTACATAAGATGAGTGACCCCCCTGAGCCAACTGATGGCACCACTCCCAAGGGAAAACATAAAACCACTAGTAGATCTCCTGTCTGAGACACTACCAGCCCAGTCAGCATCTGTGTATCCATGTACCTGTAATGCACACCCAGCTTCATAAAACAGTCCATAATGCAATGTGGACTTCACATACCGCAGTATGCACCTAGCCGCATCCAAATGTGGCTTCCTCGATGCCTGCATAAACTGACTCACCAGCCCCACAGCATAGCTCAAATCTGGTCTGGTTATAGTCATGTAAATCAAGCTACCTACTATGCGCCTGTACATAGTAATATCTTCAAGAAGCTCACCTGTCTCTGCATTGAGCTTCACATTCTGCTCCAATGGAACAGAAATAGGCTTACAGCCTATCATCCCATATTTGGACAGCATGTCCAAACCGTATTGCCTTTGCAACAGCCATATCCCACTTGGGGATCTAATAACCTCAATGCCCAAGAAGTAACGCAGCTCTCCCAAATCCTTCATCTCAAATTTCTGCTTCAACAGCAGCTTCACTTCATTAATGTCTGCATCACTATCACCTGTAATAATCAAGTCATCAACATAGATGACTATAAGCACAATCCCTCTGTTTGTCCTTTTCACATAAAGTGAAAAATCTGAATTGGAAATCTGAAATCCAATAGTGACAAGATATTGCCCTATCTTGTCTGACCATGCCCTCGGCGCCTGTTTTAAGCCATACAAGGCTTTGCGCAACCTGCATACAAAATCGGGGTGTGAATTATCCTCATAACCTTCTGGCTGCATCATATAAACCTCTTCCTGCAAATCACCATGCAAGAAGGCATTTTTCACATCCATCTGATGCAAAGACCATCCCTTTGCAGCAGCCATAGCAATTACTGCTCTCACGGTTGCCATCCTTGCAACTGGGCTGAAAGTTTCCTCATAGTCAATTCCATATGTCTGCGCAAAACCTTTGGCAACCAATCTTGCCTTGTACCTGCTAACAGACCCATCAGCATTGTGCTTTACTTTGTAAACCCATTTGCAGCCAATAGCCTTCTTATCATGAGGCAAAGGCATCAAATCCCAAGTGTGGTTTGCATCCAAGGCAGCCATCTCTTCATCCATAGCTGCTTCCCAATTTTTATGCCCTGCTGCATCCTCAAAACATGTGGGCTCTGGCTCCTCTAGAACCTTGACCATATAAGCATAGTGATGTGCTGTATACCCATCATATCTCAGCCTGTCAACTGGATACCTAATACGAGTGGACCTCCGTACAACTGGATCAGTTGCAGGAGTCTTTAAATCATGCCTGCTTTTCCTTGCACCAGGTGTAACAACAGAAGGAATCCCAAGTTCCTCATCAAGGCTCATTTCAGAGCCGCTTGACTCTCCATCAACATGAGAGCTACCAGCAGACACATCAAACACTGGAGCATGGTCTACTTTTTCTTTTCCCTTATGTGATACCTGCACAACACTATCAGGGCTGCCATGTGACGATTCACTAGATCTCAATCTCCCTGTCCATGCATTAGATCCACTAGTAGAGGACTCTCTGGGTCCACTCAAGGCTTGAGATTGCTGCTCTGCATTTATTGCAGCATTCCCATTTCCTGCATCTGCATCTCCTACCATAACAGTTGGTGCATACCAGCTACTCATTTCATCAAAAACAACATCTCTGCTCACTTGCATTTTGCGGGTGGAAGGGTTATAACAGCGATACCCTTTCTGGTGCTGAGCATATCCAATAAAGATGCATTTTTATGCCTTTGGATCCAGCTTTGTTCTCTTCTCATCAGGAACATGAACATAAGCTATGCAACCAAATACCTTCAAGTGAGAAATATCTGGTTTTTGGCCTGTATACATTTCTTCAGGCGTCATGCCATGGACAGCTGCAGTGGGGGTTCTGTTCATAATATAAACAGCAGTTGCTACTGCTTCAGCCCAAAAATAATCAGGCATGTTTTTCTCATTTAGGATCGCCCGTCCTACTTCTGCAATATGCCTGTTCTTCCTTTCTGCAATGCCATTCTGCTGAGGGGTAGACCTGCATGAGTACTTTCTTTGAATTCCCTGTTCTTTCAGATATTCACAAAATTCTTCTGAAAAATACTCTCCCCCTCCATCAGATCTTAGCACTTTAATATGCACACCTTTCTCTTTTTCAACCATGGCCTTAAAAGCCTTGAAATGGCTGAACACTTCACTTTTGTGCTTCATAAAATAAATCCACACCTTCCTAGTGTAGTCATCAATAAACGTCACATAATAATGGCATCCACCAATAGAAGCAGCTTTGGTTGTCCAAACATCTGAATGGATCACTTCCAAAGGTCTTCTGCTCACCTTAGCATTTTTGGGAAATGCATGTCTGGCCTGCTTACCCATTTGGCATGCTTCACATACCTTTTGCATTCCCTCAACTCTGAATTTAGGCAAACCTGCAACAATGTTTTTCGTTTGCATAGATTTCAGCCTTTGTATATTCACGTGCCCAATGCGCTTGTGCCATATCTCAATATCTGCAATGACACCTCTCCCATGCGCAAACATAGCAGCTTTCACCTCAGGCATATCAACATCCAAGGTGAACATTCTGCCATTTTTGTTGCCTTTCGCAACCAAGCGGCACTTATTTTTCAAGTCCTCAACAAAGCATCCTAAATCTAACCTGCAGACCTTGCTCAACCATCTGGCCAACTGAAACCAGGTTCTTAGTGATTTTTGGAACATGAAGTACATCTGCCAAGTACTTCGTTTTGCCATTCTGCATAGCCAATGGCACTTTACCAACCTGCGTAATTGGGTGCGCAGTATCATCACCTGTTTCAACATAACCTGGCTTATTTAAATTTCTAACATCATGAAACCACTCACCATGACTGGTCATGTGGTTAGAGGCACCTGAATCAACATACCAAACATCATTGCAAGCTGCAGCATCTCCTGACATGGAGTTAACCATATGCTGCATCACAAAAAGGTGCTCATTTCTGTCGTCACCATGCCCACTTGATGATGCATAGTTGCTTTGCTGCAACTTCCCACTTTTGATGTCATTCTGCTTTTTATAGCATGTATTCTCCTTGTGTCCAGGCTTTCCACAATAATAGCATTCTGTGCTGCTATTTACTTGCTGGTTCCTTTGCCATGAACCACGGCCTCTTTGGCTCCCCCTGCCTCTAGAACTACCACGTCCTCCTCCATAGGACTGGTTTTCCTGTTGTTGCTGTTGGTTCTGATTTCCTGCACGGCCACCAAAACGGCCTCTTCCTCTACCCCTGCCTCTACCTGTATTCGAGTAGAAAGCAGTCTCTTGAGAAGTTGAGGTGGCTGAACCACCATTCCGTTGCTCTTCACTCAGCAAGAGAGCAATAAGTTCCTGAAAATCAGGAAATGTTTCACGGACTCCAATGGATGTCCGAAACTGTGCATAATCTTTCCCAAGACCATTCAAGGTCACGGACACTAAGTCCTCATCATCAACAGGTGCTCCAATGGAGGCAAGAGAATCTGCAAGGCCTTTCACCTTCAAGGAATACTCATTTATATTCAGATTTTTCCTTTGCACATTGTGCAACTCCTGCTTTAGCTGCATCTTTCGTGCTTTGGTATTTGTGCTATACAGCTTCACCAATGTATCCCATGCCTCCTTAGGCGTCTCTACATCCTGTATATGCACAATCATAGAATCTGAAATGCTAACAGATAGCCAATACAGGCATTTTCTGGCTTTTTCATGCCATTCTTTAAAGGCCTTCAATTCAGCAGGAGTGGGAGCAGTACCCAAAACTGGTTCTGTAGTTTCACCACTGATGTAATCCCAAACTCCCTTTCCCATGAGGAAGTTTGTCATCCTGAACTTCCATGCTTGGAAGTTGTTCTTGTCAAGCTTCTCACTGACAATGGTAGACAGATTCTCAGACATTTTACAAATCACGAATTGCAACAGCAACCTGTAAACACAGCAAATGCCTCACAAGGGCAGATAGCAAAACTTCTGCAAAAAGCCTCACAGGGGCAGATCTGCAACACTGATGAAAGTGGTATTTCACCACACAGTCACTTCCTAGTGACGATTTTGCATCAACAGGCAACAGGCATGAATCTGCAACTCCCAATATCTCTGCACACAGGCATACGATGCAATTTCTATGGCACCTTTCCACCGACTAGCCGCGCAGTGGTCGTACAGCGAAAAACAGGGCCTTTTTCTGAGTGCCTGCGAAGAACTTGCACCTTCAAAACGGGCCCCGAAACGGCCTCAAATCAAAAAAACAAAGTGGTAGCGTATACTGCAGCATATATTGCACCCTCTCCCGCAGCATATACTGCGCTCTCGCCACACCGCGAAGGGCCTCTCAATCTGAAACAGTGCACTCCTGCACTTCTGGCTGTGCTACCTGCAGAGATTTGCTCCCAAACTCGAAATGGGAAAGCAACACTGGTCCTCTTACCAGGACACCACAAACTTGGCTTGCTTTCTTGAGCTCCTTACCACGAACAAGGCTCTGATACCATGTAAAGAATAAGGGAGAGAGATAGGAGACTCAAGTTCAGCTTTCTTCACAACACACAAAAGAGAGAGGACACAAGGTTGGAGGGTGAAGCCTTTCTTCACTTTTGCACACAACAACAATAATACAATAGAAGAGGGAAATACCCTATATGTCAAAACCTAGAATACGTGGTTCATATGTGAACCCAAACCAAAAACATACGTGGTAGTCTAACTACACCACGAGTACAACTAACATAGGCGGTGACATAAATGATAGTCATCCAGGAGATATATCGGGGATAGAGCTTGATATCTCAACAGGAAACACGTGGTGGAGCAGTACCATCTGGCAAATCAAGTGGCTCCATAGTGACATCTGCCTCCCGAACAGTAGCCATCCGAATAGTAGCCATAATTGGATCTGTAACAGTGCTGACCACTGAGGATATTCCGATGAGACGGAGGGAGGGAATATGCAAAGATGATGCCAAATCCGTGGAAGAATCATCTGGGACTTGTGAAGAACTGACTCCCAAGTGGGCTCCTAAAGTGCATGAAGTACTGGGATCCATCGACGAGGAGACATGCAAGAGAGGTGGTGGAGTGGAGGCTGGAGCACGGAGAGAGAGAGGGTGAGATGCGGGAGAGGAAATGACGGTACTGGTAGGAGGTGCGGAAGAAGGGGAGGGAGAAGATGCCACTTGAGAAACAGACGGGACCGGGTGGGCAGATGGAAGCCGTGCAGCAACTATAGGAGGAGGGGCAGCCTGCCACTGATGTAGAAGGCGGGTGAGATGTGGTCCACATGTGCATGTATGTGTCTTTCTGTGGCATTTTTGCACAATGGCACGAAATGTGGAGTGAAAGAGAGAGGCGAAGTCAAAAGGAGTCGTGGTGAAGAGTGCATTCAATGCAAGGCGAATACTCCTCAAGATAAAGAAATGGCCAGGTGCTGAATATAAACGTGCAAAGAAATACCTCGCCAATACCTCCTATCTTCGCTGTCCCTCCACTGCGCTTGTCGGCAATCCTCTCCCCACCTGTGCCACTTACAACTCGCGAGAAAGGATGTCACGAGCGGAGACTCACCATAAGCCAGCTGAATTGCAAGTGTGGGGAGATGCAAATAAGTGGACACCAGAGTTGGGGCGAGAATGTGTCGGGAACCCATAAACTCGAAGGTGTCAGATGCCATGTCATAGCTCTGGATGAAAGATGTACACAGGGAAATGTTCACCGGAGGAAAATCAATCTCATCGAACTCTGTGCGAGCGAGTGCCTCAATCTCCCCTGTAGATAGGACGGATGAGAGATGAAGAGATGGATTGAGAATAGTCTTGAATACCACCCGGAGTTGGGAGGAATTCGCATCATCAATGGATGCATCTCGAGGTGCCACTCGTCGTGGGGTCGAAGCGGGTGAATAATTGGAGCCTCCATGATCCGAACTGCTAGAGGAAGTGGTAGAATGAGCAGTAGGATGATCCCGGTCCTCGTCAGAGTTCACTGTGATGCTGGGGTCCACGGGAGGAGCAGATGGAGCAGGGATAGCACAAGTGCATGATGCAATAGATACTGATGGAGAAGCAACAGCAGGAGAATTTGGGGTAGCAGCTCCACCGGGTGCAGTGGGACTTGTAGAAGAATTTGGGGCAACAGATACACCTGGTACTGTGGGAGCAGATGGAGCGGGGATAGCACAAGTCCCGATGCAACAGATACTAATGTAGAAGCACCAGCAGGAGAAAGCTGCCTGCTGCTGGAGTACTCTGTGGCCTGGGAGAGGGATGTGAAGGGGACCCTTGAGAAGTCATCTTTGCATAACAGGGTGTGAAGAGCTTGTCTTTTGGCAGTCGAGGTTTGTACTTAATGCGCCTCTCTAGCATAGAGGAGGAGAGGAGGAAGAGAACAGAACGCTGGACGAAGGAGAGGATAAAGAAAGTTGCTTGGAGTGAATGTGGAGGAGGAGCTATAGGGAGGGAGTGCGAAAGAGGCAGTGATTGTGAAGGAAGGGGAGGATTGCACAGAAGGGGGGGCTGTGGCCAGGGCTGACTATGCAGGAGGGGAAGATTGTTGAGGAGGAGGGAATTGTTTGCAAGGGGAGGAGGGGGGAGAGCTGTGCGTGGAGGAAGGGGGGTGTGGGACAGCGGAGTAGAGGGGGGAGATTGCGCAGAGGGGGGGGGGGGGGGGGCACTGAGGGATTGTGCATGGAGGAGCTTGCGCAGAGGAAGGGTGAGTTGGAGGAGATTGCGTAGAGGGTGGTAGGGGGGGGGGCTGGAGGAGATTGCGCAGAGGAGGGTGGGGGGGGGGGCTGGAGGAGATTGCGCAAAGGAGGGGGGGCTAGAGGACTCGCGCAGAGGGGGCGCTAAGGGAGTAGAAGGCGTAGAGGAGGCTAGTGGGAGGAGCAGCAAGGGGTAGCAAGAGGAAGAGGAGGCGGCAAGGAGGGAGCAGTGAGGAGGAGGAAGGGGCACCCAAGGAGGTGTGCGATGGAAGGAGTGAGGGTAGAGGATAGGTTTGGGTAGCCAAAGTTGCAAAAAAGCAACTTTGGTAAAAATAGCAGAGGAGAAGCGAGGGGAGGTGAGGGATATAGAGAGAGGTGGAAAGAGGGGAGAGAGGGGGTTGAAGTTAGAGAGAGGTGATGGGTGGAGAGAGAAAGGTTTTGTAGGAGAGTGGTGGTGGGATGGAGAGAGTGTGCTGGTTAGAGAGAGAAGGGTTCAAGTCACCACCGAAGCTAGAGGACATGAGTGTACCTTTTGCATCATTAACCAAGCCTAGAGTATACCGAACCTCCTTGTCCATCCTTTACCGAAGCTAGAGGACACCGAGCCTCCTTGTCCCTTCACCACCGAAGCTAGAGGACTCCAAGCCTCCTTGTTCACTTCATCACTGAAGCTAAAGGACACCGAGCCTTCTTATTCCTTCACCACCCAGGAGAGAGAAGGTTGTTTTGAATTAGGAGAGAGAGAGAAGGTTGTTTGCACCACAGAGAGAGAAGAGGTCCTTCTGCACCACCGAGAGAGAGAAGGTCCTGCAAGGCAGGAGAGAGAATGTCCTTTGTACGACCAAGAGAGAGAAGGTGTTTCTACAGGTAGGAGAGAGAAGCTCCTTCTCCAACAGGAGAGAGAAGATCCTTTGTACCACCATCAGAGAGAAGGTGTTTCTATAGGTAGGAGAGGTTGTTCACCAGGAGAGAGAAGGTGTTTGTGCACAGGAGAGAGAAGGTGGTTGTGCACTAGGAGAGAGAAGGGGGTTGTTCTCCAGGAGAGAGAAGAGGGTTATTCACCAGGAGAGAGAAGGTGTTTGTGCACAGGAGAGAGGTGGTTGTGCACCAAGAAAGAGAAGGGGATTCTCTAGGAGAGAGAAGAGGTTGTTCACCAGGAGAGAGAAGAGGGTTGCTCACCATGAGAGAGAAGGTGTTTGTGCATAAGAGAGAGGTGGTTGTGCACTAGGAGAGAGAAGGGGGTTGTTTTCTAGGAGAGTGAAGAGGGTTATTCACCAGGAGAGAGAAGGTGTTTGTGCATAGGAGAGAGAAGGTGGTTGTGCACCAGGAGAGAGAAGGGGGTTGTTCTCCAGGAGAGAGAAGAGGGTTATTGACCAGGAGAGAGAAGGTGTTAGTGCACAGGAGAGAGGTGGTTGTGCACTAGGAGAGAGAACAGGGTTGTTCTCGAGGAGAGAGAAGAGGGTTATTCACTAGAAGAGAGAAGGTGTTTGTGCACAGGAGAGAGGTGGTTGTGCACCAGGAGAGAGAAGGGGGTTATTCTCTAGGAGAGAGAAGAGGGTTATTCACTAGGAGAGAGTTTTTTGTGCGTAGGAGAGAGAAGGTGGTTGTGCACTAGGAGAGAGAAGGGGGTTGTTCTCTAGGAGAAGGCACCACCTGGTATGTCCTCTATGCCTAGTCCCACCACGTGTCACTTGTTTACTGCACATAATGTACGCGTTTTTTGGCGCTTGTGCATAACACTTGGTGAAAAATGGAGTTTGTGACACGTTTGACCATCAAAAGCATATTCGATGGGAACTATATTTTGCACGCACCTCAACATATATTATATTGATGTGTAATGCAAAGTATAGCGCCCATTGGATATGAGGGAATTTGAATGACACACCTCAAAATACTATTTTTTCACTGTCGTGCATAGTACTTGGTTAAAAAATGGGATATGTGGCAACTTTGACCATCTAGAGCATATCTATTGTGCACAATACTTTGCATATAGATAAACATAGGTTGTATTGATTAACTTGCAAAGTATCTTGCCCATTGGGTATGTGCGCAATTGAATAACACACCTTGAAAAATGAGGTTTGTGGTGAGTTTGACCATCTAAATCATATCTGATGGACACGATACGTTGCATAATCCTCAACATCTATTAGATTGACTTGTATCAATAGTATCGTACTGTTTGGATATGTGTGTGTTCAAATAACATAGATGACATAGTCCTCATATCATCCTCAGTAGAGGGATTGTAGAAACATCCAAAGGCTCTGGAGATGGAGGGTTATTCACCAGGGGAGAGGTGTTTGTGCACAGGAGAGAGAAGGTGGTTGTGCACCAGCAGAGAGAAGAGGGTTGTTCTTCAAGAGAGAGAAGAGGGTTATTCACCAGGAGAGAGGTGTTTGTGCATAGGAGAGAGAAGGTGGTTGTGCACCAGGGGAGAGAAGGGGGTTGTTCTCCAGGAGAGAGAAGAGGGTTATTCACTAGGAGAGAGGTGTTAGTGCACAGGAGAGAGAAGGTGGTTGTGCACCAGGAGAGAGAATAGGGTTGTTCTCTAGGAGAGAGAAGAGGGTTATTCACCAGGAGAGAGAAGGTTGTGTTTGTGCATAGGAGAGAGAAGGTGGTTGTGCACGAGGAGAGAGAAGGTGTTTGTGCACATAAAAGAGAAGATCGTTGTGCACCAGGAGAGAGAAGGTTCCTATGCATTGGGTTGGCTTGTGTACAAGTAATCATGGGTGTCCGAGGAGTGCATAAACCCATTTTCCAAATAACTAAGGTGAAACAGACAACTCACACACAGAATGGGATTGATACTTGTGTGAACCTTCGGATTTTCAGCTTTCGTAATGGCGGTAAAACTACGTGGAAGATTGTCAACTGGTTCCGATTGATCAAATGCGCACAATTTCGTCGAACGAATGATGATTGCAGCAAGAGGGAAACAAATCCCACTTTGTCACTTATGCCATATGAAAACCCAACACAGGAACGGTACCGGCAGGAACTCGACCGCGAAGGGAACCCTTCTATTTACAAAATTTTCTGCCAGAAATTTCAAGCCCCAGAATGTAGAAAATTGCTTAGCCTGCTTTCCCTGCCTTTTCTGTAATCAATAGCCTGCCCTTTTTGTGAAGCTTTATAGGGAACCCTCCGACACCTGATGACATTCCATGAAGGGAAGAAATGCCTGAAAAAATGTAGTGAGAGAGGACAGAGTGAATCCTACAAAAAGCCAAAGTGAACAGCCAAACGTTTTTTATTTTTTTTGAAAAGTATATATACAAACTCCTCCAGAAGAGTTTACGAAGGTTGATATTTCTTCACCCTGGAACCGTTCACTGGGATTGGTAGCACCATTCTGGTCAAAGTGGCCAAATACACACCGCCACTAGGCAAAAGTTTGGAGATGAAGTAAGGTCCAGTCCACCCACTAGCAAATTTAGGTTTATGCTTCAAAAACTTGCTAGAATACAAGAGAACCAAATCACCCACTTTAAACTCATGACGATGGAGGTTCCTGTCATGCCATGCCCATTGTCTATTCTGCCAAACTTCCTGTGCAAGGACGGCCTCTCGTCGGTGCTCTTCTAAGGCTTCAAGATCCCACATCCGTTCAAGGGTGCATGCCTCCAAGTTGTCATCCATCTCAGCAATGACCCTAGTAGTCTTCATATGAAATTCATAAGGCATAACCGCCTCCAGGCCATAAACCAATTGAAATGGGGAATATCCAGTGCTGGCCTTATATGCGGTCTTATAAGCAAAAAGAGCTGCAGGGAGCAAAATATCCCAATCCTCCAGAGAATTAAGACACAACCGTGTCATGATAAGACACATGGTCTTATTGGAGCTCTCAGCCAAGCCATTGGCATGAGGGTAATATGAACTAGATGTTTTGTGAATTATTTGCATTTGAGTGGTGATGTCAGCAATGACATCATTTAGGAAGTGGGTGCCTCGATCGCTCATCAATTCTACAGGACATCCAAACCTTGAGATGATTTGATCATAAAGAAAAGTAGCTACCACTTGAGCCCACCACTTGTGCTATGCATGACTTTGCAGCCTTGGCCTCAACCCATTTGGTGCCATAGTTTGTGGCAATCAAGGCTTACTTGTTCCCTCTTCGAGTGGCAGGAGACATGGGTCCAACAAAGTCCAAACCCCATCTATAGAAAGGGGGCACAGGGCTGAATGGCTTCAGGGGAAAGGTGAAAAATCTGCTATTAATTTTCTATATGTGAATGATCTCCTTATTACAGGTGACTATGGAGACATGATCCAACAGACAAGAAAGGCGTTGAGCACTGAGTTTGAGATGACAGACTTAGGCTTGATGCATTATTGTTTGGGGATTGAAGTTTGGCAAGATCCAGGCAAGATCTTCATCTCTCAGCAAAAATATGCAAGGGAGATCTTGAAGGCATTTGGTATGTCCGAGTGCAAGGAGATAGCTACACCTATGGAGGTAAATGTGAGGTTGTCTATGGAGGATGCCTCACCACTACATGAATTTGTTCCGGTAGTGTCATCTATCTGTGCAACACTAGACCGGACATCAGTTTTGCTATTGGCGTTTTGAGCAGGTTCTTCAATGAGCCCCGGGAGAATCATTGGAATGCATGGATGCAGGTGCTCAGATATGTGAAGGGCACTCTTGATTATGGCATCACTTATGATACGGGCACTTCCTTGGCTGGTCATTGTGACTCGGATTGGGCTGGAGATATTGATTCCAGGAAATCAGTTTCTGGATATTGTTTCTCTTTAGGTTCAAGTATCTTCTCTTGGATCAGTAAGAAACAACCAACAGTGGCATTGTCTTCTACCGAGGCTGAGTACAAGGCAGCATGTTTTGCCGCTTGTGAAGTAGTGTGGCTGGGGAGGATCTTATGGGATCTTATGGCACATGGGAGTGCAAGAGGATGAGGCAGCTGTGCTGAGGTGCGACAATCAAAGTTGCATGGCCATTGCTAAAAATCCAGTGTTTCATGAGCTCACAAAACATATAGAGATTCAGTATCACTATGTGCGTGATTTGATCCAGGACGGGATAGTGGAATTGGTCTACTATCCAACAGAGTAAAATGGAGTAGATATCTTCACCAAGGCACTCGGGAAGGATCAGCTTCAGGATCATCTTAGAGACTTGGCATTGGGCCGAGAAAGTAGTTCACCTATGGGTGGACATTGAGGGGGGGTGTTAGACATGCTTAATGCCCCACCCTCCTAGTAACCACCAGTGGTCCAAGGTGCTCAAGTTGTAAGGCCCCCATATGAGCAGAAGCCATGTGTGAGCCCTGGACACTAGATGGATCTTGACTTGCATGTTAGATGAGGTCTATTAATGAGACCGTTGATGGTAGAAAGGTGATTGTGTGGGAGCCCCTTATTCTTGCTAGGGCTTGGGGGGTCCCAGGGGGCCAGCGGCCCCCCTAGTGGGGGTTAGGGGGTGAGAGCCCTCGAGGCGACGGTATAGGAAATATTTCTTGAATATTTCATGGACGGCTAGTCGGTTCCGTCGATTAGGTTGACTAGTCGGCTCCACTGACTAGGTTGACTAGTCAGCTCCACTGACTAGGTTGACTAGTCGGTTCCACCGACTATGTTGATCCAACTACCACCCTCATAGCTATAAAGAGGTGACCTCCCCAATCCATTGTATCAGATCAATTCAGATCAGATCAGATCTTCCAGCTAGTAGCTCTTCACCTAGTATCTGTCTAGATCGCCATCTAAGCTCCACTATGGGAGTGCACGGGTGGACGGAGCCATCATCTGTACTACATCAGTATTGAAGGAAAATTTTGTTCCTCTCTAGTTTGCTGTGTACTCTCTATTCTTTGTTCAATTTTTGTTCTGCTACGCCTTGTAATTTAACAATTTGGTGGGCACAATACTTTGCACATTCCTCAAAATAGGTGATATTGAGTTGCATGCAAAGTGGCACATCCATCTGATAAGTACTTGTTCAGATAACACACCTAGATGGTTGTGCATGACACTAAGGTAGAAACGGTGTTTAATTCTTGATCGATAATGTAAAGCATATCCAATGAGCACAATACTTTGCACGCACATCAACATAGGTGGCATTGACTTGCATGCAAAGTGGTGCATCCATCCTATAATTACTTATTCGCATAACACACTTGGGAGCGCATTACTTATCTGACGGTGGTGCATAACACTAAGGAAAAAACGGTGTATAACGCGTGATCAACCATGCAAAGCATATCTGATGAGGACAATACTTTGCACATGTTGCAACCTAGGTGGTATTGCCTTGTGTGCAAAGTGGCTTCCTTATCTGATAAGTACTTGTTTGACTAACACACCTAGGACCGTGGTTTTTGATGGTTGTGCATGACACTAAGGCAAAAATGGTGTTTAATGCTTGATCGACAATCGACAGCATATCCGATGAGCACAATGCTTTGCATGTGCTGCAACCTAGGTGGTATTCACTTGGATGCAAAGTGGTGCACCCATCCTAAAAGTACTTGTTTGTATAACACACCTAGGACCGTGTTTTTCAACGGATGTGCATCACACTGAGGCAAAAACAGTGTTTAATGCTTCATTGACTATATAAATCATATCGGATGGGTACAATACTTTGCACACACCTCAACCTAGGTGGTATTGAGTTTCACGCAAAGTGGTGCATCCATTGCATAAGTACTTGTTCGGATAACACATCGGAGCGCGCTTTTTGACGGTTGTGCATAACACTAGGAGGAAAACGGCGTATAATGCATGATAGACTACATAAATCATATCCGATGGGCACAATACTTTTATGGAACCTCAAACTAGGTGGTATAGACTTGCGTATAAAGTAGCACCCCCATTTGATACGTAATTGTGCGAATAACATACTTAGGACCGTGTTTTTTGACCGTTATGCATGACACTAAGACAAAATTGGTGTTTAATGCTTGATAGACCATGCAAGGCATATCCGATGGACGAAAAAATATGCACAAGCGTCAACCTAGGTGGTATTGAGTTTCATGCAAAGTGGCATGCCCATCCGATAATTACTTGTTTGGATAACACACCTAGGAGCATGTTTTTAGACGGATGTGCATCAGAGAGTCAAAAACGGTGATTAATGCTTGATCGAGAATGAAAAGCATATCCGATGGTCACAATAATCTGCACACGCCTAAAACTAGGTGGTATTGACTTGCATGAAAAGTGGCACACCCATCCCATAAGTATTTGTTCAGATAACACTCCTGCGAGCGCATTTTTTAACGACGGTGCATAACACTAGGGGAAAAACTGTGTATAATGCATGATCGACCATGCAAAGAATATCCGATGGACATAGTACTTTACCAATGTCTCAACCTAGGTGGTATTGACTTGTGTGCAAAGTGGCGCCCCTATCCGATAAGTACTTTTTTGAATAACACACCTAGGACCGTGTTTTTTAATGGTTGTGCATGACATGGAGGCAAAAATGGTGTTTAATGCTTGATCGACCATGCAAAGCATATCTAATGGGAATTATACTTTTCATGCACATCAAGGTGGGTGGGAAAAGAGGCACGTGGTTTTCAATTATAAAGATAAGGTATACTGCAATATTAAAGGACCTAAAAAGCGTGCCCATGTGCCAAGATCTATCACTTCAAACATGGATGATTTCAATGTACTCAATTATAGAAGTGACATCTTATATGGAGTGGATGAGTTCATTGGTTCCGAGAAACAAAAAGATTTTAGAAGCGAAGCCTTATTTAGGATGGATGAATTCTTGCACAGTGAGAAGGGCAAAGGTTTCAATAGCGATATCTTGTCAGGTGTGGATGAGTTCATGCATATTAACAAACCAGGTGTCAAATCAAACTTGTGGATTTGTGAAAGCCATGCAAGATGTCTAATGAGCAATATTCTCTCAAGAGTGAAACAATTTCAAGGTTCTCAATACTCTCGTAGAATATTGAATTCATTGAATGGCCCTAAGAGTATGTTAAATACAAGGATGAGATCAACAGAGGATTATTCAGTATTTAACTTTGATTGTGATATGGCCAAGGATGCAACGACCAATCATGGATGCTTGGTTACAAACAAATGTGAGGAGAAGAAGTGCGTAAATACAGATAACAATGTGCATGAGGAACGAAAATTGTCATACAAATGCATAAAGAGAAAGCGAATCTAGGCAGATCCACAAAAGCAACCAAAGAGGAAGAGAGTAATGAAAGACTCCTGTTGCTCCACACCCCATTGGAAAGAAACTCCTTTTCTTGTCAACAAATTCGTGGGATGCAGTTAAATGCATTGGGATATCTATGTTGCAAGCGAAGATGTATACGCTTCATTGATCTTGCAAACATGAGGGAATGTGGAGGACTTCTGTGGCAAAGAAGTGAAAGTGAAAGAAATGAATACCTTCTCACAAGTCTCTCTTACTTTCTTCAGAATAGCAATAAAAGGCTAAGTTCAAGACAAAAGGTAAAACCTCTCATAAATGGAAAAAAGATTTGCAATAAGGCATATCACAATATTACTAGATTATCCCATGGTACATATTGGGCTTTAGTCACCAAGGCAAAGGGCGGAAAAAAATTTAGCATTTACGGTAATAGAGGAAGGTCCAAATCAAGAATCTCAACTATCAAGGCAGCATCAATTTTGCAAGACTTCATACAAGAAAATGCTTTACCTCAACCCCATAGATCTACCAAACTCCCTAACGATGATGCGATCACTAAAATGCACCTTCCAATGGGCTTGACAAAACTCGAAGTATTTAACTCTATTGCTGAAAAGCAAAAGCAAAGAGGGGATGGCGTGGCTTCTTCTCATACTTAAAGGTATACTCTTTGGAAGAAGAACTTTGGATTTATGAAAGTCCCAAAGAGGCAAAAAATATCAAAGTGCAATGTCTGTGATGATTTAAAGCGAGCGATTGAGAGTGCAACATGTTCAAATCAAAGGGAATTATACAAAAAAAACCAAAAATCTAATCATGACCTTATTCGACATTCCAGACAAAAATATGCATTTTGGAAGGAGCAAGCTATTTCGCATCCCGATGACTACATGTGTCTTATTATAGATCCATGGCATGGATCGGAATACAATAACATTGCCTTATTTTGTTGCCACTCCACCTAAATTACAAGGAAAGCACTTTCTAAAGACACATTTATGTGGAGTGTTGGTGCATGGAATTAAGTTTTTTGCAGATATATGGATTGATTCCTTGCAAAAGTCAAGTGGTAATCTCTAATTTTAAAAAAAAAGGCTCAATGAAGCTATAATTCCCAAACTTGTGCATGGTGCCCCCATCCAATAACTATAATAAGAATAATAGTAGCCTCCTAACTCTAGTTCAATTTTAACACTATGAAGTGAAAATATGACATCATATGAAAAGAGTTTGTTGAATTCAACATATAAGTGGTGTATAGGTACACCATTTTTTTGAAAAAAAAGAGTTTTTTGAATTCAATATATAAGTGATGTATAGATATACCCTTTTTTTGAAAAACAAACCATACAATACATTATCTTATTAGTGGTGTATAGATACACCATTTGTATGAAAAAAAGCATACAAAACATTATCTTATGCATCTGAATCTCGTTCAGAGTCATTAGATTCATGTAATGTATTTCCACTTGATGGGTCAAGTCTTGCTAAATGATGTTTAATATGAACACGACTTGGATTAGGGATTGTGATACATTTTTCAACATTGTATCCATTCTTCTTTTTAAAACTTCGTGTCCTCGATTTTCAGCAATGAATAATGCTACTAACTTCCACCTCTGTTAATCCCTCATTATTTGGAACCCATTCACATTTCTTTTGCAAGCATCCCTCATAGAGTTGTTTTATTGTATATCTTCTTGGGAGATTTTTCAATGGCTTTGGTTCATACCATAAAGCTGTGAATGTTATAGGAGTTCCCTTGTTATTCCTTTCTATCTTAGCAACCTTTGCAACCCAAATTGGGCCACCTTGTACATCCAACTCTGAACCTGGATCAGATGCCCAAACTGTAACAAATAGATCCTTTTCAATCTCATTAGATGGTATAAACTCTGGTAAGGATTTGTCTCCCTTCCTGCCACAGTATTTTCGAGGTAAAAGGCATTCATCTACTTCCTCCATATCTACTAACATATTTATATCCAAAGGAAAACTTGGTGACCTAGCTTGTTTTGGCCAAGAGGATTCACAGCATTCAATGCTCATTAAGTTTTCTTATCTTTCTACAGATTGGATAAGTGCTTCAATTGATTTAATTGTCTCTAAATTCTTAGTTACTTGCTCAGGATATTTCTGCATCATACTTTGAAGATGTTTAATGAAGGCTTTCAACCCTTTCATTTCATCTATGTCAAGTGATTTGTTTTTTGCAAGAACAAATCTAGTTTCCTCCAATGGAATTATTCGTTGTAATAAAGCATATGACTCACTCCATAAATGATCTCCATCTACTGAGTAGTGCTTCCATTGCATCACTGGAATATTGTTGTGCATGTGAAACCAAAAGCAGTGTGGATTTGTGTGTTCTATTAGGGCATCATCTCCTATTTGCAAATGTGGCTCTATGAATGCTCTCCAATCTACCATCCTCTCTAAGATAGCCACTTCTGATTCTTCCTTGCGATACCCTCCAAATTTTTTTCCAATTCGAAATAGCATATCCTCCATTGTCAAAACATACATTGACTTCAACTCACCAGAGATAATAGTGAAGATTTGATCTATGTCTTCATGTGTATGGCCGACAAGAAGAAAGCCAACTTCCACTTCTTCAAATATTTTCAAACCAACCAGCATAGAGCATAAAGAAAATATATATTTATTTTTGTTTTCTTTCCAACAATTATCAACTTGTATTCACAAATTTGTGTTAGGTAAACATCCACGAGCATCTCTGACCTTTCTTATTAATTTCATGATTGATGTAACAACCTGGTTACTATCATGGTCATGCAAACTATCAATCCATACATCACAAAAGATTCGGTATCCATGTACTAATGCTCCACACAAGTGTGTTTTTAGTCCACGTTTGCCCTCCAATGTCGGTGGGATACGTCTATATCGTGGCAAAGTTGTACTACTCTGGTCCATGCCATAAATGGTGATGCACATGGACTTGACGACATGTGAAATAGCTTCCTCTCTCCAAGAAGCATACAACTTTCGAGCATCCTGTACATGACGTAAATGGATTGATCACCATTTAATATATCTTTCTCACTACTGCTCACATTTACTATGTTCAATGGCATTTTTTAATTCATCACATGTCTTACATTTTGACATCCTTTGCTTTGATGGTGTCTTGACATGGAAAAAATCTATACGCCAAATTTTGTACAAGGTTGACCGTGAAATCATGCTCTCGTCTCTATCTTGTAAAGTTTTATTGACAATTTCTAGGACGACCTTCTTTGTCATTTCCAAAGGAAGATGTTGTTGACATTCGACATGTCCATCTAGCATTGTTTGTTAAAGATGAGGCTGTGGTAATGCATGGTCTTCGAGAACTTGCTTCAATGTTGCGGTTGCATTTATAGTGCTTCCATGGCATTTAAGCTTGTAGGTATTTCCATGAATTGTATGAACCACTTTTTCTTTCACCTCTGCCCAGATGGTCTAGTATGTGCCATGTGATAGTCCAGTTAACCATTGATATCCTCGATTGCAAATGGGTCTCCCATTAACCCTGGGCTTCAATCTAGGTCTAGAGTGTCTTGTGCTCAAATCTTGATCAACGCCTTGATGAAGAAAGCATGAAAACTCTTGAAGAAGATAATTATGTCTATTAGGCGCTGTCTTACTCCAAATACCAAGGCATATGGCTACCACATCATCTTTCCAAACTTTTCTAATACAAAGTCTCTTGCAACAAACTCGCATAAGCATCCTTTCCATATTCTCCTCGGATTACATTACATGTCTCTTTGGTTCTGGAATTGATGCCATGATTCTTCACCTCTTCACACTCACATACTTTATTTTTGTAAATAGTGTCTTGCATTTTCTAGTTGTAAGACCATCAAACCTCGAATCCATTTCCCTTGAATCTTCATCTCTATAATCAAATGTTGCGTGGGCTTGAGAATTATTTGATGCCTTATAATATCTTGGAAATGGCAATCTAATAGACATGTTCATTGATATCAATTTGTTGCCAATGCCTCTTGAATTTTGTGGTTGAACTCTTTCTCCTTCGTAACTCAAGATTCTCCCATCTATATTCTCTAGCATGCTAGCAACAATATTACGAACAACATGACAAGTCTTAGATTCTCTGCCCCCTTTGCCCTACATTCGAGTGGTAACATCATGATCATTGTCACTAATATCATCAATTCCTAATATTGCATCACTTATCCCATCGATCTTTGCATGTATTTTTCTTTGTGGTCCCATCTTATTATTCTCAACACAAGACAAGTCTTCTATATCAGTAAGCATGTTTGAGTCACTTGCAACACAGGACAAGTCTTCTATACCAGTGAGCCTGTTTGAGTCACTTGCAACATAGGACAAGTCTTCTATACCAGCGAGCTTGTTCGAGTCACTTGCAAGACAAGACAAATCTTCTATACCAGTGAGTATATTTGAGTCACTTGCAACATAAGAGACCTTTTCTGCATTAACATTTGTTACTATAATATCCTCAATACCTGTGAGCATGCCACTATGATACTCTTGATCACTACTATAGCTTCTTATCAATTTAGATCCCATTTGTGTTATAGTCCTTTTCTTATGATAATATTATGTTGTGTCTTCCATGAGATTGAAGGAAACTGTCTTGGGCAAACATGATTTCAAGAAAGCTAACCCCCGTTTACAAGTACTATGAACTTGTAGATGAGACATAGTATTATGGACGTCTAGATGTGAAGTACTATCCATTGCATTTTGAATGACACCTGTACTAGTCAACTTAATTATCTCCACTATACAGAGAAAACTCTGAGCATAGCCCTTAAAGTTGCCAATTGCTAAAACTTCTCTGGAGCAAGATAACATCTCTACTTTTTTCCCGTCAAAATAAGTTTTCTTGATATCTTTAAAGTACGTCTTTGGAACAATTTCATCTTGGTCCCAGAGCGTTCTATGTGCTTGCATATCAAATATGTCACATTGTAAGATATCTCCCAATGTTTCAAAGTCTCCATGTGGATATTTTAAATGTACTTCAGGATTTACAATGTTGGTGATTATCACTACACATCTTCTCTCACCACAATGTTGGAAATGACACACATTCATAGGATCAAGACTATGAATTCGTCCAAAAGCCACCACTTCATTCTTCTTATATAACACCACATCCATACCCTTTGTTAGGGTGAATACCTGTTTTATGTACAAAAATAGATTAACAATTAAAAAAAAGACACAATAAATAATCATTGAGCTTATTATTACTTTAAACTTTAAACAATTAATACCAAAACATCTTAACCACCATAAATCCTAAACTTTAAACATTTAATCCCTAAACCCTAAACCCTAAATCGTAAACTCCTAAACACTAAATCCTAAACCCTAAACCTAAAACCCAAAACTCTAAATCCTAAACCCTAAACCCTAATCCTAAAATACGATCAAAATTTAATGAATTTTTTTAATTTATGCAACAGGTTGGATATATCCCTTCAAGCAACAGGTTGGGGGGTATATCCAACCTGTTGTACAAATCAAGAATTTTCTTGATTTGTGCAATAGGTTGGATATACCCCCCAACCTCTTGCTCAACCTGTTGCATAAATCAAGAATTTTTCCAATTTATGCAACAGGTTGGATATACCCCCCAACCTATTGCTCAGGGGTGGCCCCAACCCATTGCTCAAGCAACGGGTTGGGATCACCCCAACCTATTGCTTGAGCAATAGGTTGGGGAGTACAAGTTAGGGTCAACCTAACAGGTTGGATATATCCCCCAATCTGTTGCTCAAGCAACAGGTTGGGGTCCCCATGTTGGATATACGCAACTAGTTGGGGGATATATCCAACGTGTTGCATAAATCAAGAATTTTCTTGATTTGTGCAATAGGTTGGATGTATCCCCTAACTTGTTACAATAGGTTGGGGGATATATCCAACCCGTTGCACAAATCAAGAAATTTCTTGACTTTTGGAACATGTTGGATATGTCCCCCAACCTGTTGCTCAAGCAACAAGTGGGAAACATTTCTTGATTTATGCAACAGGTTGGATATACCCCCCAACCTATTGCTTGAGCAACAGGTTGGGGGAAATTTTTTTGATTTGTGCAACAGGTTGGATATACCTCCCAACCTGTTGCTTGAGCAACAGGTTGGGGGGTATATCCAACCTGTTGCACAAATCAAGAAAATTCATTGATTTTTGTAATAAAAAAATCATTAAATTTTGGTTGTATTTTAGGGTTAGGGTTTAGAATCTAGGGTTTAGGTTTTAGGGTTTAGGGTTTAGGGTTTAGTATATAAGGTCATGACCTTAGAGTCTAGAATCTAGGGTTTAGGATCTAGAAATTAGGTTTTAGAATTTAAGCTATAGGGGTTAGGGTTTATGGTTTAGGATTCAGGGATTAAAACTATTGTATAAGTTTAAGAGCTTAGATTGTATAACCTAAGATTTAGGAAACTTTATGATTTAAGATTTAGGTGTAAGATTTAAGGTATATAGACTATATAAAATATGCATTCCAAAGTATTTAGTTTAGATATATATAGACTATATATTATATGCTTTCCAAAGTGTTTTGTTTATATCCAATACTAGGTACGATCCTTTACAAAGGCTTTACTTTAAGTAACTATAAGTCTACCTAGTCAAAGTATCCTACTAATTAGGGACAAGAACATAGGCTAAAAGCACACCAATTCATATTTTCTTACATTGATGCTGCATGGTATATCAAAAGTATGTGATACAAAATATTCAAAAAAAATATGTATTCCATATCATGGATTCATACCGTGGATATCTGGTGGTTGCTAAAGTAGGAAAATAATATGGATTCAATGATACTGTAGTTTTGTGCAAAGCCTTAAACAAAGTTTAAGGCTTTTGCAAAGTATTACATACTATAACAAAGATAAGCAAGTATACTAAACCTCTTCCAGATTCTATGGTTTTAAATACCTATCTTACAAATGCATTATATAATTCTTCATTCTTCGACTAACAAGTATTATACACATGGAAGAAAAGTGTACATGCTAAAGGCACGTGTGTAAAATTTAATATTTTCTTATTTTTTAAATTAATTCAATTCTTCGATTGACTACTTTTTAAAATTCAAAGGTTATTACTATATAATATACATAATTTTAAATGTTATTAATGTATAATATATATATTTATTTAAATTTATACAATAATTACATTATATTTATATTAGTTTTTAAGTTAATAATGTATATTTTTATTAAAACTGAAATTTAATATCTAGTTAATAGCAGGAAGAATATTGTAGACATTTTTCATATTAAGAACTACCATACAAATACATTCACTAGTGAAGAATAAGTTTTATATAAAGCACACATTTTTATTATTATATTTTTTAATTAATGTATTTATATAATATTTATATTAATTTATAGATTAATAATATATACTTTTAGCAAAATTATATTTTAACATTAGCTAATAAAATTTTATTATATTATGGAGTAAAAAGATTATAAATGGATTTCTCATATTAATAAAGTGTTGTGAGAAGAGTTTTTGGAGAGATTTATGGTTAAGTTTTGTTTTAAAGTTATTGCGCACGCAATAGGTAGGGAGGTTTGAGTGGTTTTAAGGTTGAGAGAGAAATTTGTAATAGATTGTTTTGTAATTTATTTTTTTTTTAAAATGTTGGGTGGCCAATAGGTTAGGAGAGTTTGAGTTTGAGAGAAATTTGTGACAATAGGTTATGAGAGTTTGAGGTAAAGAGGAAAATTTGTGGAAAAAAGGATTTAATGCAAAAAATGATTTTTTGAAGTTGTTGCGTATGCAACAGGTTTTTGAGAAAAGAATCGGATTTGAAAAAAAAATTCAAATTTATAAAAACTTGATTCTTAGAAGTTCTTGCGTACATAATATGTTGGAAATGAACTCACCTCTTGTAACATTTTAAAAATTTTGAGAATCTTGCAACAGGTTGATGAGAGGAGAGAAGCATGGAGTGTGAAAGAATGAACTTTGAATGAACTCTCTCGAGTGAAGAACGTTCTACTTATAGTGAACCTAAAAGAACTAAAAAAACCTAAAAAACTAAAAAAAGTTGACTTGACCTAAAAAAGTTGGCTTGCCCGAAAAGTTACTCATTTTCTATAAAACTCTACTTCTCCTCATTCTCTCTCACAACTCTTCTCGAGCTCCTCCACCACCTCCCCACCCAGGTACTCCCTCTCTCCCTCCCTTCCCCTCTCCTCCTGCTTCCCATCCCCTCTCCTCCCGGTCCCCTCCTTCCCCTCTTCTCCCGCTTCCCCCTCCCCTCTCCTCCCTTCCCCTCCCCTCCTTTCCCTCTCCTCCCGCTTCCCCCTCCCCTCTCCTCCTGCTTCCCCCTCCCCTCTTCTCCTGCATACTCTCCCTCCCTGCCCTTCCCCTTTGGTCCTTTTTTTTTGTCTTTTTTTTTTGGAGCGGGGAGGCTGAGAGCGGAGAGACGGAAGGGTTTTTTTTTTCGGGAGCGGGGAGGTAGGGACTGGTTTTGGGGAGGAGAGGTAGAGGCGGGGAGGTGGAGGAGAGGATGGAGGTGGGAGGCGGGAGGGGGAGGCGATGGTGCGAGGGGGGAGGTGAAGGAGGAGGCGCAAGGGGGAAGGCGAAGGCGGGGAGGCGGGAGGGGAGACGGGGGCGGCGAAGGCGAGGAGGCAGAGGGAGGTACCTTTGAAGATTGAAGGTTTTCTATAAGTCATCACTCCCCTATTGTCATTCCTTCCTTTAGGTGGTTGGCGGGGAGGGAGGCGGGGGAGGGGGGGCGGGAGGGAGGTAGGGAAGCGAGGAGGGAGGCAGGGGACAGGGGAGCGGGGAAGCGAGAGAGAGGTGGGAGGGAGGAGGGGGGATTAAGCCCCCTCTCCTAACCTATTGCGTGCGGAATAGGTTAGGGGGGAGGGGATTAGGCCCCTTAAGGCCCTTGTTGCGTGCGTAACAGGAGGCCCACAAGGGCCTTAGGGGAGGGGATTAACTCCTCCCTTTAAGTAGAGGCCTTTTGGGCTTTTAAAAAAAAACACACACACACACAAAATTTTAAAATTTAAATAATTTAAATAAAATTAAAATCAAATATTTTAAATTAAATAAATTTAAAAAATAAATTAAATTATATTAAATTTAAATAAAAAATTAAAAATAAAAATAAAAAAATAAAATTTAAATACATAAAATAAAATTTTTAAATAAAATAAAATAAAATAAATTAATTTAAAAAATAAGATAAATTATATTATATTTAAATAGAAATTAAAAAATTAAAATTAAATAAATAAATAAAATTATTTTTTTTAGAAAAATTAAATTAAATCTTAAATATATAGATACATAAATAAATAAATTTAAATAAATAAAATAAAATTTTTAAAAAATCAAATAAAATTTTAGAAAATTTAAATTAAAAAATTTTATCTATGTTTATAAAATATTTTAAATTAAATTATTTATGTAAAAAAATATTAGATAAAAAAATAGTATCTAGAAATATAAAAATATTTTTAAAAAAATATATTTGAACTTTTAAAATTCAATTAATTTTTAATATTTAAATATTTAATTAGCAATTTTTTTAAAAATTTTGAGTTTGAAAATCATTCTAATTCTCATTTTTTATTTTTGATTTCTTTTGCAGAAAACTATGGCTTCGAGTTTTGGTTCCAAGGTGTCTTTCAAATATCTTGAACATGCTTGGTATTTTATGGAGCACAAATCAAAGTATTTTTTGGTGATCACTACCGAGAATGTGTCAAGCGTGAAATATTCTCCAGAGGCAGTAAGAAATGGCGGCATGGTCTCAACCATTAACATTAAAGAAAACAATTTAATAGAAGTTGTGCGTAAAGGGAAGAATGACGATGTGGTCTACAAGTTACGAGTTACACCCAAGCACTTCTTAAAGGCCTTACTAGATTCAATTGAGGGATCCCAAGAATAACTTAGTGCCTCGGAAGCATTGAAGAAAATGTGGGATGCATTTCCAAGTGGTGGTGTTTTACATTCAACAGCAGCAGCAGTAAGTACGCCATCTATAACATGTAGCCGTCAAGTTGTACTGTCAATATCTGTGGCGATAACTACAGTATCTTTGATAAGAGTAACTACAAAATCTACAGCAGTAACTACAGTGTCTCCAATTGTACCTACACCATCGACTACTGCAACTACAGGAACAAGGAGTGATCGTGGAGCAGATTCAAGTTTCACAGCTATTCCCAGAAAGAGAGCCAAAATAACTCCTACTCCACGTGCAGATTGTTCAAGTACAGGTTATTTAAAACCAGGTGAAAAATTGGATAGGGATGATCAGGAGGATCCGCAAGAAGAAGATACAAGTCTCGTAGACTTTTCTATAAGTGTGGCAAACTTACATCCTCCAGAGGATGAGGGGTACATTTGGGGATTTTCACAATTCAGCGTGGCCATGATGCTTATTGATCGAGCTTCATTATTCACAAATCAAAGAAAGCTAGATAAGACATTTGCACGTAAATTGTATGAAGATACGAGAAAAACAAGAACTCCAGTTGCCACTAATATCACTCTTCATTCTATGGCATTTAAGAGACTTTAAGAAGATGATCCTACATTGCCTGATGTCACATTTCAAAAGCGTGTGGACTTTCTTGATGCTTTTGAGAACTTTAGAAGAAGTGACTTTGTTCGTGAAGAGGCTTTGTACCAAAGCCGATATGGGACTCACATCGAGAAGAGATACATGTTGGCAAAGAATAGATTCTTGGAAAGATGTAGGTTTGAGCCCATTGATGGGCAACACTTTTGTGAAGCTTGCAGGATCGCCCTTGATGAGGGAAGAAAAGGAAACTTGCCACAAATTGAGTGGATGGAAAAGTTTTAACGGGTCATTTGTCATGTATGCATATTTAACGATGACTCGAAGTACATTCTAGAATCAGAAAGGCTAAATTCTGCTCCATTTAGGTTGAAAAAAAGCTCTTCTTTTTCTGAGATCCTGATAAAGGCAAGGGAGTTATGGGTGGGCTGTGGAAAGCCACAAATAGTAAAGGGCACGAGACCTACATCTGAGTACATGGCAAAGAGGACTCGGTTCTATAGATGCTTGAAAGGTGTTGTAAGCAATACGCAAGGTGTACCAAGTAATAAGGTTGAGGCAAAGGATTTGAACACCACCGTTGCAAGATACAGGGATATTACTTGCATTGTCTTTCACGAGGACTTAGTGTTTTAGAGCATCGTGGATATTTACCAAGCATATGAAACAGGAAAGATATCCTTTAAGGCACCAGAGCACACTGCAACTCAGAGGAAAGAAATAATGAAACCAATGTCTATTGTTTGGTAAAGAGCATTAAGGTTTGTTCCAAATGCAATAACAGAAGAAGTATGTAAGAAGATCCTAAGTGGTGATCCTAAGTGGTGACTGCTTCTTTGTAAACAAGAGCAAGCATAGCAACTTGGATAAAGTGGTCACCCAAATGATTCAAAGTGAGGTTGCTCTCTTGGCACTATTGTTTTTATTGAAATCTGATGATGAGTTAGCTGGTAAGTCAATTGACGTGGATAAGAAGAAAACACTTAACCTAGGTCAACTCCTTGATAAGACATGGGCTAGAAAGTGGTTGGCTTCAATGGATGTAGATGCCACACCAACAAAGGATCTAAGAGCTAAAATGCCAAAGGTTGTTGAGACAGAATATATGGAGATCAAGAAAAAGGCCTTGCAGTCCACTGCCCAAGGTAGAGCAATTGGTGGTTTACATGATGGTTGTCCATTCAGCTTCTTCTATGATATCTTGCTCTCAGACAATGATACAAAATTTACACACATCAATAGCATTAATACAGAGCATTTCATAACGATAAGCGGTCATGCTTGGGAGAAGCCATGTGTATTTTTCATAAATGAATTGCAAGACCTTGTAGTGTCATGGATAGTTGAACTTGTGCGGTTTATCATAGAAGGTCCTATGGCAAATAAGAAAAGATCAATGTTGGTCTTGTTCGTGATAGAATCACAAAGGGAGATCTACCTTGTATGCGAGTTTGACATCTGCATTTGGGTATTTACTTTCAAAAGTATACCATGGTATAGTCCTACACAATCATATGACTATCTTGGAAGGCACTGCCATTCAAGTCTTGTAACATTTCTTAATGTACTTCTTATCCAGGGGTGGTGGCAATCTAATTAAAATTTCTTTAAGGACTCTCTAGCTTTATTACTTTGAGGACAATAAGGTTAAGCTTAATGCAGCAGTGGTGGATTACAGAAAGCCGATGCATCCTGATGTGATACTAGAGATGACAAAGAATTTACTGAATGATGGGTAGGAAGTAGCATTGTATCGAATGGGTTTTGCTGTTGAGAAATTGCTACGCCAACATAGAAATGTAAATGTCATTGATACCCCCCATCAGATTGAGTTTTTGACACATATTATAGTTACACTACCTTCTTTGAAGAGGAAAATGTCAAAGAAGAGGGTAGTGAGGAAAATGTAGTGAGTCTGAGGGTGATGATTCTAGCTCAGGTGATGATGAGGATGAAAGCTCTAAATCCAATGACTTATGCCAAGAAGAAATCGGCACAAAGAATAAGGATGATCAAATGTCAACTAGAGTCAAGGAGGTTCCACTCATCATACGAGAAGGCCCATGGCAGCAAGAAGTAGTAGTACAACACGTAATAGGAAAAGGTAAGGCTAAAGAGGTGGAAGCACTTCCCTTGAAATTAAAAGTGAGGAAGGCATCGTTCGTCTTGTGTGAAGGACATGCAAGTGGATGAAGTAAGGAAGCCTTACCCAAAGAAGGTATGGACGAGGCAAAGCATGACCAAGAGGAGTTACTAGGAGGAATAGATGGTTCTTCAACCATGACCTTACAGATTTCAAAGCAGCCCATCAGGTGCTTGGAACTGAAGAGCAAATTACTGAGGACTTTGCTATTGAGACTCCAGTCTTGGAGCAGCCCATTAGTCAGGACCTTGGTAGTCAAGGGCGCATTGAGGACATTGGTACTGTCTTAGAGCAGCCTATTAGTCAGAACCCTGGTAGTCAAGGGCTTGGCATTGAGGAACATGATGGCTGACAGCTTTGTAATCACAAGTTTTGAACTTCTTAAGTTTTGGACTTCTATGTAAAGCGAATATCTAATAAAAAGTTAACTACCACAACAAGACAAAGCACCCATAGACGCGCGCACAGACGCGTTTCATGAACTAAATAAAAAACTTACGGGCGCGTCTATTTGCGCGTCAGGAGACCCGCATCTATTAGCGCGTCTATATATCAGACTTATGCGCGTATAGACGCGCTTATACACGCTTATATAGACGCGTAAATACACGCATTTATAGACGCACATATAAACGCATATCGAACAGACATACGCGAATATAAACGCGCTTGTAAACGCGCTGATAGACGCGCCTTTTTTTTTTTTTTTTTTTAATTTACAGAATACTGTGTATGTTGTGTATGCTATATAGTTACAAGAATCCCATATCCACATTCTGTAATTCAATTCTTACAGCCAAGCTCATTTTAATTACAATTCCAAATAAAATATTACAACTCCAAAACGCAATAAAATTGAAAGCTCAAAAAGTGCTTGTATATACATATAGCACGAAGCTAAGCCACGTCATGTGGCTCCAAGTACAAAAAATAAGGAAGCTAAGCCATGTCATGTGGCTTCAAGTACAAAAAATAAGAGGAGTCTATATACAAGAGGCATGAAGCCAAGCCAATGGCTTTAAGTACAAAAAAGAATAGTAGCACTACTTCTACGACTAATCCTCGCTGCCTTCCACGCTCCCTGATGCGTTGCCTTCTGCGCTCCCTTCTGCACCTCCTTCCTCGTCTTCCTCGTCGTCTTGTGCAGGGGCGCCCTGTAAACAAGGGACAACATATATCAATGTATGAAAAATCAAATCTTTACTTATAATTTTGGCATTATTTAATTACTTTCAAATACCTCGGGGGCATGTCCAGTCGCTCGGGTATACTGCTCCTCAGTAATCAACCCGTCATCATAGAAGTGCCTCCATGTATCTCCTCTGCGATGGTGGCGGTGGTAGGCTGTCTCCACTGGAGTAGGGTATCTACCCACGATCTCAAGCTGCATGACCACGATACACTTTGTGGAGGGATTAGTACAAAGAAACAACAAACCTCCTAATAAACTACATAAGCAATATAATTCGAGATCGATACTTACAAATTGGGCCTCCCATGATTCCACGCCCCCTGCTCCAAAATGCGCGCTCCCATACTCCTCCATCTGGATCCTCCGTGCCTCCACGTGCTGCAGACTGGGCTCCTCCCTCGCTGACTTCATTGCCTTCTTCCACTCACGCTTCTGAGCAGTGTGGGGCGGGCCCCTTGGAGGTTGACCTGCCTCAAGTCTAGCAAGCTCCGCTAGTGTCTGCCTCTTAAGGGAAGATCTTTTATTGCTAAGTATCGTAACAATCTTTGACTTGGCCCATTTATCTGTGAACTGGCGATTGGGGGGGTTAGGATACCTAGAGCGAACAGTAGCGAGGGTCTCATCAGCCAACCTCTTTGGGTGGTCTTTATAGTGGATAAAGCAATCTCTGTAATTGTTAGCAATTACAGAGCGCATGAAGGCCATTATGTCCTTCCCCCGCACATCCATCAAGATGCCTCCTGTCTGGATGATGTCATAATAAATCGTACCATCACCCAGAGGCACGTCCAAATCATCGGAATCATCATCCTCGGCCTCACCGCCACATGGCCCAAAGCACTGTGCCATGCATCCGCCACCGCTCTCCCTACTACTACGCCTGCCACCCTGTCGTGTGGAGCTCGTACGCTGGCCACTCGTAGCTGGGGACTGCGCGTATTCTCTGGAGTGCGTCTATTTACGCGTCTAAATGCACGTCTGAGTCTCAGTGTAAACGCGCAAATAAACGCGCAAATACACGCGCAAATAGACGCGCTAATAAACGGGATGTTAGACCGGCCCGTATTTTCTCAGGTCTAGCGCGCAAATAAACGCGGTGGTTGACGCGCAAATAGACGAGCATTTAGCCGCGCTAATAGACGCGCCCGTAATTTCTCTACTAGAGCAACGCCTATAGACGCGCCCGCTATTTTGCGCGTCTACCAAGCGCGTCTATAGTTGCTTTGTGTTGTTGTGTACTTTTTTTATTTCTTTACTCTCATTATTGTGTATAAAGATTGCTTATGAGGTTCATTTATACTTAATGGTGTATTTTAAACTTTATATCAATGCATTTTTATAGTTAAGAGTGTTTTTTAATACCAAGTGAGGTGCATATGTACACCACTTACACATAAAAGGATTTAATATGTACACTACCTTTCTAAAAGGTTTATGTACACTACCCTTCTAAGGGGTTTATGTACACCACCTTTCTAAAAGAAATGGTCATAAAAGTGTGCACACCACTTATATATAAAGGTGTTTATTTACACTACCTTTTTGAGAGAATTGGTCATCTATTAATGTTCTTAGGTGATAGTAGCTCAACTCATAAGAAGTTATGAAGATGTCTACGTAGACCACCTTTGTAAGAGTTTCGTTATGCCGAAATGTTAGTGTCTCCCCTTTTTGTTGATTTGAGGCATAGATATATGACTTGTAATACTTTATATGCTTTATCCAATAGAATCAAATTAAAGATGTAGAGAACTTCTACAATCCATAAAGATGAAGACGAGCACCTAGCTAGCAATGTATTTGACATGGCAAAATGTATATATTGTGAAGAAGCTTGTTAACTATCATGCCTATAATTTCAATTATGAAGGACTTGGCATTCCAAAGAAATGCCACACTTCTCAACATCACGTAGGAAACATATTCGAATGAAAAGTTTAACAATTTAGGCATCGATCACGATATGCGGTGACTGTTGGTGTGTTTGCTCTTCTTTTCATCGTCATGCAGCACCACTACAACCCTTACTACAAAATGAAGAGTACTGACAACAACTATCAAATCGACATTAGGAACAAGAAGTAGTTCTTGATTGGAGACCCAACTGGAGCAAAAGCACCATACTGCAGTTCCCCACGTACAAAAGATCTGTCATAATGAAAACAACTCGTGTACTGTTATGTCATATAGTAGAATCTGCGCATAATGCTGATTCCTTTCGCAATAACAAATAGGGATGTGTTAGGAAGAAGAATAAGATACTCGCAACTTGAAACTGTTTCGAAGTGAAGGCCCTGCTTCAACAATCAGAACCGTCGTTCCGAAACTCCTGCTGTGCTGCCATGAATAGACGTGGAACGGCTCCCTTGCATCGAGTAATCCGCTAGCTCTTGCTCCGACTTCTCGATGCCTTTCTTGTACATCAACGACTGAGCCTCATCATCAGAGAATCTCGACAGTATAAATATCACCACGGCATAGATGATACCGAACAAAGAGCCGATTCCTTGTACTACCTCCAGAATTAGCCTTGAAGTGTTGTCGAATTTCTCTGTTCTGCAAATATTGCACAAGTATGACCTTGGTATGGTGAAATTGACCAGGTCTTCCTTAATGCCAGCGTCTACAGTTTCCGAAATGCTCTGGAACGTTTCCGGCGACCAGAATTCTAGATTGCAGGACTCTGTTCGTGTGAAGGCATCCCCAGTAACGGAAGTTGTCGTATTACCTCCACTATAACGAAGCACCATTACTGGATCCCCTGCACTGCTTGACTGGCAATTGAAATTGATGTCAGATACGTTCACGACACCAGTAATATTTTGTTCGATGAAGGAGTAGGAGCTGTTATCTATTGTACCGCCGACGATTGTAAGGTTGAACTTCGCCAGTTCAGAATAGCTTAGATTCATGACATTGCAACTTATTCTGTAGTTCCACACGAACTGCGGAGCTACAACGGAGGTCAAGAAGATGCTCAGGCGGCGCGACTGCGCGCTACTGCAAGTTATGGGCTGCCCCGAATAGTTGAATACGGAGGCGACAGAGTAGGTGAAACTGGCATGATGAGCGTCTCTCCGATGCTTACGACAGAGGGTTGGCAAGAGTAGTCTGGAACAAAGTCGGGGCCGCGTGCCAAGGTTTCGCAATTGGGGATTCTCCCTTTGATAAGGAGGGTGGCGATGCCCACGCCGACGCATGCTAAGACGATGACCAAGAGCCCAATGACGGTAAGATTTCGAGAGAAGGGCTTGGTCTGATTGTAGGTGAGCCTCATCCTTTCTGTACTCCACTCTTCCGGGGGGAGAGCACCCTTGTAAACCTGGGAAGAGCACCTCTCTTTAGAGAAAACCTGTAAACTATATAGAATAGACCTCCAACGTTTTCATTTTCATCTCTAACAAACTGTGTTTTTCAATTTTGTAAAACAATTTAGCTATATTTTAGTTCAAAAATTCGTAAATTCTCAATAAAAACCTTCCAAAATCTCAAACCCAAGTTTCATGATTTGTTGAGAAAACTGTTTTTTTTAAACATTGACTCATATAATTATAGGCTTTCTATTGTGCACTATCTTTGTTGAATACAAAGTTCCCAACAGTTATTAAAAGTTTATTTAAGTTTATTTGGGTCTTTCTCTTGCAAGTTTTGAATCTCTATCCATGTGCACCTCAGATGGCACAAGATCGACTCAAATATAAGCGCTCACAAAGAATACATAGGGAAAATTCAAAAGGGTATAATCTTGTGCATAAGAATAATTTCAAGGTTTCTATTCACTCTGACTACCAAAGAGCATATTCTATCTCAAGAAGGGTAAACCCGACTTTGCACATGCTCTCAAGAGAGGTATGCTTGACCATAGAATGTATGTCGGTCAAGACTAGTGCAAGACTTGATAGAAATGTAATATAAATGTCCAGGTACACTTTAATAAAGTGATTGCTGGTACCTTTGCATGTGCAATCAGAAATGTAGCACATAAAGCAAACAAAATGTACCAAAGAATCAAGTCCATAACACAAAAGAATGTACCAAAGATACTCTATGTTCAAGTCAATAAAGCAAGGAAAAATGTGTACAAGAAAGGCCCACATAGGCTCCAGTAAGGTTCATGTACCAAAGAGACTCTAAGTTCATAAAGCAAGGGAAAATATGTACAAGACATGCCCACATAGGCTCCAATAAAGTTAAAACTGATGGGACATTTTGAAATCATTTAATTACACAAAACAAAGTGTATATACAAGTTATTGACTTGCCGTCCACATGTTAAAAAAATCATTCTATGCATCTTTAAGAAAGAAAACAATGGTATTCTAGTTTTTGTGGTTAACATTAGGAAAAAAGGGAGCTCATTTTGGGGCCCTGTAAGAAATTCACTATTTTCTCTTTTCTCTCTCTACAAAAGCAAGAAAATATGGATACTTGCATGAGAAATGTCAGTGTGAAAAGGAATAAATATATTCTTTCACATGCTTTACATTCAATGTTCATATAAGAGCAACACTTTTCTGTGCATAATTTGGTGATTCTGACATCGCAAACGCGTCCGGAACGGCCCAAAACCCCAAAAACGGCATTGGAAACGCTGGAATCGGACATTCGGAGGCCCGGAAACGGCCAAAAAAGGCTGAAAAGTGGGATTTGCAGCAAAACGCGATCTAGCACCTTTTGAAATCGGGTTTTGGGCCGTTCCGGACGCGTTTGCGATGTCAGAATCACCAAATTATGCACAGAAAATAAATTTTTAAAAGATTCAAATTAGATCACCTCATTAATGTGACATGCTTCTACGAACATATAGTACTATTTCTTTTTCTTATTTTCATCTTCTTTTGTTGAATTTTCAACGTTACGTTGGCCCACTCCTGATTGGTTGAGAGCCTATTTTCTCTCTCTTCTAAAAGGCCCCAAAATGAGCTTCCTTTTTTCCTAATGAAACTTAATTAGTCAATAAGTTCATGATAACTTATAACACTCAAAGATTACATCAAGCCATGTGCTATCATGATGTGAAGATGATGGGGCAAAAGTCAAGGAAAATCGTGTCATGGCTTGAAAGACATGAAGTTGTGAAGCCAACAAGGTCAAGTCAATCTCATGACATGAAAAAGGCAACTATCTAAAAGGTTCTTGAAAGTTATTGCCGATTCCAATCTGATGTTTGGAGCTTATCTTTAGTAAGATCAATATTGCCACCCAAATTAACCTATCTATAAACATCAAGTAGTTTGCTCCCTAAAAAGATCACATTGGAAATGAAAATTTGAGTCTATGCTAGGAAATATTACATATTTTGTATAGGTTTTCCAAAAAAAATAAAATGATTTTAATAACAACAAAGCACTTCCAACCATTTAAATGAAAAAATGGTGACCATTGAAGTAGAAAAAGGCCATAGATCAATCAAATAGATAGAAAGCAAAGCTGGCATGCTATATTACTAATGGTAAAATTGACACACACTATGATGCAAGTCTCATGAAGATATCTTGTGGCACACAAGGTATACCCAATGATGTTCAATCTACCCTTTTCACATGGCAATTAGGACTATAAAGACAGTGTAGGCATTTACTAGCACCATGTATTCTCGAGGTGTGCAGCGTGTGCTCCATGATATTTTTAGATACCAAGGATTAGGGGTGAAAACTTGGGTTTTCTCAAGGCTGTAATTTTCCTACATCTCATGCTATCTCCTTTGTCTTATTTGTGCTCATATAGCTTTCCATTTCCTCACATTATTCCTCTTGGCTATATCTACATAAAAACCCTTAAGAACTTGTCCTTTTTGTCACACAAGATGTATGTGCTATTTTACATCACCTCCTAATGGATGCATGTGTTCTTCATGTTTAGGATTCTTGATTTAAAAATTTTAGTCCATCATGTGGTCATGTATGGGTAGCCCATATGCCCTTGTGATGGATGGTTTGTTTGAAGTCATGATTCTATCTCTAGGGATTTGCATGAGATTTAAATCAGCTAATTAAAATCATTGGTCTAATTAATCAATCTAATGTGTACTTTGAGGGGGAAATTTATCCTAGTCATGACTGAGACCAAGAACAAAATATAGCCAATTACCATCGGGTAAACTAAATTACCACATGGTATTCAAGTACACCACACAGAACATTGTACTCATAATTTTTTGATTTAACTAAAGTCAAAGTTCAGATTTCCACTAAATAAAAGTCCAATTTTTTTGAATATCATAGTCACATGTTTTTTTTAAAATATAAATCAAAACGTATTTTGCAATGTTACTTGAAACTTTACAAACCCACTTGCATATAGTTATGTTGATCATGGGACATATGAGAAGATAAGTGTTTCTTGAGAGAGAGAGAGAGAGAGAGAGAGAGAGAGAGGTGATGTACATATAAACCTTCTTGCATATTAATCCTCATCATTAATATGTTTAAACTAGCTAGGTGGTATTGCATTTAGCGTAGCATAGTGTGTGCCTCGGTGGAGACATATGTATCATAGGGATGTTAGAGGAATGCCACATGCAAGCTCCTCTCCCATGCAACTCCTTACGAGAGTCTTGCATGCAATACGATTTTTCATTTCACTCAAATGCCTACCGGATTGTTGCACTAGGATTTCCACCGAGAAGAAAGGAGAGAGAGAGAGGGGGGGAGGGAGAGAGGGACGAGAAGAGAAGGGGATGAAGAATGAGAAGAAGGGGAATGGGGGATCGTGGCAAACTCCAAAGGCAAGCAAAGAGAACAAGAAAACCTCAATCTCAACACATGAGCAAGCAAGAAGAGAGCTTGTACTTCTCAAAGTATGCATACAACAATGAAGACCAAAGTCAACAACTTGGCCTTTTATACATGTCACCTTTTGAAGGGAGGGCCAACCATAATCTCTCTCTACCACTCTCTCTCCTCATCTTTTTACCATTCTCTTGCTCTCCTCATCCTTTTACCATTCTCTTGGGCCCATCTAGCTCTAAGCCACAATCCTAACTCCATGGAGTTATTGCCATCGTTCAAAGAATGTTGTTAACCCATTTGGTTGACATGACCCCCTTCCTATTCTTGAACCAGTAGTCCCTTGGATCATGCAAAGGTTCTGGTGGTTCTGTGTGTTGTCAATGAAGATCATTCAAGGTTGGCTCCCTTGTGCTTTTATTTGAATCTTCCTGAGCTACCTTGTAGTGTTGTTGATGCAGGATCCTTTGTTGTGGAAGTATTATTGGAAGGATTGATAAGTGAATCTATGTCTATGGTACCTCAAGGCATGAATAATTTCAATGGTGATACCTTTGGTGGAGTGATCTGAGCAGAGTTCTTGTGACCAGTCAAAGAAGGAAGAAGAAAAGGCAAAAGAAAAAAGAAGAAATCAAAAGGGTAGGTTGTTAGGAGAAGATGTTCGTAGGGGTGGATGTAGAATCCTACTAGCATTAGTGTTAGTAGAGGTAGTACTCAAGATATTATCATGTTCCTCCAAAAGTCAAAATTTGATTTGAGGGGGACCTTTAGTGGATTCTCATCAAACTATGTTTGTGACATGCCATGTCTTGTGCTTGTGAGATACATAGGAGCTCTTTTGAGCCCTTTTGATTGATTACATAGCATTTTGGCCTTTATTTGGAGTTTGTTTGAGCCCAATAAGCTTTTGATGTCATTTGGGTGAATTTTTGTCTGAGCCATCAAATCCGTCCAAAGGACTCAGATAATACATTATACAAACTCTAAAAATGAAGACTATGGTTGAAGAGGTGTATAGTATGTGGGATTCTAAGAGAGGCTTCTAAGGGATAAGTGAAAAAAAAGAAAGTTAATAAAAGAGGATGAGTTGACGTTAGATATGTGTAACTAGGAGGAGACACATGTGTTGTGAGGATGTTGGAGGGATGCCGATGGAGAACTCCTCTCCCGTGCAACTCCTTGCAAGAGTCTTGCATGCAATGTGGTCATCTGTGTCACTTAGATGTCTACTAGATCATTGCAATAGGGTTTCCACCGAGAAGAAGGGGGAGAGAGAGAGAGGAGAAGAGAAGGGGATGAAGAAGGAGAAGAAGGAGAAGAAGGGGGGAAAACTATAAAGGCATCTCTCATCAGGGATCTAAGTAAGAATTGACCATACCAGTGATGCCCCTCACAATGGAAGTCCCACAAGAACCTTCCAATGTGAACAACAAATTATCTTCCTTGTGGACAACTTTCTCAGTAGAAACTTTGGCTAAACAAAAGCACAATATCTCGGAGACATTATAATCCTACTCACATTTGATACATAGAACATATATCACTTTATTATGCTAAGTATCATAGAAGTGGTACAAGTGGGAGATCACGATATTCAATGGTGCAACACCAAAAATAGTGAATGCCAGCAATAGATCCACAAGAACCTACTTCTAAAAATGGAGTAGCTCCACAAGAACCTGCGGCAATGAATGATATCAAAAGACTTCAAGCAATGTTGTGGCCAAACAAGAAGCCAAGTGACCGCCCAAGGGGGATACAGTTCATATTCCTCATGGTGGTCACAAAATGATGTTCTTCCTAGGTCTGGGTCACAATTGATAAATGTGCCACTGCACTCACATCCTGATGTACTCACAGGTACTAAGGACATTTAGTTGAATAGAAACTCAGTTACAAGTGCTAGGTCCAGCTGTGTCCATGAAAAATCAATAAAATTATAACATGTGGGAGCCTACCTCTATGCTCACTTCAAGGCAAGTCCTAGTTGAAAATAGGACTAGGTGAAAATAGGTAGTCATTCCTGTTTAGGTCCTCAGAACAGTACACTCAGCACACCACCTCTTTCACAAGCACCACTGGGGTTAGGGATTTAAAAAGTATATTTTTTAAAATAAAAATACATACTTTTCGACTAAAGATCGTGTCCTAATGCCCTAAATGCAAAAAAGTGCATTTCTTTACACCGACTGACGATCGGAAGACCACCACATAGTACACGCTCTTACCGCATGGTACCGTTATGAAAACACCGTGCGGTGTCTAGCCATACCAAGCACTATCAATTGCCCCGTACCGTCCGTGGTCTATACTGACAGTAATTATTAGGGCATCAGCAAACACCATTGGTAACGTTCCTATACCATGCGGTACATGTCCAACTGGCATGTGTGACGCTTGGATCGTCCGATTGGGAAGGATATGAAATCATGTACGTTGAGATACCATGCGGTGCAAGAAGGGTACATGTGACAAAATCTATAAAAGGACCCCACGCCACTACTGCCCTACAAACTTATTGCTTTCCTGCCGTGACTCCCTCCAACTTTCGGTGAGCTCCTAGAGCTTTTAGAGTCGGTCAGTCGGTCTAGGTGATGACCCACCTCGGCCCGGTCGGACTCACCTTGCCTGGCTGACTATGAGTAGGATGTTTGAGAGAGGGATTGAAAGAGAGAGAGAGGAAAGAGAGGGAGGGAGAGTAAAAGAGAGAGAGGAAAGAGAGGGAGGGAGAGTAAATAGAGAGAGGAAAGAGAGGGAGAGTAAAGGGAGAGAGGAAAATAGAGAGAGGGAGAGTAAAAGAGAGAGAGGGAGAGATGGTTGTTTATGTCTCAATCAGGCTAGGAGATGATTCGTTTCGGCTGATCAAACTCTCCTCGCCTTGACTGATGTGTATAATAATAGTAAAGATCGAAGCCCCCCGCTTCGATCTTCTTATATATCATATCTATTTATGTACATAGGTGTCAGTAGAGCTGAGTTTTATCTGGATGATGGCCCGCTTTAACTGGCCGGCCGGTTTCTCCCGATAAAACTCTTCCCAACTGAATGTGTGATTGGCAAAGCTGATCTAGATCATCTTGGTTATTTGTTGTTGCTGTTATATGTTTTATATTCTTACATCCACTAGTTGATAGATTGACACTTGATAGTGACTTTACAGAATTCGCTTGTAGTGATTGCTATAGTAGTAGATTATGCTCCAAGAAATGTTCATGTTGTTGCATGTTGCTTTTGAGTGAAATTTAGTTTACACCTGCATTGTGTATTTTGAATGTTCTATATTCTGAATGTTCTTTATTTTGCAAGTGTATTCTGAATGCTCTTTATTTTTATGTTTGAGTGCTTACGAGACAATTGTTGCATGCACTAGATCACTACATTGTCTACACACCCAAGTCTCTGATGGCAACACAAGAGCAATTAAAGCATGAGATTTAGATGCTTGCCCGTAAGACAACGATCGAGCACTTGATAGGATTGACTGACGAAGAGATCCGAGCCCATGCAAGCTCTAAATTTCTTTGCAATCAAATGATATCCCGAATACTTGACCTTCTTTACGGGAGATGGCCTAGTCGCGATCGAATGACAAGGTCAGAGGTGAGGCAGATACTTGAATAATTTATCCCTCGAGTATTTGGAGATCCAGTAGGACAATGGGTATTATACAAGAAGGTGAGCAATGTAGCCTTGCCTGACAATGGAGAGGTGAAGCTTGCACTGTGGATGACTAAATGGAAGACGTCGCAAATATCTAAATTTAGAAAAAACCAGAAGAAGAAAGGGTTTGTCAGAAGGGCAATAGCCAGTGCCCTGCTCCATATGACAGATGGCTAGTGGTCCAAAAGCAAATGCTAACCCAGGCCAAGTTGAAGGGAGAGCACAGATAGAACTTTGTACTACATTTGTTGACATGTGCTCCCACACAGTACACTTTCCATTGCAAGCATTGACCTTGCACAAGTTGATGGGCAAGGAGAAGGGAAGGTATTCAGGATACAAGTGCAAAAGGTGTCCCAGGTCTTAGGCCAATAGAGTGGTATGCTAGCAAGAGGAGCAATAAAGACGATGCCCATGCTCATCTGGCACTAAAGAATGAGCTAGCGATGACAGTTGTCCATAGAGTTGTCTGTCAAGTATTGGGGTACTCACACACCCTAGAGTTATGGGTCGTCACTCCCTTTTTTAATGGTGAAACTGTGCACGACATGCTGATGTGTCTCCCACAGCGATGTGGGACATATGTGCAATGGGTTAAGACCACACATCCTAGAGAAGAACCTCGCTTTGACTGGAAATCTCCACTCACTAGGTTGCAAGCAAGGTTATTTTGTTGTCATGCATTGCCCATTTGTGTTGCTATTGCCAGTGGTTTGAAAACAGTTCACGAATAAAGATATGCACACACTGATCTGCAAGCAACCAACTACATGCTGGACTTCACGATGGATGACAGGTTTGTCCGAGTGGGGATTATTGATTGGAAAAGAAGCCTCCACTAGACCAAAAGTCGATATCCACAAGACCCATCTTTTGCTCCTCCAAGGGGATTTCCATGGTTACATCTTGATGAGCCAACTCAATGCTAATCCGATGTCCTGTTTTGATCTTGCCTTTCTTCAATTGACTGTAATAACAATGAATTTGCATGAGGGGCCATCTAGTTCACAGGCCTAGATTAGCATTAAGTCAGAATCAGACTATAATAACATGAATGACTTTTCATGAGGGACCATCTAATTCGCACACCCAGATTAGCGTTAAGCTGGAAATAGACTATAAGAACATATCAGACTGTTAGAATTTGTCAATGATCGAGAAACCATCTAATCGCATGTCATAAGCAACCATCTAATTGCATGTCATGGCTAGATGATGATGTATATTGAGAAGAGGGAGCTTTTATTCAACTTGGTGCAAACAACAATCAAGACCAAAGTCGACCATTTGGCCTTTTATACAAGTCACCTTTTGAAGGGAGGGCCAACCCTTTTTTTTTATAGCACTTTCCCTCACTTTACAACCAAGGGCTCTTGAGCCCGTAGGATGCCAAGGCATATTGCTATTCTTACCATCTCTCCCTATAAGTGGATATATCACTTGTGTTAACCATATTAAAGCGCTTCTGGTATTAGGAGGTGATCCTAACCGGTTCCCATATAGCACTTGTGTTAGCCTCGCACCTCCTAGGCTTAGGTGATTTGGGGCTCAAAATCCCGGAGCGCCCTCACACCTTCACCTGTTTATGGTGATGCATGATGCATGAGACTCAAACCTAGAGTGGCAAGTCTCAGCTTCCGTGAGACACTCAATGGTTACCCTGTCTCAGGATATTTGGGGAACAAACTCCCTGGATTGAGCTGTACTCCTTTCATGGCTATTTTTGTTGGCGTGGCTATTTTTGTGGATGTGGAGTTGAAAAGTGCAAGCTACTTGCACTCCTCATGCTTCTATGGACGTGGCCCAAAAGTGTGCATCTCCTTGTTCCTGGTGGTGGTAGCTGGAACATACAACTTGTGCCTGGGATCCTTAAATCCTTGGAGTTTGGAGCAGACTTTGGGTATTTTGGGGATCAAACTCCCTGAGTTTGAGCTATACTCCTTCCATGTGCACATTGCTTGTAATCACTGACCTTGGTGTATTTGGGTGTTAAACTCCCTTGAGCTTGTTCATTGAAGTAGATCGTTCAACCTGGTCACCTTTACTCACTGATTACCCTGCATTTGGTAGCTGTACTCTATGGATATTAACATGCCCCCTTTCTTGTTGCTAATCCGTCCTCGAGTCAACCGCGCTGAAGGAGGTTGGTGGTGAGGACTGACTACAGGATGGCGTAACGGTCCATCTACCTTGACGTGAGGCGAGTGAGGTACATGCGGTACTTCCAAAAATGTGTGGCATGCATATCTTTGTAAGTGCGGAGGTGATGCCTATGGAGATTGTGGACGCGGAGATAGAGGCAGAGGTCCTGGAACTGAGTTGGACTGACATCAAGGTTGAAGACAATCTGGTTATTCAGATTGTGGATGTGGTCGTCGATGGGTGGCTGTGGGTGGGAAGATCGCGAAGGAGCAAGAGGATGAGGCGGTTGAAACAGTAGAAGGCAAAATAGATAACATATTGACAAGGTCCCGATTAGGTAAAATTTCCTCTAGATCCGATGCAACAAATCGGCTAAATGTTTATTAAATTCACATTTTGATGCATGAAATCTTACTAAATGGTGCAAAAGGTCATGATAATCATCTAAATCATGCCTTGCCATTCGTTTTGATATGTAACATGACCCTGCTTGGATTTGTAAATCAAAAGCATCCTAAATTCTCACCTTTTAGGCCAAAACAGGAAGTGCATTAACGCACTCCCTCTTTTGGCCCAAAAGATGAGAATTTTGATGTCCTATATCTTTTGATGCAACAAATCGGCTAAATGTTTATTAAATTCACATTTTGATGCATGAAATCTTACTAACTGGTGCAAAAAGTCATGATAATCATCTAAATCATGCCTTGCCATTTGTTTTGATATGTAACATGACCCTGCTTGGATTTGTAAATCAAAAGCATCCTAAATTCTCACCTTTTGGGCCAAAATAGGCAGCGCATTAATGCGCTTCCTCTTTTGGCCCAAAAGATGAGAATTTTGATGTCTTATATCTTTTGATTTACAAATCCAAACAGGGTCATGTTACTTATCAAAACAAATGGCAAGGCATGATTTAGATGATTATCATGACCATCAAAGTGCATTTGAAGGGTTTGGGCGATGGTGTGTGGTGCAACTATGTATGTGGCTAATTGTGCAAACACCTCCATGTACATCCAGAACTCTTGTTGCTCGATGGCTTTCTATTTCTTCTTGGAGGGAGATTGTTAGGTTCCTCTCTTGTGCCAAGAGATCCTGTAAGGAGCGGATCTGTTGGTCGTGGGACTCCTATCAGCGGGCGTATTACTGCTCTACATGTGCCTACTTCTCTAGTGTTGTGTGTAGGTTTGACTCTGCCTTGTCCACCTAGTCCATGAGCATTTAGACCAGGGATTCACTAGTGGCAAGGTCATCCTTGACCTTCGTAAGAGCAAGCTCGAGCTCTTCCACCTTGGCCCGATATTCTTCTGCTCAATGTAGTGCGGCATGGCCCGTTGCCTGAGCTGTGACCATTGTCGACTGGCTTTCATGCGCAGAGAACTGGGCTTGGATGAGACTGGAGGAGAGTTGTGAGGCTTGCTCCTGCCTCCTCTGTAATATCATGCAGGTGACCAGGGGCAGTTGTGCCATGGCTTCAAAGAGGTGCAGCTCCATCACATCCGTCACAACAACACAAAGCAACTATAGACGCGCTTGGTAGACGCGCAAAATAGCGGGCGCGTCTATAGGCGTTGCTCTAGAAGAGAAATTACGGGCGCGTCTATAGGCGTGGCTAAACGCTCGTCTATTTGCGCGTCAATCACCGCGTTTATTTGCGCGTTAGACCTGAGAAAATATGGACCCGTCTAATATCCCGTCTATTTGCGCGTGTATTTGCGCGTGTATTTGCGCGTTTACACTGAGACTCAGACGCGCATTTAAACGCGGGGTTAGACGCGATCCAGAGAATACAGAAAGTGAGATTTTGGTGTACATCATTGCTTTCCAAACATTGCCCATGATTACCAAAGCACATAATTTTTTGCAAGCCCACATATACAAGAATTAAGGGAAATGAGGAGAATGAGACAATATGTAAAATAGTTTTGCCAATATCAATTGTGGGGCTACGGTTCAATCTCATCCTCGATGAGATCAACCCTTGGCAAACTATCTACTTCAAAATCCAAACAAGTGTTTAGATCTACAAATACATTCAACCCACTACTACTTGTGCCACTCATGTGCTCATCGAAATCAAGATCTCCAATGGTAGGCTCGTTCTCACGGGTAATGCCGGCCTCAATATCTATATCTCCTATCTCATGATCATCCTCCTCTCTTGTATCACGATCATCATCACGTCCATGGGCATGATCATCCTCCATATGCTCCATATTAGTAAATGTACTATACATCACTTTGGAACGTGGCATAATAGGTATGACATGCCACCACCTATTATTATCCACCATTGGTTGATAGACAACCTAATTCAAACACAAATACAATCATGTTACTTTTCTTGCATCAAATATTTAAAAGCGAGTATTTTTATGTGTGTGCACAGTACCTGTTCACATTGTTGCGGTAGTATTAGTGTGTCCTTCCTACTTTGCCAAAACTTTGTGGAGTCAATAGTTACAAAGCCACTTGCATGGCGTTTGATTATTGCATTAGGGCCTCTTTCCACCACGTCCTTAAACCACTTTACATCCAAAACATACACAAAGAAGCATCGAAAGTCAAGCATAATGATATCTTGGATTATGCCACAATAATCATCCATGACTCCATTGGCTCCCTCAAAGCTAGCAATGACGCCGCAATCTTGTGTGTTTCTCTTATCATCAATCCGTTGTGTTCGAAAATGCTTGCCCTCACACCATATAGCATTGAACATAGTGCACTACACCAAGAAAAAATCAATTAAATAAGCAATCTAAATTATAAAAACCTCCTAACTTATGCATAACATTCTATATACCGACCTTGCTCATGCATCCCCTAGCATACTCCCATTCTTCCATTGTGATATGCATCCCCTCGTCTTTCTCTGCTTTCTCCATTTCATCAAGTAGCCAATCCACATGAATATCCTTTGGAAGTGCTCTTAGACGCTGAGGGTATGGCACACGAGATCCGTGGTGTGTACGAAAGAGGGCCCTTTCTTCTTGTCTTCTTGCCTTTGCATCCTCGTATCTTGTCACCCATCTTTTCATCACATCACTATTAAGCACGCAAAAGAGGTTGATACTATTACGCAACTCCGTGTCTATTACTTTGTTGCGTCCTCTTCCTTGAGGCACAATAGAGGTCATCCTTAGGTCTTCATCATCTCTCCATAGTCGTGGGAGAGAGCTATCCACATCAACAAGAAACTCAGAAATATATACAAGTGACTCTTGTACCAACCAACCCTCGGCCATGCTACCTTCGGGTCTTGCATTTTGTCTCACGAAGCCCTTCAAGGTCTTCATGAAGCGCTCGAGAAAGAACAACCATCGTGCATGTATAGTACCGCATATAGCAATCTCATCCACCAAATGCACTATGAGATGTAGTTGGCTTGTGAGAATAGAACGTGGAAATGTCTCCTCCACTAAACAAACCGCCTCCACTGACATAACTCGAGCATTCTCAAGCGTGGTGGGATCTATTTCCTTTGAGCTCACATACCTCACAAGCTCCCCCATCTTGTAAATACAATCTTTCACGTCCTTTGATGCACTACGTGAAATGCTAGTAGGTAGTATGAACTGAACCCGCGAGGAGGTGGTTGATTAGTTGCTTATAGCTATTCACTCACAAATTTGAGAGGAAAAAGATATTATGCACATAAAATACTTACTTGGAGCATCTTGTGCCAATCATGAGATTTCAAGCCATATAATTGCTCTACACCTCTTTTCTTGCTCTTTGTAAAGGCTCCCTTCAAACACCTCATGCATCCAGTGGGAGTATGAATTGTAGTAATAGCACGCTTCACCGTCGCCATCTCTAGCTTTGATAACATCCACGGTGCACGAGGTAAAAAAACACGCCCATTTGGTCTCTCTTGAGGCCAAGCTTCACGCATCCTCCCTGTGGTACGTAGATCCTCCCTTATGCCTGCCGAATCTCGTGTCCCATTCAAATGCTCCCAAATGGTAGATGCCACATTCTTGAAGATATGCATGGGATCGAGCAGGTGATTGATCTTGAGGTGGGACCAATATGGTAAACGATAAAAGATGGAGTATCTAAACAAAAAGCGTGCAATCTTCACTTTCAACCAATATAGCTAATCTTTACTTCCAGCCAATAGTTACAAATCCTTACCATCCGTCCCAAATTCTCATCCAATCTCCCACGGTGAGTGATTGTGGGAGGACTTCATTCCAAGGGACAACATATCTAGGATGATCAGGTGGGAGAAATCGATGGTGATTCTCATAGATGACCTTATTCAATGCGTCTGCCCGTGAGGCAACTAGCGAAGGACCACAAACAGGACATGCATGGTAACCCGATGTAGTGAGACCTGAAACAATAGATGCAATTAAGAGTGGAAGGTGGGTTTAGGGTGCCACATCCTTTGCCTATTCATAATTAAAAAATGCAATGCTTACCTGAACACTCGCCATAGCCTGGGAAGTCATGCATCATCCACATCAAGACTGCTTTGCATTTGAAGTCTCGTGATGAGGGAGGCCTGCTCACATCATGCACCTCGATACCTCTCCAAAGTATCTCTAGCTCATCAATCAAAGGCTCTAAACAAACATCAGGGTTTTTGACTTTATGTTTTCCTGGAATTAGAAGGGACAGCATGACATGTCCTTTCTTAATAGCCATAGAGGGTGGAAGATTATAATTTACCAATACCACTGGCCATACACTGTAAGACGTGCTTTTTAGACCAAATGGGTTCACACCGTCCATACCCAATCCAAGTCTCAAGCTCCTAGGTTCTTCCTTGAAGCTTGGCCATGTGTCTTCAATATGCTTCCACGCAGGAGAGTCCGCGGGAGTTCTCCACTTGCCATCGGTTGATCGATGGGAGGAATGCCATGACATGAGCTCTGCAATAGATTTGCACTTGAACATATGTTGGATGCGAGGGATTATGGAAAAATGTCGCAATACCTTACGAGGCACGTCCAAGGTTTTGAGATCTGCTCTATATCTTGCCTCTCCACAAGTAGGACACTCTCTTGCATCCTTATGTAGTCCACGAAACAAAACGCAATCGTTGACACATGCATGGATGCGCTTGTAATCTAATCCTCCAAGAGAGGTCACATGTTGCCTTGCCATATCTCTTGAGGTCGGTAATTTATTCTCCCTTGGAAGCATTTTACACAATAGCCTGCACGTGAAGACCATAAATGAGGAAAAGCATTCGAGTAATTGACCCACGCGCATAATTCATCATGTTTGCAAAATCGACTTTAAATTAAAGCTTACTTGAGTAATGCATTCAAACTTGCATTGCTCCATCCATAGATGGTTTGCAAGTTTAGTAACTCAAGGGAGGCACGTAGAACAGAGAATGTGCACCCCTCAAACAGTGGAGTCGATGCTGCGGTAAAAAGATCATCCTGCTCCATGCTATTATCCCTCCCTTGATGGACATATAAATCCCGCACCATATCATCAAACACCTCCTCCTCCACGGCTTCATGAGGTAATGGTGGAGGGCTACTATCACCATCACTCCATGCATCCGTAACGGTCCCTCCTGAAGATCCCACCTCATATCGCCGACGCTTCGCCTCCTCACGACGGGCATAGGGTAACATGTGCGGGTGTGGCACTGCATCCTGTATCAAATTAAAACGGGATCATTATAACTCAAACATATGAACACCCATAGGTATCTCAATCAACCTTAACTTACAAATCCTTACCCTGTTTACGGTCACATCCCATTCTCCATACTTTGAGATATGATTGAGCGTAATCTTGCGTGCACGATACATGTTTCCTCGACATCGATCACACAGACATTTGATTTTTTGCTCCAACCACATTTCGCGATGGTGGATACGGAGGGATTCATCCTCACTGGAGCTGCTTGTTGAAGATGGAGACATCCTACAAACAAACAACCCACCAAATTTACTCTTCTTCAAATGCTTAACTTAAAAACTCTGTGTCGCATTTAAATGCCCGTCTATCGTCGCGTTTACTGTCGCGTCTATCTGCGCGTCTAAATGCCCGTCTACTCTGTGTATTTAAACGCGCCTGTAGATGCGCTAATAGACGCGCTTACTCTGTGTATTTTGACGCGACTATAGACGCGCTAATAGACGTGACTATACCCGCGACTTTTAAACCTGCTTTTCGGCGCGCCGCTCGCTTTGCTTTTCTTTTAACTACTTAAACTTTGCGAGCGGCTTTCTTTCTTCATTATTAGCAGTTCTATAGATTCGAAGCTTAAGAGAGAGCCTCCCATACATACACAGTTCCAAGCTTTCACTCAAGACAAAGGGACCGTACGTACCTACACAGCTTGCTTCCAAGCCTAAAGAAGAGGAGGAGTACGAACAAGGAGAAGAGGAGGAGAAGAAACAAGTTTGGAAAAGAAAGATCCTTCCATACCTTTTTCCAAGTAAGTCCTTTTGAAGTTGTTCTTGCTTGTTCTTTCCAGTTTTGTACTTTTCGCATCCACGAAACGCAGCATCTAGGTATGAGAGACACGTTCTTTTGTCGGGCGAAACGTCCTTTTCCACTTTTGAGTATTCTCGACTGTCGGAGCGCGTGTATACAGGCGTCTGAGGGCGCGTCTACAGGCACGTCTATTTGCGCGTCTGGCTTACTACAGACACGCACAGACGCGGATATAGACGCTCAAACAGACGATCTGTTAAACGGATGTTTAAACAAATTGTTAGACGCACTTTTAGACGCGTTGTTAGACGGATGTGTGAACGGGCTGATAAACGCGCCTTTTAACGCGCTATTAGATGGATTTTTTGACGGTCTGTTAGACGCGGTGATAGACGCGCTTTTACTTGAACTGTTAAACGCTCTATTAGACGCGTTTATAGACGCGACGATTAGACAGGTCTATAGACGCGCTCTGATAGAGCTCTTTTTTTTTTTCCCCCTTTCTTCTCAGCTCCCAAAGTAATAGATTTGTTTATTTTTTTCCAGTTTAACATGTGGGGAGGAAGTGCTTCTAGCTCACCTGATCCGCGTGAATCGATATGGAAGGATTTATATAATATTTTAGGGCACCCTTCTAGTCCTGCGGAGTTATACGGGTACATGACGGGTACCCTTAACACTCCCCAGGAGTCGGCAGTACAGACTCCGAGCCACCCCACACCGCCTGAGATCACCCCAGCGGAGTCCGCACAGCCGTCTTATGCCCCGTCTTATGCCCCTTCCCCCGTACCGTCTTATGCCCCTTCCCCCATGCCGTCTTATGTCCCTTCTGCCATCCCGTCTTATGCCCCTTTCCCCATGCCTTCAGGAGGTCCTTCTGCCTCAGCGAGCCGTCGACGTACTCCCTAGCCGTCGAGACTCGGTTCTCCGGCTACGAGTGGTCAGCGTAGTCTCGTGCAGTCCCCAGCTACGAGTGGCCAGCGTACGAGCTCCACACGACAAGGTGGCAGGCGTAGTAGTAGGGAGAGCGGTGGCGGATGCATGGCACAGTGCTTTGGGCCATGTGGCGGTGAGGCCGAGGATGATGATTCCGATGATTTGGACGTGCCTCTGGGTGATGGTACGATTTATTATGACATCACCCAGACAGGAGGCATCTTGATGGATGCGCGGGAGAAGGATGTAATGGCCTTCATGCGCTCTGTAATTGCTAACAATTACAGAGATTGCTTTATCCACTATAAAGACCACCCAAAGAGGTTGGCTGATGAGACCCTCGCTACTGTTCGCTCTAGGTATCCTAACCCCCCCAATCGCCAGTTCACAGATAAATGGGCCAAGTCAAAGATTGTTACGATACTTAGCAATAAAAGATCTTTCCTTAAGAGACAGGCACTAGCGGAGCTTGCCAGACTTGAGGCAGGTCAACCTCCAAGGGGCCCGCCCCACACCGCTCAGAAGCGTGAGTGGAAGAAGGCAATGAAGTCAGCGAGGGAGGAGCCCAGTCTGCAGCACGTGGAGGCACGGAGGATCCAGATGGAGGAGTATGGGAGCGCGCATTTTGGAGCAGGGGGCGTTGAATCATGGGAGGCCCAATTTGTAAGTATCGATCTCAAATTATATTGCTTATGTAGTTTATTAGGAGGTTGGTTGTTTCTTTGTACTAATCCCTCCACAAAGTGTATCGCGGTCATGCAGCTTGAGATCGTGGGCAGATACCCTACTCCAGTGGAGACAGCCTACCACCGCCACCATCGCAGAGGAGATACATGGAGGCACTTCTATGATGACGGGTTGATTACTGAGGAGCAGTATACCCGAGCGACTGGACATGCCCCCGAGGTATTTGAAAGTAATTAAATAATGCCAAAATTATAAGTAAAGATTTGATTTTTCATACATTGATATATGTTGTCCCTTATTTACAGGGCGCCCTTGCACAAGACGACGAGGAAGACGAGGAAGGAGGTGCAGAAGGGAGCGCAGAAGGCAGCGCATCAGGGAGCGTGGAAGGCAGCGAGGATTAGTCGTAGAAGTAGTGCTACTATTCTTTTTTGTACTTAAAGCCATTGGCTTGGCTTCGTGCCTCTTGTATATAGACTCCTCTTATTTTTTGTACTTGAAGCCACATGACATGGCTTAGCTTCCTTATTTTTTGTACTTGGAGCCACATGACGTGGCTTAGCTTCGTGCTATACGTATATACAAGCACTTTTTGAGCTTTCAATTTTATTACGTTTTGGAGTTGTAATATTTTATTTGGAATTGTAATTAAAATGAGCTTGGCTGTAAGAATTGAATTACAGAATGTGGATATGGGATTCTTGTAACTATATAGCATACACAACATACACAATATTCTATAAAATTAAAAAAAGAAAAAAAAGGCGCATCTATCAGCGCGTTTATATTCGCGTCTGTCTGTTCGATATGCGTCTATACGTGCGTCTATCAATGCGTGTATTTGCGCGTCTATATAAGCGTGTATAAGTGCGTCTATACGCGCGTAAGTCTGATATATAGACGCGCTAATAGACGCGGGTCTCCTGACGCGCAAATAGACGCGCCCGTAAGTTTTTTATTTAGTTCATGAAATGCGTCTGTGCGCGCGTCTATGGGTGCTTTGTCTTATTGTGCGTGCATGAGAACTGTTCTATTGTCATGTGGCTATAGCCACCCGTTGTCCTATACTGGGGCATGCTGCAAAATTGTATGGCCTCTGCTAGGCATGCCCATGGAGTGAAAGAGGTGCCAGGGCGAAGGATGCTATCTCCTGAGGGGTGGTGGAGACTGAGACGAAGGGTGCAGCAGGGGTGGTTTGCATAGTTTTGGCTCTTGTATGCAGACCGATGTTGATTGTGTCATCACCCTAGAGGTCTTCAATGAGAATAGGCCTTCCTTACACATGTTTGTACTTTTGTACGTAGATGATCTCATTGTGACAGGAAGCAAGGATAGCTTCATCAGACAATTAAAACAAGACTTATCTGCAGAGTTCGACATGAAAGATCTTGGACTTATGCACTATTGTCTTGGAATTGAGTTCTGGAGAGATTCAGATAGCACATTCATGAGTCAGCTCAAATATGTTGACAGACTCCTGAAGAAGTTTCATATGGCAGATTGCAAGATTGCAGCCACTCCCATGGAACAGAGTTTGAAACTTACTAAAGATTCAGAAAAGCCTACAATCAATGACAGATACTACAGGCAACTCATTGGATCTCTTATATATCTGACAATCACACGGCCAGATATTTGTTATGCAGTAAGCTCACTAGCACAGTTTATGGCAAATCCAAAACAGTCTCACTGGAATGCAGCCAAAAGAGTCTTGAGATACATCAGAGGTACAAGACAATTTGGGATAGAATACAAAGGAAGTCATCCACGGTTGCATGGATACTGTGATAGTGACTATGCTGGAGATCATGAGACCAGGAGATCGACACAGGGATATGCATTTTTCCTTGGTCAAGGTGCTATATCATGGTTGTCAAACAAACAGCCAACTGTTTCTTTGTCTTCGACTGAAGCAGAATATAGAGCACTCACTACAGGTGCATGTGAGGCTATATGGCTCAGAAGACTATTGTCAGAAACAGATTACTTTGATGAGTCAAAGACAACAACAATATACTGTGATAATCAATCGGCTCAAGCATTGGCCAAAAATCCAGTATATCACTCCAGGACAAAGCACATTGATGTCAGAGAGCACTTCATCAGAGAAAGAGTGTTACTTGGTGACATCACACTGCAGCATTGTGATAGCAAAGAAAATGTTGCAGACATCTTTACCAAACCACTCGGTAAAGAGCTATTCGAGAAACACCGACTAGCTCTTGGTTTGATGCAGAGGAAGGACATTCCCATTAAAGGGGTGTGATGGAATGTAATGCTCAGTCCTTCTTCGATTCCCCAGAATCATCATCTTGAGGGAAGGCCTACTTCATGATGTTGATCTTGAGGGAAGGTGTTGAGAGTTCACGCTCAACATCATGTGATCATGTGTGCATAGCACCATCACGTGATCATATGTGCATAGCACTAACCTTATAGAGTGCTATAAAAGAAAGGGTTAGATCCCCTAACCCTAACCTTAAAAGGGTTTGTATATATTCTATTTTTTCAACTAATTCTAGTGTACAGTTAGTCATTTGTGGTGTGCTCTCTAGCTGTGCCCTCTCTCCTCATCTCCACTCCTCCTCTCCCCTCTTCATATTTTGTCACCACTTGTTGGTGCTCCATCTCGGGAGCCATTCAATCTCAATCTCACTTTGGGCACAAGCGGTGAGGATACTATACATGGGCAGCATGCACTCTTACTTCACTCGGCCCCCCAGAGCTTATATCCCTCCTCCATCCCTCCATTCCCGTGCCTCCTCGTCGACCACACACTATCTACGCCGCACCTAGCACTTCCGACGTCACTTGTGCTGCTACTGCAGTCGACTCGATTACAAGGTATCTATTTGAGGGTGGTTCCTTGCCTGAGCGTCTAAAGTGTCCTCCTGTGCATGAGAATGATATGATGTGCATCTATCTATCTACCTCATCTGGACAATCAATCTCCACAGTGGCACAGACACAAAGACAGGAGGAAGATTACACGCGGTTAGTCATTGGCTTGAAAAGGAAGAGGTCTCCTGTTGACCTGGAAGAGGAGGATGTCGATGAGCTATTCACTATTCCTCTGCAAGAGACCCTCAAGAGACCTTGGCGCGAAACAACTGCGCTACCAGAGCACCTACAGATTACATCGGACCAGATCGTCTAGCGAATGTGGAGGCCTTGGAAGCAGTGGAGCAGAAAGGCATGAAGGCCATCTTTGAAGAGCTCGGCAATATAATCAGCAGGGCTGATCGCATGTCTTTTAAGGACAGGTTTGCATGGGCTCAGAGGTCGTTGCATTTACATAAGAGAATCATGGATGACACCTTTGCCCAGTTAGGGGCTGCTATTTTTAATGCACAAGGAAATACCCAGATGCTATTGTGCCAGAAACAACACCTGAGGCTCGAAATGGAAAAAGACGCACACGTGAAAGAGCAACAATTCAACTAGCAGCTCCAGAGCATGGAAAGTGCCTATAAAACAAAGATGGAAAAGTTGAAAGCACAGCATGCGCAGCACTTACATCAGAGAGACACTCACCTACAAGAGGTTATAGGCGCACATACCGCAGAAAGACAGAGGCTGGTACAAGACCAAAGTACGCTTCAAGCCAAACATGACTGCCTAGCCACTTCCCATTCAGTAGCAGAGAGGAGGATTGCTGAGTTGGAGTCTCAGCTTCAGATTCAAGAGCAGGGCCTCAAGGAGCTTCAGGAACAGCACTCTGCATTGCAAAACATGCATGCCACAGTCCATGCAGAACTACTATCCCTACAAGCAGAGCATACTACTGTGCAGGCTGAGCATACTACTGTGCAGTCTGAGCCTGATCTCTACAGATCAAGATATCACAGATATAAAGGAAAATATGAGGACCTCCGGAATGTGATGGACACTGTGGAGGCAGAGAATGATCAAGTGTATGGAGTCTCTGTCGCACCATCTTAGGGAGAGATGAACAATGACATATGTTTCAGCAGGAGGATTTTTGTGTACAGTTATCTTGTTTACCTCCTCTGGCATCTCTTATTAGCATGATGGCATCTCTGCTGATTTTAGTATTGGATGAGTTCTTTCCCTTTTCAGCTCCAGCATTTTGTACATAGTGCTTCTCTGGGTGTTTTTCTTGGATTTCAGCACACTTTTGTAATAAAGGAGGTCTTTTTGCAGACCCATGGCTTCTGTCAAGCAATTTGATCAGCAATTTTTGTAACCACTGGTTCAATAAAGTTTTCAGAAAATTTTCTTTCAACTCCACTCTTCCAACACAAGGGTTCTGCATTAGTGATACATTTGGAAGTGAATGACTCTGATATGTTTTCAATTCCTGTATTTAGCAAAAGGCACTCTCCCTGCACATCTTTCAGCATCACTTATTCACCAGGATGGTGAATGATAGTGGCGGGGGAACTGTTATACCGACATCATGCAAGACCAACTATGTCCAGCACTTAGTGAGGGGATGACACAAGTCAGGGGATTACATGGTCACAAGGATGACACAAGTCAGGGGATGACATGGTCACAAGGATGACACAAGTCAGCAATGACATGGTTGCAAGATGACACAAGTACATGGTCACCAGGATGGCATAGTCACATGAGGACATAGTCATCAGGATGGCATAGTCACATGGGGACATAGTCATCAGGAGGACATATCACCCAAGCACATGGTCATGCGTCAAGGGTCTTCATGTCGCGTAGTCACGCTCTGCCAACCTCTGCAGACCTAACTCATTGGTGGCATAGACGTTCATCTGGTGGTGCCTTGTCAGATACACGGTGGCTGCAGCGGTGCACATGGAGTAGTTACAAGGCACCGACTCAGCGCAAGTTGGCCATTGCAGGAGACATGAAGAGGCTCAGTGGCGGAATGGCTAAGGAGGAGGGGACAACCAATAGGAGAGAAGGAGGGGATTTCCCATCCGGAAGGCGAGGGTGAAGAGGGGTATGGGGATTCATTTAGCATTGTACAGGGATTGAGAGGGAGGAGAGAGGCTAGAGCTACGAGCTCGCCTGTTGCATTGTTATGGTGTATTGCTACTATTGCATTGTTGTGGATGAGTGATCTCTGATCTCTGTTTAGAGAGGCTAGTGTATGAGGATCTCTTCCTTCTATCATGCGCACTTGTTCGCATTGAGTAATTGTCTACCGCTTTCTCCGTTATCTGTTATTAGCGTTGTTCCTTCTTATCTCCTTTCTGGGTTTATTCTTTCTGTTCTAGTACTCCCCAGTACTCAGCACTCCATAGCATCTTCGACTAGTGTTATGTCATAGGTTCATGCATCACGCAGTGTAGTGCAACTGAGGTAGAGTTGTGTCATAGGTCTACGTATCACCCACCTCACATCAGTGGCCTTAGGCCTCCGGTAACACCTCCGGAAGTGAGCGGACCTCCCCCTCGGACAAGTATGTAGCTCTATAATGTGAGTTCTATATAATAGATTTTTTGTCTTAAAACTCAGCAGAAATCTGCATTGAGGGGAATGAGAGAGAGAATGGAGAGAGAGAGAGAGAGAGAGAGAGAGAGAGAGAGAGAGAGAGGAGGGGGGGGGGGGGGTGTGGGGGGGAGGGGAGGGCGGGCATGCATACATACATATATGTTTTTATACATGCATATCTGTATAAATAAAATTTATATTTGGGACCATTAACAGAGGAATGTGTATGCATGAACTTTGGCATGAGTGGTAAAAAAATAAAGAACTAGGAATCAAAAGTGAAGGCTTTGATCTTCTTAAAAGCTATTTACCTTCGCAGATCACCTTCTCGAAGGCGTGATTTCTCCAAGTGGTAGATGAAAGCTTTGCCTGATGGGGCCCACGGTGCTGACAAATAATCTAAGGACTGCATATGGTATAGTCTTGAGACTGTACTAGCAAAAGCAAACTCCTCATCCTTCTCTTGATAAAGAATTTGCAGTCCATTCGGCTGCCTTTTCCCTCTTGACCTTGAGAAATCAGTATCATCCAGTTCTTCTACCCTGCAAAGGGACAAGTCTTTCAAAAAGTATTACTTTAATCCAAAACATATAATCCTACCAGTTGATATGCAAATTTTGAATGGAAAGCACAAGAGGAGCCCATGTCTTGATTACAATGTAATATGATAAAAAGTGCATGGTACTTGCCAAAAGAAAACTAGCACATAAGATGCAGCTTATGAATACTTCAAGCACAGAACAAGTAGATATGCAATTTTTAATTCTAACATGAATAGTATAACACTTCTTGCACAAGAGCTATGTGCCAAATCATATAAAACAAGAGAGTATCACTGTATAAGAATGTTTCATTTTGTAAAGCATGTATTGTGCTTTCTAAAAACTATCTGGAAAGACTTGCATCATAGAATTGTCAATATCTGAAATAAATCTCTCTTCGTGAGGATGAACTCTCCTTTGTAAGGGATACATCTCTGTTCCAGAATGCACTCTATTAAAACCAATATCACAAGATGGCATCGAGATCAGCATCCACATGGAGCATCATCCATGAGATCCTCTTGCACAAATGTAGCATCCAATGATTTTGAAAATGAAGTTTTTGACATGCATGCATTCTGTTAATGGTTCAAATATACGAATGTTCAGTACAAAGAATAGCATACAACAATACGCCAAACATAAGGAACAAGAGAGCATTGAGGATCATCCTTATTTAATAGGAGATCCTCCACCACTTTGAGGGTTTAATAGTACCATTAGAAAGAAAGAAAGAAAGAAAGTTTATTAAAGTCTTCGGAAGACCGATGGGTCTATGAGATGGTGAAAATCCTGGTACAAACGAGCCGTGGTGGTGGAGCTACTAAACAAGAATCCACACCAATGCAAAATGAAAAAAATGCAGAATGGTAGTACTAAGTACAACATAGTCATGTCGGTGGTCAACTATATATCAATCTCATCATCATCATCATCATCATCATCATCATATGACATCAGGGTGGATGAGGCAATGGAGGCATGAAATCGGCGATAGAGTGTTGTCGGCCACTCACGGGTGCAGCCCTCGCACGTCTCCTGGTCATAGCTTTGCGCCTAACAAGGGCTACAGTAACACTTGTCGGTCAAGCTCCGACTCTAAATAGGGAGGGGATGTCCAAAGTGTAATCTGTGTGTCAAGCCTCTATCTGAGCTGTCGGGTCACTGGCTCTGGGTCCCGTCTGAGAGAAGGCCGTCTGATGAGACACCATTATAGTCATAAGAGGCAGGATAAAGCAGATAATTGCAACTTGGTTGTGCGCTAGAAACATTGCACAGAATTTGAACATATTTTATCACGTTGTCTAGAGGGCATTGATCTTCCTGTAATTCGATCTGATTTGCTCCTAGTTTTTGGACAAGAACATTTAATAAGCCTTGATTAAAGTGAGAGGAGGCATCTAACAAAGTTCTCGTGCCTTGATTTTGAGCCAAGAAGCCAATTCTCAAGGAAAAACATCTTTTTGTTCAATGTATCAATCCTTCTATAAGGTTGTGGGATGAATGTGCAGGCAGCCAGAAGATTAAGGACCTCTTTGCAAAAGGCCACCATCTCTACCTATATATATGTCCCAAGTCATCCACTAAAAGGAATGACAACCTTTGGGTGAGTGGGTGATTGTCCATTTCTGGACCACAAAGGCACTTCATATCAGCATAATCACAAGGGCAGCTGCAAGGTCAAAGAGAAAGGGCACGCAGGTCCCCCAAAACCGGAAGCACAAGAAGGGAGGCAGAGGGGCTGAGAGACAAGGAAAGGTCAGGGAAGAGGTAAGAGGACAAGAAGAGCAAACAAACGGGGCAGAGAGAACGAGCCATGGGAGATGGAAAAAGGATTGGGACAAGAAGAGGTAAAATAAGGGAGAAAACGATCATATAATCTCAACTCAGATCCAGTACAAGAAGCAAGACAAAGACTAACCCAGTTATATAATTTATCCTCAATCCTTGCAGCAAAAATCATGAACTTTAATGCAAGTGCATGTCAAAGCATCCTTCAAACTCTGAAATTTACATTCCATAAGATGGAGGTTTAAAACAGTCAAACTTCAGAGAATTCCCTGAATGTTTCTAGTTGATCATTTTCAGGTATGGAGGTAATATACCTTGGTTGATACAAGTCTTTTGGTTCCACACTAGCACTCGCTATTAGCTTAACCTTCTGCAAACACATTAAAAATCACCACCTATACAATTATAACAGATGACAAAAAAGAATAAAGTGTAGCCTTATGTTTATGACAGTCATCTTGTACCTGTTCATACAGGACATCCACAAGAGTGATAAACCTCCTTGCCTGAATCAGAGAAGTGCTGCATTTATGGGTTTATTTCACAATTCAACCAAGCAAAAAGTTACTCTAAGCAACTGTATTTGTCTTAAATACCATCTCATTGTGAGAAGATGTCATCTGAGGAATGTCTGCTATAAAAACGGTATGGAAAGATGTGGCAATAGCAAGGTAGTCCGAAGCTCCCTTTGTTGGTGTGCCACAAAGATCTACAAATTTGAAGTACGCAAATCCACCAGCTGCTCTAGGAACTGCCAATCAACACCAGAGATGTGTTCATCATTCAAAAATACGGAGTTAAACAGGAGGCGATTTTCCAAAATGAATCTGACCTTCAATTGAACGTGAGCCTTCTTTCAATGTTGTCGGTTCTATCGGACGCTCGCCTGCAAGTTCTGTAAAAGTTTTTTCTAACAGAGTTGCAGTCCCCTCATTCAAGGTTTTGTACCATACCGTAGAAAGGGCACTGGAAAAGGAATAAGTTACACCAAGATTCATAGCCGGTTGGACAGCAGAAAAGGGAAATTTTACTTTGCTACCTAGCAGATCACCAATCTACCTGGACCCATCTGTACAGGCACCAACAAGGCGATAATCTGGAGACCCTGGACAGAAAGCATGTGCTTCACAGCATTGCTGTATCAATTGAATGCATGGCAAAAACAGATCCCTTTGAAGGCCATTCAGCTGCACACCAAAAAAAATATGTGGTCAACAATTCTTTCCAGAAACAAGAACTAAGACTGAACTCACCTGGATTCTGAAAGAGAACCAGACAAAGACATACATCACGTTGTTTCTCATGAGAGCCCAATCCATATGTAGTGGCTGCTAGAGAAAAGGGGAGCACAGTACCAGCATCATCTATAACATCAGCAACCAAGGTGATGCCTTTAAACGAGACAAAGTAGGAACGTCGAGGTTCCTATAAAGCCAAGGGAGGCTGAAAGACTTTCGACCAGTGAATGCTTTCAGCTCTCAAAGAATTCCCAAGCAAAGATTGCCATCCATTCCATTCCAGATGAGAGAGAACATCCTTCCAGTCAAGAAGCAAGCAGAAGACAAAAGGGCAGCCAAGCAAAGTGCCATCATTATAGCCAAAAAAGAAATCCCAGTGATCGAGTTGCCAATGACCAAACGCAGAAATACTAATATGAGTGACCAGAGTCCTAATCATAAGAGCCCAAGGTTGATCACCTTGCAGAAATTGCAGCAACATTTTCCCCCTGTGGGCAAGAATATGCACATGAATATCCGTGATGTTCAATCCACCATGCATCTTGGGAGAACAAATGTGATGCATCGAAAGCAGCCTGAGACTTTTCTGCCATTTTTGGATCACCAGATGATTTCCATAAAGACAGACATGAAAGATGTAAGATCTCCCTTAGTGAACATGATCAATGGCAAGTAAAATTGAATATATGCCACAAGGATGGACTACACTATTCGAAGACAAACGTGCAAAGGCCAGGTTGCCACAGGACCACACACACACACACACACACATACACACAGAGTTGAGCATCCATTTTATTTATATATATAAAAGTTTGTAAGCACTCTAAAGGCAAAGGACTGACAAGGTCTAGCATGAAAGGAGAATGCTAATTAAATCATGGTGCAATGCTTGTAAAGACTCTAGTATTTCAGTTTAGTCTCTCCTAAACACGCATCTCTAAGCAAAAAATGCTTTCAAAATCCAATTGATAGGGCAACACACTTATCTCAAATCAATAGGCCACACATGGATGAAGATAAAAACTGAAATTTGGAAGTTCTTGATAAGCATTTCTAAGAAAAAAATGCTTAGAAAAGATAGTTGATAGGGTAACACACCACTTACTATAGAAAGAAGTTAATGCAATATAAAATAGGCCGTAGCATGATGAAAATTTCACAAAGTAACATTTGCATATTCACTAATATGGTCTAGAAACATGCCCAAGCTCATCATTTGAAAATACAACAAAGTGCGGTTTCAATCTCATGATAGTGACATAGAAGATTACAAACCATAATCTCTATCATACATAGCAAATACTAGCTAGTGTCGGTGTCATCACTGCTCGACGGTGGGTGTAGGCCCTAGTATATACATATATGCTCTTAAACATACAAAGACTCTATTGCAGCAAATTAGATAATAGGAGGTGACAATGCCACAGGAGGCTAATCGTACGTAGCAACATGTCACAAACTTTTATGCTTTCGCAACCCACAACATAGTGGAGAAGAGGAGGAGATAGCCGACATGAGGACATCATGGACCAGTGGGAAGAGAGGATGTGGAGCGATGGAGCCATGGATACAAAGACCAAACATGATGTAGAGATTGACCAGAGCACACACGATGGAGGTCCAGCCCATCCCATCTCTACTCAGAGGGGACCATCCAAGATGAGGCGTCACTCTTGATATGGACTACTAGATATAGACATAAGGGAGATCATGCCCTTGCCACAGCAAGAGATGACAAGACAAACATAGATACAAGACCATCTTTGCAGCTTAGAGGAGAACCACCATGGCAACTAGCTATGTATTCTGAGTACTAACTCTCCCGTTTGGCACTATATCGTCCCACCAAAATCATTCCATAGATGGGAAGAGGAGGGAAGGGAATGAAATCTAGCTAAGTAAACAAAGCAGATGTCAAGGTCCTATGTTAAAGATTGTTGATTCTTAGAAACCATTTTCCTAGAAATCGATGCAAGTGGTTATGCGGTAGAAGTAGTTCTATTGCAAGAGGGAAGGCTGATTGCTAAAACTCTGAAGTATTTTTTATAAACAGCCATATTTGAATGGCCACCAAGCTAGGTGGCAGAGCTCATGCGAGAATGCCATACGGAAATACAACACCAAAGAGGTAAGGAAAATAAAATTAATGATGCATTGTCACACATTATGCATAATGTAAGTTTCATAGTATTAATTAGAGAGTGCTGTAATGATTGAGATTAAAAATTTCAAAAGGTGGGTAAGTATGTCTGGAGCCTTTGGCCTAAGGCTATTGTAATTGAATCTAGGTATTATTGGCCTGGCATCCAGACAAGGTCATATGTGTATAAGATATAACATCGATGACAATATGCTTAAGAGAAATAGCAAGGTTCTAATACCTGAATGTAATTATCTTTGATAGGACATCCAGGTGTCAAGAAGAAATACGAGTCCTTAAAACGTGATTTCTTTTGGTAAGGTTGTTACAATTATGTTTGGTAACCCATGTGTGGGACATCCAGGTGGCTAGAAGAAATACGAGCTTGTAAACGTGATTTTTTTTAGTTACAAAAAAAGAAAAAGAAAAAGGAAAACATATTTACGATAGTTACACAATGTTTCTCGTGTCAAGTAAGGCAAAGTGGGGCGAAGTCCCCTCACCTTTTACAACCAGGTGGCTAGAAAAAATACGAGCTCGTAAACGTGATTTATTTTAGTTTCAAAAAAAGAAAAAGAAAAAGAAAACATATTTACGATAGTTACACAATGTTTCTCGTGTGAAGTAAGGCAAAGTGGGGCGAAGTCCCCTCACCTTTTACAACCATTGGAAAGATGATCAAGTAGATGGAAGAGCATTTCCATGGACTATATAGTTGCTTTGCGACAAACACGAGAATAGATCCTATTCTTGTGGTGGTTGATAGTCTTATAAGATATTCATGTCATCTTATGGGACAGTCAGTTAGTGCTCCATAAATAGCAAACACATTTGTAGGGATTGAGTGAAATAACACAATCATTGTAATTCTAAAGTCTTTTTTTCAAAAATTCCAAATATTTTGCTTTAGTCATGTAAACAGAGAAACCATTTTAAAAAATGGCTAGAAATTCATCAATGTATTCTTGGAAAGTTTCCATCATGAACCTTTGAAACGTTGCTAGTATGTTCTTCAATCCAAATGACATCACTCCACTTGAAAATGCTCATCATTTGGTGATGTGAAGGTTGTCTTTGGCTAGTGTTACTTGATTGTAGGCACTATATCTATCCATTAAAAAATACATTTCATACCCTATCACTTTATCTAGAATATTATTAGTGATTGCAACCAAACTGGTTCTCTATTTCATGAATTTTTTCCGTTAGATGAACTAGAGGATAATGTAGAATGTAGACCAGCAAGAATCTTGGACCAGGGAGAAATGCTAGTTCAAAATCGGAACATGCCTACAGTGCTAGTTGCTTGGCATGGACTTCCTCTATCTAAGGCTATTTGAAGTCTGTTTACTAAATACGGAAAGAAAGCATTCCAAAACTTAAACATCAAGGACAATCGTTCTTGAAAAAGGAAGAAATGTTATGTTCTAGTAAGATTGTGGTAGAGTGTGTTAATCGTTGCACATATAAGTTTGACTTTATGTCAAACTATTTATCAAGAGTAGTGTTCGATGAGATCCTTCATGAGGGGTGCAAGGGGTTTAGGAAGCTTTAAGGTATTCTTTATACATTGAATCACTATGCTATAGTTTATGGGAAATTGCCTGGGGAAATTAATGGAATTCCAACAAAGGACTCACATAAGACGCATACTTGGCAAGTGCATAAATAGAGGACTTTTGCAAGATGCCAATTGACAAACTTTCTAGGATCAAGGGGTCGGGAAAAAAACTTTACAAAATACATTGACTATGTATATAGCTATGTGAGACTGATAGAATAGCTCAGGAGCGCTCCTGCGAGCTTCCCTTCCTCCCCCGCCGTACCTCTACCTCCCCCCCCGCCCCGTTACTCCTTCCGCTCACCCCCGCCCCTGCTACCCCCTCCGCTCACCCCCGCCCCGCTATCCCGCCCCGCTACCCCCTCCGTTCACCCCCGCTATCCCGCCCCGCTACCCCCGCTATCCCGCCCCGCTACCCCCGCCGCTCACCCCCGCCCCGCTACCCCCCTCCGCCCCAGCCCGCTACCCCCCGCCCCGCTACGTCCGCCCCGCTACGCCCTACCGCCCTAGCCCACTACCCCCCGCCCCGCTACCTCCGCCCCATCCCGCCCCATCCCGCCCCGCTTACCGCCCCACCCCAGCCCGCCACCCCCTCGCTCCACTCCGCTCACCCCCGCCGCCAGCCCGTCCCCTCGCCTTTTTTTTTTTTTTTTTAAAATAATTTACTCTGCCTTCCCCTTCCGCCCTCACCCCCGCCCCCCCCCTGTTCACTCGCCCCACCCCGCCCCCTCCACCTCTCCATTCCCCCCCACCCCCCGTCCGCCACTTCATGCGCCACCTCCGTTCCCGCCACACCCAGGCTCCACCCTCCCGCTTCTACCCCCCCCCCGTTTTTGGGTGACAGCCTCTTCCTCATCGGAAGCCTCGCAGTTTGTCTTGGCGGTATGGCGGCTCCCTGCCCGGAACCGGAGGCCCAGACGGTCCCTCCCTCTCCAGATGCCTACCGCGTCATCCTGACTGAGCAGCAGTCATCTCGGGTTCAGGAGGTGGCCAATGACTTTGCTCTTACATCAGTCTACGGCAGAGTCATTGGACATTCCCCCTCCAGATCAGCCATCAGGGACTGGCTCCAGTCCACTCTCATGTTAGAGGACGGCCATATTGTGGAGGTGGCCCTTATGGGAAGGGGCATCTTCTGGCTCAAACTCTCCAGTGCGAAAGCTGCGAGCAACCTGATTGCTGGCTCCCCCACGTCAGTGGACAAAAAGATTATCATGATAGTCCCGTGGTACCGCGGATTCAGCGCAGCAGATTTTGATGCCCGGTTCCGTATACCTCGCCATCCAGTGACGCTGGTTTTTCCTGGTCTTGCTGCTGAGCTGCAGCCGATTGTTAGGGACCTTGGTTCCCACTTCGGTTGGGTTATGCACGATACCTTCGCCGATGCGGTGACTACGGCAGGAGCCCCCCGAGTCCGTGTGGCTGTGGCGGATCCTGCGACTCTCCCGGCAGTGATCGAGATCGTGACAGGTACCGGCAGCATCACCCAGAGCATGGTAGTCACCGGACAGCCAGGACAGTGTCTGAGGTGTCACGGCTTTGGACACCTGGCGGCTGTCTGCCCACGTTTCGCCAGCTCTTCTCGGCCCTCCCCGCCTCCCCCCGCTCCGCCCCCTCCTCCCCCCTCCGGACAGCCACGCCAGGAGGAGCAGAGGCAGCCGGAGCCCGAACCAGAGCTAGCTGGCGGCTGGACTGAGGTTAGAAGAAAAAAGGGAAAGAACAAGAAGATTTCTGATAAAGGCAAGGAGGCAGAGGTTACCCCACCTGTAGCTGCACCCTAGAGACCCGATAGGCAGCCGCCCCAGGGACTTGGGAGAGCATCTTCCTCGACGGTAGCCCGCCCTCCACAGCCTCAGGTCCCCCTCTCTCCCTCTCCCCAGCCTCCCCCCCTCCAGCCCCAGCCCGTCCCCCAACGGCACCCCTTGCCTCCCGACCCGCAGCTTTAGCCCCCGCGTCCTCCTCAGTCTTCTTCCCCTCCTTTTCATCCCCAGTTCCAGTTGCAGCCCCATCCCTCCCCCCCCCCGCGTCTTTCAGTTCTCCCGCAGAGCTAGCTGCTCCGTCGGTTCCCCAGCCGAGGGTAGTTCCCGCTCCCCCTCCTCCTTCTCCTCCGCCAGCCGCCCCTGAGGAGTCTGAGCTGCCTATTCCCCAGCCTCCTCCCCCTCCCCCTCCCCCTCCGCTGATAGGACACCCGGAGTCTCCACCACCACCGGTGCAGGCTTCTCCGTCCGCTAGCCCCTCAGTGGTAGACTCTGATGGGCCTCAGCCTCAGGAGAGAGAGCTCCCCCGCGACTTTTACAGATCCGGCCCCTGGGACTACTTGGATGTGGCCGACCTCGGGACCTTCCCTGCTTGCCTCGACATCAGTATCTTCCTGCTCCGCAAAGGGGCGGATGGGAAGATAGCCGCCTTGGCCCCTAGGGATGGCCCTAGCTTTGCTTTCACGTTCCTCAGTGACGACACCGAGACCTGGACAGACGACTCGGTTTGGGAGGCTCTCAGGGAGCAGACGCATGCTCAGATTTGTTCCTGGATAGGCCCGTCCGGTGGGCAGCTTCTCGAGACTCAGTGGTCCGAGGGTGACGTGCGCCTGCGGTGGCGTTGCGCCGCCAATCGATTTAGACTGATTGTGATCCTCAGGCCCCCCCTGTCTTGGCCCCTCCCCCAAGATGTCAGAGCCTGGACGCCTCAGAAACTCCGTGCCTTCTACGGGATGTCCACCTCAGAGATCTCGAGCTGGCTCGAGAAAGCCTTCGTTCATGGTACCAAAGGCCTCTCGCCTTTGCTGAAGGTGTTGAAGGACGGGCAGGACGACCCCGCCTCCCCCTCCAAACCTTCCCATAAGCGCCAGCGCCTCTCCTCCGAAATGTCAGCTTCTTCTTCGACCTCGACCGCGAGCAGATAGTTGTTCGCTGCCTCCCAATCCTCACCATGAGCCTACACCTCGTATCCTGGAATGTGAACGGGTTTCACTCTTCTGGCACCCGTGGTCCCAGGAAGCTCATTTTGAGACAGGAACTTCAGCCAGCAGTGATAGGACGTGTGGATGTACTTCTGCTACAGGAACACAAGCTTTCGGCGGCTCACTCCCGTAGATGTGGGAAGATCCTCACTGGTCACTCTCACACTTATTGGGAGCCCTCGATCGGCGCTCTAGGGAGGAGTGGTGGTGTCTGTACTTCCGTGGGAGAGCAGCTAGCCCAGGGAGTTTTCGATCATGGCACGTTGATTCCAGGTCATGCCCTTTGGGTAGGCCTGGAATTAGAGGGCTCCAGAGTTGGAATCCTCAACATTTATGCCCCCACAGATCTCCGTTGTAGAGCCACCTTCTGGAGGACACTTACAGGGATTCTCCCAGACATGGATTCCTGGATTGTTGGAGGTGACTTCAACAATCTGGAGACCTTGGAGGACCAGCAGGGCAGAGGACCGGAGTTTATAGGTATGGCTCAGGCAGAGCAGTCCGCTTGGGACTCTTTTATCTTTGCGACAGGAGGAAGGGACTGTTGGCGAGACCCGTCCTTCCGGCGTTGGCACGGGAGATTGGACTTCTCGTGGGGTTTCCGCAGGGAAGGAGGCAGACTCCTGGAGAGCCTGGATAGATTCTATGTTAGTGATTGGGCCATCAGCAGAGGCGGTCAGGCCGGTATAGTTCCAGGGACGACACTCTCCGACCATGCGCCGGTGCTCTTATCATTAGATTCGGCAGCTCAGACCCTTCCCCCCCGCTCATGCCGGATTCCCGATTCCATTTTCTCGAGGGAGGACGTGCGCAGCAGTATTTGCGATCTTTGGGACAGAGACTGGGGCGAGTGCGAGGACTTGGTTGATTCGGTGGCGCAGGCGTTGCAGGAGTCCAACCAGATCTGCCAGCTCGCAGCCCTACAGGTTCGACAGGAGTGGTGGGGTAGAGAGAGAGCCCTTCGGAGAGACCTCGCCTCCATTCAGCGGCTCCAGCAGGCATCCCTGGGCTCGGAGGAGCTTCGGATCCAGGCCCTTCGAGCCAGAGCCCTTCTTGAGGAGACACTCCAGCGTCGCTCAGAGTTTTCCTATCACGCCTCTCTCTCCTTCTGGGCTCGGAAGGGTGACCGGATGTGCAGGGAGTTCTTCAGGACACATGGCCAGAAAGCTGCAGGTGATCAGCTTCGGAGTCTCAGGACAGCGTCGGGACACATTGTCACAAATCCGGGAGAGGTCTTGGGATTGGCCATCGACTTCTATAGGACCCTTTTTCAGCAGGAGCCACTTGCTCCTCGCACTCGTCGTGCCCGCGAGGAGGTGTGGAGACACACTCCTTCCTTGGTCCATCCTAGCATGCAGGCGACGCTGTTGGCACCGTTTACCACGGATGAGATGCTGGAGGCCTTGATGGCCATCGATGGACAGAAATGCCCAGGTGAGGATGGGCTATCCCGGGCATTCTTCACCTCCTTCTGGGACCAGATCCATCAGCCCCTCTTAGCAGCTTTTCAGAGGATTTTCAGCAGCGGTTATATGCCAGAAAGCCTCTCCTCGGGATTGATTTGCCTCATCCCGAAGGGAGGAGATAGACAGGAGATCCGTCAGTGGCACCCGATCACTCTCCTTACCACTGCCTACAAAATCCTAGCCAAGATGATCAGCGCCAGAGTTCGGCCTCTACTTCCAGACATCATTCACGACACTCAGACAGGCTTTGTTCAGGATCGTTGTATCCTGGACAATGTCTTCACCTTTTCAGAGGCGGCAGAGTGGGCTCAGCACAGCGGATCACACCTTGCCATCCTACTTCTCGACTTTGAGAAGGCCTACGATCGGGTGGACTGGTCCTTTCTGGAGGGGACTCTGGAGCGGCTAGGTTTCCCAGCAGGTTGGATTCAGGGCATTTCAGCTTTGTACAGGACAGCCTCTAGCAGAGTCATCATTGGAGGCAGGATGGGAGAGCGTTTTAGCTTGGAGAGATCAGTGCGTCAGGGCTGCCCCCTTGCCCCTTACCTGTTTCTCTTCTTCGCCGAGGCTATGACTTACTATCTCCGGGCGAGGTCTACAGGGATCAAGGGTGTTCGCCTCCCCCTCCGGGAGGACACGGAGCTCTTGGACTCGGAGTACGCGGATGACACAGCCCTGTATGTCCAGGACGATGAGTTGATGCTGGAGAGGGTGAGGTTGGCCCTGGAGGTCTTCTGTTCGGCTGCTGGTGCGAAAATCAACTGGAACTAATCAGTTGGTTTCCTCACAGACCCCGGGGCGCGTTCTCAGTGGGGGAGGTTTTTGGGTTTCAGGTGGATCCCGCGGGGACAGACAGCTAGATACTTGGGTTTTCAGGTCGGCCTGGACATCACGCCAGCTCAACAGTTTCTCCCGGTGCTAGATTCCATCCGACGAAAGCTGGCTTTCTGGAGCACTGCTAAGCTTTCCCTTGCAGGTCGTGCCTTGGTAGTCAACCAAGTCCTCCTTGCCATGGCTTGGTATGTGGCTTCCTGTTGGTGTTTCTCGAGATCCAGTGTGGCACAGCTTAGGAGGCTGGTTCGGAACTTCCTTTGGTCCGGGGAGGATGGCCTCAGAGATACCAGAGCCAGGGTTGCTTGGCAGACAGTTATTCTTCCGCAGGCTGAGGGAGGCCTAGGAGTCATCGATCCAGAGCTGCAGAGTCAGGCCTTGCTAGGCAAGTTAGTCTCCGCGGTTTGACCCCGGGGGGGCAGACGTGGAAGATGCTACTTCAGCAGGGGGTCGGTTCTTGTGTCCCGCGACGAGGTGGAGAGTGGCTCCCGTCCCTCAGGTGGATCTTCACTTCCGCCCCACTTACTCAGCCCCATGGACCTATATTCCCTCGGAAGCCTCAGGAAGCGGAGCGTCACTGGAAAGCGAGGAACATGGTGAGTCGAGTCCATGTCCCAATCACATGGTGTTGTCATAGAACCCCTTTGGTCGCCACCAATGTCCCAATCACTAGTAATAAGCAATAAACCACACCAACCGCAATAGAGGAGGAACGGAAGAAAGAAGTAAAAGCACCTGCGAGGAGAAAGCCCCAATGAAATGAACCGGCCCAACCCTGAAAAAAGCCCCGAAGTTCTTCTACAGGCAAGCTCTCGAATTCCACAAGTGAGCTGTCATGAAGAAGAACTAGCCCCAAAGAGCATGAAACTTTCCACTAGCTCGGGAGCAGCTTTCAATGTACTTCTTGAGGAGCTAGTCAAGCAATGGAAAGGACAACGAATGTACACTCCCAATTCCTAGTGTCAGAAATCTCCTTTGGGTGAAGAAGATTGCAATTGAAGAGTGCCAAAAGGAGAACCAGTTGACCCACAGCGGCTGTGGATTTTTCAGCGTGATCACGAGCTTCTAAACCAGAGCTGAGCGTCAAGGGTAATGTACAGTGATCACGAGGGGCTGGGCTGGAGAGGTAGCGCCAAGCAGCAGCAAATCTGCAAGAGATAGCAGCTGGGCTACTATTGGTGCCTAGGAGTGTCGGTACGGGCAGCAACGAGCTGCTGGTGAGGCTCAAGAGAGGGCTCGGAAGCTGCAATGGGCAGCTGACAGAGACCACTAGTGGGGGAGTGCCTTGGGCTTTGGAACAGTACGGTGCCACAGCCTGTACGATGGCTGTGGCAGCGAGGTACAAAGGGAGGGCGGTGAGACTAGTGCGCCCCTACCCTGCTGTCCATGCTGGGCAGCAAGGCCTTGCAATGCCGAAGAAGGGCGCGGGGCGCAAGGGAGAGGGGGGTTTTGTGGGAGGTGAGCTCGCAGTGGAGACCATTCAATCAATCCTTGGGTTTTGGAGATTTGTTTAGACTCTTCTCTTAAACTCCAAAACAAAGATAGAGGTGAATGGATTGAGCTCGCAGCCCTTAGTGTTAAAAAGTTCAATCAAACAAGGCTGCCCTCTTCCCCCCTCCTTTTTGCAGTTGGGCTGGCCCATCCAAAAAAAGCTGATAAAGGACTAGTAAGAGGAATTCAGTTGGGCAATAGAACCCGAGTCCTCTGCCAGCACTTTGCTGATGACACCTACCTCACTCCCCATAATGATGAGGGTTCAGTGGGCACCACGCTAGACTCTTTAGATACCTTCAAAGCCTCAGGATCCAAGATTAATCACAATACAACTGGGTGCATGGGACCAAAGGACCGGTCCAAAAGAGGCTAAACGAGAGCCGCTGTAAAGAAATCCTAGAAGGGGTACCCTACAGGCTCCTAGGACCCCTTGGGATTTCATTGCTTCATGAAAGACAAGTGGGAATTGGGTTTGCACAAACTAAAAGGAAGGTACAAACTTGGCAAGCAAGGAAAAAATTTCTACAAATCAATTCCTTTATCCTTGAATGATTATTTTATCTCTTGCTAGTTCCCCTCATAGAATACCACAACACACACTATAGCATAAAGAAACTTTATCCTTATGACAATACCTAAATGACAGCCCTCTCTGGTGTTGATATTTTCAACATGTGGCACCTTGGTGGAGCCATGTACTGAGGGTGCCCCAACCCTTAGCAACCTAGCCACTCCAAGGAACTCAACCCCTTAAAAGTCCATCTAGGGTATTGAAGGTCCTCTCAATCCAAGGCTTATATGCCTTGATATTGGGATATACACTTTTGCATGTGGGATTAAGTCCTTAGACATTTGCAACGTGTCAATCCTACGTGAAGTTCTATCCTCTCCTCATGCACTCTCATGATTGTGCACATCTAACAGCCCCCCTCAATCATGAGCCAGGTTCTGACAGCTCCCTTTGCGATATGTGGGCTTCAACTTGTCATTAGATTTTTCATGCTACGGCTCTTGCCTACACATTGGTCCATTCTCCAAGGCGTGCAGCTTCATTGTCATTCAGATTTCAATTGTGCGAATCTTCTTGTGTGTTGCATGTTCATATTAATTCGGTACTCTTCCTTGCGTGGACATTATCTCAACAAGTGACCCATAAAACGTGAACTGTTCCTGGTGCATGATGGCGCGAGATGTGTTGAAGACCATAACCTTGGTTTTACCAAGGCTGACCTTCAAATTATGAGACTCACAAAAGGAGTGTAGTGCGTCAAGGTGTCTCTGGAGACTCTCTGCTGAAGGAGAAAAGTGCCACGTCATCTGCATATAGCAATATCTGGACAGAGTGCCAACAAGAGAGCATCCATCCCCCCCTTGTGTCAACATCCATCCCCCCCCTGTGTCTGCATCATTGTCTCAAGCTCGTCAATGTAGAGGGCAAATAGGGTAGGTGATAAAGGACACCCTTATTTGACTCCAATAGTGCTCATGATCTCGTCTGTCCACCCCGACCCTGCTCGGACTCTACCTGAGACCGTAAAGTGCCATGACAGCTCAAATGATCTCTTGGCCATAACCCAAATCCTATAGGCGCCGAAGGAGGCGGGCTCTTGGGACCGTATCAAACACTTTGTGAAAGTCCACAAAGCAACAGTAAACCCTCTGCTTCCGTGCCCTCACCTCCTCGATGTAACACCTCAGCGTGAGAATGTGATCCATGGTCCCATGATCCCGTCGGAATCCAGCCTGTCCTGCTGCTCTAAGTCCTCGATACTCTACGAATCGATTGACCTTGGAATCAAGCACTGATGCATAAATCTTGGACATGACATGTCCAATCATAATGGTCCTGTAGTTCTCCGGGCTCATGGGATCCCCTACCTTGTGGATGGGTGAGATAGTGTTAATGGTCGAGGTGTGTGGAACCCCAAGCAAACCGCTTCATTAAAGAACTTTGCTAAGATAGGGGCTAGGAGATAAATCTTGTATGCAATGAACTCAATGAATAGCCCCTCATGATCCTTCACTTGGCCGTTATGAAGTTTCATTACAGCATCGTTCACTCCCCCTTAGTGAAGAGAGTGCATGAAATGGGGTGTGATATATGTGAGAGGTTAGGGACTGCTGGCTGATTTGGGACGTCATATAGTGTGCATGCATAATTATGCTAGACCTGGGTGTCCATGAGAGGTGAGGGGGACCGTCCCTTTAGAAATCTCTGCCAAAAGTCCTTAGAGTTGTTACTAAACAAAATGTTCAGTAGTTCCTCCTCATTCCGGCGAACAAAATCTAGTTTCTTCCTATGTACTAGTCGACGATACTCGAGTAGCGTCTCTAGTTCACTCGAAAGATTGTTTTTTGCTATGAATCTGAGATGACGGTGTAAAGCCTTACACTCATCATTGTACCAACTATTATAAGGTATGATCCTGGGTGGTGGTGGGCGGGTGGAGCAAGTGGTGTGAGGGAAAGCGTGAAGCGCAACCTCATGTAGTGAGCGAGTGAGTGCGATCCTCTAATAGGGGTATGAAGTCAATATAAGCGAGAAGTATGTACAGACGGCCCGAGTAAATAGGTGAGTGATCGCGGTCAAAGCGTATGTCATGATATGTGGAGTAAGAAATTAGTGGGGTGGGAGGTGCTATGCAACGGGGAATGGAAATACTAAAGAATAAGTAGGTATGATCAGCTCCTGGGTAGAGAGGTGCTACAGTGAAATTAGTGATGCGAGATGTGAAGGCAGGGGATCCCATGATATAATCAACACTAGAGCCTCCCCCATGTGGGAAGCATGTGAGACCACCTGAGGCGGGGCATCTGTTAACACAATTATAGATAATGAGATTATGCATCCTACCGAGATCCAAAAAAGCCTATCCATAAGATGTGACCGGCCTTCTCTGTAGAACGAAACACGTAGCATACTTGCATCCTCAACGTCAATGTTTGGCAATAGAATGGAATCATCCCTGAAATCGAGGAGTGGTACCTGGTGGGAGCCTGTCCTCCCATTGAAGTCCCCAACTAGGAGGACTTCTCCGTGGCTCGAGAAGTCAACAATGGACTGATAGAGGTCTACAAATGGAGATGTCTCAGCCTCATCTCAGATGTCTCTAGCAAAGTGAGAGGTCTCGGGAGGGAAGTAGCATATTGCAACAAACAGATCCTGGCTGTCCATGTGTCAGATTCGGATCCAAAGAAACCTGGAATGTGCATCTCTCTACTCTACTGAAATGGTCCCCAAAAGAGTGGATCTGTAAAGAACTGCAACTCCTCCTAACCCTAATATTCTCTCTGCATCCCTAGTCCCATCTCTGTAGGCAAACTCCCATGTGTATTCACTGATTACTGGTAGTGGGCGCTCTGGACTTTGATGTGTCTCTGTGTAGAAGACAGTGAATCAACTATGCTGAAGAGAAAGAAAGAAGAAAGAAAGAAAGTCTATTAACGTCCACTGGAGACCAAAAGGTCTATGGGACAGCAAGAAACCCTCTAATACATCTACTTTAGGGAGGGCACATGGCACGTCCCAACAAGGAGTGCAAAAGCAACCCCCATTTATTTAGAGTACCTACATAATAATCTGAGAGAGTAAACAGCCATACATCAGTATAAGACGGAGAGTCTTTTGGTTTTGATTTAAACTCTCGGATTAGAGCTATGCCTTCACCGTAAACTGCCCATTTTTCATCCTTTCAGGCAGTCCTGACTTTAGCTAATTCAGTTTCCTTATTCTTGAGTTGCGCTTGTGTAAGCTCCTCAACTATCCATACTTTGGTACCCTTCAGCTTGTAAGATTTTCAAAGAAGCTTGATTCGCATATCTTTTGACTTCGGTGTAAGGATTGCATGACCTTTATAGTGCATAATAGAAGCTGGCCTGGAGTTGTCGTCATCCTACTCATCATCATCCGTCCATTCAATGTTGGGCAAGCCTGTTTTGATCTTTGTCAATATTTCACTATATGTGTCCTCCTCTTTGTACCAATCTTCTAGGAGCCCCCTATTCTAATCTTCAGCGCATTATCACATCTAGCTTCGTGTTCTTTAATCTCTGCTTGAATATCAGACTTACTTGCTTTGGTGTCCACTTCTAAAATCACTTCCTTCTTAGCAGGTTGTACTTCAATGTGAACAAGATCTTTGATTGTAGAGACTAGCTGCGAGGTAGGGGGGGAATCCTTACAAGATTTTACAGCCTCATCAATTACTGCCTGCTTACAAAGTCCTTCCTGAATGAGAAGTCGAGCCTTTACTCTTGCCAGTTCCAATCATAGTTCTCTCATTTCCTACTACAGATAAAAAATCTGATCATCTTGCCCAAGGATGGGTCATTTTGAGCCTTCTTGTTGGTAATTGCGTACATATGGAGAGGGTGTCATAGCTGCAACTGTACTTGTTGGTAATTGCGTACATATGGAGAGGGTGTCATAGCTGCAACTGTAGAGTACCGAGTCCTGATGGAGGTTGAAGGAGTTGAGGGGGACTTGGAGGAGAGGGTAGGCCAGTCCATAATTGGTTGTCTGTTGAACCCCTTAAAATAGGGGGCTGGCGGTTGGCAGTTGGCGGCTGCTGACTACTGTTAGTAGAGGCTACGGGGCTAATGGGCGACGGGCTGCTGACGGACGGAAGTATGATGGGCTGACGGGCTGAAAGGACGAGCTAACGGGCTGACGAGAGAGAGAGAGAGAGAGAGAGAGAAAGAGAGTTGAAACAACAGCATATCTTTTGTCCAAGCATGGAACAATCATATACAAAATATGTGCACAGCATCCCAGCCTGTATCGACAGGAAGCTGACTAGATGTGGACCCCTATGACACCCAGAACTGCTCTCCTACCTCCTCATGGCACCTTCGAGACACTTCAGCCTGCGTTGCTCTCCTAGAGCTTTTGTGGGCTTCGTAAAATACACCTTCTTGTTGCTCCACTGAACAGCCCAACGTAAGGAACAGTTTGCTCCTGTGAGCTTGACCTCCTTGCTGCTGTGTAGGCAGCCAATGGTGAGGCACAAGTTCTTGGGAATCTTCTCCTCACTGTTGTGTAGGCAGCCGATGGTGAGGAACTTCATTTGTTCATCTGGACCTCCCTGCTGCTCCAGTAGTGGCAGCCCAGGTTGAGGCACTAGAGACTTGGTACAATAGTTAGTGAATGCCCCCCTTGGCAACGCTTTTTAAAGGTTGGATCCCATTCAAATCTGCCCAATCCAAGTGTGTAGACTGGCCGACTAGTCTACAGATTGGCCTGACCTGTTCGTGGAGTCTTTACCTTGTCCAATGTAGGTGCAATACTGCTATGTGGCAGATCTACTCGAGGGGACTCTGTCTTGAACTACCCCGACCTACCTGGTGACCCAACCTGCTTCTGCAGCTTCCAAAGTTCCCTATGAGTTGCACGTTTTGCTGCTGATTGTCGTGCAGGCTTCTGCTACTTGCAGACCTGCCCCAAACACTTTTTTGCACCCTGAATTCCACCTCTTTTGTGGAGTCTTTATCTTGTAGGTGCAATACTGCTGTGTGGAAGATCTACTCGAGGGGACTCTGTCTTGAACTACCCCGACCTGCTTCTGCAACTTCCAAAGTTTCCTATGAGTTGCGCCTTTTGCTGCTGATTGTTGTGCAAGCTTCTGCTGCTTGCAGACCTGCCCCAAACAATTTTTTGCACCCTAAATTTCACCTCTTTTGCTCCAAACAGCCTCCGGGTGCTGCTGTTTGTTGCAGCCTTCATTGGAGGTCCATACCTGCCTTTCTTTCGGAAATTAAATCAGGAATGTATTCTTTGCCTCCAAGTTCATGAAGTGAAGCCATGCATAGGAACCCCTTTGAAATCGGCCTCTTTTGTTTAAATATTAGGCAATTAAAAAAAAAAAAGAGGCCCAAATACCCCTTTCTTTGAACAAAGGGGTTTTTGGGCTGCATTTTTCACATGAAAGCAGCCCAAAAATCTCTTTCATCATAGAAAGGGGTAATGGGCAATATGAAAAAAATAGGCCTAGAGACCCCTCTCTTTGATGAAAAGCATTTTGGGACTGCTCTTTTCTACATGAAAGTAGCCCAAGAATTCAATTTCTCCGAAGAAAAGGGTCTTTAGTCCTCTTATTTTTTACATGGCCCAAAGACCCATTTCTTCAATGAAAGGGGTCTATGGGCAATATGAAAAAAATAGGCCTAGAGACCCCTCTCTTTGACGAAAAGCATTTTGGGACTACTCTTTTCTACATGAAAGTAGCCCAAAAATTCAATTTCGTCGAAGAAAAGGGTCTTTAGTCCTCTTATTTTTTACATGGCCCAAAGACCCATTTCTTCAATGAAAGGGATTTTCGGGTTGCTTTCATGTCAAAAAGAGCAGCCCAAAAACCCCTTTCGTCGAAGAAAGGGGTATTTGGGCCTCCTTTTGTAAGATGGCCCATGTAAAAAAATGAGGCCCAAATACCCCTTTTGTTGAAAAAGGGGGTCTTTGGGCCTCATTTTTTTACATGGGCCATCTTACAAAAAGAGGCCCAAGACCCCTTTCTTCGATGGAAGCGGTTTTTAGGATGCCCTTTTTCACATGGAAGCAGCCCAAAAAGGGCTGCTCTTTTTCACATCAAAGCAATCCACCTTTCTTCAACCAAAGGGGTTTTTGGGCTGCACTTTTCAAAAGAAGGCACCCAAAAACCCTTCCATTGACGAAAGGGGTCTTTGGGCCTCTTTTTTGGAAAAAAAAGAGGCCCGAAGAATCCTTTCTTTGACGAAAGGTATTTTTGGGATGCTTTCATTTGAAAAAAAGTAGCCCAAGAACCCCTTTCATCATCGAAGGAAAAAAAAGAGCCCTAAAGACTCCTTTCTTTGACGAAAGGAGCCTTTGGGATGCTTTCATTTGGAAAAAAGCAACCCAAAAACCCCTTTCATCGAAGAAAGCGGTCTCCCTTTCATCGAAGAAAGGGGTCTTTGGCCCTTTTTTCCTTCCATGGCCCATGGAAAAAAAAGAGGCCCAAAGACCCCTTTCTTCAACAAAATGGATTTTTGGGCCGCTTTTATTTGAAAAAAGTAGCCCAAAAACTCATTTTTTCAAATAAAAGCAGCCTAGAAATCCATTTTTGTTAAAGAAAGGGGTCTTTGATCTTGTTTTTAACATGGGTAGAGGCACAAATATCCCTTTCTTCGCCAAAAGGGATTTTTGGACCTCTTTTTCACATGGGCCATGGCAAAAGAAATAGGCCCAAAGGCCCCTTTCTTTGATAAAAGGGGCATTTGGTTTTTTTTTCCCCAAATGGGACATCTAGTAAGTATGCATGATGGATGTTTTAGTAGAGAGGATGCTAAAATTAAGTAAACATGTAGGGTAGCATTGTGAATAAAGGGGTCTTATAAACAATATCTCTATTTGAAATATCAACAAAACATTAGATATTTGCAGCTGAATTGGTAAGATGTTAAATGTGGTTAAATAGGAAATAAAATATAGCATCTTTATGGGGTGGTTTTGCGACTAAATGGGTCTATAATGTTGCAACAAAATTGTTTATCTGAAGACAATATACGCCATGCTCAGAAAATTTTGCTCAGACCAGATGCTTGGAGAAAAGACGCACCCTCTCTGAGCAACCTTTATTGATGGTCCTAGTCACATGTGTTGTCGACCACCTTGCAAACCTTCTCAATTTTGCATCTCTGAGACCTTCTTGGTGCACCTCACCCATGCTCTTCTCATTTCGGGGCTCTGCAATTCACAAGCTCTCTCTCTATAGATCCTCACGCTCTGAATTTACTGCAGAAATACTCAGTAGAGCTCTCTCTCTCTCTCTCTCTCTCTCTCTCTCTCTCTCCACACTGCTAGGGCCCAAGACAACATGTCGGGCTGGGTCCCCCCGAAGGTATTTTATTGCTTGAAGAGAATCTGTTACAAGAGTTCAATGTAGAGCTGTCTGATACATTCCCAAAAATCCAAAACGTGAATCATTCATTACAAGAGCTTCAACCTCATTTCAAATTGGCAACATGCCACTTGTCTAAAATCTAGACTAAGTCCTGTTACATGCCACTAAGGGCCACTCTGGAGTCTTCAAAGCACTTGGTCACATAAACCGCCTCCTAGATGCTTGTTAGGCTCCCGTAGTGCTTAGGAAAATAACTCTTCCTAGTACCTGCAACAATTAATTAAAGCGCACCACCATGGCACCCATTAATTGTTAGCGCTTTGCATGCAAATAACACACTGTGGACTAATTCTAGTCACGGTGGGTGTCTCCACTGAACACATGTGCACACCTAACAAATATAAAAATATATATTTATTCTCTGGTTGACCAGAGTCAACACTCTTGATTATAATTAAGGAGCTTTGACCAAGGGTCGAGGCGCCTTAATTATAGCCAAGTCTCTCCAACCGAAGTTGGCATAACTCTCCAACCGAAGTTGGCACATCTTGGTTAACTGGTGTTAACCCTCTTGGCGCATGGCAAGTCTTGTTGACCGAAGTCAACACTCTCTAACCGTAGTCAACTCTGTGGTTCTCTAATTAACCGCAGTTAACCCTCTTGGTAATAAACCAAGTCTCCCCGACCGAAGTCAGGTTTACTTGACTAGAGTCAAGTATCTTTGACCGTAGTCAATCCTTTGACCATTAAAAGAATTCTTTGACCATAATTAACACATATAAAGCTCTTTAATTATGATCAAATAAATGGTCAACTGTACTTTGACTTAGGATATTTACATTGTGATGACATCCCCTCGGCTTCTATTCAGTTGACCTCAACTGAAAAGCTTCCTTGTAAACATCCAAAAGCTGTGGATGATCGGATAACATGTCTTCGTCCATCCACTTGGCATCTAATGCCGTATAGTTCTTGAATTTTACAAGATACCTGTAAAACTCCTTACCCTGAGGACCTTTGCGTACAGTATGGTACACAATTTGCTCTGGCTGAAGGACCTCCTCCAGCTCATCCACTTCTGGTGGATCCTCTGATACTGGTTCTGTAGGCTCTGGTCCCTGGAAATTCTTTAGAAGACTCACATGGAATGCATTGTGAATCCTCCAATGCTTTGGCAATGCTGACCTATATGCAACCTCATTTATTCTTTCTGTAACCCTGAAAGGGCCATAGTATCTGGGAGATAACTTTGCATACACTTTCTGTTTGCCTTTAAACTTACGGAGCCTAGCTTTTTCAAACTTCAAAAGTACCCAATCCCCTTCCTTGAGATCTAACTGTCTCCTATGCTTATCTGCAGCTCTTTTATGTTTCTCTTGAGACCTTTCGATTGCTGTCCGGACTTGGCTGTAAGCTGTCTGGAGGTCTCTCACAAATTGATCAGGTGCAAATATTTCATCTTTGGTCCTCAATATAGGTGGCAAAATCACGTTCCCATATATGACCTCAAAAGGGGCTTTCCTTGTAGAGCTATGTACTGTATTATTGTAAGCAAACTCTACCAATGGTAGGTACTTTTCCCAGTCTGAACTTTGGTCACCCACGTAGCATTTCAGCATATCCAAAACTGTAGAATTTGCTACTTCACTTTGACCATCTGTCTGGGGATGGAAAGAAGAAGAAAAATTCAGATTCATCCCCATGTTATCAAATAAAGCTCTCCAGAATAGACTGGTCATTCTGGGATCTCGATCACTAACAATGGACTTAGGCATACCATGATGCTTAAAGATCTGTGCCATGAAAAGCTTAGCCATATGATCTGCCTTTATGGTTTTGCGAACCGGAATGAAATGAGCTTGCTTGCTGAATCTATCAATGATAGTCCAAATCCCATCATTCCTTGACTTTGATCTTGGCAAATAAAAAATAAATTCCATTGTAATACTTTCCCATGGTGCCTGAGGCACGAGAAGAGGCATAAGTAGACCAGGTGCCTTCCGTCTGTCATACTTGACTTTCTGACACGTAAGGCATTCAGTAACAAACTGATGTATATCTTTCTGCATCCCTGGCCAAAAGAAATACCTCTCTAGTGCTAAAGTGGTTGCTGTAATTCCTCTGTGTCCAGCATAGGGAGGTGCATGGCATTCCTCCAAAATCTTTTTCCTCATCTCCTGGGTGATGCATAGGCAATCATCTTTCATTAGATACCCATCTTTCAGGGAATAGTGACTGGTGGATTGCCCCTCTTGCATTTGCTGTAAAATCTCACCAAAATCCGCATCACTAGCATATTGCTCCCTCATGCCTTCCAGGTCCTGATGATAAGCAATAGTCACATTATTGACCTAGGGAATTCGGGACAAGGCATCTACCACTCTGTTCCAATTCCTGGGGTATGGACAATCTGAAAATGATACATTGACAGCATGTTTGCCCATTTCATATGCTTCTTAGAAAGCTTGGTCTGAGTCAAAAAGTATCTCAGACTTTGGTGATCTGTCTTAACAGTAAAATCTGCACCCAAAAGATAGTGCTTCCATGTATGGATGGCATGAATTACAGCCAATAACTCTTTCTCATAGATTCCTAGATATCTCTTTGCATCCCGAAGTCTCCTGCTTTCATAGGCCACTACATGACCATTCTGATGCAATGCAGCCCCAACACCTTCTCCACAAGCATCGCAATCAACGTCAAAAGATTGATAAAGATCCGGGACTACAAGAATAGGCTCTGTAGTCAACTTCTCCTTGAGTGTATTGAATGCTTTCTTCTGTGATATTCCCCATGTGAAGGCTGCATTTTTCTTAGTAAGGTCATGTAATGGAGCTGCGATATCAGCAAAATGCTTGATAAACCTTCTGTAGTAAGAACACAGGCCTAGGAAACTTCGAACTTCATGCACAGTTTTCAGCTCTGGCCATTCTTGAATGGCACGGATCTTTGCTGGATCCATTTGTATCCCATTCTTGGATATTATATGCCCCAGATAATGGATTTCTTCCAAGAAGAATTCACTTTTCTTGCTGTTTTGCATAGAGCTGATGATTTCTCAGCTCTTGAAACGCTATAGCAAGATGTTCCCTGTGCTCTTCCTCTGTCTTTGAAAAGACTAGGATATCATCAAAGAAAGTACTCGTGAAATGCCTGTACTTTCGGAAGATGCGATCAATCATTCTATTGAATGTGGCTGGAGCATTTGTCAACCCAAAAGGCATCACTAAGTATTCATACAACCCGAATGTAGTGCGGAATGCTGTCTTGTGCACATCCTGAGGCTATATCCTCACTTGGTGATAGCCACTCTTTAAGTCTAACAACCTGCTGAAAACTGAAGCTCCATTTAACTGATCCAGCACATCATCAATGCGCGGAATAGGGAATCTATTCTTGATGGTCATTTTGTTCAGTGTGCGGTAATCGATGCACATACGAAGTGAACCATCTTTCTTCTGTACTAGTAGTACAGGGGAACAAAAAGGAGACGAGCTAGGCTGAATCAACCCTTTGGACAGCAAGTCCTATACCTAAGCCATAATCTCCTCTCTCTGAGTCGCACTGACTCTATAAGGTGGTCTGTTTGGTGGCTCACTACCAGGCATTAACTCTATCTGATGATCTTCTGGTCTCTCTGGGGGTACCTCCCCTGGCAAAGCATCAGAAAAGCAATCTTTAAAGTTTACAAGAAACTGAAACTTATCTTTGTCTGCATCATTCATTTCAGCATGCATATCATTCTCTTTTTCTTTTACAAAAACCATGTACGCAGAAATTGCAGACTTTATTGCTTTACCACATGTAACATCACATACAATGGGGATAGTGTCCCCTTTATTCCTGGCAACTAAACGCTGATTTTTCCCCCTATGCACAAACTCCAACACTCTTTCAAGAAGAGTCAACTTCACTACCTTGCGATGAAACCAAGGCATTCCCCGGACTACATCATGATGTTTCAGTGGAGAAATGAAGAAGTCTTTCTTATCCACATAACTATGTACATGAAGACGAAGCTTCCCTATCAAGGGAGTGACTGGCACAGGATTCCCACAGAACACCTGATTGGCATCCAAAGCCCTGCCCAACTCCTCCGTCTTTATTCCCAGCCTCAGGGCTAGGTTCTCTGATATGAAATTATCAGTAGCCCTTGGATCAAATAAAATTAGCGCTTGCTGTGGTCTCTGACTTTGCCCCATGATAGCAGCAATTCTCGTTCTTCTGGGTTTGAAACATGACCCAGTATGTTAGGAATTCCTCTTGCCATTGGCTTTTGTGGTCCTCGTGGCTTCTCTGCCTCTTTTCCCTTCAAAGTTGAAGGGTTTTCTGGGCACTGGGCAGCCACATGTCCCTCTTTACCGCACTTGAAGCATTTCTCATCTCTACGGAATTCAATTTATCTGTTCAGGGGTGAATGGAGATTTGCCTTTATAAGCCTTTGAAAACTGAGTACCCCTCGGCTTCTGAGGCTGAACTTTCTTTTCAACCTTGGGGTACTCTTTCTTTTCAGATTTTGAAAAATCAGTTTTCTTTCTTTCGGCATGTCCTGCATGCAAGGATAGTACCGTGGATGGATCTTGTAACGGCACAAGACTAGCTGCTGAAGCTGAATGCATAAGGTCTTGAATGTTCTTTGCCCCCAAAGCATTCACTACTGCCTGGATTCTTGGAGTGAGACCTGCTCTATATTTTCTCATTTGGGTTCCTTTGGAGATCTTTTTGAAAGGTGCAACCTGCAAATAAGCATCCCAAAACTTTTGGTTGTACACATCCACTGTATCTCCTGCATCCATATGCAAACTGTCCCAATCTTGAAGAACATGGTCTCTAAATTGTTTAGGCATAAACTGTTGGTAGAAGGCTTTCTTGAAGTCCTTCCACTTCTTTGGGGCTGACCCATCTATGGTCTGTGCACTCCACCATGCACTAGCTGTCGCTGTCAAGTGCAAACTGACCATTCTTAACTTGGAGGATTCTGAAAACTTTTCTGTGCCGAATGCAGCATCAAACTGCCTGATGAACTGCAATGCTTTGTCTGTATGACCATACTGTCCATTGTAGGTCATAAACTTGATAGATTTACCTCCCTCTTTGAATTCCTTATTCTCTCTGGAATACTCTCTCTTTCTAGACTTCTTGTGTTTCCTTCTTTTCCTGGATGGTTTATCTGATAAAGAAGAAGAAGATATAGAAGTCGAACTTGGGGTAGATGGTGATGGACTAGGAGATCGGTGATGATGCCTCGATCTCTTCCTGCTATGAGACCGTCCCCTATGAGATCTCTCTTTCTCTGGTTGTACACCGAGAGTGTGCCTCTGGCATTGGCACGTCATATACTGCATTAGGCATAGCTTCTGCTTGAAACAAATGCTGAGCCCTTGGATCCATTCTGAGATTTTCCATCTCTTGTATACGAGTGTGTACCATCTGCTCAACTTCTTGCTGAGTTTGTTGCACACTTCTCTGATTTGGATGCGCATCCCTATCTTGTGAATCCCACTGGTGGATAGGTGATTGAGCCATCTTCTTACAACTCGTCTGAGATCTACAAATTTCTCGCACACACACTGTGTATGCAACTGATGCACGCTGCCTTCAATGAGAAAATTTACCTCAACAAGAGGTGTCTTGCATTCACAATCTATGCCAGTACTGGCTGTCAATTCAAGGCATGTACCCACACAGTTGCCAAAGCATCAACAACTATATTGCCCCTTTTCTGGCTACTGCAAATGACTTCAAAAAGCATTTGTTCTTTCCCTCTTTTCACTGCTCAAAGGCATGCATACTCTTTTTTTGCAAATCTCTGTTTTCTCTGCTTTTCTGCTGCTTTTCTGACAGTAAAAGTTTGACAGGCAAGTGAAATCTGCTAGGAGAAATAGTCTCTGCAACTGTCTTTTTTTTTTTTTTTTTTGGGTCAACAGTAATCAAATGAAGTAACTGACTGGTTACTCTAACCAGACTGATCTGCAACTAGATTAACTGGACTGGTTACACCAACCAAACTGGTCTGCTTAGGCCAGATTAACTAGACCAAAGTTGAGCTAACTAGATACTGGTTCAACTAACCAAAGTTAACTAGCTGTATTTAACTTAACCATGGTTTCACTAACCACTGGTCAACCAACCAGGATTAACTGTACCAGGGATAACTTAGCCACTGGCCTGCCAGGCTGGCTGCCATGTGTCAGTGCCACATCATCTAGTGCGTTGTCTGCCACGTGTTAGTGCCACATCATCTACTGCACGTGTGGATGCCACGTCAGTTGGACCTGCTGGCTGCCACGTCAGTGCCACGTGTCCTGCGCCATGTCAGCTCTGCAAACTTCTCCAAACCTTGGCAAGAATTTCTGTCGAAAGCATCACACCTCAGAGACCATCGCGTGTTGCGCCTCGCTAGAGCCTTTTGTGTGCAGCGCAGATGATCAACGACGAAAAGGAAACTTTTCCAGGGTCACGTCTGTCGTCGCACCATCGCGTCAATGTGCCTGTGCAGAGTGCCACACCCGTGCCCGATCATTGTCTTGTGCCTTCACAAGGACAACGAAAACTTCCATGAACTCCTTAGAGCATGCCATCTAGAGACCTCCCTAATACCCCTTCACCGCTCAACGGAAATATTATTCCCTGATACCCCTTCGCCGTTTCTTTTGCCATCAGATGTGCGCCGTTAGATGTGCGCTGTCAGGCATCCTTTCTATTCCGTCACATGTACACTCGTGCGTAAGGCAATTCCTTTACGCAACTGATCAATCTAGACTTAGGGGCTTTCGTGCATTCATAGGCTTCAAAGTAAGCATTTCTGTCCCTTCACACTTGAAGCCCCAAACCTTCCAGCTGCCACCTCTTGGGCCAACGCCATCCTTTCTTCGGAATCAACGTCGAATCTTTACTCTCTTGTTGGATTGTCACAGCCTGAGAAGGCTATGAGCCTTGGCTTTGATACCAATGCAATTCACAAGCTCTCTCTCTACAGATCCTCACGCTCTGAATTCACTGCAGAAATACTCAAAAGAGCTCTCTCTCTCTCTCTCTCTCTCTCTCTCTACACACTGCTAGGGCCCAGGACAACCTGTCGGGTTGGACCCCCTCGAAGGTTTTTTATTTCTTGAAGAGAATCTGTTACAAGAGTTCAGCGTAGAGCTGTCTGATACATTCCCAAAAATCCAAAACGTGAATCATTCATTACAAGAGCTTCAACCTCATTTCAAATTGGCAACATGCCACTTATCTAAAATCTAGACTAAGTCCTATTACATGCTACTAAGGGCCACTCTGGAGTCTTCAAAGCACTTGGTCACACGAACTGCCTCCTAGATGCTTGTTAGGCTCCCGTAGTGCTTAGGAAAATAACTCTTCCTAGTACCTGCAACAATTAATTAAAGCGCACCACCATGGCACCCATTAATTGTTAGCGCTTTGCATGCAAATAACACACTGTGGACTAATTCTAGTCATGGTGGGCGTCCCCACTGAACACATGTGCACACCTAACAAATATAAAAAAATATATTTATTCTCTGGTTGAGTGGAGTCAACACTCTTGATTATAATTAAGGAGCTTTGAACAAGGGTCGAGGCGCCTTAATTATAGCCAAGTCTCTCCAACCGAAGTTGGCACATCTTGGTTAACCGGTGTTAACCCTCTTGGCACATGCCAAGTCTTGTTGACTGAAGTCAACACTCTCTGACCGTAGTCAGCTCTGTGGTTCTCTAGTTAACCGCACTTAACCCTCTTGGTAATAAACCAAGTCTCCCCGACCAAAGTCGGGTTTACTTGACTAGAGTCAAGTATCTTTGACCGTAGTCAATCCTTTGACCATTAAAAGAATTCTTTGACCATAATTAACACATATAAAACTCTTTAATTATGATCAAATAAATGGTCAACTATACTTTGACTTAGGATATTTACATTGTGATGACAGGCTCACAGATGGGGAGGTGACCTACATAACTCCTACAGCCCTTCCCACCAACCCATGATGGGCCAATCCCCACACGTGGACGAAGCGGCTCCATCGGCTCCAATGACCCTCTGGAACAAGTCGGAGTCATCTTGTACATTGGTCTTTCAACCCTCATGTCCTGCTCCTCTAGGTCCGGTCCCATGAAAGTAAACCATCTTGGTACACATGTATAATCGTAGCGGTACCATAGGTCCATGGCACAAACATCTTAAGTTAGGAACCCACCAGTGATCTTGACCAATCCTAGTACCCTCATCTATCTGTCCCCCTCACAATCTAAGAAGAGTATTGAGTCTTCGAAGCGCATCACTCTTGACATCTGTTTCAACCTGTCTTTACTCCGGCAGTGTCTGCAGTCAAGTGAGGCATGAGATCCTTGTGGCTAATCCACATAGATCTCCTACTCCATTGGGACATCTCTAGAAAACCTAGACCATGAGCTCTAGTTGAGCTCTCACTTAGGTAATCCTCTGCTGATAGGACACTAATAGATGTCCCAGTCTCCACCACCAAGGCCTCAATGAGTTCATCAAGTCGACCTTCCAGCAACCTACCAACGAGTTTTGAAGAAGCACCACATCTTCCCTCTGTGCCTTCCACGAAGCCTCTCATCCTCCAACCTCTCATCATATGAGAAATATTAAGCAAAGATTGTGCCCATAGCATGCTACTAAGGTCTAAATGAATACACAATGAATATACATACCCGTAGATCCACCCCTTTGTTTTCTTGCTCTGAAAAAAAGCCATGTACCTCAAAGGGGAAGGATGTGACAGCCATGAGAAACATCAAGCAAACAAAATGCACTCACCATAGCAATCATTAATTAAACCACTCATTACAATGTTAATATATATGACATTTGACAGATTTTTATTTCTTAGAAACACAAAGAAGAAGAGCCTTGCAACTGTGTAGATGAACATACATTTAGATCACAAATCTGTTATAAGAGGCCACCTAATAAATAAGTCTAACCTTCCTCATAGATTTGCAGACAAAGGTATCAAAGATGCCAAATATGCTTACTGCTTTCATATACATGCACAGTAATTCGGAATGAAATGGTTATAGAGTCCAGTTAGTACTACATATTTTCCAATTGAATGAGAACTAAAATATCACTTATGCCTTCATTTTATTACTCGAGTAATTCCTTGATTTCATTAATCCTTCCAAGGCTACAAGGGAAATCAAGATATTAGTAAGATGTTGAAGATCAATTGCGCTTGTGTATGCCAATTTCTTAGCTTATTTTCATTCCTTCAATTCCAAAGTCAAATTTCATTTATAAGCTCTCCGTTGCTGCTGTCATTTATATTTGTGAGTTCTAGAACTGAATGCACATATGCTACTAGACTGTTAGCAATTCCACAATTGTGACAAATTTACTGGTATTGAACACTCACGCACTTGAAGTTCATCAAAGCAAAAGAGCCATCCTGCCTCCAAAAGATCTTGCGCCACAATTTCGATAACATCATGTGTCTTTCCTTGCCCTCCCTTCAGCCTCCTCTCGTGCAACCTAACCCCTCATTGTTACGCTCTAGCTGAGGTGGCATGACCTCGGAAGAATTAGTCGACATTTCCCTTAAGGATCTATGTTTGTAATATATTTGTTTGCACTTCATGTAAATGATTGGGAGGGAATTAATGTCAAGGTCCTAGGTGAGGGCTGATAGCACCAGACTAGGTGGATCTAAGACTAAGGGCCTAATGCAAGCAATGTGCCTAGGGGCAAAGGAAATTAAAGTATCCCAAGAGAGGGGTGAAAAGATGCATTAGGAAAGGCCCTATGATGATGACATGTGGCATCTAGATCCATCTAGGGAGATGGGGCTTGTTGGAGTTAGCGAGAGCAGGAGAATGGACCTTTACGTGATTTTTTTTTCCTCTAAAAGCTCTCACACTCTAGCAAGGATTTGGCTGGGAGGATATTCTGTGGTGCTACTCCCATGATCTGCTGTAGTAAATAGGAAGTTCATATCATTTGGTATCAGAGCGCTGGTTATCGAAAAGGTGGACGAACGTTGCGCAAAAGCAAGCAACGTTGAAATCTGATAGCGAGGCTATCGCTCGACTTTTATTGTCTGACCTTGGAGGGCTATGACTGTGAGTCCGTTGGGAAAGCAGGGCGAGATGTATCATGAGCCAGTCAGCAATGTAGCCAGAGAGCATAGGTGCGAGATATGTGATGGTTTGGAGATCGCACTCAGCCTGGCAGCGCGCTGAAATTCAGCTGCAGACTTATGCTCTTGCGACAAATTTTAGGCCACACAATTTTGTTCGGTTGATGGGACGATAAGCGATAAGCGATAAGTGAGGTGTTGGTGGTGTCAAGCGTAGCAGTGGCCTCATCTACGAAGAAACTCGGCTTGGGAGAAATAGATTGATGAGGAACAGGAGCGGAGGGTTCTCGTAAAGAAGGTGACAGAGGATATCCAGTTTGCTAATGACTTCGAAGCAGGGTTCCCGTAGGCAGATAGCGGAAGCTCCAAAGTGACCCTACGCACTGGGTGAAGTTGCTAAGCAGAAATTCGCATGTCTATGTGTCATGTCCCTGTCGATAGCTAAACAATCCGCTTGCTTATGGGCAATCTCTCTCTGGTGGAATATCCTGTTGCACTACACTCTACCGACGAGAAGGAAGGCGACAACCTTTGAAAAAGTTTTAGAGCATTTGTGGTCATGTAACTAGCCTGTACGCTGAGGCTGATTCCGAACAAACAGCAGGCTGATTTTGAAACAGAGAAGCGAACAACCATGGAGCTTTCGTTGGCATTCGTCAATTCTGTGTTTTTTTTTCTGACCTTAATCTTTGTTGATGCTCTGCTTGCATGAAGAAGTTCTCGTGAATATTTAGCCTGCAAAAAGGTTCGATGCCATAGCAGGGTACATAGAAGACTTGGGATTTTTTTGACTTCTTCAAATTCCTGTGGGCAATCTGGGAGATTATGCTTATGCATATGCCTTTGTGATAAAGTCAGTTGTTTGCAGGAATTTCCCTAGTATAGGGAAAGGCGATATTTGGATATATGCCTGTGTCAATTACCTAGTCAGTATAATTGTCAGATTGCAGGTATTCCCTAGAATAGGGAATTGTGTCAAAGTGCCAGTACACTGAATTCTGTCAGTTTGTAAATACAGTGTTCTAGCGGTGTTTTAAATTAAAAAAAAAAACCACACAAAATAAAATAAAACACCCATTGACCTGAATGGAAGCAGAAGAAGGAGCACCCAGGATGGACCCTGTAGAGTCAGGAGTCCGGCCGACCCAGCAGGTGTCGCGCCTAGTAGTTCACACCTTATCTGGCAGGATTGCATTACTTGAGGATGCCTTGCAGTAGTTATTAGCACAACAATTACAGGCAAATGCAGGGCAGTCTGAACTTAGAAGAGTGATACACAGTATGTCTGCCACACCTTCTCGAGATGAGAAAGGAAAGGCTCCAATGGAACCGGAGTCTAGTGTCCATACGGTCGAGCCTAGGAAAGCTAAAGTACCTAATATTGCCAATTATAGGCCGGAAAAGTATTATGGTCAAATGAATGATCGTAGTTCTGATATCATTGAGACCTGGTTGCACAAATGGGACGAGGCGTTCACCATTTGTGAAATCAGAAATGATATCAAGAAAATCCACGAGGCCACCCACATGTTTAGTGAGGCAGCGGATCGGTGGTGGATTAAACAACACAAAGATGGTATTGCATCCACTACCTGGGAGGGGTTTAAAAGGGAATTTAGGAAACACTTCTTACCTCCTGACGAAGCATCCCGAGCTTGGGATCATTATAGAAACCTTCGTCAGAGAAATTTGTCAGTGGCAAAATACACTGATAAGTTTCGAGAGAGCGTAATGAAGGTTGATGAGCCCCTACCTCAATCAATCCAAGTGAAAGATTTCATATTTGGATTGAATGATCGGATTAAAAGGAAAGTTCGGGCTAAGTATGCGAACACGTTGGATGATGCAATAGCCATAGCCCTGAACTATGAAGATGCCAAGGGCAGCAGGCCAAGTGGGTTTGCGTAGGTCGAAACCCAGTATGGGTACCAGAAGAAATCTGGGTTTAAGAAGAAGTGGATTAGTAAAGGGAGTGCGAGTGGTCAAGCCAAGCAGGCGAAACCAACTGAAACTCCTAAATCAAGTACCACCATTGGAGTGAAGAGGAAAGTAACACCAATGGCAGCCCGGGCTTGTGGTCAAAGTCTCCCTTAAACCCAGAGCAAAGAGAAAAAGCGAGGAGAGAAGGCTTGTGTTTTGTAACTAGGTCTCAATGACATCGGAGCTACGGTCGTTCATCCAACCAGAACTTTTTCGGTCTGTAATTGGCAATATTTTGCACTTTAGCCTTCCTAGGCTCGACCGTATGGACAATAGACTCCGGTTCCATTGGAGCCTTTCCCTTCTCCTCTCGAGAAGGTCTGGCAGACATACTGTGTATCGCTCTCCTAAGTTCAAACTGCCCTGCATTGGCCTTTAATTGCTGCGCTAACAACTATTGCAAGGCATCCTCTAGCAATGCAATCCTGCCAGATAAAGTGTGAGCTACTAGGCGCGACACCTGCTGGGTCGGCCGGACTCCTGATTCACCAGTGTCCCTCCTGGAAGCTCCCTCTTCTGCTTCCATTCAGTTCAATGGGTGTTTTGTTCTGTTCTGTTTTGTTTTGTTTGGTTTTGTTTTCTTTTCTTTTTTTTTTAAATAATTTTTTAAACATCGCTAGAAAACTGTATTTACAAACTGACGCAATTCAGCGTACTGACACTCTGACACAATTCCCTATATTAGGGAATTCCTGCAATCCCACATGCACCCTGACTAGGCATTTGACACAGGCATATATCCCAAATGGCACTTTTCCCTATCCTAGGGAAGCTCCTGCAAACAAACTCAGACTGTAGCACATAGGCATAACCTCAAGCATAATCTGTCCCTGCTACAACATCAAAGCCTCATGTAGGCTGATCACTCACGAGATCCTGTCTATAAAAGTAAAGCATCAACCGACTAAATCGAGAAGAAAAAAAAACACCAAACTGATGGAGGTCAAAGAGAGCTCCCTGGTCATCAACGATTTCGCCATAGCCTTCTTGGATTGCGTGGCCTCTTCCTTTGTCAGCCAAGGTGTAGATGTCTGATCGAGATGTTCTCTGGCTACGAGTTGCCCATCCCCAAATCTCCTCGAAGATGCACACGAGCCACCACGCTTCCGCTGCGTCACCTCTGCGCTCCCAGGTCACAGCTTACGTGCTCAAATCCCAAATACAACTCTGTTGTTCTGCGTCACCTTCACTGAATCATCGAAGGCCTCTTCCTTTGTCTGTCGGGCTATTCGTGTCAAATGGTCTCCCCGCTCACGAGCTCCTGCTGTTTGTCGTCACGGGCAATCAACGTCGAAGGGTCTCCCTAATTCCCGAGTTCCTGTTACGCCCCCCCTTCCGTTGTAGTTACGGGAGCGCCAACAGCACCCTTTCCATCGTAGTTATGGGAGCGCCAACAACTATACGTCCATGTAGCCTGAGTTTCGTCACAGCCTTACGAGATGATCAACAATTTCGTCAATTGCCCTACACACCACAATTCCTGCTCGCCAGAGGACTACCGCGCTGTTTGTCAATCCATTCCTTTCCTGCGCTCTGCGACAAGCTTGCGTAGGCCAGCTCCGATCGATGCATAGGCCCTGTCACATCGCAGCATCAACACAATCTACCCATCGCATGGACTCTCCATTGATTTGGCGCTTAGGTGCTTCGACGATCCAGCTCGTCTCTCTTGTTTGCTCGTCCGTCCCTTCTCTAATTTCTAGCCTTGGGCTCTGATACCAAATGTTACACACTAACTATCTAATTCCTACTGCAGATCACGGGAGCAGCACCATATATATCCTCCCAGCCAACCTTGCTGAAGCTAACGAGTTAGACAGAAAATTTCGATATCAAAACATAGGTGAAAATCCTTCTCTTCTCTCTCTAGCTTCAACAAGCCCCATCTCCCTAGATAGATCTAGATGCCACATGTCATCCATATAGGGCCTTCCTAATGCAACATTTCACCCCTCTCTTGGGATGCATTAAATCCTTTGCCCCTAGGCACAATCTTTGCATTAGGCCCCTAGCCTTAGATCTACCTAGTCTGGTGCTATCAACCCCTACCTAGGACCTTGACATTAATTCCCTCCCGATCATTTACATGAAGCGCAAACAAATATATCACAAAAATAGATCCTTCAAGGGAAATGTCGACTGATTCTTCCGAGGTCATGCTACCTCGGCTAGAGCGTAACAAAAAATATGCCTTGCGAGGCTGAAGGTCAGCCAAATGGGGATCAAAAACTTTTCTCCAATGGATGCTCTGAAGAACAAATATACTCCCAGGATCAGGAGGACGACTTGACCAAAGTAGATGAGCCAAGAGCTGCTGTCATGAAATGGGTAGGAAAGGGACAACTAGAAATCTAAACACATAGATGCCCTAAAATAACATCTAAAATAGCAAATGGCCAAATGTCTTTGCATGAAGAGAGCCTATTAGACAAGAAGCTAAGTGTCCAGGGTTAACGTTGCTCCACAAAGGTGACCAACAGCAGGGCCCTGCAAGCAAAAAAACTTTTGAAGCACCCACTGTCTCTCTTGCGGCAAAGAAATATGCCATTCATGCTAGGCCGAAGGCGATCCCTATCACATTCATACAAAGGCAAAAGCTTAGATTTGCTAAAATTCACCTTCAGCCCTGTTGCAAGACCATACAAATCAAGTGCCTGCATAATGTGCAAACGTCTGACTCAAAATTCCAAGAAGAAAAAGGATTTATTTGCATAAGCCTGGCTTATAAAAGGTACACCTTTAAAGAAATCAATGTCATGCAAACGCGGTTGAGAGACCAAGGCATCCATATGCATCAACACAGATGAGTAGCAATAGCAAATAGCAAGACATGAGAGGACATCCTTGACGAACAGATTGACCCAAGGGTCTAAGAAGAAGAGAGGGCATCGATAACGTGTTGTGCCATCTTGATAAAGTGTCAAAAGCTTTCTCAATATTCACCTGCATTATCAAAACATCCTATCCTATGTATTTGGCATATTCAATTTCAATATAAGCATTAGCAATGTTATCCCCATAATTTGTTTTGCGGGGTGCAAACCCATACTAGGTAGGATGATGCAACCCAGAGTAGAAGGAATTGGAGATGTGTAAAACCAACATTTTAGAAATCAACCTATACACCACATGCATGAGTATAATTGGGGGCCAATCTAACAAATGCTCACATAATGGTTTTTTCGGAACAAATGCAGCAATCCCTATTTCCACAAATGAGGCATAGTGCCAAAAAGCCAAGCATTATTGATCATTTGCAATAGGATAGGGCTTAATTGATCCCAAAATTCAGTAAAAAACTCAATAGTAAGGCCATCTGATACAATCTCGATTCTAACTCACACTCAGATCACGGGCGATGGCATCACAATTGTTCCACCCAGCCTACTCTCGTGGATCACATTTTCCAATTCATACGTCTTTCTTGTTTCCTCATGCATATCCACGAGACCCTCAACTCCCTAGATGGCTCCCCCTTGCCACATGTCATCATTTTAGCCTTTCACTTGGTGCACCATTTACCCCTCTCTTGGGGCACATTAAAACCATTTGCCCCTTGGCATTATTGCACATTTAGGTGCACCTAGGCCTTAGCACTCAGAACCACCTAGTCAATGCCATTTCACCCTCACCTAGGACCTTGGCAGTTACTTCTCTTGACCATTTCATTTACGCACATTAATTATTACAAAAGTTGGTCATCTAAGAGAAAATGCCCACCGATCTTTTCGAGGTCATGCTATCTCGGCTAGAGCATAACATTCCTTCCCTCTTCAAGCATCAGCGTCCTCGATGATTAAATCTGGGAACACTCTCCGTAACTGGTATACGGATTCCTAGGTAGCTTCCGATAGAGGCTGACCATGCCATGCAACCAACACCGTGGGTATCTTCCGATTTCGTATTTGCATTGTTCCTTGGTCCAGGATTCTTGTTGGTTTGCGTCTTGCATTATCCTCTATCTCCTGAAACAAAACCACACCTTCGATTAGTGAGTCACCAATATGCAAAAATTTATACCAGACTCATCCTCTAAAAACACAACATAGTGCAGTTTCAATCTCATGATAGTCACTCACAAGGTTGAAAACCATAAACTCCATCATGCATAGCAAGGACTAGCTACTATGAAATCCCCACTGATGTCATCAACGCCCAACAGTGGGTGTAGACCATAGTATAAAAATATGCTCTCACACATACAAATCCACACACCCACACATACTTGAGCATCCATTTATACAAAGTCTTCGTACTGAGTTTCTGTCGGCACTCCGGAGGTGAAGGGTAGACTCAGCCATGATGAAGGCTAGCACTAAAGGAGAAGGCTAATCAAAAGGTAGTCCAAAATCTCTTCATTCAAGCTACAACTGCTTGTGAAGTCCAAACATTTTCATTTTAGTCTCTCCCCAATGAGTATCTAAATCTAAATCTAGCTGATAGGGCAACGCACCATTTAAGATAGAAAGAATTATCACAATACCAGCAGGCCGCAACTTGGACGAAACATGAAACACTGGGTGCACCTTACACCCCAGTGGTAATTCTAATTTATAGGCTACCTTGCCTATTCTTTTTAGAATTTAACCACGGCCCACAGTATCGAGGTGATAACTTAGCACACTCTCCTGAAGTCAACGACTTCGAGTGCGAAGGAACTCTGAGAAAAACTTTTTCTCCTTCCTTAAATACTCTTATAGACCGGTTTTCATCCGCATACACCTTGGCTCTACTGGCGGATATTAGCTCTCGCAAGTGCTAGCATCTCCCGCATCTGAACCACAAAGTTCGCGGCACTAGGTACTTTCTGAGGTACTCCAACTATAGTTGGATTGGCTGGTCTATAACCATAGTTCAGTTCAAACGGACTGAACCCTGTAGAGGAATGTTTCCTATCATTGTAGGCAAACTCCAACAATGGCAACCACTTGTCCCATGTATGTTGCCTCAATGACACATATGCTCTCAGCATATCCTCTAAAGTCTGGTTGACTCTCTCCGTCTGACCATTTGTCTCAGGATGATCCCCACTACTCATTCCCAACTCAGTCCTTAGTGTCTCGAATACCGCTGTCCAAAAATGACCGGTAAATCTGACATCTCTGTCTGACACTATGGATCTAGGCAATCCATGCAGATGAAATATATGTCTAATAAACAAATCCGCCACTTGCGGGGCAGTAACAGACTCTCTAGTCGGAATGAAGTGAGCCATCTTGGTTAGACGGTCAACCACCACAAGGATAGAATCATACCCTCCTTGTGTCGTAGGCAGCCCTACAATAAAGTCCATGGAAATGCTCTCCCACTTACTTAGTGGTACTTCCAAGGGCTGTAAAAGTCCGGGTGGCTTCACCTGCTCGGCCTTGTTTACCTGACACAAGAAACACCGTGTCACATATTCATGAATATGCTTTTTCATCTTTGGCCAAAAGAAATCTCGCTTCACGAGATCATATGTCTTCTCGACTCCTGGATGTCCCGCACATGGGCTATCATGGCACTGTTGAATGACTCTTTGCCTAAGATCATTCTGACTAGGTACTACAACCTTGCCATTTCTTTCTAGCATACCATCCCTTATGGTATATCTTGCATAAGTTTGGCCTTTTCTGGATGCCAGGTCATCCTTTTCATTTTCCCCGGGTTTCAACACATGAGCTTTAGGCCATAAGCTCTGGACAAACTCGTCCACCTTTTGAGTTTCTCTGATCTCGGTCATTAGAGCACTCTCTAATACCGTGAAACTCAGGTTGTGCATAATGTGAGACAACGCATCAGCAACCTTATTGTCTTTTCCTCTTCGGTACCGAATCATTAAATTAAACTCCTGCATGAGCTCTGCCCACCTAGCTTGGTGGCCCCTCAAGTCAGACTGTTTACAAAAATGTTTCAGAGTATCATGATCCACATCCACATAAAACTCTGAACCATACAAATAATGCCTCCATGTTTTCAAAGCATGGATAACAGCATACAACTCCAATTCATGAGTTGGCCAATTCCTTTGAGAGGGAGAAAGCTTCTTGCTTTCAAAGGCTACTGGCCTTTCCTCTTGAAAGAGAATTGCTCCTACCGCAATGCCACTTGCATCGGTTTCTAGGAACAACGGTTTCACGGGATCAACTATTTTTAACACTGGTCCTATGACCACAGCTTGTTTTATGGTGTTAAAACTTTCTTGTTGATTCTATCCCCAAATAAAAGGTACTTTATCTGAGGTCAGATCAGTCAATGGCGATACTATTCCGGAATATCCTTTGATATGCCTTCTATAAAACTGGACAAATCCCAAGAATGATCGCAACGTGGACAGACTCTGAGGGATTGGCCAAGTTAGTATCGTAGCCACTTTCTTCGGATCCATTTCTACCCCCTGTGGAGTAATTATGAACCCTAAATATTCAAGCCTAACCATACACAGTATAGTTTTTATTTTATTTACATAAAGACTGGCTTTCCTCAAAGTACTGAACACTATTCTTAAGTGTTCACGATGCTTAGCAATACTTTTACTGAATATCAGGATATCGTCAATAAAATGTACTACGAACTTTCCGATATACGGACGTAGCAAATCATTCATAAGCATGACGAATGTCGCTGGAGCATTGGTAAGTCCAAAGGGCATAACCAAAAACTCATAATGACCAAACCTGCTTCTGAAAGCGGTTTTATGCACATCCTCGGCTCTAATCTGGATCTGATGGTAGCCACACTTAAGATCTATCTTGCTGAAAATCACGGCTCCATGTGATGCATCTAGCAAATCATCAATCCGAGCCATCGGATACCTGTGCTTAATAGTGATATTATTCAATGCTCTGTAATCTATACAGAGGCGAAACGTATCATCCTTTTTCTTCTTTAATATCACTGGCGAAGCAAAAGGTGAGAAACTTGGTTGAATCTGCCCCAACTTGAGGTATTCTTCCAGTTGTCTATGCACCTCCGCCTCTTCAGTAAAACTCATTCTATAGGGCGGCCTATTTACAGGTTCTGCCCCCAGGATCAGTTCAATCTTATGATGAACTTTCCGCTCTGGAGGTAACCCATAAGGTAGTTCATCCCTAAAACATTCAAAGAACTTCTTTGATATCTCTTTAGCCAACTCGGCCATTTTCCCATCTTGGATAGCCTCAGTGCTAGTCGATGCATTATCAATCGACTCTACCGATGCTATACACAGACGCAGAAACTCTTTCGGAGTCCTCCAAATTTCCATGGCTGAAATGAGTGGTCCTCGAGGTAAATCCTTCTCACCTCGCAAAACATATTCTACCCTGTTCATCTTGAACTGGTAAATATGCTTCTTCCAATCAATGGCTGGATTTTTTCGAAAATGCCATGCCTAGGGCTATATCTGAGTGAGCAAGTCTGGTCAATTCAAAGTCCAGCTTCACGAAGTTCCAACTGGGTAACCCTTTGGTCCCATACTTCAGTTGAACTTCCGTCCGCCATCTTGACCGTATAAGCATAGTCAGATGGACTGGTTTTCAACTTGAGCCTCTTAATAAGCTTCGAGTTGATTACATTGTGTGTTGATGCTGAGTCAAACAACACAATCACATCATGACTGGCTACTTGCCCTTTCATTTTAATCAACTCAGGCTCATTGAAAACCGTATACCCCGTTGCTGCGGCTTAGAAAGGATGTTATCAGGTGCACCGCTTACTAACTTAGTAACAGACACACTTAACAACACAGGTACTAACCTCTGAGAAGGTCCCGCCAATTGCATCTGCATATGTTCCGCACTGGGACTCTCTTGCATTTCCACGTCGCATTCAGATATTATCATATTAGCCATGCGACGGTCTTTATTCAGCGGACAATCTTTCCACTCATGTCGCTGAAGGCAGCTGAAGCACAATCCTTCTTTTCTAGATTTCTCTTTTTGTTCAGGGGTCAACGAGGACTTTGACCAAGCCCGGGCTGCCATAGGAGTTATCTTCCTTTTCACCCCAACGGTGGTACTTGTTTTTGCTGGTCCCTCAACCGGCTTCACCTGCTTGGTTTGGCCACTTGGCTGCGAGACACTTGTCTTTGAAGTCCATTTCCTCTGAAATCCCCCTTTTTTCGGGTACTCATACTGAGTCCCTGCCTGCACAAATCCACTAGGTCTGCCTCTGGCATCCTCATAGTTCAAGGCTACTACAATAGATTCGTCTAATGTAGTCACATATTTAGCCCAAACTTCCATTTTGATCTTGTCGTTCAGTCCATAGATATAGTCTTTTAACTGAACCGACATAGGGAGAGGGTCTGTTATTTTCATGACACATTCCCTGAATTTGTCAGTGTACTCTGCCACCGACAGACTCCTCTGACGAAGATTTCTGTAAGCATCCCAAGCTCGGGAGTCTTCATCAGGTGGAAGAAAGTGTTTCTTAAATTCAGCTTTTAACCCTTCCCAGGTGGTAGGAGCAACTTGATCCTTCTGTTGCTTTATCCACCATGTATCCACTGCCTCAATAAACAGGTGAGTGGCCTCACAGATTTTCTTTAGATCAGATCTGATTTCACAAATGGCGAAGGCTTCTTCCCATTTGTGTAACCAAACCTCGATCACATCAGAACTCGGTCATCCGACCAGCGTACTTCTCTGGTCTTTAGTTAGCAATATTAGGCACCTTGACCCTTGCACGCTCTGATGAATGTATACTGGGCTCTGGCTCTGCTGGAGCTTTGCCCTTATCAATTCGACGAGAAATTGGAGAGGGGTCCGAAACCATCCTGAAGAGACAATGGTAATGACCTTAGATCTCGAAGTACACAAGGCATCTGAATTTGAAGCGCTCCTCTGACTTGATCTCGGTCGATCACATAGAGTACCGATGTGATCCTCCCATAGGTGGTGCGATGAGACATGGAATTGCCCGACCTATATCCTCAGGGAGTGGGGGAGGTGGACCCGTTGTATACCTAGGTGGATCAATGAGGCCATCCTCTGACATCCTCAAGCAATGGTCCCTGTAGAAGCTGAGCTTCACAAGAAGCTCGTTGGGTGCCAACCAGGTTCTGAATGTGTGTAATTGTGAGAGATCTCTTGGATAACCTGGATGAGCTCGTGATAGGTGAGTGGAGCAGAGAGCTATACTGAAAGGTGGGTAATCTGTCCATGTAAAGCTCCAGGCTCTAAAACCATTTGCATGCACATGAGTACCAACACATCTGATCGCCCTCACATGGATGAAGATATGGCTAGTCATGGTAGCCTACGTCGTCCTGAGGACTCGGTAGAGGCATGTGATAACTTGAAAAGCTCCATCAAGCTGCAGTGGGGATGCTCTAAACTCAGCGAAGACTATCTGATGTCGGCCTGGTGGTTGCAGGTCATCTGTAACAACAAGAGAACCTGAAGCCTCTCCACTCAATCCCAATCTACAACTGCCCCCAACAAGACTACAACACATACCTGTAGGGCAGACCAGGGAGTCAAAGACAAGAGACTTGATCTGGGGATCCTAGAAATGAGAGTGAAAGCACTGCCACCTGAGACTAGCAAGTGCGGCGTATACCTGCTCAGCGGCCTGCATATTGTGAAAACCGGGCCAAATAAAAGAACCCCCAAGTATGTGTAGGATGCAACAACCTCTACCGGTAATCCATCCACCAGCATGAACTGCTCCCTGTGCATGGCTACTCCAGATGTGATGAAGATTATGATATTGGTTTTACCAAGGTTGACCTTAAAGTCATGTGTCTTGCAGAAGGTATGAATTGCAGTGTTGCTGGAGGCCCTATGCTGAGGATGAGTATAAGGCCACGTCATCTGCAAATAGGAGGATTTGAACCATGTAGCCGGCAAGAGAGCAGCCTGCCCCCCCTAGCGTCCCAAGGAAAGTCTCAAGCTTGTCTATGTAAAGGCCAAACAAGATAGGTGATGATTGGCAACCTTGTTTGACCCTCCCATAGCGCTCATTATCTCCTATATCCATCCTATACCTGTCCGAGCCTGCCTGAGACCCTCTCATAGAGAGAGGGAGAGAGAGAGAGAGAGCTTCGACGGCTCGGGGAGTAGGAGCTTGACTCTCAACAGCTATAGAAGATAGATATGAGTGCGCCAGGAGTTGTCTCATAGAAGATAAAAGTTTGAGAAGAAAGTATTCTTATCACTCCTCTCATGCTCGCTGAGTTCAGCAGGGTGACCCGATGACATGATAGTTTTTCCATACCACATGTCCATGTTCAGCAATGACTCAGCTTCAGAGGTTGAGGGATGATTTGCAACAGACATAGAGGAAATTCAGACATGGGAAGAGGCCCTAGGTTCCCTATGGATACCTTGAGGACAGAGTATGCATTATCTGTGCTAGAGAGAGTATGCTGAAAGCTCCAATACTTGAGCTTTGCCAGATTGAGCCTGGAAGGGAGCGCTTTGGGGGTTAACAAGGATATTCTGGCCGTGGGATCTTCATGGTGCTTTCATAGAGATGCATGGGGCAGCTTAGGTGCTTGGTGCAACAATTTTCTATGGGCAAAGTCGAATGGAACGTAGAACACTCTGGCAGACTGTGATCATGCCTCACATAGAGGGTCCACATACTGGAGTCCCACTCAAGAGTCTTCTTTGTGGGTAGCAACATTGATCTGCCGTGCCCGATTTCCTACAGTATAGGCACGAGAGAGTGGTTGTGAATGGAGTCAGAGCCTATGAGAGAGCTAATAGACGATGGGTCCCTTCAGTCACAGAAAATCAGAGTGGCTGGGCGTCGTCCATTGTACTATACTCTCTCATGGACTGCTTTGGTCTTCTAAAGACGTTAATAAGCATTTCTTGTTTTTCTTTTCGTCTCATCGCCAAAAACATTCTTTAAAAACCATACATAAGCAAGAAATCTCTTTAATAAACAGATAGCTACAAGATATTTCATTAATTTACCACCTCAGGGAGACGATGGACTAGTCAACTCCTAGCACAAAAGAGAGGGAGAAAGCTGCATCCTCTTTAGCAAGCATGTACATAGACAACATCTGACAACTCCTACTGCCACAAGAAGTGTATCCTTTCACTTCTCACTCCACCTTCTCCAGTTTCTCTTATTCCCCCTTCCCCAACCAAAATCAACATCCAAGCCCCACAGTACAGAGGCATGGGTACAGATGACGATAAGTGAGGTCCCATTCAAGGCAGGGAGTGTGCCTGCTAATTTGAGTGTCGAAAGCCTCTCTCTCTCTCTCTCTCTCTCTCTCTCTCTCTCTCTCTCTCTTTCTCTCTCTCGTGCATACAAGTGCACAGACAGATCAGCAGCCAAATTATATAACACACGATCACTGATTATGTTTGTTTTCAGCCCACAGAGTTCAGGATGATATAGGGGATAGACTATAATTCACACACGAGAAGTAAGAAATTTATCAAGCATTACATTCAGAAAATGAAAAAATGCAGACTATAAGGTACGATGCAATCTAAGTACCAATTCATCTAACTTTTTGAGCTTTGTATGGGTTGGCAATGTCAAGTATTCCAGTCTTATACACTAAGATCCAACAATCGACACAATCGACACACCCAAAGTTCTAGTCATTACAGAGTGATTCAGGACCTTTATTTGTAAAAAATAAAACGTTTCAAAACCAACCTTCGGTGCACATCGAGCATGAATTGATGAAAATGCACACGACGCTTGCTTTTGACAGGACTGCAGTGATAGAATATGTCCGCAATCAAGGATTTCCCAGTACCTACTCCCCCATAAACGTAGACCCTGCAACAAGCATTTACGCATGATATTCAGTAAAGGGAGCAAACGCAGAGCCCTGTTTCACCCGTCAAAAGCAGATCAATGGTTACAGAGAGATGAAAGATGTGTGGTGAATTCCAATTCTTATGAGCAGTTAGTTAGTGCAGTAGAAGTGTCGCACTGCTCCTTGTGCTGCTCGACGGTATTTGTTGAAGGACGTTTTGGTATCGAAAGGTAAGTAAGCGGTTGCCAAATAAGTGAAAGGCGCACCCTCGAGGAGCTTCCCGGGATGTATAAGCACCCACAGCCCGTAAAAGTCGTGACGCTAAGCCCTTATAAGCTGGAGGCTTGTAATCTTCCAACTCTCTGTACAAGCGCTCGAAAGGTTGTAGTGCGGCAACCTGATGTTCGTCTCTATGGATTGCACCCGATGCCACAAGCTGATTATAGGCGGCTGTTGGAGACGTTCCAACAGGAATCTGCTCCAATTGTGCACTCCCATGGACATACCTGTTAATGCAGCTCCTTATCGAATAATTCGAGGGACGAGGAAGGCGAAAGCAGGGGCGACAGAAGCTATGAGCCCTTTCCGTGATTGCAAAAGCGATGGCTGCAGGCATCCTCAGTTGTTTGCTCTGCATCTAGGCAATCCTTTATATTTTCTTCATCAAATCGAGGAAATGCGACTACAATGCACTACGACACAGCTTGAAAAATCAAAATGTAGTTTCTTGGCCGGTTGATGTCGCGTTGCAGTATTGATTCTCAAGTCCTGTATCTCATTGCTCGTTCGAGCTTGATTCTGCCATCCAATTCGATGCTTTCGTTTCCTAATTTAGCCTGACACCATGAAATTTATTCTATCCACGAGGCAGCGTAACGCCAATGCTGCAAAATCTGCTGCGGGGTGAATCTACGTTGCATAGCTTCGATGTGTCGCCGAAATTCGATCGAAACTGTTGTTGGGTGCTCGATTCCGAAGCCAAAATCGACGTTAGACGAATTTTTCTTGCACTGCCTGCGCACCACCTTGCGTCACCTGTCTTCTGAAGACTTGTTCAATTTGGATGTTTTGGCTCACATAAAGAACACTCACAAATAATGCATGGCCATGGCAACGCTACAATTCACACCAAGTTTAAGACACATTGCCACACTAGGACATCATGAGTTTCCAGAGAGGAAGCCCACGTACCTAGCCGCACCGCCCACGTACCTAGCCTGGTGCGGCTGGAGGCAAGGGACCTGAGGCCCTCACCACAAAAATAATGCATGGCCATGGCAACGCTACAATTCACACCAAGTCTTAGAGAGATTGCCACATTAGGACAACATCACGAGTTTCTACATAGGAGGCCCACGTACCTAGCCCGGTGCGGCTGGAGGTAGGGGACCACACCCGGGGCCCGGCGGTCCCCTACCTCTAGCTGCATCGGGCTAGGTACATGGGCCTCCTCTGTAGAAACTCGTGATGTTAGGGCCGGCAGTCCCCTGCCCCTAGCCGCACTTGGTTAGGTACGTGGTGCCTTCTCTGTAGAAACTCATGATATTGAATACTACATGGAAAAGGGCCTCTTTCCACATGGCAAAACTTCCAAAATGTCTTGTGAGCAAGCCTACATGTGCCCTTCAATACTTCCCATAAACTCTCCTCCCATAGAAGTTCCTAGCCATTTTGGGTGAGCATCTTCAAGATTGCTCACAGCATGGGGATTGAGACAAGCGAATACAAGGTACTCCTCAGACAAACCAATACAAGGATTGCCCAAAGCATGGTGAGTGAGACAAGTACTCGTAAGCACTACCTTAGGTTGCAGACGATCGTCAAGATGAATGGATGATTACTTTGCAGCTCCTATGATGGAAGCCCGTGCATCGAACCATTGGAAAGTTTATGTGCTGTTTATTTCACTAAAAAGGAAGTTTGTGTGTGTGTGTGTGTGTGTGTGTGTGTGTGTGAGAGAGAGAGAGAGAGAGAGAGAGAGAGAGAGGAGCCACGCGGCAAGAGGGACACTTTTTTCAAAAGTGAGAGTAAGCACTGCCTTCCAAGGAAATGCTAACAAATTGAAGACAACTAGAAGTAAGGTGGTCACAAAGCTATTGGATAAACGTATTCAAACAATGAATTCACCTAAAAGAAATTTAGACTAAAGGAGAAATAAAGAAAAGAAAAAGTACAACTGGCTTCTATCGAAGTCCAACTTTGAGCAATGTTGCATCAATCCTAAAGACTTTAAATGCATTACAATAAAATTCGAACACACTCATAATTCTAGCTTACCAATGTCACCAATTATGAACAATGTCTATGAACAAGAAATTCAACCGACCTAGGTCTCCTCAAAAGAGGTACCAATAGCCTACAAGCTTTGTACCTTGTTTGCAAACAAAATTAAGGACATAAGGTGGAGCTTTCTTTGCAATATTTTTTTAAACAATACCTCTCTCTCTCTCTCTCTCTCTCTCTCTCTCTCTCTCTCTCTCTCTCTTCTTGCCCCCCCTCGCTTCCCTTCCCCTTGCATGAGCTACAAGGAGGGAGTAGGGCTCGTCAAAAAGGAGGTAATTTCTCCCTAAACAATCAGAACAATGCAATTATACAGTTTCACAAGGTCTCATCAAAATCCTTAAACTTTCCCTTGACCATGATTGTTGTATCATGCGCCTTTAGTGCAAAATAGAGTATAAATATATATTGCTCCTTGAACTAGAGGCCAAATTGAAACTAAGTTTGAATTGAAGCCGAGTCCCTTAATTAAGCTTGTCTCCATCGAATCTAATACCTTTTGTATTGCCTACTCTAAGGATTATTCTTTTAATGATTCCCCATAGCCTTCTTGCAATCCCTTCTTGTTTTTGGGTGCTTCAAAATAAGTGCATGGTAGTCTCAATGTCAAATTTACATATTGGACAATGGGTATCTATCTACAGAAATTAGGCTTGGAATGTGCAAGGGCAACCACTCATGCATGATCTCCCATTATAGGAAGTGGAATATGAGAAGCATTCAAGTTGTCATTTTTGTTTATCCAAGATTTTCATTTGACAGGAGATCTAACTTTTCCATTTTGCTCCCATTTTATAGCAAATCTCTCATACGGACCTTGGAAGCTACCAATGAAGAAAACCAACTTGAGGAGGGATCTTTCTTAAACAGAGTACAAGTTGCGACTACAAGTGCCCAATAAAAAATGCCTATAACTAGAAATGTTCATGCACAGCCTTCAAGGTGGCTAGTGACTAGGAAAACTGTGGATGCATCGAGTCATGCCCAAGCCAGTATTCATATGCCTAATAATGTTCCTGGGGTTGGACAAGGATTTGTAGAAGAGGATCTCAATACTGAAATGGACACTACCCCAACACTTGATCCACCCTTGAGATTGTTAACCAAGCTACAGGGAGAGAATTTATGTGGGTGCCACAATCCTCTCAAAGAGGTATTCCACATGCACAGGGGGGAAAATGTAAGTCACATGGTGGAAAGAGGGAGAGAGAGAGGGTAGGCTAGGGAGAGAGGCAGTGATACTCAAAAGAAGACATAATGAAATGGAAATGAAGTGACTAGAGAAATGAACAAAAATGAGAGTACTCACATGTAGACCAAAGAGCTTGTAGCTTGATACTTGATTGATTTGACACTAGACAAGTACAACTCTTATATAAGAGCACACACACACATATGAACACCTATGCATATGGGATAACTCCCAATATGACACGTCGCATCCATAGGACACACTAGACTAGAATTCACACTAGAACACACTTGAACACACCAATTGACTCAACTTGGCTTCATATTCTAACATCCCCCCGTGAAGGCAAGGTGAGAGACTACTAGAATGGAATCAAGAAAAGAACATGACAATGACGGTCATCAAAACTGTGCATGCCGGTCTAGAACTAGACATGGTTCCCACACAATCTCAGAGGCAAGTGAGCATGGCTCAGAGGCTAGTGAGCATAACATAGAAAGCTCATCTAGCATGGATGCATGACCAACTCAGAGGTTTAGGAAACCAATGCACCAACATCCTGGAACTCTCAAGCCAAGCATGATAAACAAATAGACCTATCAATGCCAATATATGGCTCCCATAGTACATCCCCCTCTTGACTGCAGGGACTAACTAGAAACATGGAGTCACACACCATAAAAGAAATACATCATTTTAGGAGGACAATCCAAGGAACAGGACCTTTATTGACTCTTCAAACATTCATTTTAGAGGGACTACTCAAGGCAGAGAATCTTTAACTCAAACATATAAAAAATATAAAAGATTTCATTCATTCTATGCATAGCAAGGGCAGAGAACCCATGAGCTCGAAGTAGCTACCACACAAGAGTGCGCACATCCTGATGCAAATAGGTACGTCGGTTAAGAACCATGCAAGAATGCCCTCGAATGATGTGTCGATGAAGTCCATAGGAGCAGCTACCAAGGGAGATCACATCATGAGTCTTAATGTGCCAATCTTAGAGTCACCGAATGCGCAGAAGAGGCTCAAAAAAATGAGCGAAAATGTACTGTAGGAGATGACGAGGTGTGAAAAGAGTATTCCCCACTGTCGGAAGCCTCAAGTCAATGTACCGGAGTGTTGGTACAGTCAAATTGACTTGTGGGTAAGCTCAAGAAGCTCAACTCACTGGTGGAGGTCAGGGAGTCCAAATTTGAGCAAAAAATGCCAAAAAGTAGCCTAAACTGCTCAGAATTGCCTTCTGACAAGTTGTACGGACTCTTGGCATTGTCGCGCATTTGCCTACAGAGGTCCGTATAGTTGTACGAAACAAAAATTAATTTTTTTCTCAAAATGTGTGGGATAGGGTCGTTTATGTTTAAGTAGTGCCGAAATGTCAAAAAACATCAAAATCGGACCTCAAAAGATCAAAAAATAGTCGCTGGACTACTCCAAAACAAGTTTTTGGCAACCAACTGATGAGGAATGTCCGCCAATGCTAAGGGAGAACCATGAATTGATGCAAGAATGAGCTGAACTCACAAACGAGGACCACGAGCAATCACTAGGACATTGGAGTACTTGATGGCGAGGAACCATGGTGAGGCTAAGAGAAGGGAGGCTCTACCTAAGAGGAGAGGGGAGCTTCCATTTGTGGGCTTCTCTCATCCTCTAGATAGAGCAAGAAGAAGGGGAAGGTAGGAAGGGAGGCTCTGATACCACATGAAGGAACATGGTGGAAAGAGGGAGAGAGAGAGGGTAGGCTAGGGAGAGAGAAAGTGACACTTAAAAGGAGACATATTGAAATGGAAATGAAATGACTAGAGCAATGAACAAAAATGAGAGTACTCACAATGTGTAGACCAAAGAGCTTGTAGCTTGATACTTGATTGATTTGACACTAGACAAGTAGAGCTCTTATATAAGAGCACACACACATATGAACACCTATGCATATGGGATAACTCCCAATACGACATGTGGCATCCATAGGACACACTAGACTAGAACTCACACTAGAACACACCAAACTGACTCAACTTGGCTTCATATTCTAACACAGAATGGACTTTGTCATTAATATTCATGACTGTGTTGAGTGGAAATGCAAGTATTGTGGTATAAAGAATCAAGGGTAGCATCTTGCATAAGGGGTCACTTGCCTAGTGACTAAAGAAAGCACATTCAGTGTTGTGCAGCCCCAGGAAGTCCTGTAGCAGCTCGAACCTTGATAGAGAAGTTGCAATCGTTTGGGAAAATCCGAAGAAGATCAATTTGGGAAGCTCAAGATGTAAGTGGACTAGGGTCTGCAAGCACACACAGGTGATGTAATTATAATTGTTGCAACATCACACACCCTGTGTGGACATTAACATGCAAGATAGATCTCCACCTATGGCTCGTGAAGCTAGATCGGCAATTGCAACTCCTAATTTCAAGAAATCCACGATAGTTGAGAGCATCCGGATTTAAGAATTAAAGAATGCACGGTATGTTCTTGGTAGATCAATTTTGCGATTAGGATATCCATAGAGAATGGTCAATAACAATGATATGAGAGTTGCATGGAATTGCATTGCTAACTATGGAGTGGGATTCAACCCCCCTGCATACCACACATTGCGTACAACATTGTCAAACAAGGCATATGCAAAAGAGAAAGATCACATAAAGTGCAACATTTTCGAATGATTGCATAACACTGGATGCACAATTGTCTTAGATGGGTGGACAAGCATAAAACACCATGTTTTATTGAATGTGATGATTATATCGCTGCATGGGGAGGCCTTCCACATATCATGCCTCACATGTAAAGAAGTGGGAGACCTATATAAACTGGTATATTATCAAAGGTTATAAGAGAGTTAGGCCTTGGAAAAGGTTCTGTAGGTTATCATGGACAATGCCAAGAGATTGTCAATAGGTGGGCAGAATATTGCAAAGGGAGTATACCAATCTATATGCATCTACATGTTGTATGCAACTTTAAATCTTGCATTGTTCAATATTGGTATAAACAAGTGCCATGGTTCAAAGATATTGTTCATGAGGCTCGAGACATTGAGAAGTTAATACGATCGAAGTAATGTCTTGAATCAATCTTTATGTCTCGTGAAGGTTCTACCATGTTGCAATTGCCAACAACAACCACGGGATTTGCCAGTATTTCTACACTTTGTAATCCTTGGTGAATAATAAGAGTTTTCTTATAGAGACATTAAATTGTGATACATTTGATGATGGATGTTAGAATTGACATCAATAGGGCAACAAAGGAGAAGATGGATGACCGGAAAGAAACATTGGGATCCCCTATATTATGGAGGCAGTTTGAGGATGCTGCTAATGGTATGAAACCTGTATAATATTAGCTTAGGGCTTTGGAGTCAAAGGCTCCAACAATCAGAAAAGCATATGTTCATGACACTAAGAGGTAGGAGATGAGATGATTCGGCGGTTGAGGATATTGGCTTGGATCTTGTTTTTGGGGGAGATATAATTTCAAGGAGTAGACTCCTTAGTTTAGATCTAAGTAGAAAAATTCAAATTTGCGATTCGAAAAATGCAAGAAAATTGCTCGAATGATTCGAATGAAAGAAAAAATTGGGTAAAAAGAATGACATGTCACGTTTTTTACATAAATCGACACGTCATCCCTATATATTCATACGGATAGATTTTATTCGTACAAATAATGTATTCGTATGAATAAACTTGTATTAGGACGAATATGTGGCTACGTTTTTGTATATAAGGTCACTGTTTGCCAGTGTCTCCTATCTCACCCTTGGTTCCCTAGCTGAGCATAAGAGATCAAACAAGGAAAAGAAGAAGAAACGTCCTTCAAAGTTGTGAAAGCAACCTAGAATGTCTGAAATAAGATGGATTTTGTGTTAGGGAGCTTTAGGATCTCATTTTGAGTTCCTGAGATCTCTTGTAAGACTTTTGGTTTTGGTCTTTGTTTCTTTGTTTGTGGGAGTTCTAGGTTCTCTTTATTGAGTTCCTTCGATCTCTTGTGAGAAAAGTGTCTTAGGTGTTTTTGGGTCTGAAATTTGTTTGTGGGAATTCTAGGATCTCTTTGTTGAGTTCCTTAGATCTCTTGTGAGAAATGTTCTCTTGGTGTTTTTATGTCTATGAAATGTGTTTGTGAGAGTTATAGGATCTCCTTGTTGAGTTCCTTAGATCTTTTGTGAGATAAATTTATTTGTGGGAGTTTTAGGATCTCCTTGTTGAGTTCCTTAGATCTCTTGTGAGAAATGTGCTTGTTTTTGTGTCTATGAAATTTGTTTATGGGAGTTCTAGGATCTCCTTGTTGAGTTCCTTAGATCTCTTATGACAAGATTTTTGTACGTGGGAGTTTTAGGATCTCCTTGTTGAACTCCTTAGATCTCTTGTGAGAAATGCGCTTGTTTTTTGGGAGTTCTAGGATCTCCTTGTTGAGTTCCTTAGATCTCTTGTGAGAATTTTTGTATTTGGGAGTTCTAGGATCTCCTTGTTGAGTTCCTTAGATCTCTTGTGAGAAATATGATTTTATTTTGTGTTTGTATTCTCACACTTTCTTTGAATGAATATTTAATATTCTTTCAATAGAATGTGAAAGGAATGAGACAAGTCTCCTAATAACCTTTAAAACTTTTAATTCATACATCTTTAAAACTCTTTGTATTCTTACACTTTATTTTGAATGAATATTTAATATTCTTTCAATAGAATGTGAATGAATGATTTTCAATTTGAGTATATTCTTTGAATAAAAATGAATCCATGTCTATTTTTATTACTCATTCTTCCACTTTCTTTTGAATGAATATGTAATATTCTTTCAATAGAATGTGAATGAATGATTTTCAATTTGAGCATATTCTTTCAATAGAAATGAATCAATGTCTCTCAATTTTTATTACTCATTCGTACACTTTCTTTTGAATGAATATTTAATATTCTTTCAATAGAATGTGAATGAATGATTTACAGTTTGAGTGTTCTTTCATTAGAGATGAATCCATGTCTTTCAATTTTCATTACTCATTCTTACACTTTCTTTTGAATGAATATTTAATATTCTTTCAATAAAATGTGAATGAATGCTTTACACTTTGAGTGCATTCTTTCAATAGAAATGAATCCATGTCTCTTAATTTTCATTACTCGTTTTTACACTTTCTTTTGAATGAATATTTCATATTATTTCAATAGAACGTGAATGACTGACAATTAATAAATTCTTGAAAGTGTTTTTTAAAGGATATGTGTTGTTTTCGACAAAATGTGTATTGCAATATGTTTCTATAGCATACTCAAATTAATTTTTTTGCATTTGGTTTTTCTACAACTTTAAAAGCATGGTGCGCAACAAGATTTGGTCATATGTGATGGAGATATGAAAATTACATGCCTCGGTCTCTTTTGTGTAGTGTAAATATTGTGGACATAAGTTCACAGGCGGTTCTACTTACATCAAGCAACATTTTCTCGGAATAGGCAGTGACGTTGAAGCTTGCTCAGGACTACACTCCGTCTGATGTTCTTCCGTTATGCAAATCATATTTAGAGAAAGTGAAGAAAGTGGTTAATCCGACCCTAATAAGGAATTGTCCAAGTCAACAAGATGTGAGCACTGAGGTTGATGAGATGGTTGAAGGAGAAGCACCAATAAATGTGAGGGGTGTATCCATACATGAAGGTGATGTAGATTTGCTAGCAAGTGGGTCGCACATGAGTTTTGATGCGACTAATTCCTGTCAAAGTAAAGAAGAGAAAAAAGGGGGAACAATCTTCTATGGAGGATGGATTTCTTCTCGGCAACAGGTGCATGAAGAGCATTTAAGATGGATAGAAGCATTTGTTAAAAATGGTATACCATTCAATGTCATGAGAGATGAGAGGTTGCGTAATGCCTTGAAATCATGTGCTAGACCAGGATTTATTTTGTCGGATTATAACAAAATGCATACAGATCATCTTGATAGAGTCAAACAAACTATGGCGGACTACTTGAAAAAAAAGATATTGGATTTTAGTCCTATATATGGGTGCACTCTTACTTTTGATGGATGGACTAGCAAGCAGGCCAGACCCTTGATAAATGTAATGTGCATTACACCCAAGGGAACTATGTTTTCGAAGAGTATTGATACATCTCTAAAAGAAAAAGCTTTAGCATATATTGTAAAAATATACGAAAGAGCAATCCGTAAAGTTGGTGGCAGTGAAAATGTTATTGCATTAGTAATAGATAATGCATCGAATTACAAGACCACGAGTGAGACGGTCATGGCAAAGTATCCCACTCTGACATGGGTGCCATGTGGCACTCATACTCTCAACTTATTGTTGAAGGATATTGGACAATTGCCATTATGCAACCAGTACTACAAGATGCTAATGCTGTATTGAGTTTTATAAAGAGTCATCAATACTTGCATGCAGTATTCAGAGAGCACTTTGTGAAGAAACTAAGGCAATTTTGTCAAACTAAATTTGCCACTTCTTTTCTAGTTCTTGCTAGATTGTTGGCAAGCTTTAGTCGAGACTGTTGCTGATAGACGATGGGCGAATTGGCTTGAGAAAAAGACGCAGTACGCAATACCAGGCAGTAAATGTGTGCATCTTGTACAATCATCTCTATTCTGGAGAAATGTAGAAAGAATAAAAGAAGGTGTGGAGCCATTTGTGATAGTATTGAGGATGGTCGATGCTGATGCCTTTGTGGGTAAAGTGTATTGGAAGATGTCAGAAGCAATATTACAGGTTAAAGAATTCGTGCGCTTTGCACCTAGGGAAAAGCAACAAGTGGTATATTTGGCCAATAAGAGATGGAAGCAAATGCACACTCCTTTGCATGGAGCTGCATTCGCAATACATCCACAATATCAAATGCATGCTCAATCACAGAATCCTAAAGTCATAAGTAACTTTCGAGAGGTTTGTAAGAACTTGCTTTCGGGAGATCAAGGCAAATTGGCCTACCAACAACGAGTGAGGTATACGAATCGCGAAGGCTCTTTTGGAGATCCTTGGAATCTTGATGCTATTAAGACGACTATTGCACCTACTTGGTGGAAGGAATATGGTGGAAAGACATTGGAGTTGCAACATGTTGCAACTCGTGTGCTCTCTTTTGATGCATCATTGTGTGCATGTGAATGAAATTGGAGTGCATATAATTTTATTCATTCTAAGAGACGCAATCGCTTAAAGTCATCAAGAGTTGCAGATTTAGTATTTTGCTTTGGAAATCTACAATTGTTGAAAGGATTTAATGTTGCGGCTAGGGCAGCAAGTGAAGCCACTATAATGAGAATTGTTGGATAACAATTGACTATAGAATTAGTTGCTGAGGGTGCATTCAACGAAGAGGAAGACGAGCTTGATCTACTCAGTGACAACAGTGAAGTCGAAGAGATAGATGATATTGTACCTATGTTGAATGCAATAGAGTGTTCTATGTTACACATGAGGGGATGGATAGGAGAATATGATAGGTGACGAAAGCGTGGATGAAGCTCTAATTATATAGGATGGTATGTTGTATGCAAGGGGATGGATGGGAGAATATGTCAAGCAATGGAAGAGTGCATATGCTCGTATCCATCTTGTCTCATTTTGTACTTGAAAGCTAGAACTTTATGGGCTACAAGTTATGTTGTTGTGTTGTAATTATTGAGATTGTGGATGATTTGGTATACATAATAGCTAGAGCCAACCTTGTGACTTGCAAATACTTTCAAGGCAACATCAGAAAGTTGGAAATAATAATCGAATATACGCAATCGAAGTTTATATTTTCAAGTTGCAAGGGTTGATCTAGCTATCATGTGCACTAATTCATGTTGATATATTTCAATATTTTTGCATTAACTTTACAAGTCCACCTAATCCACTGAAACCACTTAAATCACTTATATGACTTAGTCCAATTAAATCACTTAAACAATGCAGTTCACTTGAATCACTTAAACCACCCTGTCCACCTAATCCGCTCATACCACTCAAACCACTTCCTTCACTTATATCACTTAAACAAGGTCATTCACTTATACCACTTAGTCCACTTCATTCACAACAACTCAAGGTTGTGCTGATAGTGTCGGCATTAATATTAAATTTCAAAATTGTTTTCTAGTATCTCTAGATATTTTGACCAAAATTTAAATATTAATTTTTCATTTGTAGTATCTCCTTTAATAACTATCAGATCCATCCTAAGCCTCATTTTTCATCCTTTTTTAGTAGTGTCTCCTAACCAATGGATCTTTTCAAAGTTAATGCTTTTGTATTTTTTTGCAAAACTATACTGTATGAAAACATAGAGGTAGGTGAAAATGGTGGTTTCCATGGGTTCATGGAAATGACCATTTCTATCAACCCCTCTCTTTTCATTGAGTACAGCTTCGCAAAAATTACAAAAGCATTAATTCTGAAGAGCTTCTAGGATTTCAAGGTACCACTCAATATGGATGGAGGGATATAAGTTTATTTTAGATTTGGTAATCATTGAGTACTGGATTGTCAAATGAAAACTTATTAATGTTTAGTCTAATATCACACCGTTGATGCCATTGGAGGAGATACTAAAAAACAAATTTGAACCATCATTGCACAAGAAGTTGGAGAATGATAAAAATTGTACAATGAAACAAATGCACTTAACCCAGATCATTATATTCGAAGAAGAGTATTACAAAGTTATATAAGAAGTTTACATAATTATGCAGTAGGATCCACATCTGCCGTTCCCTGAGTGCTTGGTCCTGCACCCTGCGAATCTATGTTAGTGAAGTCCTCAAAATCAAATGTGTCAATATCCTCAACTACATCCAAGTCTCCAAAGGTAAGTCTGTAGCATGCAAGCTCAGTCTCCAATGTGTGTACATGTGCTTGCAAGTCCTCGATCTCTTTGGCTTGTGATGCAAGACAATCTTGTAACTCCTTACCAATAATACCCTATTGATGGAGAGGTATGGCAGATGTTGCCAAGTCAACAAGATCACTATGTGCTTGGGGAGTTAGCATGTGAGGTCCCTAAGACACGGGCTCTATGTTCTCTGTTCTTGCTTGCTTGCGCTCCGCAGGACATCCCTTTCCTATAGTTACATTGCCACCTACCAACAAAACCGTATTACACCACCCATTGCTATACTTGTAGCCCTCCGACCGGTGCTATAGAGCTATCCCGTCGACTGGCGCTATACCTCTGGGGTAGCCAAGGAATTAAAAGAAAATTCCAAAACCTCAGTTCAGCCTGGGTGTCCCCAGCCAGAGGCATCCCACATGCACTTGAGTTCGAGAGGACTTTGCCAAGGGATATCGTGCTAGAAGAAGGTGCTTCGAGCTACGCTCAACCCACCCTCCATCCTAGCTGCGAATCCAAAAGCTCGATCCCGAGCCTCCACTCGTTTGTAGGTCCCCGTCCAAAAACTCCATCTAGTTCAGATGAAATAGAGAGTCTTGAAGGAGTGATGTAAGACCCTTCAGGTCCAAGGGCCTTGGAGGCTCCCTTCACAAGTGTAGCCTCTCCCAACTCTCTTGCACCTTCAGTTGCATCCAGGCTTAGAACGAACAGAGTCGGCGGACATGGAGAACCCCTTTCTCGGCGTGTCCATAGGAAGGGAAGGCCAGCATCAAATAGTTCTGGAGCCCTAGACCGGGACAGAAACTGCCTTCGCCGATCTAGGTCCCTCTGCCTATGCCAGACCCCCTCAGTGGGAGAACATGGATGATGAAGATCCATGGATGAGGGAATTTCGTAGACAAGATCCGAGTCGAGGGGATACTAGGAACTTCCAAGGTGGAATGCCTTATGACCCTCTAACATCCCCGGACCTACCAGTCTTCGTCAACTATGGGGCACCGCAGCTCCCACCCTACCACCCGTTGCATGGAACCACAGCTCCCACCCTACCACCCACTGCATGGAACCAACATTACCATGCCCCAAGACCCACCGCCTCTGAGAGTCCATCCCTTCCCGTCTATACCGGTTGCACCAATGAATGCAAGCATGGGTACTTCTCTCCCAATGCTGACACCAAAAACTACATGGATACCACCACCTGGGCCAAGTAGCCCTGCAACTTGTCATGCCCACAGCAACACCAACTCTACTAGCCGCTCAAACGGTGTTGACTGATGAGGCAATGCGTATTTTGGTGAACACCCTAGGAAGGGGGGCAACACCACCTCCACCCGCCCCAGTGTTCCCTGCAGGGATGGCCAATCCCTTGAGAAGCCGTCCCATGGCCATTTTCAAGCTAATGACCAAGTTCCTAGGAGAAGGAGACTTGGTCTTCCATGTAGAATGGTTCGAATAGATTTGTGAAGCCTTTGGTGCACCAGGTGACCTTGAGATGGCCAATGCATTCGGCCTCAATTTGGATGGCAAGCAGGCCAGTGGTATAGGGATCTCACCCTAGAAGAAAAGATCAACTGGGAGACATTGAGAAAGGCTTTTATTGTGGGATTCGCCCCCAACAACCATAAATGGAGCTTGATCAACTAATTGTATGGGGTAAAATGGAACGACAAGGAATCCTTGAGGGATTACATTGCGAGGATTAAGCACCTCAATGCCTACTGTGAACCTTATGAGTGGATGAGCAACGAACGACTGCTGCCTCACTTCCTTATCGGATTAGCAGACCCAAAGCTGCATGACCACCTCATGGTGATGAACCCCACCTCCTTTGATCTATGCAACAAGGTGGCCATCCGTATAAGTGACAACATGATGGACAAAGTGGATTTAGACAAGGCCTCGGCTCCCTTCGAAATAGCTCCATCAGTTAGGTCCTCGAGTATAGAGTCAAGCAAGAAGGAGGCTAACAAGCCTAAAAGCTTGGATGTGAGTGAGTTGGCCTCCACTTTGTTGGATCAGCTAGGCCAACAATGGAGGACAGGATCCACCAAGGAGGTGCCAAGCAACCCCCACTTGTTTCCATGGAGAGACAATGTATGGTGTGGGGTATGCAACGGCAACCACCCCTCCAATGAGTGCCCGTGCCTAAGGGCAAGGCCGGCTCTCTACTGTGCACACTGCCATATGTGAGGAAACCATGATACCTCCCAATGCTGATTTTCAAGGTCTCTCCCCCAACCCATTAACCCCCCTTAGCCCTAACAGCCCCACCTAACACCCAGATCTCTCAAGGTGGTTTTGTGGCTACCTCTCAGTGCTCAGCTCCGCTACAACCACCCATACTAGGTCCACAACCCCTGCTACCTCACGTCGCCCCAGTCAATCAAGTGTTGGTTGAAGAATTGCCCAACGACTGTGAGGAAACGGATCCTGATCATGGACCTCATGATTACTACCCCTACGAGGAGGGAAGTGGCACCCTGATCCACCACCTCCCCCCAGACGATCAACAAGTCCCTGTATTCCAGACTACCCCTGTAAATGCAAGACCGAGAGATCTAAACTCGATTGCTCGGAGGCCCCCGCTCCAATGTTATACCTGCCAGGGTCCCCATAGAGCAAGTGAATTCCCCTACCGAGGCACTTTAAACCCTCCGGTGTCCTGTTTCAAATGTCAGGCCCACACTTCTTCAAGGATTGTCCATATAGGGATCGTATACCCACCGACCCAACAACAACCAATCCCACCCATTTGTGTGCAGGATGTGGAATGGAGCATCTATTCCAGGATTGTCCCACGAGGAGACCAACCACTCCACTCACCCCACCAAAGAGCACCGGCCTAAATCTGCTTAGCATCAAATAAGGTCATGTGGCCGCAGTGCCACTGCAAGTCATTACAAGGATGCAAGCCAAGGCATTAGGCAAGGCAATGAGGAAGCTCAAAAAGAAGGGCAAGGTATCCTTGTTACCCGGTCCCAAGATTTCCCCACAACCTCTAACTCGATCTAAGAATTATATGCTAGTACTACTACTCGGGCAAATTTGAAGGGCGCATGGGCATCGGAGTCAAATTGCTTTGCTGTTGGATGGCTACTTCGGCAAATTGCCAACTTTCTCATCAATTCTGTAGACTCTCTCAGTGATAGTTCCGTGAACGGCAACATCGCAATCAAGCTCTTGATTGATTGTGGGAATGCGCTTTGCAATATTGATCCAAAGGAGCGACCTTCCATGGGAGCAATTTTAACAAAACTGCATAGTTTCAATGTAAACGAGGATGTGGCAATGCGACCCATTGACAAAATGAAGACATGTTGAATAAAAGCACTATGATTGCCAAAGTTTAATGTCTTTAAAAAATGTTAATGTGGGTTTAAAAATGTGACAATTTGTTAGAGTTTGACATTTTTATTCGTACAATTTAGTCGATCATGGTCAATCCTTAATTCTATTAGTTAGATAAATTCTTATATGGTATGGTTGGCGTAAGCATGTTAAATGTTTCAATAACAAGTCGCTCACTCAATCTCACATGGTGCTTAGATCTCCTCTTGCTCCCTCCCTCACGAGTCACCATGGCATCTGCATTGCAACGTGGAATGCAAGCTGCATACGCATCTCAAGATCCAAGCATGAGGGGAAAGCAAGCCATGAAGCACATGATGGATGTGGCTGATGCTACCCTCCTCTCGACACAAAGAGATGAGGCACATGCAATTGCCAATGCAAGTGTATTTCATGATCTGAATGGTTGGAAATGGAACTGCATAAACACAGTGGTGACCAACGAGGACGTTGCAGGGGTATGGGAATGCGGCGATGCAAAACATGGACAGTGGCCCATCAAGAATTGTCGCTACCCCACTATGAGGGATAATGCATACTATATATACTACATGATCAAGTCTGACAAGCCTCATAGTAGGGCTGTGCCACTTTACTTTGTAAAGATGTTATATGCAAAGTTTGTGTTGGACGTGCCTATGGATTTTGCTGACAAACCCAAGACATAGGCACCACAAGGCATAGGCCCTTTTCCGACGAAAATACCGACCTTTTTTACACTAAAAAGTTTTTTTTTGATGGGCACAAAGGTCGTTATTTACGTCGCGATAAACGTCAAAAAAGAATGGTCGCTATATAAGCATCGCTATATAGCGATACTAATAAATGTCACTATATAGCGACACTGGTAAACGTCGCTATATAGCGGCGTTTACCAGAAGCTATAAAAAAACATTAATGGGGCTAAAAAGGGCCACAGTAAGCCCTGTTTTGCCCCACTAATGTTTTTTATTTAGTAATTACAAAAGAATGTTTTTTATTACAAAATTTTCCTTGTGGAAAGGGTGATACAAAATCGCTCAAATGAATCGAGCGACAGAAGCATATACATGTCGAAGATATACAACATTGTTTCTTACAAAATTACCCTTTTGAAAAGGGTGATACAAAATCGCTCAAACGAGCCAATATACAAAAGCATATATATGGCAAAGTATATGCAAACTACTACTACTACTACTACTACTACTACTCATCCGAATCGTCATCATCCTCCTCGTCCTCGTCTTGCTGGCATGATCCTTGGCCCTTGTGAGCTGCATCTATTCCGTGGCCCTCATGAGCTGTGCCTCATCCCTAGCCCTCGTCGAAGCCGTGTAAGCCTAATTCCTCATCATCACTGCTCACCTCCACTGATGGGACGTTCGAGCTTTGATTCTAAGAGTGAAACCATATTAATTGGAAATTAGATTGGAACTTAAAGAATAAAACAGTTTAAAAAGTGAGATTACAAGTAGGAGTAGACTTATACCGTGCGAGTAGCCACCTCAGTGCAATCGACCATCGCTCCCAGTGCCTCCTGCTCAATAAACCACGGCTTTGTTCCTACACGAAATGCGTGTCTTGTCTCTGTGTCTGTAGGAAGATGACCCATCGTAACTTACTGTGGGCCCAATTTACGAGAGTTAGATAAAGTGCATGCAATATGTAGTAAAACAAATAGAACAATACATTAAATGAGAAGAAGTAGACTTACCATGGTTGCCTCGAACGCCAACCGTCCGCCTGCACCAAAGTGCGAAGTACCTACAGAGTCTAGCCGTCTCCTCGCAGCCCCCCTCTGACCCTCGAACATTGCGGGATGGTCCCTGTTCTGCTTCTTAAAAAACTTCCAATCAGCTTCGTCTGCCCAGTTGGGTTTAGCTTTCCCCTTTGCAATGGAAGTACGCAAGGTTGACCTACGATGCTTTAAGACCAAACCCATGCGCTCTCGCATGTAATTCTCATTGAACTCCCAATTTGGGGGTTAGGGTATTTTCTTTTCGACTCATCGATGACTGCTTGCTTCTTTTGGTCATCTTGGTACTGCTAGTCTAGCTAGCTATGCCTAAGACATGTCATCTTTTTTGCTATGTTTTATTTGAATCAATCCAAACTTAAAATTTTGTGGCTTTATTTAGCTCACACGCCAACTAGACTTATTTTCAATTAGGTTAGCATACCCATATTTGAATTTGAAGGTTGAACTCCAAAAAAGCTCATTGCATAAAACACCTTAGGCATCCTACTAATGAGAACTTTTTTGACAACGTGGTATGGGTAGTGCACAAATCAATTTGCTTCCTGATGTCTAAATACACAAAAATTTAGGTGCGCATATCATGATCAGTTGACATTTGATTTAGACATAGTTCACACCATGGTTTCAAACATAAAAATCACATGTTATGCATGCCATATTTATGAGGGAAGGGCCTCCCTTCCCTAGTATTTAAGAGGGTAAGAATTGAAAACCCGTTTCAAACAAACTCATATGTAAAGACCCTATGAGTGAGTAAAGGATGTCATGAGCTCAAGTTCCCCCTGTACATGAAATTTTGAAGTTGTCCCTTTGACCTTAGCTTAATTGGGCTATCTCCATCTTTTCACCTAACAAATGAATTGGATTTTCTCTATTAAAAAAGATAGGTCTACTCGATTACGTTTCAATATTGGAATAATTTATTGAGATTAAGTGCCTTTTGAATAAGTAGATGGGAAGTATATATCAATAAACTATTGGAGGAATCAAGTGAGAGCCAAGTAGATGGCTTTCCTATCTATTCACAAGTAGTCTCCATGATGGGGAAATGAAAATAGGTGATGCTAGGATTTTACACACAAGATAACAAAAAAATTTCCCTCAATACAGCACTAAAATGCTAGCACACATGGCTTTGAATGAGAAGGAGCTACCAATCCTAAACGTAGAATATTGTACTTGTTTTTATCATGTATATGTGCCTTGAAGCCATGCTAATATGAACAAAGTTGGATGTGAAGCAGTTGCAGGTCCACATAATCTAAAGTTTGGTGTGATTTCAAGGTACTAGAATGTCTTTTTTTTCAATGGGCCTAGAAGACATTGTGAAGCATTTGACATAGGAAGTGAATGAGAAGTGATTAGGAAGAAGAGCTTGAGGGTGCTATGATGATGCAAAGTATGTGAAGCATAAATTATAAGGGATTTTACACACTAGCCTTGCGCACAAGCTTGGACGAGTGATAGGCAGCCAAGATTGGTTGCCTATTACACTTATCGTTATTAGATATTTTCACTTTTTTGCCTCGCCCTTTAGGTTTTGTTTTATTTTTAGAGCCGGCTTTGCTGGTGAGGCACTTACACCCCCCAGACATCTTGTGGAGAAATCTTTCCCCCCATCTTTAGTGAATGTCTTAGTGATGGTTCATTTTGAAAGCTAAAATTATTTTGTGGGATTTTATGTGGTCCATCCACCATGGAAAACTAGAATTATAGGCGCTTCCTTTAAATGTTTTTGACATTTATAGGGCACACCTTATGAATGCTATTCATCTTTTTATCCTTGTTTTTAATATGAATTTTTATTTCATACAAAAAGAAAAGAAAAGAAGATTGGATATCAGTGGTGGAAATGTTTGCCACATCAGCTCAACTTGGTGGGCACCCTCTATGAGTAATCACCCTAAGGCTCTCTACAAACCACCAAAGGGCACCTAAATAGTGCCCAAAAAGAGTCATGGGTACTCTGGAATGGGTGCACCCCATTACACACCACCTTTGAAGAGGGTATGGCTACCAGGAGGGTAAACATAGGCTAGAGCTATCCGTGTCCATCAATGGGCTAGCCTCAACACCTTGCCCATGAAAGTGGAAACAAAATGTAGAAAGTGCAACTCAAGGATTGCATTGGTTGTTGGCATTGACGATGAGGGTGGGCTTGAGTTAGCGAGTGTGTGTAACCAACTTGAGGCTTGGGGAAGTATGTGGGAGACATCACATGTATAATGTTCTTGTTGGTTGTGTGTGATGCTCGATCGTCATCTTAGTCATCCCGTTGGATCATCGTCTTTTTTTTGAATTACAATCATCTGACGATCCGGTAGGATGACTAAGATGACGATCCGGCGGGATGCAGTTATTTGGCAGGATAGTTGTAAGGCAATGATTCGACAAGATGACTAAGACGATGATCCTGCTAATGGAGTGATCGTGCCGTTGAGGCCTGAGAACTAATCCAAAAGGGGCATGGGATGAAAAAAATGTGGGAGAGATGACATGTATAATGTTTTTGTTGGTTGTGATTGGGGCTAGGCAGCACCACCCTTGGGCCTAGAATGAAAAACATGTGGGAGAGATGACATGCACAATGTTCTTGTTGGCTGTGATTGGGGCTAGGGAGCACCACCCTTGGGCTTGGAGTATATAAGAGAGGGGCAAAAGAAGAAGTTGCCAGGAGAGAGCTGCCATTGTGTATGAGAGAGAGAGTTGCCATTGCCATTGCCAGAGAGTGAGAGTTGCCAGGAGAGAGTTTCCAGGAGGGAGGGAGAGGCATGGAGGATGCTAAGCGTCCTCATGCAATGATGGTGCCTTTGCCTTTGCAAGGCCATATCAACCCCATGTTACATCTAGCTCATCTCCGGGCCTCCCAACATGGCTTCACAATCATCTTTGTCAACACTAAATTCACCAACACAACTCACAAGATCATCCTCCCTTCTTCTTCTTCTTCCCAACTATTCCCTATTCTCTTCGGCCTTAGAAGTACCTTCTAGCCAATCTAGCAAATCAAGAATCTAATCCGCTTCAAGCGCATCCAAACTAGTGGAATAGTATCAAGGCTTTTAATTGAATAAAAGCTAGTGTCATAGCTCACGACTAGGAAAAGGACATTTACCTCCAAACTCAAAGTTAATTGTATCTATTACAATACTCAATTGGAATCAATGAAGAAGGAAACATTTAATATATATTTAGCCAATCCATTACTAATAAGATAAGGGGAACACTTTTTTTTTTTTGGCGAGATAGGGAAAGACAATTAATTCTAAATGCCACATTAAGGCACTCATTCATGTGTGCAAATTCATTGTTCTGCACAACAAATGTATAGGAGTAAAAGATGTAGGAAATCTATAAACATTTTTTTAAAAGTCTAATTTGTTCTAAAAAGAGAACAAAAGTCGACCCTTGTATGTTGTATGAAAGGGTGCTGTTAATTGGTTCTCGTACATTGTCCAATAAAGGGAAAGAGGGGAAACAAGAAAAAGAGGCCTTTTGAAGGAAGATAGGGCCATCTTAGAGTCATAGAGACTCTAATCTTAGTCAACCTTTGACAATGCACATTTTGAACCTAGGCTTATGGATTTTCATGTTGTTATTAAGTACAATAAAACAGAGCCATAGATATATATATATATTGATATAGATTAAAGCAGAACGAAAGAGGAAGGATACTGTATAGAGAATACTATCGGTGAATGATGACCATCTCTACTCTTTTAATAATGAAGATGCATGTTGAGAAATAGTATTGTAGGAAGAATAATCTCATGAATGTCCTTAAATCTTTTTGATATGGAAATTGTAGAATGTGCTAATCAATCAATGGGTGATGAATTTTGCTAGGGAGAATGTATAAATTTTGTACCTCAATGGGAAATCTAATAAATTGAAAAATGATTTTGTTTTACAAAGCTTTTAGGTAGCTCAATGCAAAACTTCATGTTGTTTCCAAAGCTCTCTTGGTTTCCAAAAAAAAAAAATCTTGGTTTCAAAATTTGAGGCATATTATATTTCTTTTCAAAAGACTACATGGGCATTTAGTTTTTTCAAAGGAAACTCATAGATTACTTTATTTTGTTCATTTCGATCTTACATTATTGATCCTTAAAACGAAAAGATGATGCATCCAACTTTGACTCAATAGCTACATTGTCTGTATCATGGCATGATTCTCCATGATGTTGTGGAATTGTGGACATTAACAAGTTTTTATGCAAAGAAGAAGTGCCTTAAAGGAGTTGAGACCATCGTGTAGATATCATATTTAAAGTGGGCCACCATTAAAAGAAGCATGAAAATAGAGGAGCAAAATAGCAACTAAACTCTAACTCCTAACTTTTGAGTCAGCAATGACATCATCTATTTTGAAGTCACCCATCACATCATTATGCATGATATCAATAAATTGTTGATGGTGACAAGTTTTATACATAGAAGGAGTTCCCTAAACAATTTGAACACCATGGTGTGGATGGCATATGCAAAGAAACTGGATTGTAAAGTTGTTGCTCTAAAGATGCAACTCCAAGGCTCAAGGGGTGCACTACTGTATCAGGTGCATTCAAAGGGTATTTAAAAAAAACCCTCAATTAAAAATTTCCCCTCAATAAAGCCACCCCTCTTTACTTCTGAGATAACAAATTCTTTTGTAAAGTTGAATTAAAAGACCCCTCTTGTTATTGTAGTCCCATTAAATTTCCCCCAAAAGTTGCACTAAATACCCCCCTTTTTGAATGCATGCAGCATGTGGTACACTAAAATTCTGTGAGGTGAAGTTCTCGAGCCCATAGGATGCTTATATACATATCTTCTCCTTATATATTAACTCTTTCCAACTTGAACTCCTAGAAGCTATGTAGGCTTGCAAATAGACAAAATTATTTGTAATTTATTAAATATCAAATATTAGTTAAGCCAAGCAATGACATACACATTGATATCATGTAAGCCCCTTCATGCAAGACAATGACTTACAACTAGACATATAGGATGACTAATTAAGCCATTTTAATTTAGTCAACTTAATGATGGGATAGAATGCAAGGTTAGTCACAAATTAATCATATAAAGAAAGAAATTTTGATAGGCAAATCTTCAGACCATCAAACTTCTTTTGATAAATAATAAAGCATTACCCACATTTATTAGAAATTGTTCAAGTTGACATGGACTTCTTGAATAGGAAATTTGTAGATAATTTAAATATATATGTTAACACTAAAGGGCTTGGATAGGCGAGACTTAATATAATCAATAACATTCTTCTTAGATTGGCGTGATGTGGTTAGTGGTGTAATTTTTTTAGTACCCCAACTAAGGGGATGAGTATATATGGACTGGCATAAATGCTTTATAGCTAGGAAGGGGGTCAAAGTCTCCTTTGCCATGTTAGAATAAGAATTGTTAAAAAGGAAGAGTTTCAACGTATGCCTTTTTATGCAAATGATGTGTAGGTACCTTAATTCCAAGTGTCTTAAACTCTTTCTTACCACTTTTCAACACTCAAATAGGTCCCACAATTGAAAATATGTTAAAATTTTATCAAATATTGAAAAAAGGGAGGGTAAAGGCAAAGGGGTTGTGTGTAAAGAGAAAGTGAATAATGTGGACACCCCTATTTATGAGGGAAGGGCCTTCCTTCCTGGTATTTATGAGGGTAAGAATTGAAAACCCATTTCAAACAAACTCTTATGTAAAGACCCTATGAGTGAGTAAAGGATGTCATGAGCTCGAGTTCCAATTCCTGTACATGAAATTTTGAAGTTGTCCCTTTGACCTTAGCTTTATTGGGCTATCTCCGTCTTTTCACCTAACATATGAATTGGATCTTCTCTATTAAAAAAGAAAGGTCTATTCAATTACATTTGAATATTGGAATAATTTGTTGAGATTAAGAGCCTTTTGAATAAGTAGATGGGAAGTATATGTCAATAAACTATTGGAGGAATCAAGTGAGAGCCAAGAATATGGCTTTTCCTATCTATGCACAAGTAATCTCCATGATGGGGCAATGAAAATAGGTGATGCTAGGATTTTACACACAAGATAACAAAAGTTTTTCCCTCAATATTGCACTAAAATGCTAGCACACATGGCTTTGAATGAGAAGGAGCTACCAATCCTAAACGTAGAATATTGTACTTATTTTTTATCATGTATACGTGCCTTGAAGCCATGATAATATGAACAAAGTTGGATGTGAAGCAGTTGTAGGTCCACATAATCTAAAGTTTGGTGTGATTTCAAGGTACTAGAATGTCTTTTTTAAATGGGCCTAGTGAAGCATTTGAGATAGAAAGTGAATGAGAAGTGAATGGGGAAGAAGAGCTTGAGGGTGCTATGATGATGCAAAGTATGTGAAGCACAAATTATAAGGGTGTTTACACACTAGCCCTATGCACAAGCTTGGGCGAGCAATGGGCGGCCAAGATTGGTTGCCTATTACACTTATCATTAATAGATATTTTCACTTTTTTGGCCTGCCCTTTAGGTTTTGTTTTATTTTGAGAGCTAGCTTTGCTATGTGAGGCACTTACACCCACCAGGCATCTCATGGAGAAATCTTTCCCCCCACATTTAGGCAATGTCTTAGTGATGGTTCGTTTTGAAAGCAAAATTATTTTGTGGGATTTTTTGTTGTCCATCCACCATGGAAAACTAGAATTATAGGGGCTTCCTTTAAATGTTTCTAACATTTACAGGGCAGGCCTTATGAATGATATCCATCTTTTTATCCTTGTTTTAAATATGAATCTTTCTTTCATACAAAAAGAAAAGAAAAGAAAACTAGCTATTGGTGGTGGAAATGTTTGCCACATCAGCTCAACTTGGTGGGCACCCTCAATGTGTAACCACCCTAAGGCTCTCTATAGACTGCCAAAGGGCACCTAAATAGTGCCAAAAAAGAGTCATGGGTACTCTAGAATGGGTGCACCCCATTACACACCAGCTTTGTAGATGGTCTTGGAGGTGAAAGGTGGGAAGAGGGTATGGCTAGCAGGAGGGTAAACATAGGCTGGAGCTATCCCTGTCCATTGATGGGCCAGCCTCAACTCTTTGCCCATGAAAGTGGAAACAAAGGGTAGGAAGTGCAACTCAAAGATCGCATTGGTTGTTGGCAGAGTGTTGGCATTGATAATGGGGGTGGGCATGAGTTAGTGAGTGCGTGTAACCAACCTGAGACTTGGGGAAGGATGTGGGAGACATCACATGATGGTGGATCGTCGTCTTAGTCATCTCATCGGATCGTCGTCTTAGATTACAGTCATCCGACGATCTGGTGGGATGCCTTAAAAGTTATCCGATGGGATAATTGTAAGGCAACGATCCGACGAGATGACTAAAACGATGATCTTGCAGGATGACTAAGATGACAATCCTACTGATGGAGTGATGGTGCCGCCGAGGCCTGAGACCTAGTCCAAAAGGGGCATGGGATGAAAAACATGTGGGAGAGATGACATGTATAATGTCTTATTGGTTGTGATTGGGCTAGGCAACACCACCATTGGGCTTAGAATGAAAAACATGTTGTATAATGTTCTTATTAGTTGTGATTGGGGCTAAGGAGCACCACCCTTGGGCTTGGAGTATATAAGAGAGAGGCAAAAGGAGAAGTTGGCAGAGAGTTGCCATTGAGAGAGAGAGAAAGAGAGAGAGAGAGTTGCCATAGCCATTGCAAGAGAGTGAGAGTTGCCGGGAGGGATGGAGGATGCTAAGCGTCCACATGCAGTGATGGTGCCTCTGCCTTTGCAAGGCCATATCAACCCCATGTTACATCTAGCTCATCTCCTGGCCTCCCAACATGGCTTCACGATCACCTTTGTAAACACTGAATTCAACAACACCACTCACAAGAACATCCCCCTCCCTTCTTCTTCTTCTTCTTCTTCTGATATCCGCTTCGAGCACATCCCCGATGGCCTACCTTCCGACCATGGCCGCACCTCTCACCCCTACGAACTCTTCGCTTCTGTCTTTGCCCACTTCCCTTCCCCCCTCAGAGCCCTTCTCCAACGTCTCCTCCTTCAAGATCCTCCCGTCACTTGCCTCATCTCTAACTCCTTCCTCTGGTTCGCCCAGGACATCGCCCACCAGCTCCACCTTCCTTACGTTGCCTTCTGGACCCAGTCTGCAGCAAGTTACGTCTCCGTCATGCTCGTCTCCGACGGCTACCGCCCTCCAGAAGGTATAGCTCCTCCCTTTTCTCTGCTCTGTCTTACAGGTTTTACTCCAGAACGTCGAGGTCCGCCCTTTTCGCAGAGACATCCGTTTGTCCTAAAAACAGCGGAGAGTGTCTATTTGCTTTCAGCCCAGAGTACCGGATTTGTTGGCTCATGCTGTTGTCGTCTCACGCAGGTTCTGACCCTTCAGATCTAATTACGTGCGTTCCTGGAGCTCCGCCTTTCAAAATTTCAGAAATGAACACTTTCTTGCAGGCCTACGACCCTCAGGACTTCATGTTCGACTTTTTCGTTCACCCCTTCAAACGTATTGGCGAGTCTGACTGGATCTTGGCTAACACCTTCGATGAGCTCGAGCAAGAGACAGTAGCTGCCCTACAAAAGAAGCATCCCTTTTATACCGTAGGCCCTCTGCTACCTTCGTCCTTTTTTGACGATTCATTTCATTCGCAAAGTGCTACAACCGCCTCCGATAACGATTGCTTGAGATGGCTGGACAAGCATCCACCTCACTCCGTTCTCTATGTATCCTTTGGAAGCCTCGCCTTAATCTCAGCAGAGGAACTCCGGGAGATTGCTCTGGGGCTAGAAGCAAGCGAGCAACCGTTCCTGTGGGTTCTGCGTGCGGGCGTGATGTGGGGAGAAGCAGCAGAGCTTCCTGAGGGCTTTCTGGAGAGGGTGGGGAAGAGAGGATCGATAGTATCGTGGGCGCCACAATTGCAGGTGTTGTGTCACGAGGCGGTGGGAGGATTTCTGACGCACTGCGGGTGGAATTCGACGTTGGAGGGGATAAGCGCGGGGGCACCGCTACTGGGGTGGTCATGGATATCGGATCAGCCGATGAATTGCAGGTGCGCGGTGGACGGGTGGGGGGTGGGGATGAAGTTGGAGAAGGGGGAAGGGGGGTTGGCGAGGAAGGAAGAAGTGGAGAAGAAGGTGAGAGAATTGATGGAGGGAGAGAAGGGCAAGGAGATGAAGAAGAAAGCCAAGCAATGGAGAGACTCAGCCAAAAGGGCTGTTGCAGGCTCCTCCTTCAACAACCTTGAGCTCTTTTCCAACGCCATGAGACTCAGAGCTCGTTCACCACCATCACACAATTGCCTTTAATCTCCTCTCCCTCATCCTTAGAGAGAGCGAGAGAACTCTTGGCTCAGGTGCTCCATCCTTTTTCATCCCAAAGTTCATCAAGACCCTCTGCGCATATTCCCACGCATCATCCTGCACCACTGGCTGTCCTAGAAGCCTTTGAGATGAGCCATCTGTCCCACACAATAGCCTTTACACTATAGCCTTTTATCTCTCCTCCATCGTTCACCACCATCACACAATAGCCTTTAATCTCTCCTCTTGAGATTTGCTCTTTCATCTTTCTTTCTTTTTGTTTTTGCTAATGGCATCAGTGCTCAGAGATAGTGTAATTTTTTCCATCTGAAATTGAAATCTAATCCCAGTGGTTAAGCCGCCTTAATATTTAAGGGCTTTAAACAATCTGATAAGGCTCAAAATTATGTATGTAAGTTTTAAAGTAGTTTTACTGAAAAGACAATAGAAAAGGTAATGTCATCACTATCTGAGGATTCAGGAATGAGGTGTGAGGATTTAGAAATGAGGTACAAGGAATTAGGAATGAGGAATGCGAGTGTATGTATTTGATAAGACTCAAAATTATGTTTGTAAGTTTTAAAGTAGTTTTATTGAAAAGACAATAGAAAAGGCAATGTCATCACTATGCTGAGGATTCAGGAATGAGGTATTCGGGAATGAGGTACAAGGAATCAAGGAATCACGAATCAGGAATGCGAGTCTATGTATTTAATGAATGTGAGGGTAGCTGAAGAGTGGAGTGACCACTCCCACTCCGACTCTCGATACCTGAGATTCTACCCATCTCAATCTGTCCAGATTTCCATTTTCGAGCTACCCGGATTGTTATTTTTGAGCTGCTCAATTTGATAAGTATTGGCCTCTTTGTTTGGTCCCGCTCTGAGATGGTTGCCTCCTTGAGGAGGCCTCTCAAGCCTCACGGACATACCAACATTAATCGGCCCTAATGGACAATGGTATCGACAGCACCCTTTTTCTGTTCCAAGTTTCGACTCTTAGCCTGCTCCAAAAATAGACAACCATCACCACTCGTGACTCAACCACCAGAGCAAGAATTGTGCAAGGGTCGCGGCTATCAAACCAGTGACCACTCGTGACTCAACAAGAACTGTCCAACGCAGGACGAAGGGAGGGTACGGCAGTGAATGTGTGGACGCATATTGAATTTAGTACTTGAATATAAGGGCGAGGGCGACGTCACACTGGTCTTTGACGCAAATTGATAGAATGATAGAAATATGTTATTACGACGAGTAACTTGACTTGTCTACGATGGGTTAGACACATGCTCCGCTAGGTCTCAAGGTTGCCATCATAGATTGCGCTTAATAAAATTTATGGTTTCATTTATAAATCTCAAACTTTCAGGAATTTTAAGAAAATTTGTGAAAAACATATACATACATATCAACACGCACGCGCGTGCACGCACACAAACACACAAATATTCAAAAAATTTCAGTTGTCTTTCATTAAACCAATCTTCTAAACACACACACACACACACACACACACAAATCACTAAATATTAAAATATGAATAAATATCTATCTATGACTGGTTAGAGACCCGCTCTGCTCGGTCTCAAGGTTTGGATCCTAGGGTGTCTTTAAGTTCAAGGAATAAAAGTATAGCTTTTATTTACAAATCTCAGTATATGAATGCTTTTAAATGAAATTTCAAATTGAATATTTAGAATTATTTTCAGTTGGAAAAAAGTGGTTTTGGTAACATCTCTCTCTCTCTCTCTCTCTCTCTCTCTCTCCCCCAGGTGAAAGTTTACAAATCTCAACAACATTTGGATGCTTTTTAATAAGTTGCTCCGCTAGGTCTCAAGATTTGGATCCTAGGGTGTCTTTAATTTCAAGGAATAAAAGTATAGCTTTTATTTACAAATCTCAATATATGAATGCTTTTAAATGAAATTTCAAATTGGATATTTAGAATTATTTTCAGTTGGGAAAAAGTGGTTTTGGTAACATCTCTCTCTCTCTCTCTCTCTCTCTCCTCTCTCTCTCTCTCTCTCTTTCTCTCTCTCTCTCTCTCGCTCTCTCAATCTTATCTATGTAAATATGTATATATATGCATATGCATAATATGTGATACACACACACATACACTTATATATCACAAATGTGTGCACATGCTCTTGAGTATATATATGCTCATGTACATATATATGCCTATGTGTCTATACATGTCGTTAAGAGTAGAATAGATATATATCTATATATATACACACGCACACACACATATGTCTAATATATATATGAAAAAGCCCGTCTAGCCTTCTCTCTCTCTCTCTCTCTCTCTCTCTCTCTCTCTCTCTCCATTGGCCCCTGTGCCCTCTTTGCTCTTCTCTCTCTCTCTCCCTCTGTACTTCTCTCTCTCTCTCTCTCTCTCTATCTGGTTCGTGTCGTTGTGTGTGTGTGTTCGATCCCTGCGATCGACTTCGGATACGCCTAATTTGGCGTCTTGGGATTGTTCCTACGAAGTAAAAAACTCCTCTCTCCCCCTCGCCTAATATATATATGAAAACGCCCGTCTAGCCTTATCTCTCTCTCTCTCTCTCTCTCTCTCTCTCTCTATGTACATATATATATATAAATATATAATAGATAAATAAATATTAATATTAATATTTAAATATATCAATATACATATTTATCTATGAAAAGATAAATATAAATATTTGTTTATAAAAACCTCCCTCTCTCTCTCTCTCTCTCTCTCTCTACCTCTCTCTCTCTTTTTCTCCATTGGCCCCTGTGCTCTTCTCTCTCTCTCTCTCTCTCCCTCTCTACTTCTATCTCTCCCTCTCTACTTCTCTCTCTCCCTCTGTACCTCTCTCTCTCTCTCTCTCTCTCTCTCTCTCGTGGCATCGTAAATATAATAATAAATAAATAATATGTATATATATAGTTGTTTACATATACATATATATATAAATTTATTAAAACACATTAAAAATTATATTTATATATAGATATACATATTTTTATTCGTATAAATATATAAATATATAAATATGTAAAATATATATGCTTTTTTATTTAAATATAAATTATTTATATATTTATGTGTATGTGTGTGTATCACTACGCCACGTCAGTTGTGGGGCCCTCCTGCCTGCCAACCATTACATGTAGTTTATGCTTGCTCTCTCTCTCTCTCTCTCTCTCTCTCTCTTTCCCTCTCTCTCTTCCTCACTTCTCTCTCTCTCTATCTCTCTCTCTCTCTGTCTCTCTCTGCTCTTACTCTCTCACTCTATCCTCCCCCCTCTCCCTCCCTCCCTCTCTCTCTCTCTCTCTCTCTCTCTCTCTCTCTTACTCTCTCACTCTATCCTCCTCTCTCTCTCTCTCTCTCTCTCTCTATCTCTATCTCTATCTCTCTTCTCGCTCTTACTCTCTCTCTGGTGTGTGTGTGTGTGTGTGTGTGTGTCGCTTGTTCTCTCTCTCTCTCTCTCTCTCTCTCCCTCTCTCTCTCTCTCTCCCCCCCGATCTTACTCTCTCACTCTATCCTCTCCTCTCTCTCTCTCTCTCTCTCTCTCTCTCTCTCTCACTTGATCTCTCTCTCATTAGGGGAGAAATGGGGTCTCAAAAGGGCCTCCAATTAGTGTTTCCTAATTTCAAGGGATTAGAGAGGGATTTGAGGTGTACCAATGAGAGTGCTCCTTTGTGTGGGGCAATGGTATGTTGAGGTGGAGGTATGGCAGGCATGCAGAGATCCCCTATTGGCTATCCTCTTACATTGGGGACCACCCAAACCATTCTCCCCCCCCTTAACCCATGCTTGACCACCCTCCCATGTGCACCCACCCCAAATCATCCCCAAATCTCATTTATGTCTTTGTGGGCCCTTGTGGGCGAATTTCTCTTCTCCTTAGGTGTGTTGCAGATTTGCCCCCTCTTTCTCTGCTCCTTTACTCTGGTCCAACTTCCCTCTCCCTCCATTGTGGGACCTTTTGGACAAATTTCTTTTGTCCACTAGCCTACTGCAGGTCTGTCCCCTCTTTCTCTGCTCCTCTGCTCTGGTCCAACTGCCCTCTCCCTCCATTGTGGGACCTTTTGGACGAGTTTCTTTTGTCCTCTAGCCTACTGCAGGCGTGCCCCCTCTCTCTCTTCTCCTTTGCTCTGGTACAGCTGCTCTCTCCCTCCATTTTCCTCTTTCTTTTCCTTCTCATATAGGATACAACTGCTCTTTCCTCTCCTATAACTATTGTTTTCCCCACAAGCATGGTCTGGAACATAGTGACACAAGGTGGCAATGCTGTGAGCTCTAGTGTGTTCTAGAGGCATGGTCAGAAAGAAAGTGACACAAGGTGGTAATATTGTGAGCTCTAGTGTGTTGTAGAGGCACAGTTAGGAACAAAGTGACCAAAGTTTGCAATATTGTGAGCTCTAGTGTGTTCTAGAGGCATGGTCAGGAAGAAAGTGATAGAAGTTGACAATATTGTGAGCTCTAGAACATGAAAAATGCATTGTATGACTTGAACTTACAGTTTGACTAACTAGATAGTCATGGAAGGTTTTGCCAAGGGTCCACATAAGCTTCCCAAGAGGAAGGATGTATTTCTTAGACTATGTACCTTCCTTGCCTATCTTCTTTACAAGATCCTATTTTAACATAGGAGTGGGAAGTAGTGGAATCTTTGATATAACTGACAATGGATTGTCTGTAAGTTATGTGCAGGAATAGTAGGCAAGAATCTAGAGAAATGTATAGTCCTTCAACTTTACTTGTGCAACATCAAACAATGTGTTTGACTAGTACAAGCTGTCCATAAATTGTAGGTTGGGCATTTTGAAATTTGCATAGGTTTTCTTCATGACTTGGAGGACATTAAAAACATTGATGAAATTTCTTTTGATGGTTTTATTGTGTGGTTTCGTGTCCAAAGTTTTCTAGTAATATGTCTAAAGTTTTGATGCCTAAAGTATTCATGTCTAAAGTTTACAGTTTATACCTATTTGCCTTGCTTGCATCATTAAAAGAGACAATGCCATGATGGTAAGCATCCTATGTATTGATTTATATTTTATGGTCTTTTAATGTAATGTGCTTTGTTAGGTTTGCTAATGTAATGGTTGTTGAATTGATGTAGGAGGCATTTGAGATCACTCATTGGTGCACTATATTAGTCGAGCAGGAGGATACATTGTGGTCTTCCACATCCAATTTTTAGAATGGCCTACTTAAGTACTGCAGTGCATCAAAGTATTGACAGCTTGATCATTGTGGTCCACATCACATGGCTTCCCCTATTGCATTGTATCCCATTGGCAATGGTGTAGAAAACTTTGTGCTTAGCTACCTTGAGAGGAGAGCCTTAATGGTATTAGTATTAGGATCTTACTTGGGGATTTCAAAAGCCTCTTTTTTTAATGTATTAGAGGTAGCAAAGAGGAGGTACAGGATATGAAGAGTCTTTGTATTTAAATGGAGAGATTATAATACAAAAATGTACATTTTATCACATTCTCTTCCTTTAATAAGATACCATGCCATAAGCAATAATTTTGAAATTTCACTCATGGTTGAAATTTTGAATGTGTTGTTAGTTCAATATAAGGTAATATCGCTTTGAATTGTAGAGTATTGAACACACCACCTCCAAGTTTGTTGTGTAGAGAGGTGAACCTTTTATATGCAAACTTGTCCCTTTTCCGTATCCAAAGTAATTACAAATTTATGACCCCCTCAACTTGTGATTGATTTTTGAAGGTCTTCTACATTGGGAGTTAAATATCACAAAGCTACTCATGCTCTCGATCTTGAACTAAAAATATTTGCAATATAGCTATTTTACTATTCTCTTCATATTCCATGCAATTAAGTTCTATTACTTGTATATATATTTTTGTAAAATTAATTTAGGAAAATATTATGAATATTCCAAGTCAAAACAATACTCTCGACCAAGTTTGGTAATTTTGGTGACCATTTTTGGCAAATAAAGGAGGAGTTTGACCATGGCGCAGAAGGCAAAGTTGTTCAGGATATCATGGGGTGTCCGAAAATGCCAAAAGCCCTCTAATTCGCACCGTGGCAGGTTTGGGCATTTTTGGACACCTTATGATGTCCTAACCAACTTTGCCTTCTATGCCATGGTCAAATTCCTCCTACGTTTGCCAAAAATGGACATTGAAATGGCTGAAGTTGTCAAACTCCTTCATCTACCCCTTCAAAATCTATATTTCTTCATAGAAAATCATGAAGTGCATCAATCCTTTACAAGGTGATATAGTAGCCAACCTAAAAATTAAAATAAAAGATACATGGACATAGCTAACCTCCATGACCAAGAAAACATAGAAAATGAAAATTTTAGATTCCTCTTCAAAAAAAATATATTTTTTCATGTAATGCATCAAATTATTTCAAGGTGATTTAGTGATATGAAATCAAATATTTCATTGACATAGCCAACCTAAAAGGTGGCTCCAAAGGCAAGATAAACAAAGAAAATAAAAATTTACAAGGTCATGTAGTGGAAGATCAAAGTATTTTGGATTAAATAACAAATTACATTGACATAGCCAACCTACAAGGTTCCTCCAAAGCGCAAGAAATTATATAGCAAATATATTGCCTAAGGGTCTTACCAGAGCTGTGCTACAAGGCACATAAGTTGTCATATTGACCACCGTCATTTGCTAAGTTACTTTGTAAATATTTTCTTTTCCATGTTCAAATGTTAAAGGAATTTGACCGCGGCACTGAAGACAAAGTTGGTCGGGACGTCATGGGATATCCAAAAATGCAAAAACCCATCACGGCACGAATTTGGCCATTTGGAGGGTGTCCAAATGGCCAAATTCGCGCCATGGTGGGTTTTGGCATTTTGGGACACCCCATGATGCCCCAACCAACTTTCCCTTCTCCGCCGCGGTCAAATTCCTCCTACATTTGCCAAAAATTGACATTGAAATGGCTAAAGTTGTCAAATTTCTTCATTTACCCCTTCAAAATCTATATTTCTTCGTAGAAAATCATGAAATGCATCAATCCTTTACAAGGTGATGTAGGGAAATCTCAAATTTTGGTTTTTTAACACTCCATCTAATCAATGTGGTGCCATGGTCAAATCCCTTCTACGTATGAAATTGGAATGTCCAAACTTAGCAAACAACATTTTATTCACTTGTAAGTTACATTAAAATGTGATATAACTTTTGTGTGCAAGTTGATATAAAAAAAGATGCAATATTAAAAGAAACAGATAATTAAATTAGACATAACAAAAGATTCACCATTTGGCCATAGATACATGAAAATTTTTTGCTTTAGATAGAAGAATATTATTAGAAATAGGTGTTTGTATTTCAAATTGTATTACAAAGAGGCTTCATAGCTTGTTTCTCTTCTTTTTCAGCTCTAATACACCAATAATAGGGTCTTTGAATCCTCGACTAAGTCCTTAGAAAGACCGCTATGCTATTTGGAATCTCGCATTCAACTCATAAGTTCCTATAATTTCATGTACAACCCATTGGAATGGATCACGTAGGTTGCCTTGGGACAATACTGTGAATTCTCCATGGCTTCTTGTTCCAAACGGATAGATTCTCCATTCCTGCTTGCTCCTGCACACATGAAGAAACATCATTTTAGAAATTTAAATTTAAATAGATGTAATGCATCATGTGAATTCTTCTTCTTCAATCAACTTTTGAGCTTCAAGACTTACATTAGCAGCATCACGAGCTCTAGGCTTCTCCTTTGCATCACCATTCCCTTCAAGTCCTGCATCACCTTCAAAAAAACTTGCTCATGCATGACTTTGTGTCTTTTGATATGAAGAGTCCATATCATCCATGCCCACCATTCTCATATCATCCTCCATGAAGTTCTTGAAAGAACAACTAAGGGAACCTTAGCAAAAGCAATGCACCACTGTGGATAATCCAAAGTAAGAAATTACATTGAAACACTACGAAATTAACATTTTAGCTCATATTCTCCTCTTTAGAGCACCTCCTGAGGTTCAAGATGCTTCTTTTCTTGAAAAAAGAAATCATGGATCACATATTGATCCTGCAATTGTACGGTCACATGGTAACATGGGAGATCTCCTCAAATGATTCCCTCAATAGTCGCAGAGTTTACAGAGACTGTGATAGGCCATCATAAAAGGTAGGTGATGTTTAAGGAGGGATGAGAAGGACCATGAATGATTTGATTATGAGGGAGGAGAAGCAAGCAGACGACTAGGTGTGAGGATGAGGGCACAAACAAATATGCATGAGTAGGGTGAGTAGAAGCAGTAGGAGAATGCATGAGCATGAGGCAAGAGGAGCTTGCATGAGTAGGAGGAAGGAGTAGGCATGAGCATGAGGGAAGAGGAGAATGGATGAGCATGAGGGAGAAGGAGGAGTAGGAAAAAGCAGCAAGGGGGGGGAGGAGGAGGACGCATGTGGGAGGAGGAAGGAGGAGGCGTGTGGACAAAGGGAGGAGGAGGGGAGGAGGGGGGAGGGAGGAGGAGAAGGAGGAGCAGGAGGAGGAATGGGACGTGTGAAAGAGGAGGAGGGAGGAGGGAGACAAGGAGGAGGATGGGAGAGAAAGGGAATTCAAATTCAAAATTCAAAATTTTGACTCTGGGAAAAGTGCCCCCTCCTTGGTGTAAGAGGTGGCCCCCTGTTGAAGCGCATGGACCGAGCTCTCCTATGGACCCTAATCTACTCTAATGACAACACTAATCTAAGGTGGACAAATCCTAAGAGTGATCATGATCTATAACTCAAGTCAATTAGGCTCCAAGATAGATTAGCTTGGACTCATAAAGAAAATCTTGAGATAGTGCAAAGTGCTTGATTGATATTACTTCAAATGAACCTCCCTTTTATAGGTGAGGGTACTTACATCCATATGCTTGCTCACATGTGGGATATGTCCTCTATGCCATGTGGTAGCTTGCCCTTTACTCATACCTTTGCTCTACATGTGCTCATGGCACCACAACTCTCACTCCCCTTGGTGCCATGATCCTTTGGCTACTGCAAGGTGGTCAGATGTGAGTTACAGGATCAAATCCTCCCCTAGGTGCTTACATAGCTACTCTCAGGTGGTTAGGTTTGATTTACAAAATATAGGCAAGGTTCGCAAGGTTTTTGTTTCACAATATATGTTGTTCATGTCATTCTGCTCATGGCTTGATGATGACTCCACGTAGTTGACTTGCTGGTTCTTCAATCTGCAATCTTCTTCCTTGTGTCCCAACTCCTTGCAATGGTGACACTTTGGTTTGTTCATCAGTCTGCAGTCACTTTGATAGTGACCCATCCTTCTGCAATGGTAGCACTTCGTTGATGTTTTACTGAATAGTTCTTGTTCTTCATTATAGCTGTTGCGTGTTGATGTCGATGTCAATGTCGATGCCGATGCCTTTAACTCTCTTTCTTTTTCAAGAAGAGAAGATACACATTCTCAAACTTTGGATTTGGCAAATTCTTTAAAGTGGTTGTCAGTGCACTGTACTCTGCAGGCATGCTTTTAAGGAGAATTGCAAGTGCAGCTTTCTCCCCTACTTTTGCATTTATGCCTTCTAGTTGGGTCATAATGCTTTTGATTTTGTTGACAAATTGTGCCATGGATTCATTGAAGCCCATGTGCATACCATAGAATTCAATCTTAAGATGGATTTCTTGGTTTTTGGCTTTTGCACCAAACACTGTGTTCAACTCATCCCATGCATCCTTGGCATGATCCTTGGAGTCTATATGATGAATTATGTTTGGACCCACAATGAGTGATAGTGCTGCTTCATCTTTTTCCTTCCAAGCATCATTTTGTGTAGTGGGTATGTCTTCTTTTACAGTCTTCCAAAGCTTTTGGTGCATCATGAGATACCTCATTTGTGTAGACCATGTGTGAAATCCTTCCCCGGTGAACTTCTCAACAGTTGGAGTGCGTATTGCCATTGCAAAGGTCTTACCAGTTGAAGATACTTTCAAATCTAGTAGTGTCTAATTATTGCATACAGAAAATCTGAGTTGACAAGTGCGTAAAGCTTGAAAAATCGGTTATTTTTCCTTTTGGAGCACATGCAAATTCTTTCTGGATTGAGAGTTATGGCTTGTCAAAGTTTTTATGAAGAAGGAAGAGGCATGATGATGTGGCACAAGAATTCACATGCAGAATTCAAACTGTGCTTACAAAGGGACTATGCTTGGATGGCACTATGCCATGTGGCAATCTTCTAACCAGATTGAGTTAACTCAAGGGTAGATAAACTGAACTATGGTCCAAGCATGGAACTTAACCATACTACCTTAACCACCCCTAACCATGGCTTAGGTGGGTTAACTTAACTAGTCCTATCTGCCATGTGTCCCTCAATGGTGACCTTAGGAAGAGAACTTTGAGAAGCTTTGATTTGAAGCGTTGTGAGCTTTATGTAGAGCCGCGCCTCGTGAGCGTCGATGGAAGCCGGTGCTTGAGGGAGGCGATGGCGATGTGAGGAGGAGCTGCCCCTAGGTTTGATGCCCGTGCTTGAAGGAGGCGCTACTTGTGGAGAAGAGAATGCGCTGCGATGTGGAGCCATGGACGGATTCCGTGTTGAGCAAAAGTCTATCATCAACAGGGGTTGTCGATGAAGGATTCCTTGAAGTTGCAGGAGGCGTCGTTGCATGCAACCAGTGGTTGGAGGAGCGGGAGACTGTGAGCCCGAGAGCTATTGATGAGGCTGTCACTGTTGATGAGCAGACTAGAGGCTATAGAATGGCAAGATGCATAGCGTGCTTGACCATGAGCTGGTCAAAGAAGTATTGTGAGCTACTCGTGTAGTCGCTGCCTGGAGAAGCTCCGGCTAGAATGGAGCTGGCTAAAGGCAGATGTTTTAGAGAGGTCTACCTTTCACAGTCTATCATGAAGGCACTACTAGGAGCACGAGCTATTGGAGGTTGTAGGAACGTTGGCTATGGAGGCGCTTGGAGCTATCATTGCTTGAGGAGAGATAGGCTGCCCATGAGCTTCGAGTTGGACGTTGGAAGCATGAAGACGCTTTTGTGGTCATCAAGGTCGTCTATGGAGCCTTCTTCTCAAAGAACCATAATCACTCAAAGTAGCTCTCTCTCTCGGAAAACTATCAGAAGAAGAACATAGGTCTCTCTTTCACACAATCTCTCAATGGAAGAGAGGTCTCTCAGATGTAGATGGAAATCTCTTAAAGAAATACGCATGGAAATTTCTAATGCATGACAAGAATTTCTCCAGGTAGAAGAGAACTCTCAACCAAAAAATCTACATCTAATCCAGGAGAGCTAGGACCTAAGCTCTGATACCATGTTGAAGCGCATGAACCAAGCTCTCCTATGGACCCTAATCTACTCTAATGACAACACTAATCTAAGGTGGATGAATCGTAAGAGTGATCATGATCTATAACTCAAGTCAATTAGGTTCCAAGATAGATTAGCTTGGACTCATAAAGAGAATCTTGAGATAGTGCAAAGTGCTTGATTGATATTACTTCAAATGAACCTCCCTTTTATAGGTGAGGGTACTTACATCCATATGCTTGCTCACATGTGGGATATCTCCTCCATGCCATGTGGCAGCTTGCCCTTTGCTCTACATGTGCTCATGGCACCACAACTCTCAGCACCCCCTCCTAGGTGTAAGAGGTGGGATCAACTGGGCTTAACCCACCTAGGTAGGGGGGGTTAGGACTCCCTTCGACCCCACAAGAGGGCTTGCATTAGGCCTAATCCATTTCTTAACCCATTCCTTATGAGGAACTTTTGAGACCCCAATTCTCCCCTAATGCTCTCTCTCTCTCTCTCTCTCTCTCTCTCTCTCTCTCTCTCTACTGGCCCTTGCCTTTCGCGCATCAGCCCCCACGCCCTCATTCCGCCACTTGTGTCATCGTGCCATGGGTCTTCAAGGTGCCATGGTGGCCTGTAGGTACCCTGTATGAGCTGGTGAAACTGGGCACGTGGGTGGGCATTCAAGGCATGATGATGGGCCACATGTCCTAGTGTTTCTGCCGTTGTACCTGTCTGTCCATGCTACCCTTGCCACGTGGCTCCCTCTAGTCTTTGCCCCCGTGCCAATTGGCATGGTCGAGTCAGCTCTTCGCCACATGGCAGTCTTCGTGCGGCTCTCATAGTTTGCTCTCTCTACCCTCTTCTCTCTGTCTTCTCCCCTCTTCTCTCTCTCTCTCTCTCTCTCTCTCTCTCTCTCTCTCTCTCTCTGCCCCCTCCCCACTCTTACTGTCACTCTGTCCTCTCCTCTCCTTATCTCTCTCTCTCTCTCTCTCTCTCTCTCTCTGTGTGCCCCCTCCCCGCTCTTACTCTCTCACTCTATCCTCTCCTCTCTCTCCTCTCTCTCTCTCTGTCACTTGCTCTCTCTCTCTCTATATATGTAATATATAAATACATAATATATATTATATAATAGACAATATTCTATTTATATATAATATATATAGCATACTTTAGATTTTATATAATGTGTTATATTATATATTATATAATATATAATATAATATACAATATATTAATAATATTATATATATGTTATTTTCTCTCTCCATACATATACTATTATATCTATATTTTTTATTATATACTATTATACAATATATTATATATTTTATTTTCTCTCTCTCTCTCTCTATCTTATAAATATAAATATAAAAAACATTATATATATAAGTATATAAATAATAATAATTATATATATCTATATTTATTTATTAATATAAATATATAAATATATAAAAACCTCCCTCTCTTTCTCTCTCTCAGTTTTCAATCTCTCTCTACTGTGGTCTCTCTCTCTCTCTCTTATCTCCTGCTTTCTCTCTCTATTATATTGTATGCTGTCTCTCTCTCTCTCTCTCTCTCTCTCTCTCTCATTCTCTCTCTCTCTCTCTCTCTCTCTCTCTCTCTCTCTCTCTCTCTCTCTCTCTCTCATTTCTCTCTCATCTCTCATCTCTCTCTCTCATTTCTCTCTCATCTCTCATATATAATATAATATACTATTATACTATTATTGTATGCTCTCTCTCTCTCTCTCTCTCTCTTTTCTCTCATTTCTCTCTCATCTCTCATCTCTCATATATAATATAATATACTATTATATCTATATTTTATATAATATACTATTATACAATATGTTATATATTTTATTTTCTCTCTCTTTGCATCTCTTATAAATATAAATATAAAAAATTATATATATATAAGTATATAAATAATAATAATTATATATATCTATATTTATATTTATATAATTATTTATAAATATAAATTCATAAATATATAAAAACCTCTCGCTCTCTTTCTCTCTCTCAATCTTCAGTCTCTCTCTACTGTGGTCTCTCTCTCTCTCTCTCTCTCTCTCATCTCTTCTCTCTCTCGCTCTCTCTGTCTCTCTCTCTATAATATATATTATCTCGCTCTTCTCTCTCTGTTAACTCCCTTTGCTCTCCTGTGCTGCTGCTGCGCGACTATGTTGTTGTCTGCATGACTCTGCGCTTCCCTAGTCGTTTGGCGCAGTCCTCTGGGCGTTTGACTCTGGCGCAGTCCTCTGGGCGGCTGTTGCTGCACAGTGCTCTGCCACCTTCTGCCACTCGCGCACCACACAGACTGCCAGATCTGTAGCCTAACTCTGCGCAGCAGCTATCAGAGCATTTACGCGAGCATTTGTTGCCCTGACCCGCTGACCCCACTGTAGCTCTCTGTGCAATGCTGATTCGAGCCTTCGAGCCCTCCCACCCACCATAAAACTCTGTCCTGTCAGCCGTCTGCGCGCGGCTCTGTCCACTGCCAACATGTCGCTGCTCGCGGCCACATGGCCATGTCCTCTCCACTCTGTGCCACATGAGTCCCTCCCCAAACTGCCCCGAACCTCCCTCGCCCTTTTTTCGAGCCTACGTGATGCAACACCCTTTTCCTCCAACGGTGCAGATGCCTCTAGACCTCTCCACACCCTCCGAACCTCCAGAATGCCTCCACCGAACCTCCAGAAACCTCGCTTCTCTCTCATCTCCCATATATAATATAATATACTATATACTATTATATCTATATTTTATATAATATACTATGATACAATATGTTATATATTTTATTTTCTCTCTCTTTGTGTCTCTTATAAATATAAATATAACAAATTATATATATATAAGTATATAAATAATAATTATTATATATATCTATATTTATATTTATAAATAAATATATTTATATTTATATAATTATTTATAAATATAAATTTGTAAATATATAAAAACCTCTCGCTCTCTTTCTCTTTCAATCTTCAGTCTCTCTCTATTGTGGTCTCTCTCTCTCTCTCTCTCTCTCTCTCTCTCTCTCTCTCTCATCTATCTACGACGTTAAAAAAAACTATCTATCTATCTCTCTCTCTCTCTCTCTCTCTCTCTCTCTCTCTCTCTTAACTCAATTTGCTCTCCTCGCCACTCCTCCATGCATTTGCCTTTACATGTGTCCATGTGCCACGTGTCGTTGGGGGTGTCGCAATGCCATCTTTGTTTCGCCATGTGTTGTTGGAGTCTGAGCAGTGACTTTGTTGCTGCTGCGATAGGCCACGTGATTGACTATATCGTAGTTTACGCGAGCCCCAGACACCACGTGGATTTTACGAAGAAAATCCACAAAGAAAAACCATTTTTCACTTTCCCAAGCTGGCCCACCATTACTAAGGCTTCCACTGTAAATGTGGCATGCCAAAAAAACAATAGCATAAAGCTTGAGAAATTGCACAAGACATTTAAACCCATATCCAAAAGGACTTAATTTCTGTGATGCATCTATTACAGAGACAAATGAACCCCACTACCATGAGATAACACAGCCAAGACAAATAAGTCTAGAAGCTCCATTTACATCAATGATCTACTATTGAGAAGCAAAAATGATCCCAAGTGCTACAAGATGCCAACAATGCTGTGAACTCTCAACAAAATGAAAGAGGAGCTTTAGAATAACAGTGCAACCACCGATCAGACTATAAATAAAATTCTTGGAGATAGAACTAAAGTAAACTAGTTGCCTCTCTATATACAGGGAAGCACCAAGTATGCATCCAACAGTACTGCCACATAGAATCATCTATTAGAATGTAGAAATATTTGTCAAAATCGATCCTTGGAACAAGTAAGACCCTGGAGAAGGGTAGCGAAATCCTCTTTACCATAATATACATCCAATGATGCAAAAAAATAGGCGGTCCCATCATTCACTTCTCGAATACAAAGATCGTTTAGTAAATCGCAACAAAATGAAGATACTACACTCAAACAATGAACCTCCATGTCACAAAAGCCTTAGAGCCATAACAGAAGATGGATGCCACACACAAAGGGAAGAACTAATCAATCAATGCTAAACATGCAACATCTAGGAGCCCAATCGAAGGAAAGAGCAAGAATTGGTGGCTTGTAGAAGCTTAGAATCCTAATCTTGAAAACTATGATGGTATTAACAAGCAAAAGGGAAGAAAATCTCATCCTAAGCTTCAAAACTATGATGCCATCAACAAGTGAAAGGGAAGAAAATCTCAGCACATGGGCACCATGTAGTCTGTAGAAGACTCAAGTGAACCTCTAGTCTTAGAGTGAAACGAGTTCTATAACTGCCACTTGTCCATCAACCCGAATTCAAAGGAAAAACCAAATCATTGCTATAGCCTGCCTCTTTTAGAGGTAGTGCTAACAAAAAAATTTTCATTATATCATGATCTACATCTACATAGAACTCTAAACCATACAAATAATGCCTCCATGTTTTTAAAGCATGGATAATAGCATACAACTCTAATTAATGAGTTGCCCAATTTCACTATGAGGAAGAAATCTTCTTGCTTTCAAACGCTACTAGCCTATAATGCTTTGCTTTCATAGAAAAAGATGACGTGTCAAGCTCTCGTTTCACCATTGTCTTAGTATAGCCCTCACATGACCTTAGCATTAGGTCGAAAAGTAGCCTTGAATTTCAAATTTATGAAGGCATTTACTCTATGGATTAGTGCTAAAAAATTATCCCTCTATAGGACCATCCCCCTTACCCTACACCATATGAATCTCTTGGTGAATTTTCAAGAGTTTAGCCCATTAGACAACCTAAGTCCTTTGTCATCTTAGGTTGTCTTTCAGAGTGTCTTTCCTTGTGCAAGATCTTCCTTACACCAAGTGATCGCTCTTTGACTCAGTATGAGGTGTTGTAGAAGAACCCATTTTGGATGAGCATGCAACTTCTCTTGGTTGTAGGTATCACAAGGTATCAATATGCAACTTGAAGGTTCTTTCGGTTGCCAAGTACAATTCCTAGGTTATGAGTAACTCTAAGCATAATTCCATATTGTTATTTCAAATACATTGCAATTGAAAGAAGCTACAATGAAGTAGACTATGCTCTAAATAGACCCTGGGGGATTCACAAGAGGAAACTTATGATATCACGTGAGTGTACAATAGGGGGGTTTCTTTTAATGAGGCATAAGCTTATACATTAGGGGTGGGGGGCCTTTTATTTTTTCCCAATATTGAATTTAAGTTAGGGGGGCCATGCCATATTTAAGAGGGGGGGACATAGTATAGGCTACCTTGGATAACTAGTCCAAACTCAGTCCAAACAAGTTTGGTTTTGTGTATGGTTTTAAATAGTCATAGGGAAAGTAATCTAAATTTTCTTATTGTGCGATCTAAATGCTTGAGAAAGAACGTAGATTTAAGGAAAGGGGGGACATAATAGAATTTTGGTGGTATCTTATAAGCTTAAATAGGGGTGTTTTATCATCCTACATGGATCTTAAATAGGGGGTTTTCTTGAAGTTCATGCACGCAGGTGACGTCCCCCTTTCATGAAGAGTGAATCCCCCGGGAAATAGACAATGTAGTTGGAAGAAGAAAACAAAACATCATACTTAGCAACATCACATTAACACCTTACCCATATAGCTATATTCTCCTTTATCTACTAGTTGATGTTTTTTTTTTAAATTAATTAGGAGGACATACATTCAAGAGATTAAATATCTAGGCTTTTCATGTGGATGCTTGCATATGGGATTATGTCTCTTAGGAGAGCTCCTTGCAAAGGTGATGCAACGAGAAAAATCACAATGGAATCATATGACCTATGTGCTCTTTCTGATGAATACATAGCCTTATATTCTTTATGGTTATGTACCTTCTGTGCATTTTAGATGCTTGTATAATAGTTTTTTCATGTGTGTAATTTCAAATACATGTACGAGATCTCTCCCAAAAAGACTTTGTTGATGAACCTGTGTTGTCCTCATGAGTGTAATCAAAGGGCCTCTTATCTCACCTTGATAATGCTTTTCTATTACTAAAGGGTTAATAGTTATATAATTCTATGAAGTCCCTTAAAAAGCCTATCACAGGCATGAATGAAGGCTGGGTCCTTATGGTTGTTGTCCTTTTAGGTAGTACCTTGGAGAATTTGATCACTAGTGGTTTCCTATGGATGCTTTGCCTTACAAGAACATGGCAATTATGTTGTTATATGGTCACCATAGGCTTATGGATGATGACGTCATATGATCTCTATGTCATGTCTCTGAGAAGACCCTATTTGGATGATATAGACCTTGAAGGTTGGTGCCCTTCTGAGTGTTATCTTAAAGAGCTTAATCTCTACTTTCTTATTAATGATTTTCATTATGGAAAGGTCTACAAAGTCTTGATAAGAGGACCCTCTTTGGATGAATGTGCAAAATTAAGGTCCTCATGGTTAATGTTGTCCTTGTAAGTGCAATCTTGGGTACTTAATTCTATCATATCTTTCTATTGAATGATTTGGCATACATTAATGAATCACTAGTAGGGAACCCACACTATGTTGTGGCATTATATTGATTGAAGATATGCATGTGTGCATGTACATGTGTGAGAACAAGCATGTGTGGGTTTTCGTGTGCATATATACATGTGTGTTTGTGTGTTACATACACATATGCATATGTGTATTTGTGGTAGTCCAAGAGCTTCTAGTAGTTCAGAAGTCCATAAAAGCTAGAGTACAAGGGTGGTAATCCACGAGGTAGTGAATCATGATAGTCCAAGGGTCCAAGGGCCGCATGTGGCATCAAACACCCATGGTTGTCTAAGAGTCCAAGGGTGGTAATCCATAGTAGATTGGAGTCCCAGAGCCAAGAGTTGTAGGGTAATATTTTGTAAGCTCTCAGATTTTCATTTTCGATCTGCCCGGATTTTTATTTTTAAATTGTTGGGTTTGATTGTAGTTGAATCGATTGGCCTTTATTTCAACATATGTGCAACTATTTGGCCTAGCTCTGAGATGACTGCTTCCTTAAGGAGGGTGCAAGACTCATGGACATACTAATATTTATTGGCTCGGGCCCCTCCCAATGGTCAGTAGTATCGACAACACCCTTTTCTGTTCCAAGTTCCAACTCATAGCCTGCGATATCAACAACACCCTTTTCCGTTCCAAGTTCAACTATAGCTTGCGGCTCCAAAAGTGTGCAACCATGATCACGGCTACACCACTCATGACTCAACCCACCAGCAAGAACCATCCAAGGCAAGATGAAGAAAGGGTATGGCAATGAATGTGGATGCATGCTAAATTTAGTACTTGAAGAGGTGATGTCATACTACAGGTCTTTTGACGAAACAATCGTAATATGTTCCACTATTTACGATGAGAAGCTACTTTCGATGAGAAAGTTGCAACCAATGAGAAGCTACTTTGGATGAGAAATTTGTGTGTAAGGGTTTGTGCATGCGATGCCCAAAATGTGGCATTAAATAAATGCTTGAAGCTATTTCAACAATTAGGTGTGTGAAAAAAATGCACTAATTGTGCATTTTTTACTCATGTGCACAGGCCTTAAGTTTTTTCTTGTATGACATGTGTTGCTTTCCTTGCCATGTTAATCATGAAGGGAGACTTATGTGAGCTTGTCTCGACCTTATAAGCTCAAGTTTAATCTCTCATGGAAAGGCATTACAACATATGACTCTCTTGGTTTATATTTAGGAGTTTTAGCCATTAGACAACCTAAGGTCTTTGTCACTATCATATTGTCTTTGGGAGTGTCGTTCCTCATGCGCAAGATCTTCCTTACACTGATTGATCCCTCTTTGGATAACCCACATAGTATGAGGCCTTGTAGAAGAACCCATTTTGGACAAGTATGCAACTTCTCTTGGTTGTATAAATCACATGGTATCAAGATGGAACTTGAACGTTCTCTTGGTTCTATTCCTCTTGCCATGTATAGTTCCTAGATTATGAGCAAGTATGCAACTTGAAGGCTCTCTTGGTTCTACCCTCTTGCCAATTATAATTCCTAGCTTATCAACAACTCAATTTCCATATTCTTATTTAAAATACATTGCATTTGAAAGAAGCTATGATGAAAATAAGGTTCCAAGCAAGGGGACTATCCAAGTTATGACTGAGTGGCGCAAGCTCTGACAAAACTATGCTCTAAATAGACAATTCCTTGGGAAGAAGAGAAAAAAAACATCACAGTTGGCCAACGTCACATTAATACCTTACCCAAACAACTCTACCCTCCTTTATCTATACTAAATGCTATATTTTATGGACCTATCATCATGAGATTAAACGTTTAGAATTTTCTCATGGATGCTTTGCCAGCACATGGGATCATGTCTCTTAAGAGAGCTCCTTACAAAGGTGATGGAATGGTGGTCTCTGGTGGCACAGATGGCTCTTCTCAGAGGCCCCCCTTATAGGGAAGGGCTCTCCCTTGATGCGGAGTCTCTTTAGAGTTTGGCCAGTGATTGGCAGGGGGTCTTATCCGGACTAGTCCTCAATTTTCAGAGGAGTTTGCATGATAGCCTCTAATCTGGCACTCGGAGTTTCGAGATTAGGATGGTCACATGCTAGGACAGAGGTTACACATTGGTTGGGCACAGTGGGACAATGGCCCAGCGGCCCAGCCGCAATCTTTCAGGACGTGGGCGAGACTTCCAGCTGATGTAGAGGTATGATTAGAGACCCTCTCACATCTGTGGGGCGTGGGCCTGAGGATGGCAGAGATTGAGGTAGCTATCCCAGAGTCTTGGTGGCGGGACTTTTGAGTTTCACACCAGCACAGTGGTTGGGCCAATTCTTAGGGACAAGGGTTCCTTCGAAGTTATGCCCCCTCCCTCCCATTCTCAACCGAGCCCGGCAATTCTATAGTGTGGGTCCAGGTGGACTCTTGTAGTCTCTGACAGATGGAGATCCAGAGATGGATGGGGCCTTGGATCAGTTAGGGTGGTAGAGGCTCAGAGTAGTGGACCATCTGGGTAAGGAGTGGTCGATCAACCCCTCTCACATCTCAGATTTGGATGCAGCTCGCTAGCACTTATGGTTATGGAAGGGTTGTCCCCTCAGTGAGGTACAGTGGGACCCAGGCAAGTGGTTCTCGCCATCCAGAGTAAGCCACTTAGAGAGAGTGGAGGAGGTGCCCTTCTTCTCTTATACTACATGCATAGGACGCTGCTTGTAGTTGGAGGTGGTAGCCTGTACTCTATCAAGAGAGAGGCATCGAGAGGTGAGATCCAGGTTCTGGACACGCCTCTGGTCTAGTCTCCAACCGTGGAAGATCTCTTACTTTTTCGGGATGATAGCGCATGAAGGCCTTCCTGTTAGCCCTTGGTTGGGGAGCAAATGCTCGGGTGGATGGTAGTTGCCATCGATGCATGATTGGGGCTTTGGAGATGACCCCCACTACCTTTGGAGCTGCTCAGCAGCACATAGGATATGGTGAGTAGCACTTTGGATCATGGCGAGGCTTCAGGGCACGTAGAGGGGCTTCACATGGGGCATGGCTGCTTGGTTGTCAGAGGGTGGCCATGCCTTTCCTATTGACATGGTCTCTCTAGCATATAGGATTCAAGGCTTGTGCATTCACAACATTGAGTTTCATGAGGCGACCCCTCCCACTAGTCATCGACCTCCTCCTTCGACAGAGGACAGCATGTGGGAGACAGTAGCCAACATCAGGGCATGGAACATCTGTGTTGCTCGTTGCAGTTGGGTTATGAGCTAGCACCATGTTTTACCATCGACCACCTTGGTAACCATGTGGCAAGACATCATCTTCACGCTTCGTGCCATTTGGGAGTGAGGCTCTCCAGATTCTCAAGCTACCGTCGCACGATAGGAACGTAAGTTTCCAAGGCTTGGCCTGTAGTTGTTTTCTACAACATCACCCCGAGAGGGACCAGATGGTTGTATAGTCTGCCACCCTAGTTGTTAGCCCCTGATATAGAGAATCCCTAGGCAGTGAGCTGGGATCTCTAGCAGCAGGAGTGTCTTTCTGAGCAGCTAGCATTTATTTGTCAAGGAAAGACTCTATTAATTGGAAAAGCATATAGAGACATGGTTAGTTGCCTATCATGCCATGATAGCAAAGAAACAAAGTAGAAAGGCATGATTGACAGAAACCTTAAGGATAAGGAGATCAAGTAAGGTGACCTAGCTCTACTATATAATGCCCAAGTCCATTAGGGAAAACTCAAATATCTAGGTTAAGGGCCATATAGAGTCAAAAAGATGAATTTGATTGGAGTTGTGCTGCTAACACTAGACAGATTCCAATTCCCCACAACACTCAATGGAAGCCGACTAAAACAATTCTACATCAACATGCAAGCCATCCCCAATAATAATGAAGATTTGGGAGCCCGAAGTCTCCTCTAGCTAGGTGCATCAATTCCTCTTTGTCCTTTTTCAATTCCTACAATTGAAAATCAAAATATTCCTGTATTCCACTTTGTTGATCATGAAATGAGTGAATGATTCCCATAGCATGCTCCACCTTCTTAATTGAAACAGTCCTAAACAGGCATGCACTTAAACTGGCACCTATAGATGAAGATGATCTATTTTGGTTTTGTAGAACTAGCACGATAGGGACCCTTGTAGCAAATGAATCCTCTTGTATTGTAGTAGTAAATTTATTCTCCTTAATTGAAACAGTCCTAAAGAGGCGTGCACGCAAACCGCTTCTATAGATGAAGATGATCTATTCTAGTTTTGTAGAACTGGCACGACATGGGCCTTTATAGCATATGAATCATCTTGTACTATAGCAGTAGATTTCTTCACCTTCAATTTTACGTTCTTACTCATTTTATCCTCCAAAGTCATCCTCAATAACTCTAACTCGGCACCGCCAATAGGTGTGTCCCACAAGGCATCAAATAGTGGTATTTTGAATGCTACCATGTAAGCCTCATCTGTGCTGTACCTAGCAGCCTTGTAATTGTTGAAAGCTTGCCATTTATGCTCCTCTTCAAGGATATCACATTTTTTCTTCAATGATATCACATTTTTCTTTTGTTCTAGTCTCCTCATTTGGATCTAGAATTTCTTTGATCAACATAGAAGATCATTTACTATAGTCATAGAGAGCGGATATGAATGGACCCACCTTGGAGTGGTTGTTCATGTGTGATAGATCCTTTCTACTATTGACTTCTACCATCAACATTTCATAGAACCGGTTTGCCCATGATATCTTGCATCCCTTTTCTACAGCCCTAAGAATTGCATAGCTTTTCCTAGATATGGAAATTCAAGTTCTCTTCAATTGTGTTTCGATGTGTTTCAAAGCATTGGAATCTCTATTTCTATGGCTTGGATTGCACTCATAGTGACGGAGGAGATCCAAATTCTTGGACCATGTCAGCTTCAACATCCTTCTCATAGGAGATTTCCTCATCGACTAAGGGAAGCTTGAAAACATGTGAGATCAATCCTGGATGCACTATCAAACCAGATGGGAGTTTTCCCCATGTTTGTTTGCAAGTGCCCATATTGTTCCAATGCATCAGGTTGAGCTTTCCATGGCAAGCTAGCATAGTTTAGCAAGCCTATCGTTTTTAACTAGTGGATATTTTTATGCAAAGTAACCTTGTACCAATTTCTTCTTGCAGGGCGACACTACTATCTCCTTTCAATTCTTCATCAGGCATTGCATGTGTGACAGGAGTTGCATCTTGTAGCTCTTTCGTGCTGGGGCTTTTGGTATTGCTGAACTAGGCTTCGACCCATCTCGCACTATTGTTGTGTTATTGTTTCTTGCAATGGCTCCTCTATTTGATGTGCAACTCCAAGCTATTAAGTGCCTTAGAGGATGGTACTAAACCCTTGCCCATGTAAGCGCTGAGAAGTGACAAACACTACACTTGAACTATTTGTTTGAAGCAAAGTATAACTCAAGTGAAGTGGCAAAATGGGAATATGCATGTAGAGTTTGGTACACTCCACTGTTCAAAGCGACGAGTACTAATTGAAGGATGGCACTAGCTACGTGCACTTGGCGACACAAAAATTGATGGCTCTGATTGACACTAGACAAATACCTCGTACACGTTTGCAATTCAATAGACAAAATCAGCATGCATGATATATAGTGGAATGGTCGGATAGTTGTACTATTGAAGTTGGATAGTCGGATACCAAACTGATACCCGTTGGATAGTCAGATGCCATTCTAATAGTCAGATACCAGTTCAATTGTTGGATACTAGTTGAACTATCAGATATCAGTCAGATTGTTGTAGGACTCCACCCAATACTTAGACTAAGTTAGACAAGAATTGGACCCCACTAAACCAAATCAGATTACATTCGAACCGTTCCAAAAGATGATCGAATTGAAATTAGATCTGCATCCAACACAAAACTTGCTTTTGTCAAGTTTGCTCAGTGGACATCATTAGAAAAACAAAACTCTTCCCCCTATAGTCAGGTACTACTAAAAAGTACTAAAGAAAATTGGAATCCGTCTAATGACCTCAGATCAAGCTTGGATCCACTTGGAATTCGATCTGACAGAAGTCTCCTTTGGAAATATGGCAAATTGTTGTTCTGTAGAACCCAGTCAGATTGTGGTCGGACTTGACTTTGCCTCCTTTCTTCCACCTAGATCATCTAAATCATAACCACACCTATAGTGGCATCATGAGAGCCTTTTATGCTCACAACTTTTTGACTTGGTTGTGATGGATCAAGTCCAACATGAGGCTTTAAGTGGAATCCGTTCACAGGTGTAATAAAAATATTTTCGTGCAAATCACTGAGTTGAAAAGTTCCGTGCTCCAACACTTCTACCACTCTGAAAGGACCATCATACCTCAACTTAAACTTTCCTAGGCATTTTCCCCAATTTGGTGTTACACATGAGAACTAAATCTCCCTTGCAAAACAACTTAAATTTAATATTTCTGTTAATCCAAGTTGTCCTTCTCTTCTAAATTATGTCAGAGGTGTATGAACTTAGCAACATGTCCATCTAATTTTCAAAATTGCTCAAGTCGATAATTAATTGAATCCTTAGGAGAAAGCCTATGCTCCACAGCTACCCGAAGACTACCTATAATAATTCTAATAGGTACAATAGCCTCACACACATAAACCAAATGGAAAGGGGTCATACCTGTAGTGACCTTGTAAGCTGTCCTTAGAGCCCATAAAACTGAATCCAATTTCTAATCCCAATCACTTAGATTATCTGCCACTATTCTTCTAAAAATCTTCTTCATGATTTTATTAGAGCTTTCAGCCTGACCATTCCCTTGTGTGGATAATAAGCTATTGATTTCTTGTGTAATACCATATGTGTCTTAGTTAATTTTTTGATTTTCTTATTAATGAAATGTGACCCTCCAGGGTTTATTGCAAACAACATCCTATTCAGCCCAATCAATTGCTTGTTTGGAACCCCTAGGAGACTCCCCCAAACCTAAAAGTGGCTCTTTACCCTTTGATCTTGTAACTGCTAGTACTTCCACCTCAGCTTGAGCTACAAGCAGCAGATCCTCCTTCTTTTCACATGTTGTACAATCACATTTCACATCTAGAAATATATTATTATGCTTATGCTTATGAACCGTTGTTACTAGCTAAAGAATCTCCTCATGTAAAGTATCCACAAATTCTTCCATGATTGTCTCCCATACCACATCCACCCCATCTGGTGGTTGTGCTTGAGTAGCAGGGAGGGCATTATAGTGCACTATAGGAATGCCTCTCTCCCCCCTATGTTTACACCACAACTCACATTGTGGACCTTGTTGTGCCCTTCCACTGCACAATAGGTACAAGCCTGATTCATATTCTGTCTCGGCTGCGCTCCCCAGTTTGGATTATGTTGTCTTTTGGGTGCTTCATTGTTAAACCTTGGATTTATTGGTGCTCCCCACTTGATTGACTGCAGGTAGTGGGGCTAAATGATATGTTACTTGAAAATGAGGGGGTAACCTCCCTCTAAAATATGGATTGTACCAACACTTCTCCTTGTCATGATTGTCCTTCAAAGACAATATTCACAGGGAACCTTATCCTTTTGTGATGAAACTCCCAAGTTGTGCAATTGCTCCCGAATGAGCTGCTCCAACTTTAAGTCTCCTTTAGAGCTCTTTTCCTCATGATTTTTGTGTTTAGCTTTGTCTTTTGACTTAGAATTTTTGTCTTTAGCCTTCTTCTTTCTCTTCTTTCTTGGCTCTTGATCATCGGAGTCTTCGTCTCAGAAATATCTGACTCAGATTGCTAACTTTCATCATCCTATGTATCAGACTCATTTTTGTCATTGAATTTTGTATCAGAGTCATGGAATTTCTTCTTCTTACTTTTCTTCTGTTTTGTTTTGGTGCCAAAACATCTTTCAGCTCTCTAGGCTGCTCCATGTTGTTAAAATCATTGGCTCCAGCTAAGTGATCACGGCCTACTTCTGTATTCCAGATTCCTTGTTCATCCCTTGGCAAAAATAGTCACCTAATTGTTCTTCAGAAGGCCTTTGTGGTGCAGCTAATCTCTAGTTCAAATTCCTAAACTTCTAGGCATAGTCCTCCTCTAACAGGGTCTTTTGTTTCATATTTCAAAGCCATTTAAGCAATGCTTCCAGTGTCTTCTCCGTTTGAAATCTACTGAGGAATCATTTCTTCAATTCATCATTAATTAGAAAATATGCTAGCCCACCAAACTGTTCCTTCTTCACTGCATCATTCAACTTCCCTTGGAATCCACTAGCAACCCAATGGGTCTCGAATTGCCTGACATGGCTGTCTAGGTCTCATCCTTTCTTCCCATCAAATTTTGCTACCTTGACCAATGGATTCTGCATTCTAACAAGTGGTGGCACAGGAGCTCTCCTTTGTGGTTGTTGTGGGGGTTAAAGGCCACTGTACCTTAACCTCAGTTATGTACAATACTCAAACACATATATAAATGAATGACATAGAAGATTAGGATGTTCTGCACCCACCGAAACTTGTGTGGCTCTCTCTCTCTCTCTCTCTCTCTCTCACCATTTCTCGTTGTTGAGATCTCTCAACTGGTATCAGAGTGCAGGTGTTCTAGTTGAGCCTGGGTATGAGCCTAGAGCCTGAAGTCTCCTACTGCAACTCTATAGGAGGAAGGAGAAGCTCTGTTGGGTGACTTTACTTGCATCCTAGTGTGTAGAGACCTTGCAAAAACCTTTGGAAAGTTCTCTAAGTGGTTTTGGAATAAAAAAGACGTTATTTGATGATTCTTCCACTCCTTTCGATGACGAGACTGAGAGTGTGGAATGACCTACAAAGGCAACCGTTTCTTGCTTTTGGTGTCCATTACACTTTGAGAGTTCAAAAACCCCTTCATTCTTGAATTTGGGATCATTTCATTCAATTTTTGACTCACTGTTTCTGCTTCAACGTTTTTTTGCAAGTGTGTTGGAACTCAAGTTTGAAGTAATCATTCATAGATCTGTCAATTCTGGTGGACTCAGAAGATCCTAAAACTTATGTGTTGCTCATCATTCACACTCCGGTGGTGTTTACAAGCATGTCTATTTGGAAAAACATTTTATATCCCTGTGTTGGACCCAATGATTGGGACCACGGTTTCCAAAACTATTTGTTCCATTGTGTTTCGGAGGCCCAAAAACCCCTACTTGTTAACTTTTACATGATTCTGTGGGGATTTGGAGAACTTCCGTCTCTCTAAGATGCCGAATCGTCTATTTCTCCGTCAAAAATCCATTAAAAGGGTTCAAACCTTTGTGCTCATATGCTCATGCATAAGCATATGCATATTCTTTCTCTCTTTTTCTCTTATGCATACACTTTTCCTTCTCTTATGCTTATGCTCTTTTCCCCTCTTGGAAATTCCCCTCTTTCTTCTCTTCTATTCCCCTCTCTTTTTTCTCTCTTTCTCTCTTCTTTCATAAGCATATGCATTTGCCTATGCTTATGCTTATGCATGAGCATATGCTCATATGCTCATGCATACGCATATGCATATGCTTTCTCTCTTTTTCTCTTATGCATATGCTTTTCCTTCTCTTATGCTTATGCTCTTTTCCCCTCTTCTTTTTCCCCTCTTTCAATCTCTTTTCCCCTCTTCCTTCTCTCCTCTTTCAATCTCTTTTAAATCTTAAACCCTAACCCCTAATTTCTAAACCCTAAATCCTAATCCTAGCCCTCAAATTCCTAAATTCACTATCTTGGTTTTGCATCTTCCAAATACCCCCGCTAGGAATGGGCATCTACCTATAGCAAATAATGACATGGGAAAGAAGCGAGCCAGTGCATGGTTGTAGACAATGGGGATTCAAATTCTTGTGCTGCATTTTTGCATCACTTTTGACTGTTTTGGAGGACTGTACCAAGTCAATTAAGAACATCCAAGTATCCACATGAAATGGTGCTAGTAGGTTCATATCATGCAAATCTCATAATTTGTTCTCATGGCCATGAGTTTTGCTTCAAGTAGCCTAGGGGGGTAGTAGGGATTACTGTAAGTGGGTCTGGTGCCTCTCCTTGCATTGTTCGTAGGTGTAACCACCATTAAGTCTGAGAAAATCTTTACTTGATCATCTTGGAATAGTCCATCCATATTACAAAAGCTATGCTGGGTGGTAAAAGTAATCCCTTACATTGGGTTAAAACATCTCAACCCCATGCTTTCCACCGAGGCTGGGTAGATTGGGGGGTTAATATTGTAATTCAGGTACAAACTTTTCATGATGGCTGGAGTGTTCTCTGCAAATTCAATCATGGCTTTGTTGTCCAATTCAATTATTTGGTCTAGATTTTGCTATAGCTAGCCAATCAATGCAATGGCCTCCTCTATCTTTCCTTTTCCAATGACTACCACTTTGCACCAATCATTGAAAGAGAGTTGTATAGTCAAAGTTTTGCCAAAGTCAAGGTGACCATTGAATTCTTTTCACTCCATTTCAATTATAGCCTCATGGATTTGCCTGTTGAACATGGTTAGAATCGCTTGGCATGCTAGTGAAGGGGAAGGCACTGGATCCTCATACCCAAGTTTGGTTAGATCCTTGCACCAAGAAGTGGCCAAAAAGGGGATACAACCAAATTTGACAAGTTAGGATATGTGTAATCCAAGTCACATCTGCAAGGGTGTGTCTTACTTATTTATCTACCAATTCTAACTCTATCTACATCCCCCTTTCTTTTATCCAAATTTTCTTTATTTCATCCAGTTCTTTACATAATGCATTTAAGGGTCTAATAGCCACATCCATTCATTACCAATCATCCATTCAAGGTAAGCTTCTCCTCATGTTTCTTTCTTATGAAGTCACCCCATTGATTTATTTTTCCCTTTTCACTGTTTAATGATTATAAGATATAACATAATCAATAAATGACATGTTTTTGTAGATTTAACATCACATGGCTAAAAATTGAAGGACCTATGTCATACTTAGTCCAAATATCTACTGTATTAAACCTCAGTCAAAGCCACTTTTAATAGGTATTACTATATCATAGTCTATCTTTCAAAGGGTCAAGTTCATCATATATCTACATGGCCTTTTCAAAAAACATGAGTAAATTCATCTAGAGTACTCATTGTCTTGTTGAAGCTATATCACAGTATCCTTTCATGATATCCTAGTAGGGGCTAGCATTCTAGGAACAAAAATGTCTCAACACTAGTCAAAAATGTTTCAAATATGTGCTGTGGCTATCCCGATTATAGCCATCATGCTCTCTCCAAAACTTGTTACTGAAAGAGTTCTCCCATACCCTCCAAGTCAAATGTCAATATGCCGGGGTAAGTGGCCAAAATCACCTACATCTATTCACATAGAAGTCAAGTTAGAACTAGTACATTCTAAAGTGGGACTATAGGCTTCATTGCTTAGCCACCACGGTTATTATCCATGTCCACCCCATTCATTCAATAATGTAATGAGAGGGCAGAGCTAGGGGGAGTGCACCAAGGTGGTTCTATTTAGAGGTCTATCAATATTTTTAGTTAGTGAACAACAGTTCTCAAATGTTAGGAAAAGGGATTAATATACCATTAGAATTAATTTACAACAAATCAAAGTGTGTTATTTTGATTAGGATGTGCCTATGAGAGGGAGGGTGACCTCACCAAAATGTGGGTAGCATCCTATTCAACCTATGTAGTTCTATTTTTCTAAGACATCAAATTTAATATGTCCTATGGTTAAAGGGAGTTTTTTGTAATCATTACATAGGTCTAATAACCATTGCCACAAAAATTATAGAATTAATGCTTACCTTATAATTCTAACAACCTTTGATGTAAAAATTACAAAATAATTAATCACAGGAGATGCCCGATTTCAGAAACAATTAATTTCAACAACTATAGATATCCAAGGGGAAACTATCTGGTCCTAGAAAGTAAAGTGTGCCATTTTATTAGCCAGAGATCTTTCATAAATCACCAAGACTTTATGTCTCTTGTCAACAGTCAAAAACCGACTCATACATTACAAATCTACTTGTTATTCATGTTGTACATAAGGTGTGCAAATATACAAGGTGGCGTGTAGAGATTAGGGCAAGTCGAGCTACCCAAATGTTAGTGTTTCTATGGACTAACTGCTTTGTCCATTCTAATCTCCTTGTCACCCGAGTTCATGAGAAGAGACGATAGGCAAAGGAGCCGATAGTCATGCTTGTCGGGTGATAAATGATCGTGACTTTGACTCCTCCTTACAAGGAGCAAGCATGCTTACACACAAGAGCACCATGTATCGAGTAGTCATCCATGGGGTTTATATTGTTATATCAAATGTTTTCCCATGCATACATGAAGTTCCACTTATGTAAGGACCATCTCATATGTGGTCTCTGAGAGCTTTGTCGAGCACTCGACCTTCAGAGTGGTCTCTCGGAGGAATATCGACCTTCACATCAAATCGGTTGCTCATTCAAGCTCTCAGAGTTGGCCATGACTTGCTCAATGGACACTCCATGGCAACCTTAGCATGCAAAGTAGTCGGGGTGGCAGTTTTCACAAGAAGATGCAACTGGTCAATTCTAGTTGCATGCAAGTAATAATTCCATCAAAACATGCATGCACTAGTGCCACGGGTGACCGTGTCTTCTTCTAAGCCTATAATAATCTAGTGTTTCCTTAGTTGTTGAGAGGGAGAAGAAGGGAAATATAGGTTTAAACTTTCTACAAGTCATTAGCACATTCATGCAAGAATTGCTCGAGCAATCAAATATCTAAGGAGACAAAATAGTGGGTCATAATTCATACAGCTAGTAATTATGGGTAACAATTGAGGTGGTGAGTTGCAAGTCCCTTACAGCCCTGTCCTCGTCTATCTTCTGGGATAGTCAATTGTCTTATTAGAGGAAACAACGGATTTCATACATCCAACGTCGATAGCACAAAAGACAAATTTTGGGAAAGTGGGAACTCTCTTTTGTATACAACCAGTAAGCTCAGGGAAATATTGGGATGGGAGTGCATCGATCATGCTCTCATGGAGCTTCTCCATAGCTTTTTGTCATTATCCAGACTTGCATGAGAAGAAGGGAAAGAGAAAGAAATGGACAGTGGAGGGTCCAGCCGCATGTCGCCTCCTCGTGCTCTTTCGAGCACTCAACATGTAGAGGCTGAGGCCTTAACAACCTCTCTTCAGAGGCTAAGGCCTTAATGGCCTTAACATTCCTATAGTGTTGGTTGCTAAAGTCTCATCCCATTACGGGATTCCCAGCACATAAAATCGATGCATGAAGTCTATCCCTTAAGGGATCGCAAAGGCAAGGTGCCATTTAGAAGGAGCCTAACCCTTTATGGGAGGTCTAGTGCACGTAGTGAAAGCATCTACCAATGTGCCTACCATAATGTTGTGAGCACGGTGTGGCCCCTTCTCCCTAGTAAGGCCCTCGATTAGTAAGGAGGGATGGGTCGGCATAGCATAGCTCATGACAGTATATGGGGGTTTCTTCATAGTCTCACTAAAGCTCCCTCAAGCAAATATCAATGAGTGTGCCCGAGCTGTGGGTAGGGAAGGAGGATTCTATGCATCCTGGTGCTCAGTTGAGCACTCGGCACCTCCTTACTAAGGAACCTCGCAACCCGTCAAGCTAGGGAGGAGGAGGAAGGGTGGAAACACATTCAAAGTGAGGAGCCTGCACCTGCGTCCCTTCGTATATCAGGAACACGTAGGTCAGGGAATTCCACTTGCCCTATTAAAGAAAGAACCGCAAAGGGGTAGGATGTTAGGCACACTCACATACATTGCATCCATGGATCCCTTGAGGCGACTGCTCATCGTCAGGGTCATATTGAAGGGGTGTCAAGTACCCATAGATGCTTCCCACACAAAGACAAGTTGCTCCCTTATTTGAACTCTCATCTTGGAATGTGCATCTTATTGAGGTCAACTCTGGCTCGTTGAACTATGCACCTTGGGTGCTCCTTTGGGGTCTAGATTTTTTTTCATTCATTCAAGACCTCCTTTCCCTTCTGCCATTTCTAGTAGCTCTATGTCAAGAGGAGGACGGTACATCATCAAGGGACCACCATTAGGTGGCATCTGTTCTTTCCTTCACGTCCCCTTTCCTCTACACTACCCCCAGCATGATGGGGGGAGTGGGTTAATGTGTGGTGCCAGGGTATTTATCTCGTCTTAGTTGCTTTGTGGTCCAAGGCTTTAAACATCGACACATCGCCTCTAGGATCAAATGGCTCAAATATCCTACCAATATAATACGTGGGGGTTATTTAGCCTCCACCTCTGCCTATTAATGGCCACATCCCCTTTCCCTGCATGATAATGTAATAGTATCCATATTATCCATGGTCACTCTTGTTATGTAGCACTATCCATCTATGTTGATCACTGGTCATACTCTATCTATTGTTATGATAATGTCACTACATCCAAATTGTTATAATCATGGTCTCCATCATTCAGTTACCTTGTCCCTATGGGGTTTCTTCAAAAAAATGGTCAATTTTGTAGCTTCTAGCCTTATTTCATAAAGGGCCATTGACTAAATAGTCATCTTTTTTGAAGGTTTTTTACTTCATAATTCTCCTTTTCTACTAAGGACACAATATCCTACTTCCCCAAGCATCTAAGCATATGTGTTTAGCTTGTAGAAAACAAGTGTGTGTGTGTGTGTGTGTGTGTGTGACCATCTTTTAACTTTCACCTTTGATAATTTCTCATGTTGCACGTATGAAGGCCGATGGAAACTTCCCAAGGTGGTTGATCTGATGCAGTGCAAATTCTATCATACATTGGAGGAATTCAATACAGAATATGGGCTTGCCATGGAAGGTTCTGATCCTAAACAATTGAAGTGGGAGTAGGTAACTTTGAGTGGTTGAGAATTTTCAACTATGTGAAGGATCCCAGTCAGTATCACATCAAATGTAGTAGTATCCAAAGGGAGGTGTATGAGCAAGTCATGCCGTTTCATCACAAAGTCTACCAAAAGAGCCCTCCCACAAACATGGAGATAACTATAGCATTTGCAAAGGGATATGTGAAAGGGTTTTGCCCTGCAGCATCTTTGAGTGGATCAACCATGCATTTTAACTCGACAGCATTTTCGGTTTAGTATTTGGAAGACCTACAAGACAAGGGATACGATGACATCCATTTCCAGAGATGGAGGATACATTATAATGAGGACTTTCTAGCAACAAAAAGGTTGGTTGAGGACCTAGTACACGATGAGGATTCTGTACCATCAGATGGCATGGCTACCACCACAACAAATATTGTGAAAGCCACAACCCCCTCTCATGAAACACCTCATGAACCCTTCCAAATGAAGGGAGTATGCCATGGTTGGTCTCCAATGCCCCAACCATCATTTGTCCACCCTAATGACCTGGAAAAAATATAGGCAATTGTCCTTCATGCTAGGGGAATCTTGAGAAAGGCTCTGGAGGAGCTCATAATTGCACAACGTGAATTAGAAGCTGCAAAGATAGTAAAGGCCAGCAGTGATAGGGTGATCCCAGCTGTCACGATGCTAAAAAAGAGGCTAAAAGAAGCACAAGAGGAATTGCGCTCCCTACCAAAACGAATGCTGATGTTGTGAACAAGAGGCAATTTGAGCTTGAGATGGGGTCATTGAGACTATGAAAAGTACTCTTGAAACACTTGGGGCAAGATATACATCTTCACCTAGAGGACAACAATGTTACCATGCTTCAAGTTACTGCTAGAGACTTTATGTTTGCATAAAATAGTAGTACTTTATGCTTGAGATGGCATCATTTAAACTACATGCCAATCAGCACTATAGTATCCTAACTAGCACTATAGTATGCTAATTAGCACTATAATATGCTAGCTAGCATTGACCAATATCACATAGTAGTCCACACTTGATAACAAGCATCATTATAGCACACAGCTAATTAGCATTGTAGTATGCTTACTAGCATTGTAGTATTTTAATTAGCATTATTAACTACATGCTAACTAGTAGTGTAGTGTGCTAACTAGCAGTGATGCTAGTTTGCACTCTTAGAAATATAGAATGCTAAGTAGCTTCATCCTTATTTCCTCTATGCTAATTAGATTTGTGCTAGTTAGCATACTTCAGTGCTATTTAGCATGCTAATTGTTTATATATTATGCAAGTTAGCATACTACAATGCTATTTAGCATGCTAATTAGCACCCCATCATGTATTGCTAGCTAGACTCATCGTATACTAATAACTAGCACTATAGTATGCTAGCTTGGAATAAGAGACCACAAATTCGAGCTAAATTGGCCAATACACACTCTTTATTTATTTATTTCTTCCATGCTATCTACCTATGGTATGCTAAGTTTGTTATTGTTATAGTAGTATGCTAATTTATTTCAACTAACTTTCTATTTGCTAACTAACCCTCTATACATTGACTGTAGGTGGTAAATCTGTCCCTGATGCTTTTTCTCCATGGACAAGTACGTCAACACAAAGCAATGCTGTAGAATCATTGCAGGCTGAGAAGCATGGCACAAGAGGGATCGCAAAAGATAAATTATGTAATGGTTGGGGTGGGCAAGAGAAGTTAGGGTGTGGAGGAGAGAGAGAGAACGCAAAGCATACCTTCTGTGCATCTAAACAAGGTATATTTGGCCTTCACAAGTGTCTAGATACTGAAGCAGACACAATAGGCACAGGCGAGGATGAATTTGAAGATCATATTGATGTGTCAACCCTCAATGCCCTAGTTGATGTTGTGGTTAAATACATTTGATGTTCCCATGGTAGAGGGTAAGGTAGAACAAAAAACTAAGAATGTTGATGATAACGTCCCTCTAGCAAGGCTTACATTGAAAAATATCTTATTCAAGAGGAAATATTGTGATGCTGGCCCTTCTATTTCAGATGTTTTTGAGCAATATCAGGGCCAATCAACTGCTGCAAAAGGCTCTTAGTCTGAAATCCCGACAACTGCAAGTGATGTTGGTGGGGCAGTGAAGTGACTGAGGCTGAAATAGTTGATAACCTCGTGAAAGGTCTTGTAGCTACTACAAGATATGTGCTAGAGGATATTATCAATGTGGATTTTCAAGATGACTCTCCCTTGGGTCACTTGCTAAAAAGGTTGTCGAGAAAGAAGGGCCATGATCACTTGAGTCGTGCATATCTTGCAACAAAGAAAGCGAATTGCACTGCAAGTGCAACAACCGGCATGGACCCCAAATCCCCCAAATCTCATGCATGCAAGAAACTCTGAGGTCCATACTTTCTTGCATGATAGCTAAATTCTTTTTGCTCCCTACTAGATCTTCAATTTGCACTACTAGATCTTTTTGCTCCCCACTAGATCTTCAATTTGCACCTCATGAAGTAACCACAATGATCTCCCTTTTCTTTTTATGCATTACTTCCAAATTTTTGCTTTTGTGCTTAAGTATATTATTTTATTTAATCAGATCCATAGATTAAGTATTGTTAAACAGGGTTGATAAATTTTGTTTGCAGGATGCTTTGTTCCTGCTCATTTATGTTAGTTATGTGGTTGCCTCCGTTTCTGTATATTGCAGTTGACTGGTCTACGAGGGGTTTAATGAATATTGTTTAGGTACCTCAAATATTGTGTTTGGCATACTTCAAAGCAATTTTGCCTCATAATTGGCTTTAACGTATACACATACCCATCATAATATGTGATGAACAGATATCCACACTATTGTCTCCTCAGCTTGCAGAGGAAATATAGATGCCACAACAGGAAATACCAAGGTCAACCGAAGAGAAATGGAAGAGATATTGAGAGTGCCACCTTCCTTGGAACATGTTGTTTGGGATATAAATATTGTGCCAACTAAAGAGGAGAATGATCACAGAGCTATATTACTAGATTTGAGTGGTGTGTTGTTGTGTTGTATAAGGGCAGGTGCCTTGCTTCCAAGGTACATAGATTGGATGACAAAGGTGCAATGGGCTTGAGTGTGTATGGATCCGAAAGGATGCAACTGCATTCTTGCAATGGTGCTTGGATAATTTCACGGTTTAGATCTAGAGTGGTGCACAGTGACAAAAAATCAAGTGCCTAGTAGAGGCATCATTTCCACATCAAGCATCCAAATTAAGAGGCCACAGGAGCACTGCCAAATGATGGAGGGTTTAGACACAATACCTAGAACAGACAAGACAGTTTTCACAAGTTTCTCAGCTATTTTTGGCACGAGAATAGATTGTTTAATGAGTTCAACATTTTGATAGTTGATGGTTCAACTTACAATGTTTCAAGAATCCACCTCACTACTATTGTATAATCATTCCAAAGTTTGCAAAACTACTAGTATCACAAATCAATGGATTCTTGAGTGATAGGATTGTAAATTGGCTTTGGGGTTGGTTGCTTGCAAATTGCAAACAAGTGTATTCAATTCAAAACTGAATAAACACAAACTTGGATCCATAGAGCCTTAGTGTATTTCACATGGTTAAACAAAAGGTAACTTGAAAGTGAAAGTGCCTTTGATGAGACCAAAGGGTCTAAATTTTCTTATGATCACTTGTAGGGATGTCACAATGTTCATCCAATACTTGTAATAGAAAATATTTTTGAGGGCCACGAGTCCTATCAAGTTCATCACAATGTTCATTTAATACTTATAATACTGTTAACATTTTTGATTGCCCATTTTGTTGCCTGTTCTAAAAAGGAAATGCTAGTGCTTTAATTGTGAGCACACATGCTTGCTTTTCAATTAAAAAGTAGTTTTCAACATTTTTTGACTTTCACAAAACCATTACTTGTAAGCAAGGCTCCAATATATGAGATAAGTCACTAGAATAGAGATAAAAAATGTGCTACTTTCTAGAGATAAATGGTGGTCAATATGGCCCTTGCCCCTAAAGGGGACCCCTCAAGGGCCATATTGACAAACACTTATCTCTAGAAAAGACTCTAGAGATAAATGTTTTTGTCAATAAGGCCCTTGATGGGTCCCCTTTAGGGGCAAGGTCCATATTGACACAAGAGTACTGGCACTGCTCCCTCAAGGGCCATATATTGACAAACTGTGACAAGTCTTTATCTCTGTCACAAGTGTTCAACTGCCAGATACTATTAATTAGCACCCTATTAACATGTAATATTGATATGTAGTTGGGAAGATTTGCTTTGTGGTCATTAAGATATTGTTAAAGAAAATTAACATAAAAGAATCATTTAAGTATGTTAGCACTGTTAACCAGCACATGTAACGCTGGTTACTAGCATACATCAAACAATGTCAGATTGTTAACTAGCACATCCAAGACTGTCATACACTAGGATTTAAGTCTGATAACACTGTAAACTAGCACACATCAAACATTATCACACATTGTTAACTAGAATACTTCTAATAGTGTTTAACACTGTCATGCGGATCACTAGCATATTGTTGCAAAAGATTAACATAAAAGATACATTACTAACTAGCACCTTGCTATGTAGATAACTTAACAAACAAGGCATCAAAATTAGTTTCAACACTAACCAGGTTGGTATCAAATCCCAAATGGCATGCTATTATAGATTTCTTCGAAACTTTATGGGGTGATTGTGTACATTTTCCTTCTTTTTGGCATATACTCCATGGGTATCTTGATGCAATGTACAAGATTTGAAAGTATGTGGACAAGGGGTTGCTCAATTATCTAGTTTGAAGTAGTAAGAATCCAGTTGCTTGTAGTACAGGCCTTTCACAACATAGGAACCTTTATCGATCACATTCTTCCATTCATCAATGTATCCCTTTTCTACCTTCTCCTTTACTGCAATGCACTTATTAAGATAAAAATATGCATCCTTAGCATTGGTTGTTACATTTGGATTTATTGCAAAAGTGTCACCAGCACACAAAGCACCACTTAACACATCATAGTGTCCTTCATGTGCAACACTATCATATCCATGCACCTCATCTGCATTAACCTTAGCATCTTTAGGTAGTGGTACCATAGTGTGATAAGACCAAGGTTGCACATGGGCTTGTTAATGCAATAGTTCCATTGTGAATGCATGCATGCTTCACATAAGCATGCCAATGATCTTGCTACCAGGGCAGTTGGATCCGTTGTTGAGCTATGCCCACGAAATGCATGCAAGGAGCGAGACTTTGAAATACTCTCACAATTCCACTTCACGTCTCTGTTTACTTCTCCTAGTTTAATATCCCAAAATACATGGCTGCATTCCCTTTCTTTTGAAGGCTATGCTATGTTTCTCTCTAAAAGGAAGTATTGTAGAAACATAACCACATCAGTTGCACACTTCAAGATGAGACCATTGGGCTTTAATTACTCATGTGTCAATGTTCTTTTTACCACAGCTCTAGCACCATCATGCTCTCCCTTTCCATGCCCTAATCCAATAAAGAACCAGCTCATCTCCATCCCTGTCAGGTCGGCATATCTTGCAACAAAATGACCTCATAGCCTTGAACTATAAGGCCACACCATCTAACCAAACTCAATATCTTTTCGAAGCAACAACCTATTTTTGTAGCCAATCACAATGCAACATAAAGCAATGTTGGATGAACAATGTGTCATGCACCCTGTCATCTGATATGAATAAATTGACTGTTTTGATTACTTCCCCTGCCTGGCGATAGTATGTTATGTATACAAAAATTGTTATCTGACTTGAATGCTGGTACATGGACTGAATCTCATTTTTCTCCTTCAATGCATAATTCTTTGCAAAATCTACAACTGAAACAAGCACATCATGCGTCGAAGCACAAATGTAGCTAATCACAGAACTATTTTTGGTGCCATTTTGGGGCCGCGATGCAACGTGTTGGTGGGTGAGATTTTGACTTTAGGGCAGACTCATGCTCTCACCGAAAGTCTTTCTGATGTCATGATTGTCACACGGGCATAATAATGAAATAGTGTCACATAATCTTATCAATGTCAACAGCGCAGAGCTTGACACATGGCATTGCATGCATTTACTTGTGAGAAGAGAGACTATTTCTTTTGCCTGACTACATCACACAGCTTTTGCCTTGTCACCTATCATTGCGCAACTTTGTCATATGTTTCACTATGAGATACAATCTTTTGCTCCGCAACCACCATGCTGGTTCAAGCAATGATGTTGGCATGGAGCGACCACCACGTTGGCATGAAAACCACCATATTTGCCTAGTGGCATGCCATATTGTCCTGGAGTGGAATGTCAATCCCTAAAGGTGACCCCTCAAGGGCCATATCCCCAACCACCGTGTTGAATCTTGGAGCTATTTTAGCTCTAGACCAAGGAAAATCTAGTCTTATTTTGGTGCTATTTTAGTCCTATTACTCTGTGTGCAACAATTTCTTAATCGACACACTAGTTCTTGGAGCTATTTTAGCTCCAAGCTAAGGAAAATGTAGACATTTGCATTTTTTAAAGTTTCCTTGCAACCATTGTGATGTTTATTGGAGCTATTATAGTTCTAAACCAAGGAAAATATAGTTCTATTCTGAAGCTATTTTAGTCCTACTAGTCGCTGTGCAACAATTTCTACTGTTTCTTGGAGCTATTTTATTGCTATTTTAGTTCCAAGATAAGGAAAAATGTAGTCCTATTTTGGATCTATTCTAGTCCTTCTGCAACAATTGCTTGTTCAACAATTGAACTAGTTGCATTGGTTGCAACAAATCCTAAATGAGGGCAAAAGTATACCATTTGTGAATCATTTTCATTACCTAGTAACAACAGTAACAATAGCTTTTTGCGCAATGATCTCTCTGGTTATAGTAAAGTGTAAAAGAGGGCTTGTGAATCCTCGAGAAGATGTGATGGATGCTCAATGCATTGCTTTCTACCAAGACGTTGTCGAGAGATATCCTTCTTGTTTGGAGACACGCGAGTGTTCTCTGCTCAAAAATTGATAACAAGTTCCACCACTTCCCCATCAAAAATGCTCCTTGGAGCCTGGCATTTGCATAAATCAAGAGGAAGCTTGTCTCTAACTTCTATGCCTGAAAGGATTTCTTGGGCATGATTAAAATTTCATGGATGTATATCTAATAATCTAGAGACCTTCCCAATGGATAGTTCATTGTCTCTTGACAATGCCTTCAACAAGCAAGTGAGTGCTTCTTTTGACAAAAAGTTTGTCATTAGATCTAGGATTCTTTAGGATTTCCAGTGAATCTTTTAGAGCTGAAAGTAGTGCTACGCTTGCATTTTGCACTGTTGTATATCTTCTGATGTGTGGATTATGAAGCACTTGCACTATCACCTCAGAACCCATCTTCTTTGAAGAGAATGCTAATGTTCTTTGTATAAATAGCACAGTATTTTTTGCAATTGAACTCGTACCTATTTCATTACACTCATCTTCTTCATCTAACATACTCTTCATTCTTTTTCTATGATCCCTCTTCCTTGCTGCTTTCCAAGCCCTTATAGTATTCCTTTCCGGGGAGCTAAAAGATGTCATTGTTACGGCATATGTATTGTGGGGGTTAAAGGCCATTGTACCTTTACCCCGGTTATGTACAATACTCAAATACATATATATGTGGATGACATAGAAGATTAGGGTGTTCTGCACCCACCAAAACTTGTGTGACTCTCTCTTCTACCTCTCCCTTTCTCTCACCCTTTTCCATTCCTCTTTAGTTGTTGAGATCTCTCAACTAGTATCAAAGCGCGGGTGTTCTAGCTGAACCCGGGTGTGAGCCTGGAGCCCAAAGTTTGCTGCTACAACTCTATGGGAGGAAGGAGAAGCTTTGTTGGGTGACTTTACCTGCATCTTGATGTGTAGAGACCTTATAGAAACCTTTGGAAAGTTCTCTAAGTGATTATTTGCAAGCCAAAAGGTGGTTTTGGAGGCAAAAGACAGTCTATTTTAGACCTGAGAGTCTTGTGATGAAGATATATTTCTCTAGAAGCTGAATCTCATCCTGAGATCAAAAGAAACGTTGTTGAAGACTTTGAGTATTTCATTTTTTTTTAACATCTCTGTCATCCGAATTTTCAGTGAAAAGTAATAGCTCCTGCAAAAAGTGATGAATTCAATTTCTTGCACAAATTTCATGTGTTGGATCTCTATATTCAGGCCACCATTTGCAATTCAGACTCTGTTCAGATAACCCTAGTCGATTCAGACTTCTACCTGTCAAGCTGCTTCTGATTCCGTGAAGTTCTGAAGCTGTGGTGAAGCTTTGTCTACTCCAACGTCTTCATTTCGTCATTTCCTATGTGAGTGCAATCTCAACATCCAGGCCTCCATTTGCAAAGCTGTCTGTTCCGTTGGATCTGAGACTATCTAAAACATCTATCTTCAAAGTTTCTTGCCATGAAGATTCGAGGGAGTCGTGCTTCTCTATGTTTTTCCATCGTCTCTTTGAAGGAAATTTCTTAAAGTTTCCAAGACCTTCTCATAGCTTTTGCCTTGTGGCATTTTGGCTAAGGTTAAGTCTCCTAAGGTTAATTTTTGTAAGTGAATGCAAGGGTTGTTGACTGGCTCTTACTCCATCCTTGGATGAGATTTTGGAGTTGTGGCAAAAGAGAGATATTTGCATATTGTCTTGCTGAGTTCTATTATGCAGTGACGCCATGCTTTGAGACATCCCAGGTTCTATTTTCGCTGGCAATCATTGCCATATGGCCGTGATTTCTTGGATATACCTTATACAGATCACTCTGGTTGCAATCTAAGCCATGTGTGCTTATTTGTGGTTTGCATTAGGTTGCAGTGGATACTTTACAGGCCATTTGGATGCATTGCGATCCTTATTGGATGCGCTGATAGGCCTAGATTGCCTTGTGGGATGCTTTATTGATGGACATTTAGTACATAGATGCTATTTTATGCTAAGGAAAAGCTTCGAGACATTGCAGTTGATGCACTCATAGTGCTATGCTCTCTTGGATAAGACATTATTGATGCTTATGCCAATGGATGGTGTTTATGCTTGAGGCATTTGGCTCTTATTGGCATTGGGTTTGCCATTGTTTTGTCATTACGGGTTGACATTTTCTTTTCGGCCAGATTTGCTCATATGGATGCATAGTATATGCACATGAGTCAAATGCATTTTGATGCTTTGAGCCTTGAGTTTTGGTGACACTATCCTTCATTTAGGCAGACATATTGGGTGCACCTAGTATTTGGTGTGATTCCTCTCTTGCAGGTACTAGCATTTGGAATTTGGTTTCATTTGTATCATGGCATCCTCTTCCATGTCTGAAAATGAGCTTTTTAGCATTAAAAAGTTTGATCGGACAAAATTTTCTTTGTGGAAAGAAAAGATAAGGGATGTGTTTTTTCAAAAGAAGCAGATTAAACCCTTGGCACGGATTGAAGCTAAGCCTGTAGATATGTATGAGGATGATTAGAATGAGTTGGATGCATTAGCAAAGTCTACTGTTAGACTTCATCTTGCAGAGTCAGTTTATTTCACAGTAGTAAATGAGAATACTACGGAAGATTTGCGAAAGAAATTATGTGCTACTTATGAAAAGGAAAATGCCTCTAATAAAGTTTACCTCATAAAGAGGTTGCAGTGATCTGCAGATGAAGGAAGGGGTCTCCATTTCTTCTCACTTGAATGAATTCAATATTATTTTCAGCCATCTTCAAGCTCAAAAGATGAATTTTGATACGGAGACTAAGGCAATATTTCTCTTGTGTTCATTGCCATCCTCATGGGATACTTTCTGTACAGCTCTCAGTAACTCTACACCTAGTGGAGTATTGAAGTTTGAGGATGTTGTGGGTAGCTTGTTGGCCAAGAAGATTAGACAGAAGTCTATGGATGGCAACAAGCAGGATGCATCCTTAAATGTGCAAAGGGACAGATCATAGTTCAGGGAGAAGTCCCAAGAAAGAGGGAAGTCTCGTAGCAAATCCAGGGCATGGAACATTGAGTGTTACCACCACTATGGCAAGAAGGGCCACATGAAAAAGGATTGCTACAAGCTGAAAAGAGAGTAAAAGGATAAGAAAAAGAATGCAAATTGGGGTGCAAATAAGAAGGAAGAGAGTCCAAGGGAAGACAAAGGAAAAATTAAGATCGAGGAGATTAATACAGTTACTGATGACAATGACATTCTCTTCATGTCTAGTCTACCTATAGACTTACTACTTCAGATGATGCATATTCCTAGGATTGGATTTTGGATTCTGGTGCTTAATTCCATTCTACTCCCCATAGGGAATGGTTCTCCACTTATAACAGTGGAAAGACATCTTGGAAATAACTATGCATGTGACATAGTGGGAGCAGGTGACATAAATTTTTCTTTTGCAAATGGGTCTACATTTGTTTTGAAAAATGTGAGACATATGCCTAAGCTGACCAAGAGTCTCATTTCAGTGGTTCAACTAGATGATGCTAGTTTTCAAACCACTTTTGGCTTTCAGGGTTGGAAAATTCAGAAGGGCTCTATGGTTTTCGTCAGGGGTACCAAGTGTAGGACTTTGTATCCCTTACATATATCAGGGGTATCTGATCATTTTGTTGCAATAACCGAGTCGCCAAGTACTTCTTTATGGCATTGCAGGTTGGGGCACATGAGCCAGAATGGAATGAAACCCTTATGCCATTTGGGTTATGTACCACATTTGAGTTTTTTTTACTTTGAATTTTGTGAGCATTGTCTCTATGTGAAGCAGACTAAATCAGCCCATTAAAGAAGGGTAAAGAAAGAGCTTGAAAGGCTTGATTTGGTGCATTTAGACGTATGTGGTCCCATGCCTACACGATCATTAGGTGGGGCTGAATACTATGTGACATTCATTGATGATGCAGCTAGGAAGTGTGGGCTTATGCTATAGCTCGGAAGAGCGATGTGTTCTAGGTATTTCAAAAATGGTTGGCTTTGGCTGAAAATTAGTCAGGTAGAATGCTTAAATGCCTATGGTCTAATAATTGTGGAGAGTATATCTCTCATGACTTTCAACATTTCTGTGATACACATGGGATCAAGATGGAGCTCACGTCTCCTCATACTCCAGAGCAGAATCCAGTTACAGAATAGATGAACCACACCATTCAGGAAAGGTTGCAATGTATGCTTTCCAATGCAAGCCGTTCTTGTGGTTTTTTTGCTGAGGCAATGAAGACAACAGTGCATGTGACGAATAGATCACCTAGTAAGAGTTTGGATGGTCATGTTTCTAAAGAGGCATGGAGTGGCAAGAAGCCCTCTTACTGTCATTTGCATATATTTCGGTGTGATATTAGGTTATAGAGATAATGGTTGTAGATAATTTTATTACATGCAAGTGTTGTATAACCACGAGATGCTGCAGCATACAAAATATTGAAGAGATTCATGATGGCGACATAGTAACATATCCAATTCTCTTCTATTGCCTTAGAAAAATAATAGTGATATAATTGATCTATAGTCTCACTCGTACGTGGTTTGTGGGCTTGCAAGCATGAAACAAAAGACTCACTACCGACCCTATAGAGCAACTGCTCGACTACAGCTAATGGGCGACTCATGAAGTCGGTTGGACAAAGAGAGAGAACTCATCATTTGAATGAATATAGATAGGTTTGTTGCTATCGTGCACCACCACAGTTATCCTCTAGAAATCGCCATGCATACCTAGATCTTTCCACCAGGGTAAGCCAAGTGTTTCTCTTGCTCTCGTCGACCAATAGTGCATGACCTTCTTGCATGGTTCAATCAAACGCTTGCTGCCACGTCCTTTAGCCAATCGTCCATTTCTCTAAGATGCGAAATCACCCCCCATGAGAGGATTTTCTCAATGTGTGAGGCATATGCACATGTGCCAAAAGAGCTTTGGGAGAAGCTAGATCCTAAGTCTAGGAAATGCATCTTTTTGGGTTATGGTGAAAGTGGAGAGATGGGCTATCATCTCTGAGATCCAGAAGCAAAGAAAGTCATACGAAGCCATGATGTGGTCTTCAATGAGAAGAAGATGCATAAGAAACCCATGAGGGATGTGGAAATGAGGAGAATCACTTTCTAGGATGTGAATCCACCAGCATATGTTGATAGACAGCAAGTTGTCCATGCACCAAATGTGTAGGAAATGGCGCCACCAAGTACTCCCACAGGTACATAATCAAGGGCAAATGATGGATCATCTCTTGGTGGCAATGATGAGCCAAATGTAGCTGATATGAAGGTGGGACAGCAAGCTGAAATTCCCTTGAGAAGAACATCTAGAGTGTCTAGACCGCCCGAGAGATTTGTTCCAGGGGTAGACTATGCGATGCTTACTGATTGTGAGAGCAGACATCCAAAGTGCAATCATAACCGTGTGTCGCCCCTCCCTACTGCAAACTTTATTTCTATAAGGTTTCCTTGGACTACCACGTGGCATATAGATTCCAACCCTGGTTAGCACAGTGGTTAAGTTTAGTTAGCCTTGATTTCAAAGGATTTGGTTAGGTTACACAGGATTTGGTTCTGTTACAGGTTGGTTGAGTTTCAATTTGGTCAAAGTTGTGCCACGCGGCATAGTGCCACCCAAGCACAGTAATCCCTTACTAAGCACAATGTGTGTGTAGCATATGAATCCTTGTGCCACATCATCAAAGGCCTCTTCTTCACAAAAACTTTGACAAGCCGTAACTTTCAATCCAGGAAGAATTTACACGCGCTCCAAAAAAGAAAAGTGATCGCCTTTTTGAGCTCTACATGCCTATCAAGTCAAAATTATTGTAAGCAATTAGACACTACCAATATTGAAAGTAATCCATTGGTAAGACCTTTGCAACAAATGGAAATGCAATGCATGAATGCACAACGCATGCCAAAAGCACAAGTGTATGAGATGACCAGCACAAAACATCGCATCCACACATAAAGCATTAAGACTCATGGTAGAACAAAGCATCATGCATCAAGATACATCAAGCAAGGAACCGAACGCCATTGACAACATGTATTCAGAAGCAAAAGCCTTGCCACCTTTAGCCTATATTCTTGTAATCAAACCTGACCACCTACAAGTAGCCATGCAAGCACTCAGGGGAGGTATTGACATGTAAAAGCCACACTTGACCACCTTAAGTAGAAAGGTATACACTAAGGGGCGGTGATGGAATGTAAACTCACATCTAACCACCTTGTGGTAGCCAATGGATCATGGCACCAAGGAGAGGTGTTGAGATATGGTGCCATGTGCACATAGATTAAAGGCTAAGGCATGGTATAGGAAAGAATTAAAGTAGCCACCCTAGGATGTGGACTACATGATGTGAGGATGTCAATCAAGGATATCCACAAGGAGAAATGTGAATGAGAGGATCCCACAGTTGACTATTCTAAAGCAAAGGACATTCACCTAATTCAACGCCATAGCATAGCAAGACGTTAGTTGAGTCTTAAAGGGAAAAGGAGTAGAAGCAAATATTAGGAAGCAAGGGAGGAAAGGTAGAACAAAGAGATAGATGGAGTAGTCATGGGGCCGAGGAGGATAGAGGCTGAGTAGGATATAGCTAAATAGTTAGCTATAAAGCATAGAATAGTAAGGGCACCGAAAAGTAGGTAGATCAACCCTTATCCTATGATTAAATAGAGGAGCATTTATAGGTAGAACATTTTGCAAGACCATGATGGGGTTAAAAATTCAATTGCATAAGTTCTTGCATTTGCAAAAAAAAACCATATGTATAGCATTAGGGTTGAAAAATTAACGGTAATTACAAAAATAATCCAATCAAAAGAAGCTGGCACTTACATTGACGTTTGCATATGGCACCATTCTCTGTACCAAGCACTGCTGATACCATAACCTCTAGGTAAGCTGCAGCATACCGACATAATATGTTAATAAAATGTGTATTGTATTAGGGGTGACAATGTGTAAGTGTGCTCATGAAAACATATCATTATTATTTCAATCAATCTAAATCTCCACTAATCCATGCTCTTAGTCAACGCTTTGAAAGGCCCCTGGCAGCCATTGCTTCATCAAGACTATGTTCACATTTACGTTAGTGCTAAAGAATGCCGCAGAGTTTCCGCAGAGTTTAGAGAGAATCCTCAAGAAAAGGGAAATCCATTTAATTACTCTAGCTGCATTTCAAATCATGATTATGTAGGTATGCATAACAAGGTCGAGAGCACTATATCTCTCATCATAAGTCTCTCAAGTGTTATTCTTCAAGGTTGCCAACGTCTTCTTCCGCAATATCATGCCCAAGACTCTACTTGCAAATCTGACGGAGAAGTGTGTCAACTCACCTGGCACCATCATAACAAAACAAGTTAGAACAATACATTTTTGATGTGGAAGCCAAGCTTCATGGCTGGCACACAGTTGTTATCCTTGTCACTCAATCTGGATTAGCATTAATAAAATCTTGGCATTTTCAAGGCAGTTGGCATTTATAAATTTTATCAAGTGCTTATACAAGTAATTCTCATGAAATCTACATCCATACGGGGAATTAAGATGAAGCATGTCTAAAATATATCTTGAATTAGATAACATGCTTTAGACTATCCCAAAATAGAGGGTGTTATAAGAAAATGGTAATCCATTTTACAAAGGGCTCCCTTCTCAAGTAGTGACAAAAATTTGTGGACAGCCATATTGCATGCTGCATATCTACCGATACATAAGGAATCGCATTCTGACTTGAACTGAGAAGTTGCAGATCTATGGACAAGCTATCATTTTTCTTTTGAAAGCATATTGATCAAGCATTTGTAGCAAAAGTTATACCTTCTACAAAACAGCTAAAAGTTGTTGTTTTGTTCCAGCTAGTAAATTATTTTCTCAAGTGGTGACAGAAATTTGTGGACAACCATATTGCAAGCTACATATCTTCCGATACATAAGGAATGACATTCTACTTTGAACTGAGAAGTTTTAGATCTTTGGACAAGCTATAATTTTTGTTTTGAAAGCACATCCATCAGACATTTGTAGTAGAAGACATTTGTAGTAGAAGTTATACTCTCTACAAAATAGCTAAAAGTTGATGTTGTTACAGCCAGTAAATTACTGCAATTAGCCACTTAAGGGGACTTCTCCATGACTTTCTATTCAAATCATGAACCTTCCGTGTATTAGGGCATAGATCATATAAAGTCTATGATCCATCAAAGGGTTGTATAATTCAATCACAAGGGTGTATAGTTGTGGTTGACAATAAAGATCAACACAAACTCGAATGGTAATCTTGAAGCAACCCAAAACACATGAAGGTTTGGTTGCTCGACTACCCTTGGGACCTACAGCTCGACTACCCTTGGGACCTACAGCATTCTATCTCCATCTAGTAATGGACGTGATCAATCGATATCATCCGTCTCATATGCTATTCAAGGTCTCTGGTTCTCATATGCTCCTGGTAAAGCCACTACGCCTCAAAAGGAACTGGCTAGACTGCCGCCTCAAGAGTTTTTTCTCAAACTTCTTTTCCTTGGGCGTTGAGTTTTGCAAAGCATTCTAAAACGATCCAGTAGAATGTGTGACTGGAAATGACCAAGTCGAAGCAAAGCTTGAACGACAATACTCAAGTCGGATACAAGCAGAGACGACCAAGGGACTCAAAAGAAAGACTAGTGCTCGCTCATATTTTTGAGCTCTGGCATTCATAAGCACTTGCAATCCACATAAGCAAGATGCAGCAACATTGATAGCAGCCGAGATAATCAAAAGGCCAAAACTGGAGGTACGGTGCCAAAACTTGGGTAGTCATCATGTCCTTAGCCTTATGTGATCTAAGGCCAGTCGACTGGCTCTAACTCTATAAAGGGTTCCATACAGAAGGGTCTTGGCTCCCATGTTTTCGGAGTGCCCGGGAATTTTCCTCCTGGAAATACCAGCGACAACTACTCCAAGTGAGAGAGACAGGGACCATGGAGCCACGCAATAAGCGTAGCTTTTGTAAGAGTATATCTGACGAACATTTTTGTTGACAGGGAAATCCCTAAGATCTAATGCAGAAAAGAAGTCTGAAAGAGGCGAAGAATGAAGAATAAAATTATGACCACAGTTCTTGCCTATGGAGGCCAAGGTCCGTGAGCCTTTGCACCATAATCCATGGCGGATTTGCAGCCTTTCAACACGAATTTGTATGTCATACCGAGTCGAGGATACAGACTAATGACTAATGCCAAAAGCACAGTCATTATACAGTAGTGAACAAGAGCACCGTGCTCTCTTATCCCTCGAGGTATACTGGGTCTATAAGTTACCAGAGTAGTGGGTGTAGACAATCTTTCAGCATTCTTCCTAGTAGTCAATCAACAAGTAGACATCTCAGGCATGCGTGCTCATTGCGGGAGCTTGCGCTACCACCTACGTGGGAGTCTCTACGTAAGAGCAGGTCAAGGGGCAAGAGCCCACCGTATGCAAGAGACCCAGGAAGTAGGAGGAAATACCTAAGACACGGGCATTTCGTATGCACAGAGGGGTGTGAACTTCTGAGATATCTTGAGCTATCCAACGAGCAGGTCAGCTCTCTGCTAAAGATTCAAAAGCTTTCCATAGCTCATCATTTCAGTAATCTCGGTCGCCACCTTCTCTGAGCAGAGACGGTGGGTAGTTGAACAAGATCAAAGTTCAAGTAGTAGCACGGAATCTACTTCGCCATACCTTGCAGGGACGCATGGCGAGGAGCAAGAGCTGCCCTTACCTGGCGTGGGTCCTTTTTCCTTTGTAGCTGCAAAAGTGTCTAAGGCTGCGAAATCTCTTCTCTGTGTAGTTGAGTTGCTCCGCTAGCTAATCCTGCATTGGGTCAGGATTGTGGGATGGGTTTTTGGTCTACGTTCTCCCCTTTACCTCCTCAGCTGTGGGATGGGCTCTCAAGCTCCGTGCAGAGCTCCTAATTCATGGCGCCCCCTTCGATCTGCCTATAGGGACTTCCCAAGGAGTGTACTTAAACTGCAATTCCCCAAAGTACGCATGCATTGTGTGTTCCATAATGTACTTAAGTCCAGCCATGTTTCCACCTCTCACGGAACATCATGAATTATTCTCTCTCCTTCATGAGTCCTCACAATCCCACTTCCCATGGTGGAATTTCCTATGAATGCTCTTTTTACGTCTTCTAACACCAAACAGCACGTGATCCGAGGGAGCATCAATCCAACACCACCTCCCTTGGAACTATAGTATTCTTAACATATATAGGAGGATTGGCTATGGGTGTCAATTTGTAGACACAACCTAAGACTACAAAGGTCCCCGAGGGGAGGGATGTTTGTGTGTGTGTGTGTGTGGAGAGAGTGAATTTTGGGTTGATATACAACGCATAGACCTTAAATCCAAAATTCACTCTCAAATTTTGGATCTAGAGGTCAAATATTGGCCCTTCTCACCACCGTGGTTATAGGTTCAATTCACCTTCAGGGCCTCATGATCCGCATTGGACTTCTTCTCCGAAGACTTCCCCTTACCCTTGTTGTTGCTCTGCTCAGCTGTTCCACCCTCTTTCTCTCCTCTCTGCTGCTCTCCCTCTCCTTTCCCTCCACTCCCTCCCTCCCCCTACACTCTCCTCCCTCTTCTCTCCTTACCTTTGTTGTTGCTCTAGTCAGCCATTCCACCCTCTTTCTCTCCTCTCCACTTCTCTCCCTCTCCTTTCCCTCCACTCCCTCCCTCTCCCTCCACTCTCCTCCCTCCACTCTCCTCCCTCTTCTCTCCTCTCCCCTTCCCTAATTATATTGACTTTTTTCAATTTTGGGTCCCTATTGGGCACATCATGCAAAAGTCCAATTTTGCTTTTTTGTCCTCCTTACGTGGCACGCTGTGGAAGGAAGACAAACCCTTCTTTTTGGGAGTAGCAAAGGAAAGGGCAAAGAGAGAGGCTGGGCGGGGAAGGGGAGAAGATGAAGGAGCGCGAAGAGGTCTACGAAGGAGGCAAGGCAGATGGTTTGGAGAGCAAATACATGTTTTGGCTGAAGTACAAAGGTCCTATAGCCTAAAATTTATACACGTCGATCCTCCTTGTTTTTTTACCGTTCTCGCGTGGTTCAAATCCTCGTGGGTACAGGCAAGTAGAAGCTATTACTTGAATATTCTGCAAAAATCTTTATATTGAGGGTGTAGTGACAGCGCAATTGCCTACTGTCCCTACTGCATGCACATCTTTGACCCCTAGAAAAAGAAAGCTGAAAAACTTTTAAGTATCAATTACACTAATCTGGACTAGCCAATTAATGGTCCGTTTGGCTAATGGTCCGTACTAGGGTGAGTTCAATTAATGGTCACTCAGTAGTAGGGTGAGTGGCTTGTAATCATGGGAAAACTCATTGCAAAGATTTTTTTTGGCTTTTTTGCCCAGTAAGCTTTTCTCATAGCTTGCTTTGTACATGCTTTGTACTTGATTGGTGTGTAGGTTACAAGGAAGTGGTGAAGGTGGGCATAGGAAGTGGTGAAAGTGGGCGTTCTGCTGGTGCATGTCGCTCCTCCTCCTCATCATGGACTTCGATGATGCTGAGAGAGTTGCCTCCCTCTATGCTTCTATCTCAAAACCTCATTCTGCCTATTCTCTCTCCCGATTGCCTTATTATAGATTGTCTCCAAGAATTTTCCGTTCCTTCGCTATGGCTCACCGTTCCAACGGCTCTTCCCTCTCTTAACGTGAAGGCTCCCCTTCCCTGCAACCACCATTACATCAGCCACCTCCGCGCAGCTCTAGCATGTATGCGCTCAGTACCTTTCACTATTGGGCAGCACAAGTCTGGCAAAGCCCAGCGCCCCTTCACAACTTGCTTACTAGGAGTGTGATTGGAGTTCCCAAGAGGCCGCTAAAGATGCCTACAGTTTCGTGGATTCAAAGCTTGCAAACTACGGAGCTGCACTTGAGGCTATATGTCTCCATAATCCCGTTCGATGAGTTAGGGGACCGCATCTTGAGGACTCCCAATTTAAGTAATACAGACAAGAACAGGTACATTTTGTTTTGTTGAGGGCTCCATGGTTCTTTTTGTTTTGTTTGCTAATGCTGCAAATCAATTGCTTCTCTCTTCAAACAAACCAAAGTGTTTCACTCGCAGTTCTTTTCCTCTCCTCTCGCATCAAAAGCTTCCTGTAATCTTTCGGTTTGTTTCACTCGTAGGAGTTATTTTCCTCTCCTCTCGCATCAAAATCCCTTGCCTATTGTATTCTTTAGAGTCACTTTCCTTCCTCCACTATTAATGATAGTTTCTCTCGTGTATTCTTCTTCACCTTCTCTCTTGTTCTAGCTCTATCTGCCTCTTTTTGCTCATCAACAATCTATTGTGAGGGTTCATGTAATATTAGACTAGTCACTAGATTGGGAACGTGGTCATGGTTGTCACACAATTTCCCAGACAAAGTTTTTGCTCTGCTTTTTAGATCTTCAAGCTTTTGTTTTTAAAAGCTTTATTTTCTTTTGCACGATCACTATTTTTTACAAGTCTTCCATAGCTCTCAAAATACAATATACAATCACCACTATAAACGCTTGGGAGATGAAAAGTTATTCCCAACAACTATGCAGCCACTCGCATTGGAGTTCGCATCAGGCTGCTTGGCAGTGATGGAAGAAAGCTACAATAGGTATGCGCAAATCGTGGAGCAAACCTTATCTGATGCAAATGTTTTTAAAGAAAAGAAAATCAAAAAAATAAATAAGGCTTTAAAGAAAAGGATTCCAGATGTAATTACATGGCATAACACCCATGATTTTGAGGAGGCGTACAGCTTTATTGCTAGTGCTATGCTGCCAAAGGATGGCGATGAGACTGAAGATGGGCATGGGAGCGATGAAGGTCATGATTTGGAGAATCAAAGATAGCATTCTTGAATGGTCTCTTATGTTATAAAGACAGAGATATGTGAACCTTTTATGTTTAAATAAAGATAGAGAAACAGAACCCCTTCTACATAAGGAAAACTTATGGAATGAATTGAAGTCGATATGGATACATATATCCATAAGTTTTGGGTGAAGAAATCAATATGTTCAGTTAGTAAATAGGGTATAGAGTCTTAATTTACAAGAGGGGGAGAGTACGTGGCTTAGGTTTATAGTTCGGTGCATAAGATTCATGTAACGTTTCAGATGTAATGTTTCAAATAACTAACTATGCATCCACGAATGTTGTAGATTGCATGCATTGTAACCATGAATTGGTTTTTATGACTCTGATTCATGTTGACATATATGAGCATTACATTTTGTCTTTCAACATGGACAAGGCAATAAGATGAAGGTGTTCCTTTGAACTTGCAAAAAACTTGTGTGCTCGGGTAAGCGGTACATAGAAGCGATGATTTTGATGCTTGCAACATGTAAAGGAAATTCAAGACTCGGACGCAGGATGCATCATTCCTTCAACAAAAACTTGGCACTGAGCTTGCCCAATCGCCGACAGCCCTGCATCCTCACTATATGCATAAATTTCATCCCTCTCACATGCTTTTGCCTTCCAGCTACTACGGTAGTCTCTTCGCTGCTGCAATGAGTTACGTTGGCTTCTTACAATCACCAAAAGGATTCAAAGTCGATGATGATCCTCGCAGAGCCCAATATTATGATTCTCTCCTAGTATCCATATTATTCTACTTTGACTCGATGGCTTTCTATCTCACTATGTGTGGTTTTTTATTATTCGTGGAGGTGAGTTTGATCAAATAGCCGATTTTAGATGCCTGGAGACTCTCACCATCAGACCTCTCCTCTCACGTCCACTACATAGCTCTCAACGTCGTGGCTGCAGTCTTGAAGCTGTGTATCTATGCCATGGTAATAGCATTTGCATGCGCAAGTCTTGCCGCCGCACTGCTTCACGATATATTTGCTCTAAGCCCTCTATGGGTGATTTCAGCTGTAGGCAACATTATGGTCATGGGATCGTCACTGCTCGTAGCAAGCTGGACTAGAAAGCTAGCTGTGCTTCGGAGGTGGCAGCAGCTTGTTGCAGTTGTCTTTTCCCATATCATATCATGCCATTCTTGTACTGCATGGATGCTATGCACAGGATGGATAGCTCTTTTCTTTTGCCTTGCACTCAGAGCAATATTTGGATTTTCACACACAGATCGGCCCATCCTTCCCATGTGAGATGTTTCTACTCACATTGAAAGATTAAATGTTGTCATTCATCACCTGCTGCAAGACTGAAGATGAACGTCAATGGCTCTCAGCCTCCACAGATTTCAATGGCTACTTCGACTCAACACGATGCTTAAACTTGTGCACGCTAGTTTTATTAAAATTCACAATAATATTGCTTAGTTGAATCATGTCAAGTATTTGCTTCAACAAAAGAACATGAAAGCACGCATATGAATAAGGGGAGGTAGAAGAGAATTGGAAAAGAAATTCTATTAGTTTAATCATATCCAAAGAGTACTATAGAATCCGTAGAATTTATTGGGGACCATGTGTGAATTGCAAAGTTTTATTGTCACCATATCTTCCAACAAAGCAAAGTTACACTAGTTCACCTTGGCAGGGGGGCACAGGACAAGGGGGGGATCATGTAGAAAAAATGTGACTATCATAGATGTTCAACAAAAGGACATTTTAAAATCATGTTTTTAACCAAAACATATGTATGGAGGGGTATCATAAAAAATATTTTGGACAAAACTTACACATTCGATCCTCCTTGTCGGTGGGGAATGTGTAGGTTGTGTATTCCATCCTCTTCCAAATCCGTCTCTCTTGCTGCCTGAAACTATCCCCTTCTAGATGAGCCACCTCCCCTACCATTCCTAAAGTCCTGCCCCCTAATGATCCTCTCGCCATATGAATACACCCCTGGGGAGGGTTGGGGGAGTAGAGGTGTGGAGGGACTCTTTGATAGACTCCTAACAACTGTGAGCATTAAGTCTCTAATATACATAAAGGTGATAGAAACTTTTCCAAACACAATCATATATGGTGTCATCATGAATAGTAGAAATGAATTAAAAGCCGCTTTTAGTGGTCTTCCCGAGAAGAAAAAAGTCAGATTATTCACTATATACCACATTGCATGGTCAAACCATAAGGGTTGGGCTTTACATTCTAATCTCTCTTCATTACACCTGCATTTGATGTAAGGTCTCCCAATGTTAAAGACTTTGGGGTCCGGTGCCTCTCCTTGCATTCTTCGTAGGGGTAACCATTAAGGCTAAGAAAATCCTTGCTTGATCATCTTGGGACAGTCCATCCATATTACAAAAGCTATGCTAGGTGGTAGAAATAATCCCTTACATTGGGTTAAAACATCTCAACCCCATGCTTTCCACTGATACTAGGTAGATTGGGGGGTTAAGATTGTAATTCAGGTACAAATGTTTCATGATGGCTGGAGTGTTCTCTGCAAATTCCATCAAGGCTTTGTTGTCCTGTTCAATTATTTGGTCCATATTTTGCTATAGCTGGCTCATCAATGCAATGGCCTCCTCTATCTTTCCTTTTCCAATGACTAGCACTTTACACCAATCGTTGAAAGAGAGCTGCATAGTCAAAAGTCTGCTAGAGTCGAGGTGATGATTGAATTCCTTCCGGTCCATTTCAATTATAGCCTCATGCATTTGCCTATTGAACATGGTCAAAATGGCTTGGCATGCTAGTGAAGGGAAGGCAATGGATCCTCAATATACCCAAGTTTGGTTAGTTCCTTGCACCAAGAAGTGACCAGAAAGGGGATACAAGAAAATTCAACAAGTTAGGATATAAGTAATCCAAGTCGGATCCGCAAGGGTGTGTGTTACTTATTTGTCTACCAATTCTAACTCTATCTACATCCCCCTCCCTTTTATCCAATTTTTCATCCACTTCTTTGTATAATGCCTTTAAGGGTCTAATAGCCATATCCATTCATTACCAATCATCCATTCAAGGTAAGCTTCTCCTCATGTTTCTTTCTTATGATGAAGGCACCCCATTGATTTATTTTTCCCTTTTCACTATTTTATGATTATAAGATATACATTATCAATAAATGACATGTTTTTGTAGATTTAACATCACATGGCTAAAAACTGAAGGACATATATCATACCTAGTCCAAATATCTACTGTATTAAACCTCAGTCCAAGCCAGTTTTAACAGGTATTACTATATCATAGTCTGTCTTCAAAGGGTCAAGTTCATCATATATCTACATAGGCTTTTCAAAAAACATAAGTTAATTAATCCAGATTACTCATTGTCATGCTCAAGCTATATCATAGTATCCCTTCATGATATCCTAGAAAGGGTTACCATTCTAGGAACAAAAATGTCCCAACACTAGTTCAAAAATGTCAAAAATGTTTCAAATATGTGCTGTGGCTATCTTGATTATGGAAAGGGGCTATGGCCATTAATAGGCAAAGGTGAGGCCAAATAAGAGCATGGCCCCATGGACCGGAGTATTCGAAGGAGCTAATTCATTTTCCCTATTTTTGGACCTGCCCCGATTTTCACGAAGTGAGGCAACCGGAACTATAGAGCCAGTCCGGAAACGTGAATGAATGAGCAAAAATCTAGACCCCAAAGGAGCATCCGAGGTGCATAGTTCGACGCACTGGTGCTCACCTTAACACGATGCACAATCCAAGACGAGAACTCAGACAAGGAGCAATTGTCTGTGGGCAGGGAAGCAACTATCGGTACTTGACGAATGAACAATTGCCTCAAGAGATCCATGGACGCAACGCATGTGAGTGTGCCTGACATCCTGTCCCTTTGCGGTCCTTTCTTTAATAGGGCCACCGACCAATGTGTTCGTGAATCCTTAAATTCGAACGCGTTTCCACCCTTCTCGCAGGAAGCTTATGGAGTAGAGGGTTTTACCTTTCCTCATGCAACCTTCTTATGACCATCCAGTGAAAATAAAGCCTTGGCTCTACGACCTTGGCTCTTAGACCACCCTTTATGGACATAGCAACCTTCTTACAAATGAGACGCAGGTGCAGGCTCCTCACTTCGAACGCGCTTCCCCCTTCCTCCTCCTCCCTGGCTCGACGGGTTGCTGGGTTCCTTAGTAAGGAGGTGTTGAGTGCTCAGCCGAGCACCAAGATACACAGAATCCTCCTTCGGTCCTTCCCTCTACACAATCATCAAAACCCAATTTAACCGTCCCGACCTTAATCCCTTCAATACTACAGGAGCACGCCATGCGCATCTCTATGAATCCATCTACCTCTACTACTGACACGACACTCGCAATATATGCCAAAGCCAACAATCGATTTCGACCCAATCAGAAGCCACAAAATGATCGCTTCAAAAACTATAAACCCAAGCCATTAGGACGCCCAAAGACCCACGGCTCAAATCATCGTAATTTTCGTCTTGTAAAACCTCAATGTCAGGTTTGCAGCAAAAACCATGACACTCGTGATTGCTGCTTTAACACAAAAAACAAAGGCAAATCAAAATTTCGAGGACATGCGAACTGCGCCTCTAACAATGACAACAATTCGGAAAGCCCCTACGCAGATGATGCCCGATCAGAAAACTCTGATCATTCTTCGATAGAAGACGTCTATCTAGCCTACTCTGCCATTGACCAGAACGAGTCGCAAAACTCTACCTGGATCTTGGACACTGGCGCTACCTGTCACCTTACCTCACGACAGGAATGGCTCCATAATTACCGTACATTAACAAACCTGTTAGAAATTCGCTTTGGCGATAATGGGATTCAGAATGCCATTGGTATCGGAAGTGCACATATTGAACTCTCTTATGGCAAAATTGTTAATATCGACAACATCTACTATGTACCACACATTGCCAAAAACCTTATATCTGTAAACAAACTCAGGGATTACGACACCTACATACAATTCCACCATTCCCACTGTTCAATTCACCATCGACTCCAATCAGGCAGTACATATGTCGTGACCTGCCCACTATATGGACGACTTTATTATGTTGGATGGACGGCTCATCCTGCACACGAGATTCATTCAGCCACGATGGAAATCTCACAACCATACCGCACATTACTGTGGCATCATCGTCTTGGCCATTTTAAATCATCTGATGATGAAATATATCTCACAACAACGACTTGCCCTCAATTAGAATCTACCTCAAACGAGTCGTTTAAATCCATGTGAAGGATGCATATATGGCAAAATGAGTCAACAAAAATTTCTTAAAGGCCGCACAAATACAATCCATCCTCTGCAGATTATTCATACCGATATTTGCAAACTACCGGCCCGATCCTTAACTCACAATCGTTATTTCCTTACCTTCCTCGATGACTACACTAGCTTCACTGTCGTCACCTTCCTAAAAGATAAAACAATCCGAAACAGTCTTATGACATTTTGAAGCCTACAAAAGTTTAGTAGAACATCAACTTCCATTCAAAATCCAAAATCTTCAGTCAGATAACGGTGGTGAATACACTTCCCACCAATTTCCGGAACTTTTTGCAAGTCATTAGCACGTTCATGCAAGAATCACTCGAGCAATCAAATATCGAAGGAGAGTAAATAGTGGGTCATAATTCATACAGCTAGCAGTTATGGGTAACAATCGAGGTGGTGAGTTGCAAGTCCCTTACAACCCTGTCCTCATCTACCTTTCGGGTGTAGAAATTGGAAGAAGATAGAATGTACACAGAGAAACATCTAACACAGGAAGGATGGACCGATCTATGTGTGCAGATGCAAATATTGCTGTGCAAGGCAAAAGAAAGGAGCTATCCATCCTCTGCATAGCGTCCATGCAGTACAAGAATGGCATGATATGGTATGGGAGAAGACTGTTGCAACAATTAGCTGCTGCCACCTCCGAAGCACAGCTAGCTTTCCAGTCCAACTTGCTACGAGCAGTGACGATCCCATGACCATAACACTGCCTACAGCTGAAAGCATCCACAGAGGGATTAGAGCAGATATATCATGAAGTAGCGGCTGCAAGACATGCGCATGCGAATGCTATTACCACGGCATAGATACACAGCTTCAAGACTGCAGCCATGATGTTGAGAGCTATGCACTAGACGTGAGAGGAGAGGTCCGATGGTGAGAGTCTCGAGGCATCTGAAATCAGCCCTCTTATCAAACTCACCTCCACGAACAATAAAAAACCACACACGGCAAGATAGAAAGACATCGAGTCAAAGTAGGAGAGAATCATAATATTGGGCTTTGCAAGGATCATCATCGACTTCGAATCCTTTCGGTGCTTGTAAGTAGCCAACGTAACTCATTCATGTGGTGAAGAGACTAGTAGCTGGAAGGCAAAAGCCTGTGACAGGGATGCAGGGCTCTCCGCAATTGGGCAAGCTCAGTGCCAGGTTGTTGTTCAAGGATTGATGCATCCTGCATCCAAGCTTGCATTTCCTTTACCTGCTGCAAGCATCAAAATCATCGCTTCTATGTGCCGCTTCACCGAGCACGCACGTTTTTTGCAAGTTCAAAGGAACACCTTCATCTTATTTCCTTATATATGTTGAAAGACAAAATGTAATACTCATATATGTCAACATGAATCGGAGTCATAAAAACCAATTCATGGTTACAATGCATGCAATCTACGTTACAACATTTGTGGATGCATAGTTACATGAATCTTCTGCACCAAACTACAAACCTAACCCACATACCCTCCCCCTCTTGTAACTTAAGACTCTATACCCTATTTACTAACTGACCTATTGATTTATTCACCCAAAACTTATGGATATATGTATCCGTATCGACTTCAATGCATTCCATAAGTTATCCTTCTGTAGAAGGGGTTCTGTTTCTCTATCTTTATAACATAAAAGGTTCACATATTTCTCTCTTTATAACATAAGAGGTCGTTCAAGAATGCTAGCTTTGAATCTCCAAATCATGACCTTCATTGCTCCCATGCCCATCTTTAGACTTCTCATCGCCATCATTTAGCAACATAGCACTAGCAATAAAGCTATACGCCTCCTCAAAATCATGGGTGTTATGCCATGCAATTACATCTGGAATCCTTCTCTTTAAAGCCTTATTTATTTTCTTGATTTGCTTTTCTTTAAAAACACTTACATCATACAAGGTTCGCTCCACGATCTGCGCATACCTATTGTAGCTTTCTTCCATCGTTGTGCCAAGCGGCCCGATGCAAACTCCAATGCGAGTGGCTACATAGTTACTAGGAATAACTTTTCATCCTAAGCGTTTGTAGTGGTGACTGTATATTGTATTTCGAGAGCTATGGAAGACTTGTAAAAACTAGTGATCCTACAAAAGAAAATAAAGCTTTTTAAAACAAAAGCTTGAGGATCAAAAAGTAGAGGAAAAACTTTGTCTGGGAAACTCTGTGACAACCATGACCACATTCCCAATCTAGTGACTAGTCCGATATTGCCAAAACCATCACAATAGATCGTTGATGACCAAAGAGAGGTAGATAGAGCTAGAACAAGAGAGAGAATATAGCAGGCAAGCGCTTTTGATGCAAGAGGAGAGGAAAAGAGCTCATGCAAGTGAAACAAATCGGAAGAATACAACAAGCTTTTGATGCGAGAGGAGAGGAAAAGAACTGCGAGGGAAACACTTCGGTTTGTTTGAAGAGAGAAGCAATCGAGGCTCTTCCTTCGTGATTCGTAGCGTTAGGAGCAAAACAAAAAGAACCATAGAGCCCTCACTAAAACAAAAAGTACATGTTCTTGTCTGCATTACTTAAATTGGGAACCCTCAAGATGTGGTCCCCTAACTCGTTGAACTGGATCGTGGAGACATACACCCTCAAGTGCAGCTCTGTAGTTTGCAAGCTTAGAATCCATGAAACTATACGCATCCTTAACAGCCTCTTGGGAACTCTGATCACACTCCTAGTAAACAAGTTTCAAAGGGGCACTCGACTCCACCAAACTTGTGTCACCTAGTCGTGAAAGGAACTGAGCGCATACATGCTAGAGCTGCGCGGAGGTGGCTGAGGTAATGGTGGTTGCAGGGAAGGGGAGACTTCATGTGAAGAGAGGGAAGAGCCATTGGAATGGTGAGCCATAGCGAAGGAACGGAAAGCTCTTGGAGACAATCTACAATAAGGCAATCAGGAGAGAGAATAGGAAGAATGAGGTTTTAAGATCGAAGCATAGAGGGAGTCAACTCTCTCAGCATCGAAGTCCATGATGAGGAGGAGGAGAGACATGCACCGGTAGAACGCCCACTTTCACCACTTCCTATGCCCACCTTCACCACTTCCTTGTAGCCTACACGCCAATCAAGTACAAAGCAAGTGCAAAGCAAGCTATGAGAAATGCTTACTAGGCAAAAAAGCACAAAAAATAGCTTTCCAATGAGTTTAATCTTTCCCATGATTACAAGCCACTCACCCTACTACTGACCATTAATTGAACTCACCCTAGTACGGACCATTAATTGACCGGTCCAGATTTCTCTAATTGATACTTAAAAGTTTTCAGCTTGTTTTTTCTAAGGGTCAAAGATGTGCACGAACTAGGGATAGTAGGCAATTGCGCTGTCGCTACACCCTCAATATAAAGATCTTTAAGGAATATTCAAGTAATAGCTCCTACCTACTCGTACCCATGAGGATTTGAACCACACGAGAATGGTCAAAAAATAAGGAGGATCGACCTATAGAAATTTTAGGCCGTAGGGCCTTTGTACTTTAGCCAAAACATGTATTTTCTCTCCAAAGCAACTGCCTTGCCTCCTTTGCAAACCTCTTCGTGCTCCTTCAGCTTCTCCCCTTCCCCGCCTAGCGTCTCTCTTTGCCCTTCCCTTCGCTACTCTTTGCCCAGCCTCTCTCTTTGCCCTTTCCTTCGCTACTCCCAAAAAAATGGGTCTATCTTCCTTCCATGGTGTGCCAGTTAAGGAAGACAAAAAAGCAAATTTGGGCTTTTGCATGATGTGCCCAATAGGGGCCCAAATTGAAAAAAGTTCATATAATTACTTAGTCCTCGCGTAGTGGGAGGGAGGATGGCAAATTAACCTAAGCTTTGTGAGGCACAAAAATTAACTTGTGGGCTGGTGTATTCGAGAAGATTTAGAAGTCTCGAGAAGCTACTGGAGTCTCCAAAAGTTGTTGCTGCTAGGTATAAATACACAACCAGCTATCAAATAGAGGGAGGTAAGGGGAGGGAGAGGGAGAGGAGAGGAAGAAAGGGGAGGGAGAGGGAGAGGGAGAGGGGAAGGGGAGAGGGGAGGAAGGCCAACAGAGAGGAGAGAAGAGGGAGGAGAGTGGAGGGAGAGGGAGGGAGTGGAGGGAAAGGAGTGGAGAGGAGAGAAATGGGGTGGAACGGCTAAGCGAAGCAACAACAAGGGTAAGGGGAAGTCTTCGGAGAAGAAGTCCAATGCAAATTGTGAGGACCTGAAGGCAAACTGAACGAGAACTGAACCTGTAACCACTGTGGTGAGAAGGGCCAATATTTGACCTCTAGATCCAAAATTTGAGAGCGAATTTTTGATTTGATGCCTATGCCTTGTATATAAATATATATATATAGGAACAAGACAAGAAATGGTGTATGTGGGATAATCAATGACATTTATATGTCGCAAGAGAGGTTTAAAAACAAAAGGAATTATATTTTACATACTTTACACTTTATAACTGAAACCATTCATTCAACTAGATCTATTGTTATATGAGTTTTAAACCTCCATGCATCAAATCATGTCTCACTTTTTAAATAAGAAAACCTCTTACTTTTGCAACTACTAATCTATGAAAATGATAAGCCAGATATCAATGGATAAACATTCTTATTTTAGAGGATTACCAAAAATCCAGCGGCCAAAAGTGAGCCCCAAAAAGAGAGAGAGGTAAGTTTTCCCATCCATAGTTAAAAAAATAGATACTCCCAAAAGTGGGTAAAGAAAGAGCTAGGTTTTCTCATCCATAGTTCAAAAAAGGTAGTCCCATTGGAGGTGAAATGTGGGCTCTCTAACTTTCTCCCATCATATCTTCTATCTATTGACATATATATTTGTATTTCTTCGACATAGCATGGAAAAGAACAACATTAAAACATACATTCCAAATCATAATAATTGAGAATGCTCAAAGTATGAAAGAAGCAAAGCAAATCCATGTCCATAGCACACACCAAGCCACAAAAAACTCAAAATTAAATAAGCCAAACAATGAAGTACTCCAAAAGTATGCTCCTCATGGTAAGCCAGTATCTCACTATGAACCAAATGGATGATTGGTGGTGTGATTTCATATTCATCACCCCCAAATTTTGCATCTCTTGCCTCAATTTAGCTAGCTCTCTTGCTATTAGATGATTGCATATCTGTTTCCATGAATACATTCACCACATAAGCATCCATGTCAAATGAGAAGCATGGTCTTCTCAAGGCTTGAAAAGATGTTGTGAGACATGAAGGCATACAAACCATCTCCAAATCCAATCCACTTAGGACAGACAACAAACTCAAAACACCAGCAACAAAGCTAGGACTAATCTCAATTCCCCCTTGAACAAGCTATGTAGTAGTTGGTGCCAATGTCTTGTGGGCCTCCACTATGTAGAGTCTATAGGTCACTGGTCAAGTCAATCTGACACCTATCACAACCTTTCTCTCTCTAACATGGTTGGTCATGTGCCACTCATCACACAAATGCCAACATGGGGAATGCACCTACAAGACATTTGAATAGTTCACATAACAAAAATGCATTTAGTCCAACAATATGCAACAATGTAATGGTACTGTTGAAGGCAAGTATACTTATAGGCAATTACTCTCCATCCTCATCAACTATTCCATAAGGTAACTTATCATGCATGATTACTTGCATTACTATCTCCCACCCCAAGATGCAAACATTGTGCTCCATCCATGTGAGGCAAGGACCTTCCATTCCAAGTAAATAATCAATGTTTCATTTGTCAACAATATTCACAATAAAGTCCTTTAAGAACATACAAAATATAAGAGCAATCAACTGTTCAATGCAATTGAGGTACTTGCAATATTACAGAAGAGAGTCAGTTGGCCAAGCTAGTAGCTACTACAACCAACCCATGCTTCACATGCTCTTCAATCAATGCCTTCCATGTAGGGACTCTAACATTATTCTCTAATTTCAATCCTAAAGAGAAGTCGACTTGACTTTCTTACCCATCCTCATGAAACCTTGATCATTGGAAGCCCTTGACAAGAAGAAGTCGTGTATTTTTTAGTACATAGAATTCTTCTTGGCAGATGCAAAGTCAATTCCCATGGAGATATAATCTCCACCTAAACATATGAAAAATATCATTGAATGCTACTTTTGATAATTATTATCATTTCCAACTAACCAATCAATCAATCAGTTCAATCACTACAAGGCATAGGCCCTTTTCCAACGAAAATACCGACGTTTTTACACTAAATTTTTTTTTTAACGGATGCAAATGTCATAATTAACGTCGTTATAAGCATCGAAAAAGAATGGTCGCTATATAGCGACGCTGGTAAATGTCGCTATATAGCGACGATAAATAGAACTTTAAAAAAAGCATTAGTGGGGCTAAACAGGGCCAAAGCAAGCCCTGTTTTGCCCCACTAATGTTTTTTTTTTGTAATTACAAAAAAAGTTTTTTATTACAAAATTTTCCCTTGCAAAAAGGGTGATGAAAAATCGCTCAAATGAAATGATCGAGCAATAAAAGCATATACATGTCGAAGATATACAACATTGTTTGTTACAAAATTACCCTTTCGAAAAGGGTGATACAAAATAGCTCAAACGAGCCGATATACAAAATGATATACATGGCGAAGTATATGGAAACTACTACTACTACTACTACTCATTCGAATCGTCATTGTTGTCCTCCTCATCCTCGTCTTGCTGGCCTGATCCTTGGTCCTCGTGAGTTGCGCCTGCTCCGTGACCCTCGTCAGGTGCGCCTGATCCCTGGCCCTTATGATCGCTCACCTTCGGCGATGGGACGCTCGAGCTTTGACCCTAAGAGTGAAACCATATTAATTGAAAATTAGATTGGAACTTAAAGAATAAAACAATTTAAAAAGTGAGATTACAAGTAGGAGTAGACTTATACCATGCGAGCAGCCACCTCAGCCCAATTGACCGTCACACCCATTGCCTCCAGCTCAATAAACCACGGCTTTGTTCCTATGCGAAACGCGTGTCGCATCTCTGCATCTGTAGGAAGACGACCCATCGTAGCTTGCTGTGGATCCAATTTATGAGAGTTAGATAAAATGCATGTAATATGTATTAAAACAAATAGAACAATACATTAAATGAGAAGAAGTAGACTTACCACGGTTGCCTCGAACGCCAACCATCTGCCTGCACCAAAGTACGAAGTACTTACGACGTCCAACCATCTCCTTGCAGCCCTCCTATAACCCTCGAACATTTCAAGATGGTTCCTATTCTACTTCTTGAAGAACTTCCAATTAGCTTTGTCTGCCCAGCTAGGTTTAGCCATCCCCTTTGCGATGGAAGTATGCAAGGTTGATCTATGATGCTTCAAGACCAAACCCATGCGATCTCGCATATAATTCTCATTGAACTCCTAATTTGGCGGGTTAGGGTATTTTTGTTTTAATTCATCGATGACCGCCTGCTTCTTTCGGTCATCTTGATACTACCAATCAGTAGCAATGCCGCTCTTGAAGTGGTGGCTCATCAACTGCCTCATGGTGGCCATCATTGCTTTGCCCTTTCTATCTTCTATTATCTCTCTGGCAGCCGTGATTGGATAGGAGAGGTCCTCGATTGGGTAAGGAGGACTCATGGTAGTGGCAGAGTTAGAGCGAGTGGAAGCTATGTGAGTGCTTTCGGAGCGAGGAGTAGTAGTGGGAGTAGGAGAGGGCAAGGGACTTGACTGATACTGTGTCTCGGGACCAAGTGGAGACCTGTAGGGATGTGAGTGTGCTGACTCATCTACATCTCCCGAGTCAGCACAATATAAGCGGCTCCTCCTGCTCTTCCCCTTACGATAGGCACGCGCAGGTGATGACCCCTCGGTCGAAGGGGCAGAAGGGGACGGCTGGGCAGTAGATCCAGCCGTTGATGTAGGAGAGGGAATTGCTAAGGTCTTGTGAGATAGCAAAGAGAAGAATCTCGCTGCCTCCTCATCGAACATCTGTGCTATGAACTCGTCGGGACTCCCGACAAAGCCATGGGCTGCTAGCAAAGGAGTTCCCCAAGGGGTAGTCATAGTGCTACATCCGAGAGGAGTCAGGCCAGGGGTAGTCATAGGGGTAGGCCCTTGAGGTGTTGCATGAGAGGAATCAAAGTCCTATGGAGCATAGAGATCGTGATGTCTCCTCCTGCGAGGCTGTCCATACTCGTCGGACGTGCCACATGATCCCATGTCTAACGTAGACACAAACACGAAAAAAATAAAAAACAAACATAAGCATAGGCATAGGCATAAGCATAGGCATAGGCAAATACATATGCTTATGATCAAAAGAGGGGGAAGAGGGGGAGAAAGCTTATGCTCATACTCATGCTTATGCTTATGCTTATAAATGCATGAGCATATGAGCATAAAAGAAAAAGACAGAAAGCTTAAGCATAGGCAAATACATATGCTTATGAAAAGAGATCGAAAGAGGGGGAGAAAGAGAGAGGAAAAAAGGAAAATGAGACATGCTCATGAGAGAAGGAAAGGAGGGAAAAGACATGCTCATGAAAGAGGGAAAAGAGGGGGGGAAAAGAGAGAGGAAAGGAGGAAAAGAGGAGAAGGAGAAAGATGAGAGACATTGAAAGAGGGAGACATATGCATAAGCATAAGAGGAGACATATGCTCATGCTTATGCATGAGCATAAGAGAAGGAGACATATGCTCATGCTTATGCTTATGCATGAGCATAAGAGAAGGAGACATATGCTTATGCTTATGCATAAGAGGAAGAAGAGGGAAAGGAAACAAAGCATATGCTTATGCTTATGCATGAGCATATAAGCATAAAAGAAAAAGAGAGAAAGCTTAAGCATAAAAGAAAAAGAGAGAAAAAGAGATTGAAAGAAAGGAAAGAGGGCGGGAAAAAGAGAGAAAAAGAGGAAAAGAGATTGAAAGAGGGAGACATATGCTCATGCATAAGCATAAGCATAAGAGAAGGAGACATATGCTCATGCTTATGCTTATGCTTATGCATGAGCATAAGAGAAAGAGACATATGCTCATGCTTATGCTTATGCATGAGCATAAGAGAAGGAGACATATGCTTATGCTTATGCATAAGAGGAAGAAGAGAATAAGGAAGAAAAGCGGAAAAGAGATTGAAAGAGAGAAAAAAGAAGAAAAGGAAAGGAGGGAAAAAGAGATTGAAAGAGGGGAAAAAAGAAGAGGGAAAAAGAGATTGAAAGAGGGAAAAAAGAAGAGAAGGAAGGAGGGAAAAAGAGATTGAAAGAGGGGGAAAAAGAAGAGGGGAAAAGAGATTGAAAGAGGGAAAAAAGAAGAGAAGGAAGAGGAGAAAAGAGAAAAAGAAGAGGGAAGAGAGGAGAAGAGAGGATTCGTATGCCCATCACTGCAGCTAGCGCTTAAGGCACTAGCTGCAGGCCAATGCAAATAACAAAAATAACAAAAGGAAAAAAGAGGAAGTACTTTCTTACCTGGAATAGTCCCACTCGGTGTTTTGTGAACTGGCCCTACAAAAGAGAGGAAACATACCATTTTTCAAATAACTAGTTAGAGGAAGGAGGAGTTTAAAGAACCAACTTCTCAAAGGGATTGGATTGAGGAGACGAGGAGAAAGAGGAGGAAGAGAAATACAAAAAAGACTAGAAAAAATGGGTCTTCTTTCTTTCACAAAATCTCGTTTTTTATCTTTAACCCTTGAAAATCATGCATGAAAACTAGCACATAGCCTTAGCAATACAAGGAGAAACATGCTTCAACACTCACAAAACGAAATCTCGCAAAAAACGAACCGACATTGCTCAAAGAGACTCACCTTCTTGAAAAACTTCTTTTCACACAAGCAAAGAGGGAGAAGGGTGGAGAGGGAGCACAAGTGTTAGGAGAGGGGTGAGTAGTAGTGAGGAGTGGAGAATAGAGAGGAGGAAAGTGAGGTCATCAGATATAGGTGGGAGGAGAGATTGCTTTTTTCAAAATAGAGATTGCTAAAGAAAGCACCGCATCGTGGGGTTTCAGGTTTTAACCCACAGTGTCGCTATATAGTGACGCTGGTCCGTCGCTATATAGCAATGCTTATATTTAAAAGCGTCGCTATATAGCGGCGGAATAGAGCAAATCGTCGCTATATAGTGATGGAACAAAGCAAAACATCGCTATATAGCAACGCTTCAAGACACTTATTATTTAAAGTTGAAAAAGAAGCTCATAGATGCTATTTTATTACTGTTAATATATTTCCTTGCAACTTATGTTGTAATTTTATAAGTGTGCAGATGGAAGGGACGAGTGGAAGCTCGTCAGATGATGCGCCAATGCTCGGGAGCACAAAGTGGCTTACGGAGAGGTTGTATTGTCATTGCACTCATTGCAAGTGAGAAGTATGACATCAACGTCGTATTATCATGCGCCACTTACAGATGTATGGGGAGGAGCCCGAACAAGTACCCACCATTGGTGTTGCACGTGTTGATGGATTATCGGTAACTCAAAGCTATTTAAGTTCATGGTTAATATTGGATACCATTATGATACGAAACCTTGAGACAAGATCTTATATTTACATGAAATCTTAAAACAGGATGAGGAGCTGATGAGGGTACGCATATACCTTCACACTTTGAGCAAGACTATAGTCTCCCGGATGATGACGAGGGTATGGTCGACATGATGGATTCTATTTTTAGAGGCACTACATCCCATGTACACGTGATGTCAGAGTCTGAGGTCAAAATGTGAGAGTTGTAATCAACACAGTTGTACGAGGGTGCTAGGATGTCTAAACTACGTGCTTGTCTCTCAATCTTGAATCTGCAAGTAAAGTATGGGTGGTCGGATACAAGTGTCTAGACCTTAATGAGGTTAGCTCTTGCATTAATTTGACTCATTATTTAGATAGTGTTTGTTTTGAGAATCATCATGTATGGATTAGTGTACCGAATCATCATTATTCGAAGGCTATGTATGTTTGAATTGTGATAGGTTGCTCCAGAAGATGTTTGGGCTCACCATGAACGGCGTGAATCCTTTCGGGTTACACTCGACATCTTGGTCGACATGGCCCATAGTCGTGGTGAATTACAATATCCCACCATGGCTAACAATAAAAAAGGGACACCTCATGCTTGCACTACTTGTGCCAGGGAAGTACAAGGCAAAAAATATGGACGTGTACATGGCACCTTTGATAGAGGAGTTACAAATATTATGGAGAGGAGTGCAGGTCTTTGATATTTCCAGAGCTCTTAGACATACCAATGATATTTTGGTCAAGGGTATCTTGATGTGGACCATGCATGACTACCCAGGATATGGAGAGTGCGAAGATACGTGGTTGTGTCTCTACATGTATAATATAGGATTATGCTTTTATGACTCTCTGTCGCATGCATGTCTTATACTAACACATTCATGCATACATGCAGGACTTGTTACAAGTGGGTATCATGCTTGTCCTATTTGTGGACCGGGTTTGAAATCGCTTGCACGATACTCCAAACATATGAGAAAAAATGTTTATGAAGGTCATGCTCGATACCTTCCATTGGACCATCTCGCGCGTGGAGGTCAGCTTACTCCACCACCATCATATTTGAAGGCAAGTGACTGGATTCAGGCTTGGAGGGTGAATGGAGAGGAATCTCCTCTTGGTATGAAGAGGCTATCGATCTTTCACGAGCTTCCTTATTGGGGTCAGTTACAAATCAATCATCTCTTGGATCCCATGCATATCTTCAAGAATGTGGGGACTACTATTTGGGCACACTTGGTTGGTTCCAAAGACTCGAGAGGAGTGCAAGAAGACTGTCCTACCGAAAGCAATGTGAATCCTCTCTACAAGGGAGGAAGCAGCGGTCAAGGCAGACATTGCCTCTTTTCAAACATCGACAGGGTACATGCATTTCTTGAAAGGAGCATTTTCAAAGGACAATAAGCTTAGTGGGCTCAAGTCCCATGATTGGCACAAGGTCTTATAGGTATTCTAAGCTATAGAATTAGTGTACCGATAATCGTGATGTGTTAGCGTAATTATGATTATGTTATATTGTTGACATGACTTCTTTGTTGCTTTGATAGTTCATCCTCCCAATTACAATAAAAGAGTGCTTACAAGAAGATGTTAGAAATGCTATATTCAAGATCAGTGGTATTGTGAGGTATGCTTACTATCAAATCACATTGATTGCATTTTCTTCAATTTAACCTGAATAATCTGTAGACTAATTATGAAAATATCTTACATGGGCATGTGAAATAGGTGGATGTCTCAAAAAGAGATCTCCATATCGAGCATCGAGAAGGCTAGGGTGGAATCCATTGAAGCCGTATGCTTGCTTGAGAAGCACTTTCCCTCGAGCATTATGACAACTCAAGTCCACTTGCTTATGCACATAGTTGATGAGGTGGCTATTGCAGGTACCGTTCATAGTCAGTGGATGTTTTTTCTCAAGCGGTTTATGAAAACTTTGAAGGGATTTGTAAGCCAAAGAGCAAGACCAGAAGCAAGCATGGCAGGATGGCTTGTGCAAGAGTCATTAGTATATATCACAGAGTTTCTTGCATCCATGGATCTCGATATGCCGCAAGCTTAGCATAACAAGGATGATGATCGCATCGTTGGCGAGGTTCCCCAAGGAAAAGGGATTGAAAGAAAGATGAGCGAAGAGAAAATGGAGATATTCAATAAGTTTTGTATCCTCAATAGCAAGGAGATGCAGAAGTGGATCGAGAGATATGAAGCGGCCAAAGCAGAAAGAATAAATGCAAGGACAAGATTCAGAGTAATGTACAGGTGATCGCAACCATATCCACAGGATATGGCTCTTCTCCCCACTCACATGTCACTTGATTGGCTACAACTGGCTCTACGTAAAGCCGAATACGATGGAGAGACAATAAACGAGTGCGAGCGAGAGTTATCATCTGGATGTATGATGCATGTAAGTTTCTTACCTCTTGATGTAATTAAGTAATTATTTGTGGCAATATACGCTATAAAATAGATGCATCTTCATTGTTTTAATGATGCTCTTTTACAGTACAAAAAGTACAGTGCATTATGGTCATATGGACGACATTTTCACATGGAACGCATCGATTCAAAGAGAGTCATGTATGATTGTGGAGTCATGGCTAACTTCACACAAGATAGCCGAGCAAGTGCTTCGGATACCAATCTTCTCTCCTCACAGTTGGATTATTGTGGAACCATACGCGAAATCTATGAAGTTGATTTCAAATGATTTAGTATTTTCATTCTTGATGTAAAATTGTTTAGAACTATTTATAACGGTTCCCATGCGACAGTGAGAAAAGATAGTAGCGGTTTCTTTGCAATAGACTCCACCAAACATTGGACCGATGAAAGTGATACTTTTGTTCGAGCACTGTGAGTAGGTGCATACTAATGATTTAATTAATCGAAGCTTTCGTTTTTAAAGATCCATTGATACATGTACTTAAGCATAATTTCATATATATAATTGACGACATTTGGCACCCATCTTCAATATAGGTGGTTTTTCAGATCGTTTTGATCCAAGATGGTGGTACGTGATCCAAGTTGCACCACGAAGTAAGCAAATTTTTGAAGATAGAGATGTGGATATGGAGATGCCACCAATGCCGGATCCAATTGATCTAGATGAATCTAGCGAAGAAGATGAAGATCACAATATGAGCCAAGAGGAATATGCGCATAATGACATCGCACGGGAGGAAGATACAGATCACGATATTAAGGAAGAAGACAACGATCATCAAGAATCACCACACTTTATTGAAGAAGATGATCAAGTACTTTTAGGTGAACGTACGATGCTAGAGTACGATGATGATATAGGAGATCAACTCGGTATAGAGTTAGAGATAGACTTGTTTAGCGTGTTAGACTTGGCTCAAGATGAGAAACCATTGATGTAAATGCTCTTCATTGATTTTTTTCATCTCAAACTTGGACATGAATATATGAGCTTCAAAGGCTTGATGTACATGCTCTCATACTTTTATTCTCTCAAAAGATCAAACATGTACGAAATTTTAAAAAAAATTACCATTGGAGAAAACTAACTTTTAAGGTCGATATGAGAAAAAAAGCTCTCTGTAAAATGTCACTATAAAAAAGTATCTCAGTGTCGCTATATAGTGACACTTACAATTTTGATAAACGTCGCTATAGAGCAACTTTAGTAATCGTCGCTATATAGCGACATTTACCTAAAGTCGCTATATAGTGACGCTTTACGAGGCGCGCTTCCAATACCGACGATTAGTGCCCCGCGTGCGCGAAGCGTCGGTACTTAAACATCGCAATAGGATCCGTGTGTAGTAGTGAATAATTAATCAATTAACTATACGCTAACTTGTTGACTAACTAACTTTGTGAATATTCTCTATTGGAGGGGTGATTTCAAGGTCACAATTAAAGGAAAATTATATCCATGCTTTGGTCGGTAACCCCTTCGTCTCATGTTAAACACAACCAAGGTATGGGCAAGAAAATGAATGGTTGTAAAGAAGACAATTGAATAATCTGATAACACTCTCAAAAGTAGTGAAGTGAGGAGCTCGATATCAATAACAACTGATAAAGAAGGAAGGATTAGAAAGGCTATCAGAGAAACATCTGGCTGAGATGGGTATCTTTGCTAAGATGGAATCACTTTGCATGCAAATAATGGCCTTTGCTAGTAAGCAACTTTATCACTCCTCACAACTTGAATCAACATTTCCCTAAGCGATATGACACATGCTAACTGGATAGATCAAAGATATGGATTGAGAAGCAAAATACTTTATGAAGTATTTTGTTGGGAAAAAGCTCAACTCTTTCACCTAGCATTTTGCTTCTCAATCCATATCTTTGATCTATCTAGTTACCTTGTGCCATATTGAGTCAGGGCAATGTTGATGCAAGTTGCAATGAGAAGTGATGAAGTGGTTCTAGAAAATGCCCTTAATTCACGTGCAAACTGCCTACTACATGAAGTGCTTCCATCTTAGAAAAGATAATTATGTTAGCTAGTGCTTTTTTCATCAGCCTTTCCAATCCTTCTTTATCAGTTGATATCGAGCTACTAATTTCACTACTGAGCCGCTGCTAAAAGTATTTTCCAACTATTCAATTGTCTTCTCTATGACCATTCTGATTCCTACCTATACCTTAGTTGTGGCTTAGGGAGAAACCTTTCTTCCAAAAAGAGCAATCTGTTGATCTCACTTAACATAAACAAATTCCAAAGTTGGATTTATCACAAAAATTAGAAAGGGAAAAAAATTTGCAGCCTCAGAGAGAACGAAGATAGCTGCGAGATGAAGCCAACAAAATTCTAGGAGTATCTACATCTCTCTCCTCATGGTTATGTAAAGACAATGATCTACTTGTTGGGTCATTGGCTTTTGAGTCCATACAGCATGCCTCAAGTACTCCCTTCTTTTAGCTTTCACCAAGTCTTAAATGTGGCCTCTTTTTCTTCCCCTTTGGATACTTTTTGCTCTCTGATTCCTTCGATGCCATCTAAGGTGGTAATATGTAAGGAATTATCTTGGGTGGTGTTTGGATTTGTTCTCCTAAACACCGTATTAGTAATTTTGGGAAAATACCTTTTTTCCAAATGTCAAGAATTGAAGGCATTTTTGTCTCATTGGAAGGAAATTAATTGAGGAAATCATGTGTTTTACTTTGGCTAAATATTATATCATTCTGTTGGTATATTGAGAAGGTTGCATGTGAATTGCCAAGTTTAATGCAATTTTGTAAATCCAAACATGCTCACATAATTTTCATGCATTGGGAATCCAAATTTTGTGAATTTTCTCAAGAGAAAGGAAATATTGAGAAACAACTTTGATATCCAAATCTGAAATATAAATTGAAATAATATATCAAATTGGGATTATGCCAACAACACGGTAATAGTGTTACATCTTAAAGCTCGTACTCATAAAACAACACCTCTCCTGCATGGATACCCTTAAGGGCTTGCACAACAATATACCCAAACATATCAATGTCTAAAACATCTCCTCTATCTTCAATCGAAGGTGATATTTTAGGATCATATACATACATAAAAATTTTCCTTTCTTTACAATTGATAGAACTATTGATGTATGCGGCTACATTTCCATACAACACATCTCCCACAATGTATTGGGCATCCTCTCTTGGTGTAACTTTTGGATCTTAGAGGAGGACATAGGTCCAAAACATTGGAAAGTAAGAGGAGAGAGTAATCCAAGTAGCATAATCATACTTTCGACCATTGTACATTAAAAGGTCTTTGTATGCTTCTATTTCTATGTGTATGTACAAATAAGCCATAAGTTGCTCCTAAAGGCTGAAACTGATGATCCGATCCCTTCACTTGAAATTGGACACCTTTGAACTCAAATACATAACAATTGGTATCGGGAGATCTTCATCTCACAATTCACCCTAGGATCAAATTTAAGATTAATTCTTCACTTCTTCTGACAAGTCATCAAACCCTATGCATAAAAGAAAAAGGATGAGGAATTATTGAAAACATGGATGAAAATAAGGAGTAAAGGAAATTACGAAAAGATAGACAAAAATAAGGAGTAAAGGAAATTACGAAAATGATGTATTACAAATAAGCAATTACTACAAGCAATTACCATTCGCAAAGATTTATTGCAGGTTTAATCCAAGTGAAGCTTGTAGATTTGTTATGTATACTTTTGCAGCCATTCCAATGATATGCGGTCAAATGTAACCCAATTTTAGGACATACAAACAAGCTAGCATATCACTCAAAGAATTTATTTGCTTTAATCTCTTCAAGATCAATCATTTAGAAGAATCCAAAGTAGTCGGACCTATTTTGAGCTCCTACTCTTGGAATTTTGTTGATTGTTCCTTGTTTGGCTCGCAAGCATCTCCACTTTGATTCTCCTTTGATTTCAATGTTGGGCAATCTCAAAATGACTTGAACTAGATGAACTAAATATTGGGCTTGGAGCATATATATTCCTTCAAGAACTCTGCTATGCACTTAGAAGTAAGCTCCTCCCACTCCAAAATCACATCTTTAAAATACATATATTGATGATGATTGGCATGTATTGGTTCATTGGCCATAACAGTCAAGCTTGATAATATTATATTCCTTATATTTGACACATTCTCAATCAAAGGAGATAAGGGAGAAGTTCAATATTCAATATGTCATCAGTCTCATCTATCTCAAAAGAATCTGGATATATACAAATTTCTTTAGGGTTTACACACCCATTAAACGAACAATCATCAATAAGCAAGGTGTTGCTAGGATTGAATTCTTTATCATTTGCCCAAATGGCAAGCAAGGGCTTAAACATGCATTCAATATCTAGCTTGTTCGATCTATATAACTTATCTAGTAGTGTGTAATATTGCTCCTAGCCCATAATTTTATAGAATGGAATTTTGGACTAGAGCAATGTTCTCATTTGATGGACCTAGCTCAAATTGTGTGAGAGGCACAAGTTTGCTAGCTATGAAATGTGATAGAGATTTGGCTTCCTGGAGAAGTGACACAGATAGTGCTTTTGGCCAATGTAAAGTAAGCATTGGCCATGGTTGTTTAGGAGAATCCTTAGCATATAATAACTTCTACCCTATTGTTGGAGATTGATTAAGCTATGAAGATAGAAGAACTCAAGAGTAGAAAAAATAGAGAATAAGCTAGGATTAATTTGTTTTGCAAGGGAAATTGTCTGTCAATGTTCTTATCTGATGTGGTCAAATGGAGAGGGACAAAGAAGTGTGCATATCGAGTGATGGAGAGAGAATATAAATAGGGTGATGAATAAAGAAGGTAACATTGTCTTGGATCCTTAAAGTTTTGGTGATTGATTTGTGATGGAGGATGCAGATCGGATGATGGAAGGAGAATGTATATAGGGTGATGTCTCGAAGCCATAGAGACATCAAAGGCACGTATGCCTATCCATAGGGTCTGGAACTCCTCGATCAAGGATGCCATGTACACGTCCATATTCTTGGCCTTATACTTCTCTGGCACAAGTAGGGTAAGCATGAGGTGTCCGTTATTTATTGATAGCCATGATAAGATGTAAATTGCGTGGCTCTTTTGCAAAGGTTGGCCACATGGTGTCTATGTGCTTCCATGCAGCACAATCTACAGGAACCCTCAAAGTGTCATTAGTAGACCGATGTGTAGCATGCCACATCATCAGTTGCGCAATGGGGGCGGGCATCTGAACATGTGTTTTATTTTGGGGATGATGCGAAAGTGTCTTAAGAAAGTTTACTGGGATCTTGTCACTAAACAAGTCCTGTCTGTAGCGCTATGTCCCACACTTTGGACAATTAGCCAAATCTCCATACTTGTGATAAAACAAAATACAATCATTTGGACAAGAATGAATGGTGTCATAATCTATGCCAACCATTGTCAACATCTTCTTCGCTTCATCTCTGGAGTTGGGTATGGTATTTGGGGCAAGCAACATCTTTTGCAGCAACCTATCACAGTTTGCATATCCAAGAACATGTGGAATGAGATACTAATTAAAACAATGAAGAACAAGAATATACTAATTAAGACAATTTGTACTAACCTCATCAACGCTGAGACACTTGTGTTCGACCAACCGTACTTTGCCTGCAAATTCAAGATTGAGAGTCAAGCTCGTAGTTTTGTCAGCCTAGCACCGTTATACAAGCGTGCTAATGCCAAATCTTGCATAAGGGTCTCCTCCTGAGACATCTCGCCTCCCTATGATTTTGTCACCTCCATAAAAAGATTCGAACATATCTGCCATACCCTTATCCTCATCTAGAGGATCATTTGGCTCAAACTGTGGTGGTGCATGTGACTCCTCAATGCTCTCATCCTATATAATGACACAAGGTTACTGTGTGCAATACGTGTGCAATATAGATATTCTTGAATTACTCAAGTAGCATTGGCTTATCAATGATCCAATAGCATAATGAACAACCAGAGGGGGTGCCTCTCCATACATTTGCAAGTGGTGCATGTGACAATATGGCGATGATGACAAACCTCTCATCTATAATGCATGTAGGGACATATCACTTTCTCACAAAGCCACTCCATGCTTCCGAGACGTGACCCTCCACCCGATGAACTATCATTATTGATCCTCTCCACTTGAACACATCCAAAACCATCTTAAGCTCCCAATACACCAAAACCCCCTTAAACCACCTTAAACCCCAAAGCCCTCTTAAACTTCCAAAAATCCCCAGTGCCCCCTTAAGACCTAACCCTTAATCCCCCGTGAACTCCCAAAACTCCCAAAGTCCCAAAAACTCCCCAAAACCCCCACTCCCAGAAAACCCTAGACCCCTTTAAACCCCCCTATGCTCTGTTCCATCGGTATAGGCGTCGATATATACCGACCCCTACATCGACACCTATACCAACGCCCATACTGACACTTTAGCAAGAAAAAACTCGCGACCCCCTGTCTTGCGATGCCATTTCAGTTTCCTATAGTTTTCCTCCTCTCCTCTCCCTTGCAGGTCGCAATCGCCCTCCAACCTTGCCTCCTTCCTCCTTATTCCCTCTTTCCCTCTCTTTTCCCCCCTTCTTTCCCTCTTCCCCTCTATTTTTCCCTCTTCTTTCCCTCTTTTCTTTCCCTCTTCCCCTCTCTTTTTCCCTCTTCTTTCCCTCTTTTCTTCCTCTCTTTCCTCTCTCTTTTTCCCTCTTCTTTCCCTCTTTGCTTCCTCTCTTTCCTCTCTTTCCTCTCTTTTTTCCTCACCATTCCCCTCTCTTATTCCCTCTCTGAGCCTCTCTTTTCTTCCTCTCTTTCCTCTCTCTTATTCCCTCTTTCCTCTCTTTTTCCCTCTTCTTTCCCTCACCTTTCCCCTCCATCTTTCCTCTTTCCCTCTCTTTCCTCTTTTCTTCCTCTCTTCTCTTATTCCTCTTTCCTCTCTCTTTTTCCCTCTCCCTCTCTTTTCTTCCTCTCTCTTTTTCCCTCTTTTTCCCTCTTCCTCTATTCCCTCTCCTTTCCCTCTCCTTTCCCTCTCTTTCCTCTCTCTCTTTCCCTCTCCTTTCCCTCTCTTTCCTCTCTCGTTTTCCCTTATTCCTCTCTTTCCACCTCTCCTTTGCTCTCATAAGCATAGAGCATGAATAGGTCCACATGATGGTGCAAGCATTTGGAATCTCTTCACTATCAAGAAACACAAGAAAAACAACGAAAATTTCCCAACAGCAGTAGAGTGAATAACATTAAATTAGTGATTAGATCATGAATACTTGCATATCATGTAGACTTATATCTTTCCCTATCCTTTCCCTCCCCTTTTCCTCATTCGTCTCTTTCCCCTCTTTTTTCCTCTTTTCATTATTATCCTCTCTTTTCACTTTCCGCTTTCCACTTTTCGCTTTCCTGCTTTTCGCTTTCATGCTTTCCTCTTTTTGCTTTCCACTTTTCGCTTTTCTAAATTTTTGCTTTTCAATTTTCCGCTTTTCGCTTTTCCACTTATTTCTCTCATTCTCTCTCCTCTACTCCTCTCCATTTGACTTTGTTGCTTTTTCAGGTTTTGTCTTATTAGTTGTATTTATCATGTATCCTGCTTCTTATTTGATTTTATTGTTTGTGTTTGTGTCATGACTATTGTCCAATCCCTTTAAAGTAGTCATGTCATCACGTCGCATGTCTGGGGAGCAGAGTTTGCATCAGCAGACCCCTCGAGATGAGCAAACTCCTCGCAGGAGGAAAGATCATGGACTCTGCAATCTAGAGGACTTTCACTCCATCTGGCCAACTCCTCAGCCAGCTCCCCCTTCACAGACTCCTTTGTTAGGAGCCATAGGCTTCAAGAGTCCTAAGGATTGTGTGGCCTCCATGAGTCCTAAGGAGAGCTAGACCGATAATTCTCCTTGATATTCTCGAGACGAACCTCTGCCATGCCATCTCCTGTAGCTTTTGGGGCATCCCCAGCTGCATCCTCTAAGGCCTCATCTCCTGGTAGTCGGTGCCCAAGACCCAAAAAGAGTAAGAAGAGTCGTGAGTGTTGTGGTGGCTGAGGAGATGTAGATGAGTCTGTACACTCTCAGTGTGTCAAGTCCCCCCCTGTGCACGAGATGCAGTTCGACTCTAGTCCGCCGATGTCCACCCCTCTCATCGGCTTGGGCAACCCTACTTCTTGCTCCGCCACCACCCCTAGTGACACTCATCACTCTAGCTCCACCAGTGCCACTTTGTGCTCTACCTCCGTATGCACACACACACACACACTCACTTTTTTTCGATTGAAAACACACACACACACGAAATAAGCTCAATTTTTTAATTTGAGCCATAAGGGTCCTAGTATGCCATTCATTAAGCCTATGGTTGCCCTTAGGGTTCAAGGAGAGATGGATTCACCAAAATAATGGAATTTTAAGTTAGTAAAGATATTGACTAGAAACAGCCTATGGTTACCCACTACCAAGGAAGGGTAAACGCTCTCATGCTACCCTCTCTTGAATGAGTTTCTTTAGAAAAGAAAGTACAAGTGTAAGTCTAAATTCCATGTTAACTATATAGGGTTAAGGAAAGGACTAAAAGGCTTGCCTTTGGCCAACAAGCATGTAGATTCAGCGGAGCAATGGTGACAAACTCAAACAATTGGGCATTTTCTCACCTAAGCTGGTTGTCCATGTTCAAATCCCTTGGGATTCCCCCATTCTTCCTATAAGTGTAGGGCATGGGAGTGTAGGAGGGCACAAAAAATTTGGGGCTTCTACTTTGAATCCCAAGATCTCCAATGTGTCCATGAATGAGGCAATGTCTACCTGTAGTTTTCTAAAATGCTCCGGGTCAATTGAAGGAGCCAAAACTGATATTTCATTTTGTGCTACTTGGAGCTTTGTCCTCAATGTATGTACTGTTGTCGACAAATTCTCTTGGCATAGCCTATCTTTCTTGGCCTTATCTATTGCATTTACAGCTGCATCCACCTCTTCACTTGCATGGTCAAGTGTCATCTTCGCAACATGTTGGATTTTTTGACTGTTGACAAGCTTGGGCATTCTATAGTTTACAAACAGTGTGCCACGGCCATGTGAGATTTGGGTAGACGAAGATCGTGGCTTGTGAGAAATAGAGTGCCGTCACAATTCCCCCTCCCTATACCTCAAGGCGCTTTTGACATCTTCCTCCATTACTATTTTAGAGGGGTCAGCTGACAAAGCAATGACTGTTTACATGGAAAGCAATTTTAAATGAGAAAGCAGTGGTAAAGTAGTCATAAAGCACTGCTAAGCATTGACAAGCACACATACATGACAAAATATGAAGAGGGGAGAGGAGAAGAGTGGAGATGAGGAGAGAAGGCACAGCTAGAGAGCACACCACAAATGACTAACTGTACACTAGATTTAGTTGAAAATGTAGAATATATACAAACCCATTTAGGGTTAGGGTTAGAGCATCTAACCCTTTCCTTTATAGCACTCTATTGGGTTAGTGCTATGCACATATGATCACATGATGTTGAGCGTGATCTCACCTTCCCCCAAGATCAACATCATGAAGTAGGCCTTCCCTCAAGATGATGATTTTGGGGAATCGAAGAAGGACTGAGCATGACATTCCATCACACGCCTTTAATTGGAATGTCCTTTCTCTGTGTCAAACCAAGAGCTTGTCGGTGTTTCTTGAAAAGCTCTTTACCGAGTGGTTTGGTAAAGATGTCTGCAACATTCTCTTTGCTATCACAATGTTGCATTGTGATGTCACCAAGTAACACTCTTTCTCTAATGAAGTGCTCTCTTACATCAATGTGCTTTGTCTTGGAGTGATTTCTTGGCCAATGCTTGAGCTGATTGATTATCACAGTATATTGTTGTTGGCTTTGACTCATCAAAGTAATCTATTTCTGACAATAGACTTCTAAGCCATATAGCCTCACATGCACTTGTAATGAGTGCTCTATATTCGACTTCAGTCAAAGACAAAGAAACAGTTGGCTGTTTGTTTGACAACCATGATATAGCACCATGACCAAGAAAAAATACGTATCCCTATGTGGGTCTCCTAGTCTCATGATCTCTGACATAGTCACTGTCACAGTATCCATGCAACCTTGGATGACTTCCTCTGTATTCTATTCCAAACTGTCTTGTACCTCTAATGTATCTCAAGACTCTTTTGGCTTCATTCCAGTGAGACTATTTTGGATTTGCCATAATTTGTGCTAGTGAACTTATTGCATAACAGATATCTGAGTAAGTTTCCAACTCTATTCCATGGGAGTGGCTGCAATCTTGCAATTTGCCATATGAAACTTCTTCAGGAGACTGTCAACATACTTGAGCTGACTCATGAAGGTGCTATCTGAATTTCTCCAGAACTCAATTCCAAGACAATAGTGCATAAGTCCAAGATCTTTCATGTCAAACTTTGCTAATAAGTCTTGTTTTAGCTTTTTGATGAAGCTATCCTTGCTTTCGGTCACAATTAGATCATCTACGTACAAAAGTGCAATAGTAATGTCTTCCCCTCGAACTTCATAGTAGAGAGTATGATCCGAATTGGACTTCATATATCCTAGATTCTAGATTAGCAAAATATTTGTCAATTCTCCTTTTCTATTCAAACATAATCTGTTGGTTGTTGCATGTAGACTTCCTCGTCTAGATAACCATTGAGAAAAGCATTCTTAACATCGAGCTAGTACACATTCCATCTGCTGAGTGTCACTGGTGATACCAAGAACCGTATGGAATCCATCTTTGCTACTGGAGCATAAGTCTCATCAAAATCCTGACCATATTGTTGTGCAAATCCTTTTGCAATTAGTCTGGCTTTGTATCTTTGAATACTGCCATTTGGATTGTACTTCACTTTGTATACCCATTTGTTTGCGATGGCCTTCTTTCCTGGTAGAAGGTCGCATAATTCCCACGTGTTATTCTTATTCAAAGCATCCATTTCTTCATTCATAGTAGTTTGCTATTCTGGGTTTTCTATTGCATCTTCGAAGTACACTAGCTCTTCTGTAGCCATGATGGTAGTCATTAGAGCATAGTTGGTGGTTTCAACCTGAATTGCTTTGCCTTTCTGAGCATATGTCAATTTGGCTGGTGATCTCCTTTCCCTAGTAGACCATTTGAGCTGCTGGCAATTCTTGCTTTTCTCATCAATCTTTTATGTAGATGATTGTGAAATCGGTGCGTCTATCGCATGTGTGTTTGAGGTTTTCCATTTTGATTCCTAATCAAAGATTACATCTCTAGAGATAATGACCTTGCGATTCATGGGATCATACAACTTGTATGCTTTACTTTCTTCACTGTAGCCAACCATGATGCATTTGCATGACTTCGCATCCAATTTCCTACGATGATCGTCATGTATGTGGGCATATGCTATGCAACCAAATATGCGGAGATGCCCAATGTGTGGCTTGTGTCTAGTGAATGCTTCATAAGGTGTCATACCCTATATCAGTTTGGTAGGAAGCCGATTAAGCAAGTAGTTTGTAGTGGCTATTGCTTCAGCCCAATACTGATTCAGAAGATGCTTCTCACTAAGCATTGCTATTTGCTAAAGTCCCATTCTTTCTTTCAGCTCTTGCATTCTGCTGAGGAGTATCTGCACAAGTGAATTGTCTTCGAATGCTGTGACTTCTGCAAAAATTCATGAATGCTGAAGACATGTATTCACCTCCTCTATCTGATCTCATGACTTCGACCTTTCTTACTATCTGGTTTTCTACCATGGCTTTCAATTCTTGAAACCTGGAAAAGATTTTAGATTTCTCTTTTAGAAAGTAGACCCAACAATATCTGCTGTGGTCATCGATGAAAGTCAAATAGTAAATTGAACCATTGATGCTGCGGGTGTGGGCATAACCCCATACATCTATATGTATCAAATCAAGAATACCTCGAGCTTGAGAGATGCTTTTGCCAAAGTTGGTTCACTTTTGTTTGTCGAAACAGCATGCTTCACAAACTTTTCCAAGAAACTGTAGTTTTGGAATCCCGATTGCCAAGTTTCGATTCTTGAGATCTAGCAAGCTCTTGAAATTGACATGACCATATCTCTTGTGCCATTTTGCAGATAGTGGCATCTATTGCGGTTGAGATGACATGGCATGCATATCTGGTACTGTAGCTAGCATTCTATACAAGCGTCCTTCCTTGACACCTTTACCTATTGGTTGAAATTGAACCCTCATCTTCTGTACTGGCAATTGTTGGTGGGGATGGGAAAATACAAAGAGGTTGGTTGGATTGGACTCTTTTCATCATTTTTTTGGCAAAATAGTATTGTTGCTGCCTTGTCTAAAAGACAACAGACTTTTCACGTAATTGCACCTACATGTCGAAACAACAAAAAACTAAACTCAGGTAAACACAATTGACTGTGGAAACATCACAAAAAAACTTAAGGACTAATGCAAAGTGTATGATAAATTTTATAGTCTTACCTTCAAATCAGGTATGCTCTCCTCAAAATTTGGGGCTTCTACTTTGAATCCCACGATCTCCAATGTGTTTGTGAAGGAGGCAATGTCTGCCTGTAGTTTTTTGAAATGCTTTGGGTCAATTGAAGGAGCCAAAATTGATATTTCATTTTGTGCTACTTAGAGGTTTGTCCTCAATGTATGTACTGCTATTGGCAAATTCTCTTAGCATAGCCTATCTTTCTTGGCCTTATCTATTGCATTTACAGCTGCATCCACCTCTTCACTTGCGTGGTCAAGTTTCATCTTTGCAACATGCAGGATTTTTCGGGCATTTTGTAGTTTACAGACGGTGTGCCATGGCCATGTGCGATTTGGGCAGACGAAGACCATGGCCCATGAGAAATAGAGTGCCGTTGCAATTCCCCCTCCCTATACCTCAAGACACTTTTGACATCTTCCTCCATTGCTATTTCGAAGGGGTCAGTTGACAGATTATTCTTTTGTTGGAATCATTCAATTTGCTCACCTTGTTGTTGGACCGTACAAACCACACTTTCAGTGAATTCAGCTCAGTCGACAGTGAAATCGTCCTTTGTAGGGGCATTTTTTGTAGCCTTGCAATGGTCAAGTAAAAGGTCCGGGTCCCAAAGATTTTTGGCCTTCACCCTGTAGTCCTTTAACTTTCGTGGCTGACTGAACATAGTGAGCCATTTTCTTACCAGAAGGTCATCGTTCTTAAGCCTTCACAGGTTCTTCTCAACCATGCTAAGACCATAAACGTCATGAAAATCCGTAGCAGTACGACAAAATCTCTTGGCTTAGAGGTCTATGGTTGATCAAGACATTCTTGTAGCACCCGCTCAAAGAGGCAAAGACGTGTAGTAAAAAAGAGAGTGAGAGCTGCAACAGCTCAGCTAGAGGACCTGTGAGGGAAAATAAATGGAGGTAGAGCTCAGAACCTGCGAGGGAGAGGATTAAGTTGAGAGCTTAGGACTTGCGAGGGAGTGAAAAAGGTGACAGTCTCTAGAGAATTAGTGCATAGAACCTGCCAGGGAGAGGATTGAGCTGAGCTCAGAGGAGAGGATTCAGCTGGGCTGGAAGACCTGCGTGGGAGATAAGGGAGACAAGGGAGACAATGTGCGAGGGATGAAGCAATAGTTACAACTAAAGTTGTGGTATCATGAAAGCTCACAAACTTACGAGTGTCATGGGACACATGTGCAAAACGCCCAATCATAATTTACATGGCTGGTGGATATATGTCACAAGCAAGCACCTCTTGAAAAGTGCTAAAATTGTGCTTTCAAAGCACAAAAAGCGTACCGACCAAACGTGCTACCACCTTGGAAGAAGAAAGTGTTTGTGGAAGGAATAGGATGGAAGCAAGAAGTAGTGAGGAGTGGAGAAAATAAACAGAGCAAGGATGAGAGAAGAGGTGTGTTAGATTTGATGACAATGAGGATGGGTGAACAGTCCTACCAATGCGTGTTTACTTCACGACTGCAATGTAGAGGGTGAGGAGCAAGAGAGAATAAGTAGAGAAGTGAGGAGTGGAGAAAATAAATAGAGAGAGGATGAGAGAAGAGGTGCGTTAGATCTCATGATGATGAGGATGGGTGAATGGTCCAACCGATGCTATAACTGATTAGTGTGAAGTAAAAGAATTCGAATAAAGTAAGTGGAGCATTGGGTATGCTCCACTTATTGTGATTGGAGCATTGGGAATTGATACTTGGACGTGGATGATTGAATAATTTTATTCGGAGTATTCCATCTAGTCACGACGAAAATAGTGTTAGCAATGAACAATTCAATGATTACTAGTGTTGTCTAGTTTAGAAGGTAATCATAACACGTGGACTTTGGACCAATCTCTATATATGAAAAAAAGAGGATTCTCTATATCATTTACTAGTTTTTTAAAATGAGCATAACTAGGAACTGTCCAAACTAGAGAAAATGGAGCATTTCCTACTTAGCCTATTTAAGGAATCACTCATGAAAATTCCCTATCTAGGAAAATTCACTCCCTAATTATCTATCTAGGGAATCTTCCCTATATAGGAGAATTTTAAGAGTAAGTTTAATGCATCGACAATATATGCTAATTTTTTCAAGAATGCAGCTCCTAGATGTACTTGCTCTTGAACAAATTTGTAATTGAGATTATAATGTGATTTCTATATGAATGTGTAATTGAGAGAGAGAGAGAGAGAGAGAGAGAGAGAGAGAGAGAGAAAGCATTCAATATGCATAGAAGGATTTAGTTTATGTGCATGAAATCAAAAGCATAGAAGCAAAATTGCTCACTCTTGGACAAAAAGCTAAAAAAAAAGCAAAAGGAAACAAGTTATCTATGGATCTCTTCACCATTCTCTCATTAAGGCCCCCCACATATTAATTAATGGATTACATAATTCTTTTCAAGAGAATTTTAGCATTCGTGTGTGCTGACATCAACAAAGATGTGCCATAGGTAGTGATTGATATCGACCTAGATATGTTGTAGGTCATGCTTATATTCTTCCGTACGCGCTCCTTTGGAAGAATAAGAACGTGAAATTAACTATCTCATAAAAATCTTGAATTTTAGTGTTTGTTGAGCCCCATCGTGGTTGACATCGACCTAGATATGTTGTAGATCATGCTTATCCATATGGTCTCCTTTGGAAAAACAAGAACGTGTATTCAAAGAAAACTTGAACTTTGTAGTTCCTATCCAAAGATGCAATAATTTAGAAAAGTGTAAAGCAGTTGGGTGAAACGGATCTTCACCTCTCTCTAGTTAAGCCCCCCCCCCACAAACTAATGGATATTCATCTCTCTCTAGTTAATGGATAGTCATCTCTCTCTAGTTAATGGTTTGTCCTAAGGCTTTCGCCTACGTTGTTGGCCACATTTTTGTAAGGGTCTTTTTGAGACTAAACCCCCCCTTTTAACTCCGGTCAAAAAAAAAAAAAGATCTTCACCTCTCTCTCTCTCTCTCTCTTGTTAAGTCCCCTCGACAAACTGACTAATGGATTAAAGTTTATTTTTCAAGAGTAAGTTTGTGTCCGTGTTGTTGACATCGACCTGGATGTGCCATAGGTGTAGTCGACATCGGCATTGGATATGTTCTGTAGGTGGTGTTTACTGTTATTATTGAGCTTTATTATTATTATGATTATGATATGATTAGTTCTTATCCAAAGGTACGGAAGACCGTGGATGAAATGGATTGAGCCAAGAAACGGGCCAAATTCAGACTTAAGCTGCATCGAGCCCTAAAGACGGCCAGGTGGCCAAAGACTTCGTGGGAACGTGGGCGGAAGGCAAAGGGTCACAGGCCACGTGGACAGATCGGCAGAGGGTCCGACGTGGCGCCGACGGTGTTGGCGGCGTGACTCAGCGGAATGTCCGACGTGGCCATGGCCACCCGTATATAAGCAGTTGGAAGAGTACGCACAGTATTTCTGTCGAAGTCTGAGACTCTGAAAGCTGAGAAGCTCGCGGAGCAAGAAGACGAAGGAGAAGGTGAAGGATTTTCACGCAAGGTTTGATGGATGGATGATCGAGCAGACGATTCTTGCACCATTCGCGACTCCAAATTGTTTCCCCGCTCAGACCATCGATTTTGCCTCTCCACAATGAAGGACCTCGACCCTTTCACCCGCCTCGAGCACCTCCTCTCCCTTTCCGGTGGTCGCTCTGTCATCGATGGAGGTCTTGCCACTCACCTCGAGCACCACGGAGCCGACATCAATGACCCCCTCTGGAGTGCGCTCTGTCTCTGGAAGATTCCCGATTTGATCAGTAAGGTGCGCTGCTTCTTAAGCTTCTTTAGCTTTTCTTTTGGCAAGACAAAGTTGCTGGCACTTACGGTGGCATATGCTATTGCATGTCTAGCTTTGAGCTTGTGGAAAGCGCACATTAGATTTCCTACCATTGTGTTGCTCAATCATCCTGAGGACTCTCACAAATTTTCCAAGTTCCCTTTGTAGCACTCACATACCACCGTGCACCACGTGACCACCACCTGGATCGCTAGTTTCTTCACGTGCATTTTCGCGCAGTGATAGCTCGGCGTTGCTCGTTTTCCCTTCTCCAATACGTGATTATTAGTACTTGGCTTGACACATATTTCACCCCTGGTTTATTCAACAGGTACACTGGGAGTATCTAGAAGCCGGTGCTAAAGTTATAATTACGGCAACTTACCAGGTCAGTTCCAGTGTTTCGTCCGGATGCTGTGGTACAAACATTTTCCGTCGCCAGATGAAAGGCTTTTTAAATTTTTTTTTTCTCTCCTTTGCATTCGATTTTCTATTTTCTGGCCTTCTATAGGCATTTGCTGTGACGAGTCATTCCACTGTGTCAGGCAACGATTCCTGGTTTTCAATCTAAGGGCTTGAACGTCGACGAAGCTGAAAGGTTGCTACGGCTAGGTGTTCAACTTGCTCGGGAGGCAAGAGATTCTTTTTGGGAACAATGTCAACAACTGACAGGGGATCAGATTGCTTCACAAGGGAAGCTTCGACCTGCATTAGTGGCTGCGTCAATTGGGAGCTATGGCGCTTATTTAGCAGATGGTTCAGAGTATAGGTTGTATTTCCATGCTTTGAATTTTCCTTGGGGTCTAGAGATTGGATACGTATGTTCCTTTTTTGTTGCACGCTGGCTTTTTCAGTTCTAACATGCAACTTTGCAAATGGTTTGTCTTTGAATCCGAATTAATTGTCGTTTAAAATTATGTGTCACAATACTGCTAGTGGCAATTATGGGCCAGAAATGACACTTGAGAAGCTCAAGGACTTCCATCGGCGCCGATTACAAGTCTTGGCAGAAGCTGGACCTGATCTGATGGCATTTGAAACAACACCAAACAAGCTTGAGGCTCAGGTGTGTGTTTATATAGCATACAGGCTAAGTTATCCTATTTTTTTTCTGGCTGTCCACATTTTTTAAGATTATTTTTGCCCAGGCAGGCAAATGGATCCATTTACTGAGATCGACATAGGGTGAAAAGACCATTTTCACAGATGGCCACGAAGAAGGAACCAACATAGTGATAACAAATAGATGTACTTTTAGTTATATAAATGCATATGTTCAAAAATCAATTTATATATGTGGGTTGGTGGAATGGAAAGAGAATAGAGTCAAATAGATGTATTAAATACTTCAGTTATCATATGATCTCTGTACACCACCTACAAGCATTATTGTAATCTAGAGAATAGAAGGTGCAAATACTTGATTCAAATCTTGCTTTAAGATATTGCAAGTAACGATATCCCAATTCTATGATGACATGTGTGTAAGTCATAGCTAGTCTGTGCGTATGTACAAGTTAATGTATATTATTTTCTGAGTGAACATCTGAGAATCCCATGGCTACAATGGGGTATGCTGCTGAAGAGCCTTATAGCTATGGATGAGCTGTCTCTACTGCTGTAGTAGATCTTTTTGGAAGGCTAATACCTTTAATAAGAAAGTGCTGAGCTCCTAGAGCTCTATTTCTAGTGAAGGAAAGAGCGAAATTCTAGATGATGTGTTTGTCAAAGCGAGCTGCATCCCTGCTTAGGTAGATGATCTTTTCTTAAGGCTAACAATGCCAAGAAGAAAATGCTAAGGCTCCTAGAAGTCCATTCCTAGTGAAGAAACATGGCTATGTGTAGGAAATTCCAGGAGGAGGCTATAACTGAACTGGTCATCTCAACCTCCTTTGTGCCACAAATATTGCATGTGCTGTGCTTTACAAAATCCAATTTGACCCTTTGTTTACGATCCCAGTTATCAGACTTTGAGGTTCTTGCATAATGGGGCGCCTGGTGGTTCCAGTCTCCTGCATCCAGCATCTAGCCTTTGGTATCTTCAAAAGGCCCATGTAACAAAAGCTTGAGCGAGAAGGGGAAGAACAGGGTAGAGTAGCTGAAGGGGCGGGGGGAAGGGGGGGGGGGGAAGAGAGAGAGAGAGAGAGAGAGAGAGAGAGAGAGTTTATTAAAGTCTTCGGAAGACCGATGGGTCTATGAGACTGTGAAAAACCTGGTACAAACAAGCTGGGGGGGGGGGGAGCTACTGAATGAGCATCCACGCCAATGCAGAATGCAGAATGCAAAAATGCAAAGTGATAGTACTAAGTACAACATAGTCATGCCAGTGGTCAACTACAAATTGACATCATCATCATCATCATCATCATCGCCATCAGGACATCAGGTTGGATGAGGCAATGGAGGCATGAAATTGGCGATAGAGTGCTGTCGGCTGCTCACGGATGCGGCTCTGTGATGTCTCCTTGTCATAGCTCTGCATCTAAGAAGGGCCACAGTAACCCCTATCGGTTGGGCTCCAACTCTGAACAGAGAGGGGATGTCTCCAAGTGTAATCTGCGTGTCAATCCCCTCTGTCTGAGCGTGTGAGCCGTCGGGTCATTGGCTATGGATCATGATCATGTCGAAGCCTCGTCTTGTGGTGTCCATGTGATGTGGCAGGAAGAACTGCGTAACCGGAATCCTCAATGAGGGGGGTAGGTGGATCTGCGTATATCCTGGTGGGTTGATGAAACCCTCCTCTGTGATGTGCAAGCAGTGATCTCTGTAGAAGGTGAGCTTCACTGGGAGTTCGCTCGGTCCCAACCAGGTCCGGAGCTGTAAGAGATCCTCATGGATTACCTGGTTGACCTCGTGTGACGAGGGGAGAAAACGGAGCATCCATACTGTACTGGAAGGGAGGGAGTCTATCCATGTGGAGCCCTAGTCGCTCAAACCATCTCTTAGTGCGTGCATACCAACATCTCTGGCCCCCTCTTGCTGAAAGTGTCATAGAGGAGGACAAAACTAGCCAAGGTAGTCTGCTACGCCCTGTACTCCTTGACTCGGTGTAGATACGCGATGACCTAAAATACAGCATCTAGCTGTAATGGGGATGACCCAAACTCAGCTTGAATGATTTGGCGAGGAACGGACAGCTTATCGCGAATCATCCGCGATAGCATGAGAACTTGTAGCCGCTCCACACGAGCCCACTCTGTATCCGACAAGTCTGGCCCCCAACAAGGGCTCCCATACATTCCCGCTGGGTGGACCCAGGAGTCATAAAGCAACCCCTTGGTCCGTGGATCCTGAAAGTGCGAGTGGAAGCACTGTCTCTCTAGTCTGGCCAATGAAGCGTATCCCCTACCCAGTCGGGCGTGCATCTCAGGTCTCATAGTGAAGATGGGTCTGGAGAAAGTAAGCCCCAGATACGTGTATGATGAAACTATCTCAACAGGTGACCCATCAAACGTGAATTGCTCCTAGTGCATGACGGCTCGAGGTGTATTGAAGACCATAACCTTGGTTTTACCAAGGTTGACTTCAAATCATGAGACTCCCAAAAAGACTGTAGTACGTCAAGGTGTCTCTGGCACCCCTCTGCTGAGGGAGACAAAAGTGCCACGTCATCTGCATACAGCAATCTCTGGATCAGAGTGCCAACAAGAGAGCGTCCATCCCCCCCTGTGTCTACATCACTGTCTCGAGCTCGTCAATGTAGAGGCCAAATAGGGTAAGTGATAAAGGACACCCTTGTTTGATCCCAATAGTGCTCATGATCTCGTCTGTCCACCCTCACGCTGCCCGGACTTTGTCTGAGACTCTCTCGTGTCGTTGGATGATCTCACTGAACTGACCTGCGCTGTAAAGACGAAAGTCGTGCCTGAGCGTCTTGAAACCGTATGATCAAGGCCTGCTCTCGGTTGGGGTCTCTCTCCACCCGCCACGCCCTCTCAATCCTGTGCTCAGCTATACCCAATGTAGTGGCCACGAATGCTGCCGCATCTGTCATTGGTGTAGCCTCGGTGCATGGGATCCCACGTATTTTGATGTTGAGAGTCTTACTGGCTCTATGCGGTGTTGCTCCATGAGAGTAGCCGAAACGGTTGCCTTTGCAAGTTCCCGTTTGGCCATGTCGACCCATATGGAAGTCTCCTCAATTATAGATTGCATGCTCGCAATCTGTGCCTCAACAAGTGGTGCTCCCTGGGACTGTGTGTATGGCGGTGACCTCCTGTCGGAGCTGCGAGATATCTTGTCTAAGTCCCTGAATGAGATCAGCCTGGTCCCGAATTGCCCGAGCCTGCTCTTGTATGACATGGCCCTACTCTTGGGTTAAGCGGATTTGCTCTTGTGCGAAGCGTGTCAGCTCCATCTTGCGCTCACGGATAGTGTACCTCCATAAGCAAGGTTTCCCAAGCCTCTGGTGAGTCAGCCCGTCCGTGTCCTAGCTGATACTGGAAGGGCTTTGTCATGAAAGTCTGGGGATGGGGTTGGAAGCTAGGTGGTGACTGGGTGAGCTGGGTAAAATATGGAGATGACAGTGGTATGGATGAGGCAATCCCAACGGGGTATGGGAGCGCAGGCTGACCGAGAGGGAGAGGGGAGAGAAAGGTGGAGGCGTAATGCGGAGTAGTGTATGACACCTCCGAAGTAGGTGTCATAATCGGTGAGAGAGCTGTAATGGGAGAGGAAGGGAGGGATGAAATCTGTAACAACCCCGAGGAGGTTGATGTTAGAAGTATGTCATCGGCAGTAACTGTAGCTGTGGATGAGGGGCTACAGCTGAAACTGGGGCTGAAGCTGAGGATGAGGATGTAGCGGGGGCTGAAATTGAGACTGAAGCTGGCTGAAGTAGAGGTAGGGGCAGAGACTGAAGCTGAAGCTGAGGCTGAGGTGGATCCCGCCTTTGCTTTGCTGTCAACCCCAAGTCCGCTTTCATTGTAGCGCGTGTTCACATCCTCAAGTTTCAGTTGTGTTTGGTGTTCCTTCTTGGTTTTGTCCGTCTCTTTATCTCGTTCTCCCTTTCCCATTTTGCTTGGACTAACTTCTCGATGTTTTCTTTGTACCGGTTCTAGTGCAGGGGCACGGGAGCAAAAGCAGGAGCACGAGGACCCCCTCCATGGCACTCCAGGGGGGGTTTCAATGAAGAGGCAGGGTGGGGGGCTGCTGCACAAAAGGCAGCCACAACAGCATGGGGGGAGAGTCACCTGGGGAGGGAGGTGAGCTTGGGGGGGGGGGGTAGGTTAGCTGCCGGGGGGGTAGGCTTGCTGCGTGGGTTAGGCTAGCTGTGGGGGGGTCCGGGGGGTGTGGCGGAGCAGCTGGGGCAGGGGTGGAGTGGCGAAGCAGGCGGGGGTTGTGTGAGTAGGGGTGGAGGGGGGTGAGCAGGAGCGGACAGCCCGGGGGGTGGGTGAGCAGGAGCGGCGCAGGAGGCCCATTGACTATTTGCGAGTTTGTTGAAGCCTCGTGCCAGCAGTCTACACTCTACACTGTGCCCACTCCTACTATTGACAGTCCACCCAGTCTGCCAGCCGGCATGTGGCGGGCTGTCCCTCTCTGCCCTGTTGCGCAAAGGCATGTGTCGGGCTGGCCCTGAGTGCTCGTGTTTCACGCATGTCTAGAGTTTGTTGTGCATCAAAGTTGCTCGTGCTACCCATTGCATCATACTTGCTTGGAATGTACAGTGCTATTGCTTAGCTAACTGCGGTGCTAGTTATGTATTACCCCATTGCGAGATGTGGAAGAACAGTAGCATGATGAAGAATCGATCGGAAAAAGGATCAATAAATGGTCTTGATAAATCTGGGCACACCATGGCACGAGTCAAAGCAATTTAAGATGGCCCAAAAATCCTTGCAATTGAGTGAGATTATGTGGGTACATCCATTTCCTCAAATGTTTTACCTTTGAGGGATCCATTCTGAACCCATTGTGCCGAAGATATCCAAACTCTTCCGCCATAAAAGTGCATTTGCTGGTTTTAGCATAAAGCTGATGCAATGCCATTCCAGTATCTGCCTGACATGCTAGATGTGTTACTGCTTGCATAGTATGAGTCTCTATTGTGTGATGAGATTGATTGCTCATAACCTTGTTAAATATCAGAAGTTTGGAAACTGTACAGTTTGTTTGTTTTCATGGTGAGTCTGGGCATCTTTTACTTGTGCTTACTGATCTTTTTCCTCATGTAGGCATACATTGAGCTGCTCCAAGAAGAAGATATACGCATACCTTCCTGGATTACTTTTAATTCAAAGGATGGTGCCAATATTGTTAGTGGAGAATCTTTTGAGGATTGCATATTATTAGCAGATTCATGCCCCAAAATTGTTGCTGTGGGTGTAAACTGCACTCCTCCTCGCTTTATTCACGGCCTTATCCTTTGTGCTAGAAAGGTATATCTTTTATCATTTTGTATTGTGACTTGTTTGTATCATCATTTCAAAATATCCCTTATTATAGACCCTTTTATTTAGTGCATAGCGCAATTTATAGTACCAAGGCATGGAATGGTGGTTGGTTAATGTGTCAGAGCATTCGACAAGCAATATATTGGAAAGTTGAATTGTTTTATTGGGTCCCTTGCAATCGTAATAGATCAACTAGAAGTTGATCCAATTTTTTAAAACGGTTTAAACATGTATGCCTTCTTTTCCAAGTTGATTTTGTTGGAAGTTTTTCAGGGCACAGGCCTTCATAGAGGCCATTATTTGGGACCAGATCTGGCTGATCAGTCAGCCATTATGGTCTGCTGGTTCAGAGTTTTAGCTGGATATATGTTAGCATATCTTGGTGCACACATTTGCTGGAGCTATTCGGCATTAGATTTCAGCTGTCCATTTGCTACTTTAGTTCCAGATTTTACATTGTCTCTGAAGTTCTTGTGTGTGAGATTGGAGAGAGTTGTGATCTGCCTTTATCAGTATTCCAACTCTGGGGATTGGCTTGTGCCTACAACCCTTATTTAGATATGGTATGAGATCCAAAAGTACTACTCTCTTGATCTTCTCCAACATGTGAAGGAAGGAGACCCTTTGCGAGAAGAAAGAAGACTCCAGTATTAATGCACTTGTGATCCATTTGGTTCAGTGTATTTCAGTTATCCAAGTTGATCGTATTGTTGCAAGAGGAAAGAGGACTCTAGTTTCACATAAATGCTCTTGTGGTCCAGTTGGTTCAGTGTATTTCAGTTGACAGTTATCCAAGTGGATTCTGTTGGAAGTAATTTAGGCACCTATGAGCCTTCATAAGGGCATAGAGGACGTAGAGAATGTAAAACAACCCCCAACCAGGTCTGGTCAACCCTAGACCCTGGTGGGGTATCCATGTCAGCTCCATAACCAGAAACCGTGACAGAACACGGGCCGAGCCCTCAAGCAACCCATCTGGGTCAGGCATTCGCCATAGACTCAACCCATAAGGGTTGGCAGTAGCAGCTCACCTCCCTGCCGTAGGCTTATCCGAGCCACCCCGAGCTAGAGGTCTAAACCACCTGGATACAAGAGCCAGCTAGCCTCACGATCCAGACTTGCATCCCATACCACAAGCCCTTCGCCCTAACTGTTGCCCTCTGGCCCGCAGGTCCCGGTCACTGAGGAACGCATCCTCAGGTGCCCCACATGTGAACCCCTAGCCTATATTTATAGGCTAGGTATCCTGCTTTATGACTTTGGCCATATTCTGGGCTAGGCTACTCTAAAGCAAGCATCCTAGTTAGGAAATGGAGTCAAGATGAGTCAGTTTCAGACAACCTAGCAGGGCAAAATCAAGATCTTGAACGGCCTAAGATTGAAGCTGCTGCTCCTCCCTCTCAGCCTAGCCTCTCCTTTCAGCCCCCCCTTCCTCCCTCTCAGCCCCTCCCTCCCCCCCCTCTCAGGCCCTCAGCCTCTCCGGCTGCTACCTTCCCCCTCCCTTCCTTCCTCGACTCCCTCCCCCTGCCTCCTCTACCCCCCCGCCTCCTCTTCTCCTTGCCTCAGCCTTCCCCGTCCCCCTTCAGGCTTCAGCCTACCCTGCCCCTTCTCCCCCTCGCCTCTCCTTGCCCCTCCTCTGCCTGTCCCGCCCCCTCCTGGCGGCTTCTCCGCCACCCCCACCAGCTCCTCCCCTCCTCCCCGGCAGCCTCTCCCTCCCAGCTACTGCCCCCCCCGGCTACTCCTCCCGCTTCTCCTCTCCTTCTCTCTCTCTCTCCTCCTCCCCTGTCCTTCTTTCTCCTCCTCCTCCTCCTCTCCTCCCCCCCTTCTTCTCCTTGCCTTCTTAGCTCCCCTCTCCTTCTTTTGCCTCCCTCTTCCTTCTCCTTCTTGCCCAAGCAGAATTTTGTGTGGAAGGAACCCCATTGTGTTCAAGTCGGCCTTCCCATCTCGATTGGCCATGGCTCAGCCTTCAGCGAATCCTTGCCCGCTTCCACCGGCCGCGAAAATCGTTACATTCTCAAAAGACGAGTTGCAGTAGCTTAGGAAAGATACAGAGTAGGAGATTTCGACATCACTCTTTGGTCGCATCCACGGGTCCCACCCTTCCAGGTGACAAGCTAGGGATTGGATGCTTGCTGCTTTACCTGGAGACCTTGCGGGGCACCCCACATATGTTTGTCTGTTTGGTCGAGGTTTCATTCAGGTTGTTTTTTATTCCCCGGATGCAGTAGGTACAGTGCTTGAGGCTAGTCCTTTGGCATTGAGCTCCAAGAGGATTTTCTTGACACCTTTCTTGTTGGGCTTTGACCTTGTGGAGAAGGATGGCCGGACGTTTTCACTCTTCCTCAGATTCCCTGGCCTTCCTTAGGTGTACCATTGACTCTTCTCTTCCATTGGAGCTGCTTTCGGGATGGCCACTGAGATCCCCCCCTTCTTGGGATGCCTTCTTCGGTAGCTGAGGTAGTCAGGACGGACGGAGTACCACGTGCTAGGGTCATTGTCTTTGACCCTAACATTATGGATGACTCATGCTCTAACATCCAGATGGCTCATTCTTTAGGCAAAGAGTTGAGATCGCAGGATCAGTGTAGGATCTGCAGGACCCCTGGGCATTTTGCCAGAGATTGCCCAAGGAAGAGAAAAAAGAAAAGGCCTAAAAGGTCCAGAGGTGTAGTGCCTCTTAGCACTACCTCAGCTAGACCTTCACGATCTACTGCACGTCCTGCCACTTCTTGCGCTGTTGTATCTTTCACCTCTTTCCCAGGACCATCAGCTTCTCGTCCTGGATCTTCTTCTACATCGCGAACAGGACCGTCAGCATGTCATGTTCCAGTCGTCCCCTGTTGGGTGCCAGTCAGAGTTGCTGAGCCAGTTTCACCTCAGGAGGCTTCTCACGGTGCCACGGACCCTCCTTTACAGGTAGGAGTTCCTTGTATGGATGAGGTTGCTTGTGTCCCCTTAGATGCTCGTGTGAAGGAGCTTCTATCTTTAGAGCAACTCATTGCCGAAACCCAGGCCATCACCCATTCTAGTGACATTGTTTTGGCCGAGGCACCCCTTTCTCGTTTGCTTTACCTTCTTTACCTCTTGACAAAGGCAAGGGGGTTATAGCTTCTACTCCATCATCCGCAGGGTTCCTCTGCACACTTGTGCCAGTTGCATCACTTAAGAATTCTTTTGCAGTTTTGGCAGACATGGCAGAGTTTGAGCTAGATGAGGAGTTTGTACCCTCTACCCTTGGGGAGCACCTTGTTCATATCACCGTGGATAGAGCTTCCCCTTCTGTAGGTGTGGGAGTGCTTTCCCCGGTTGACTTCCCTCCTCCTGATAGAAGGAATCTTTCCCAGGAGAGGAATATCTCCGCTACCAAGTCGGGTAGGGTTTTTCATCCGACCTCTTTCTCTCGCCGATGAGGATTGTTAGTTGGAATGTTCAGGGCGTTGGAGGTGTACATCACCGCCGCCGTAGGCAGCTGATTCTTAACCAACTTCATCCAGGTGTTATTGGGGGCCCATTGATATTCTCATGATTCAGGAACACAAACTGGATGTTAGGGATTGTTCCAAGTCGGGTAAGCTTCTCTCAGGGCATATTTTTTGGTCACCCGCCTTGGGCACCAACAGGGGAGGTACTTGCATTTCTGTTTCTTCTTCGATGCTTCCCTTAGTCTTTGGACACGGGATCATAGTCCCCTCTAGAGCTCAGTGGATCATTCTTTTGATGGTGGGCGTAAGGTTGGTTTCTTAAACCTCTATGCCCCCAATTCAAGAGTGGGCCGTGTCCTTCTATGGAAGGAGCTGCTTTCTTGGTCATGCATTGCAGAGTCTTGGATCATTGGGGGTGATTTTAACATGGTTGAAATGCCCACAGACAAAAAAGGTGGTAGGGAAGGTGGTTTACATTCCCTAGAGAGAGCAGCCTGGGATGCCTTCCTTTTTCAGTACAATGGCAGAGATGCTTTGCATGATGATGCTTTCCACACTCAGCCTATTTTCTTGGTCAAACAGGAGGTTGCAGATGCCTATCCATGCACGGATTGACAGATTATGTGGATGATTGGGCTTTGGATAGAGGTGGGACAATATGCATTACACTTGGGGTGTCCACTTCAGATGATTTTCTAGTTGGTCTGTTTGTTTCAGATCTTCATGTGAGGAGTCACTCTGCCAGTATCAGGATTCCAGATGCATTCTGCGCAGAGGAGGGCTTCACAGAGGCAATGTTGCAGACTTGTGTATCTCACATGCACGATGGGCAGCTTTCCCCGTCAGATATAGCAGCAGCCCTCTTAGATATTGTGACTTTTATCACTCAGTTGCTCGAATCAAGAGAGGTGAGATCCTCAGGTGAGAGATAGGTATCCGCCAACAGTTGGTTGCTCTTTAGAGGGAAGAGCAGAAGAGGCCTACATATGCTTGGGTTCAAGAGTGCCTTGCTGCAGCAAGGGCTCAGCAACAGTCATTGTTAGATCAGAGAGCAGAGTATGCCTTTCATGCTAGGGAGTCATTTTGGACTCAGACGGGAGGTAGGGTTAACAAGCAGTTCTTCTCTACTCTTAGCCCTAGCTACATCATTAATTTGTTTAAAAACATGAAAAGGACCATAATACCTCATCTTCAGCTTTGTGTATACTTTGTTCTTGCCTTTCATCTTCCTGAGTCATGCTTTCTGAAAACGCAGCACCCAGTCGCCCTCTTTCAAGAGTAACTCTCGGCGATGCTTATCTGCTGCCCGTTTGTGCTTCTCCTGGCTTTTCTGGAGGGCTGTTTTGACCTTCTGGTAAGCAACATCCAAACTTTTCACAAATCTGTCCGCTTCAAAAATCTTCTCTTTTGTATGCCAAATGGGAGGTACCTTCCATTCTCCTGCCACAATTTCAAAGTGGGCCTTCCCTGTGGATGAGTGTACATTGTTTTTGTAAGCGAACTCAACAAGTGGCATAAATTGCTCCCACCTTTTGAGTTTCTCTAATCTCGGCCATTAGAGCACTCTCTAATACCATGAAACTCATATAGTGCATAATGCATGACAAAGCATCAACAACTTTATTATCCTTCCCTCTTCAGTACCAAATTGTTAAGTTAAACTCATGCATGAGTTCTGCCCACCTAGCTTGGCAGCCTCTTAAGTTAGGTTGTTTACCAAAATGTTTCAGAGTATCATGATCAACATCAACATAAAACTCTGACCCATATAAATATTGTCTCCATGTCTTCAAAGCATGGACAACAATATACAACTCTAATTCATGAGTTGGCCAATTTCGTTGAGAGGGAGAGCTTCTTGCTTTCAAAGGCTACTGGCCTTCCCTCTTGGAGGAAAACAGCTCCTACCGCAATGCCACTTGCATCGGTTTCAATGAAAACTGGTTTCTGGGGATCAACTATTTTTAACACGGGTCCTAAGACCACAACTTGTTTTATGGTGTTAAAACTTTTCTGTTGATACTTTTCTGTTGATTCTGTCCCCATATAAAAGGTACTTTATCTGAGCTCAGATTAGTCAATGGCGATACTATCTCGGAATACCCTTTGATATGCCTTCGATAAAATTGGATAAATCCCAAGAATGATCGCAAAGCGATCAAACTCTAAGGAATAGGCCAAGTCAGTATTGCAGCCACTTTCTTTGGATCCATTTCCACCCCGTCAAGAGTAATAATGAATCCTAAATATTCAAGTACAATTTTCATAGTACAATTTTCTTTTTATTTACATAAAGACTGGCTTTCCTCAAAGTAATGAACCCTATTCTCAAGTGTTCATGATGCTCAACAATACTTTTGCTAAAAACAAGAATGTCGTCAATAAAATGTACTATAAACTTCCCGATATACGGGTGAGTAAATCGTTCATAAGCATGACGAATGTAGCTAGAGCATTGGTAACTCCAAACGGCATTACCAAAAACTCATAATGTCCAAACCTGCTTCTAAAAGCGGTTTTATGTGTTAGAATTATTATTATATTCTAGACAGTGGCCAATGTAATATAATAAGTGGGTTAGGGGCACTTTTTCCTCTTAGAGGTTTTTTCCCCTAACCACGGTCTAATCTATAACTACGGCTAGTGATTAGATAGGGTTTTATCACTTAGACAAAACCCTCATCTCTTTCATTGTACTTCACTTCAGTTCAGTACACTTTGGGGAGTGAACTACGTTCAGTTCACTCTCTCCATTTCGATCACTCTTGCTCTTGCTTCCTTTCTTTTCTCACATTTGGTATCAGAGCAGCTCTCCTTCTCGGACCTGCTCCTTGCTCCTTGCTCTCCTCTTCCAACTCCTGCATTTCAGCTCCGTCACCAAGCTTCCTGCCTCACATCTGTATAGCTTCATCGCGACCTGCAGCCTCCATTTTGTACAGTCCGTATGACTGTACGGATTCCATACCAGATGCTTGTTCCCATCCGTACACAGCCGTACAGCCCATACAGGTTCCGCTGTACATCGGCAACGATTTTGTCAGTACATTTGCATCGTCTGTACAACTGTACGGATTGACAGTGCGTAATCGTTGCTTCTGTACATTTTCTTGCTTCACACAAGATTTTTGTTAGTAGAGATGTTTTATTCTCTGAAAATTCAGCACATACACATGCTGAATTTCAGATTCCAGCTTCTTCAGATGATGTGTTTGAGGGGATGCTTCCTATAGCATTTGGTTCCCTCGTTGAAAAGCAAAATTTACAGCAATCTCCTCCTGATCCACATGCCCCGATTCAGCCACCGGCTGATTTTCTACCTCCAAAGGATGTGGATGAAGTTGTCAGGCAAGAGATTCAAGAGATACACGCAGCCAAAACAGTCCCGAATTGGTTGCTACAGACTCCCAGGGAGAGTAGGCTTGAGGCCCCATTGCTTGGTAGGACTCGTAGTGCAGTAAGGCACACAGGGGGGGCTCTTTCAGTTGAGACAAATTATGCAGGGACTCTTCTTGATGAAGAGGAGCTTGACTCTTTTGAAGAAGCAAAGGATAATGTGCATTGGATGCATGCCATGCACAATGAGTTGCAGTCCATAGAAAAAAATCAGACTTGGAATGTTGTGGATTTGCCACCAGGTAAGCATGCCATTGGTACCAAGTGGGTTTTCAAGGTCAAAAGAAAGCCATATGGGTCTATTTACAAGTACAAGGCAAGGCTGGTTGCCAAAGGCTATGCACAAAAGAAGGCATAGATTATGAGGAGACTTTTGCTCCTACATCCTGGATGACTACCATACGGTCAGTTATTGCAATGGTTGCAAATTTTGTGTGGAATGTCGATTAGTTGGACATAAAAACAGCTTTCCTTAATGGGGACTTGCAGGAAGAGGATTATGTCAAGCAACCTCTTGGATTTGAACTTTTTGGCAATGCACTTCAGGTTTGCAAGCTTAGCAAAGCTTTATATGGGCTGAAACAAGCCCCACGTGCATGGTATGCCAAGATAGATGCATTCTTGGCAAGTAAGGGATTACACAATAGTCCCACGGAAAGCACCCTCTACATCAAGAAGGATGGGGGGGGATATTTTGGTCATCATTCTTTATGTAGATGACATGCTGCTCACAGGGTCAAATGAGGATATAATTGCAGATTCAAAGCTCAGTTGAAAGTTGAATTTGACATGACAGAATCGGACATGTTAAATTTTTATTTGGGAATCCAGTTTATACAAGACAAGCGTGGCACCGTTATGTCTCAATCCAAGTATGTGCAGAAGCTCTTGGATAGGTTCAACATGCATGATTGTAAGCCTATTGCCACTCCCATGGAGCCGGGGCTGAGGCTTACTATGTATGATGCAGGTGAATCAGTGGATGCCACACTTTACAGCCAGGCTATTGAATGCCTCATCTACTTGTGTAATACACGGCCCGATATTCAGTATGCAGTATCTCAGGTGAGCAGATATATGCACAGCCCAAAGACAACACATTGGCAGGCTGTAAAACGCATCTTCAGATACTTGCAAGGCACAAAGTCTTTTGGCTTGATGTTTCCCAAGGGGGGTGACTTGCAGATGCATGCTTGCAGTGATTTAGATTGGGCTGGAGACTAAGATACCAGGCAGTCCACTCGTGGTAATTGTTTCTTTTTGGGCAATGCTTGCATTTCTTGGCTGAGCAAGAAGCAATCTACAGTGGCTACTTCCTCATGTGAAGCTAAGTACAGGGCACAACTTTCATAGCGATAGTTGAGTGTGTTTGGCTGCGATGTTTGTTCGCTGATCTTCGTCTCATATTAAAGGGTTCTCCAATTCTCACTGATAGTTAGAGTGCTATAGCAGCGGCAAAGAATCCTATGTTTCATGCTCGCACGAAGCACATTGAGGTTCATTATCATTATGTCAGAGAGAAGTTGCATGCAAGGGAGATCAGTATGATCTATGTGTCAACACATGACAATGTTGCAGACATCTTCACCAAAGCACTTCCACGAGAGAAGTTTGAGGCATTTTGCAGTGCCCTAAACTTATCTCCTTTTGGTGATTCATCACTACCTTGTACACCACATTGGCACTGCAGGGGGGTGTTAGAATTATTATTATATTCTAGACAGTGGCCAATGCAATGTAATAAGTGGGTTAGGGACACTTTTTCCTCTTAGAGGTTTTTCTCCTGACAACGGTCTAATCTCTAACTACGGTTAGTGATTAGATAGGGTTTTGTCTAAGTGACAAAACCCTCATCTCTTTCATTGTACTTCACTTCAGTTCAGTACACTTTGGGGAGTGAACTACGTTTAGCTCACTCTTTCCATTTTTCTCACTCTTGCTCTTGCTTCCTTTCTTTTCTCACATATGCACATCCTCGGCTCTAATATGGATCTGATGGTAGCCACATTTAAGATCTATCTTGCTGAAAGTTATGGCCCCATGTAATGCATCTAGCAAATCATCTATCCGAGCCATCGGATATCTGGGCTTAACAGTGATATTTTTCAATGCTCTGTAATCTATACAGAGGCGAAAAGTATCGTCTTTCTTTTTCTTCAATATCATTGGCGAGGCAAAAGGTGAGAAACTGGGTTGAATCTATCCTAGCTTGAGGTATTCTTTCAGTTGTCTTGGACCTTCGGTCTTCGGTAAAACTTAACCTATAGGAAGGTCCATTTCTAGGTTCTGTCTCCGGGATTAGTTCAATCTTATGCTGAACACCCCTCTGGAGGTAACCCATAAGGTAATTCATCCCTAAAACAATCAGTGAACTCCTCTGCTATTTAATCAGCCAACTTGGCCATCTCCCCATCTTGGGTAACATTAGTGCTAACCGAAGGACTATCAATCGGCTCTACCGATGCTGTACAAAGAAATAAAAACTCTTATTGAGTTTTTCGAACTTTCATTACGGAAACTGACGGTCCTTGAGGTATATCTTTTTCACCTCATAAGACATACAGCACATCATTCATCTTGACCTGATAAATGTTCTTTTTCCAATCTATGGCTAGATTCTTCCTAGAATGCCAAGCCTTACCCAGGGCTATATCTGCGTGAGCAAGCTTTGTCATTTCAAATTCAAGCTTCTCTGCATAGTCTTGAATTCAAAGGTCCAACTGGGTAACTCTTTGGTCCCATACTTTAGTTGTGACTCTGAGTCAAACAACACAATGACGTCATGATTGGCTACTTCACTCTTAATTGACTCCGTATCGTTAAAGGTTGTATACCCCGTTGTTGTGGGCTTTGATAGGATATTATCAGGTGCACTGTTTACTAGCTTAGGAACATATACCCATAACAAAACATGTACTGACCTTTGAGATGATCTCGCTAGCTCAATTTGCATCTGTTTTGCTCTGGGACTTTCCTCCATTTCCACGCTGCATTATGAGATTACCATCTCAGCCATTCGACGATCCTTGTTCCGTGGACAATCTTTCCACTGATGAGGCTGAACGCATCCAAAACACAAGACTTCTCTCCTCGCTTTTTCTCTTTGCTTTGGGGTCAAAGAAGACTTTGACCAAGCCCAGGCTGCCATTGGTATTACTTTTCTTTTCACTCCAATGGTGGTACTTGGTCTAAAAGGAGTCTCAATTGGCTTTGCCTGCTTGGCTTGGCCACTAGGCTGTGAGGCACTCCCTTTGCTAACCCACTTCTTCTTAAACCCAGTTTTCTTCGGGTACTCATATTGAGTCCCAATCTGCACAAACTCACTTGGTCTGTTTCCTTTGGCATCCTCATAGTTCAAGGCTATGACAATTGCTTCATCTAACGTGTTCGTGTACTTAGCCCGAACTTTCATCTTGATCCGATCGTTTAGTCCAAAGATAAAATCTTTTACCTGCACCAACTGAGGTAGAGGTTCATAGATTCTCATTACACTTTCTCTGAACTTATCAATGTATTCAGCCATTGATAAATTCCTCTGACGAAGGTTCCTATACTGATCGGGATGCTTCATCAGGAGGTAGGAGTTGTTTTCTGAATTGTTTTTTAAACCCCTCCCACGTAGTGGATGCCACTCTATCTTTCTACTGTTTTATCCACCATCTATGCGTTGCCTCATTAAACATGTGGGTGGCCTCGCGGATTTTCGTCATATCATTCTTGATTTCACAAATGGCGAAGGCCTCGTCCCATTTATGTAACCAGGTCTCTATGATATCAGAACTACGGTCAGATATCCGACCATAATACTTTTCTGGCCTATAATTGGCAATATTAGGCACCTTAGCCCTCCTAGGCTCGACCGTATGAATACTGGTTTCAGGTTCCCATGGAGCTTTACCTTTCTCTTCATGAGATGGTCTAGTAGACATACTATGAACAATTTTTCTGAGCTCGGATTGCCCTACATTGGCTTGCAATTGTTGAGTTAAAATCTGTTGCAAGGCATCCTCCAACAATGCAATTCTACCAGACAGTAGTGTATGGCTTGCTGAGCGCGACACTTGCGGGTCGGTTGGACTCCCAATTCTACGGGATCTACCCTAGAAGCTTCCTCTTTAACTTCCATTTAGTTCGATGGGGTTTTAAAATTAAAAATAAAATAAAATCACACTGTATAAACTGTAAATGTAAACTCGCAAAACTTTCCCTATGATAGGGAACTCAACTAGGCACAATTGAAATCCGAAACGCCCAAACTAATACGTAAATAAGATAAATAAAAAACAAGAACGAAGAAAACGGATAGAAAGCTCCTTGGTAGAGGTAATCCACTGTCAAAAGAAACGTTGAGTGTCTCCCACAATTCAGAATTTCATCACAATCAAAGACGCAAAATCTGTTCTCAGGCAGAGCGCCAACCCACAGAGACCACACTTTTGCACTCATGGACTTGATTCAGCCCATCGCCACCTTGGACATTCCTTATTCAAAGAAGACCATCGATAGGGCTAAAGCAACAAATCGTTATCTCATTACACAGTTATCTGTAGATGGAAGTTTGTGAGAATGTCCTATTATTTGTATGCATGGAACAGATCTCTAGATTGGAAGATGAACTCAGAATCTAGTCCCACACGTGAAATCACCCATCACCTCCCTTTTAAACAAAATTTTCCTAAACAAAATTTTCCTCCACTCTGCATAAGTTATCCTTCTTCAACGCAAGATGCATCGAGACAAGATCGCCCACATTCACGACGAAGGCATGAGTCCTAGGCTTAACTATTCTCCACTCGTTGTTCTTGCTCCGTAGTTGCAGATCACCAAGATCCTTATATAGATACTGAGGGCGTCGAGGCCTGCACCGCTTGTAATTCTGACGTCGATGTATTCACCATAGTTGAAAGGCTTGTAGAAAGCCTCGACCTTCTTCCCTAATGGACTCACAGCCGTAGCTCGCTAAGGCTAGACGATGAAGCGGAGCAACAGCGTTGCCTATCAAAATTCGCATAGCTTGATGTTCCGTGCATCGTTCGTTCACCATCATCCCTCTTTTTCGATCACCCGCTTTGATACCAAATATAACGAGCAGAGAATGTATAACAGAAATCAGCTATCTGAATCTATCGTCAATCACGGATGCATGCACAATATCGTTCCACCCAGCCGAATCTCTGTGGTAGCAAGCTCTCATCCATCACACACACATAAAAGCTCCTGCATGCTAATCCACAAAGCCCCAAATCCCTAGATGGATCTAGTCGGCCACATGTCATCTTTCTAGGGTGGCTCTTAAATGCATCTTTTTAGCCCTCTCTTGGGATATAAATTAATTCACTTGCCCCTAGGCGCATTTACACATATAATGAATTTAAGACCCACAGCCTTAGACCCATCTAGTTAGTGCCTTGTCACCCTCATCAAGGACCTTGACATTAATCCCTTTGACCATTTACATGAAGCCCAATCAATATAATACAAACATTGATTCTTTCAAAGAAAATGTCCACTGACCCTTCCGAGGTCATGTTACCTCAACTTGAGTGTAACACAGCAGATGTCAAACAATTGGTCACTCGACGACCATGTCAACCAGTTATGACCATGCCACTAGTGTAACGACCATGTCAATGAATGACGACCGTGTCAATTGGTGACAACCATGTCAACCCGTGATAACCAGTGAGACAACCATAACCAGTTGACAACTTGAGACAACCATGGTCACTTCTCACGTGTAGATGGAAGCAATCACATGTGATACTTTGTCATCATCGCACCACAATGGTACACATGGTGGTATAGAAGGAGACTAGGAGTCAGAAGCGCTAGGAGACACACATGGAGCGGTCAGACTGGCCAGAGGTGCACATGGAGCAGTTAGACCAAAAGTGGCTGTTCATGGAGTACTTAAGTCATTGACTTGGAAGAGGTTGGTGAGTGGCAGAAGCCATCACGGGCGAATTGGTGGAATGGCTCCTTTAGATGGTATGGAGGATCTTCTGTTATGTGGCTTGAGTTCAGCCTTGTCTACGTTGAGGGATGGCTCTTGTGAGTGTGTTTCACTTTCATGCTTATCTTTGACACCGTTGTCTACTCGACACTCGTATGTGCTGCACTTGCACCATCATAGGTACCACATCCACTTGCACCACTGGGTGATCGATTGCACTAACTTCACGAGGAAGACATTAGTAGTTTTGCCTTCACATTCATTGTGACGCGCACTCCTTTTTTTGCATCTCACAACAGTGGCCTTAGGCCTTCGGTAACACCTCCACGGACATACCCTCAAATAGAGTCATGGGATGAGATGAAGGGTAAGCATGGCTTGCTTAATTTCAAAGTCAGCAGTGCATCACTGGTGATTATGGTGTTAGAAACGTGTTCATAGTATTATTTAATGCATTTTGTACCAATCTCTTTCCTTTGATTGTTTGACATATTCTGGTCGATTGTTGATCCTACAAATATCCTGTTAGTGTGACAAGGTAGTCATTTCCTGATTCAGTTTGAATCTTCTCTACAATTTTGACTTTTTTTCTAGCATAATGATGCTTAACGTGTTCTTGGTGTCCACTTGGTTCTGCAATGATTTTTATGCACACATAGCTGTTATCTTGTTCTAAATCCTTGATGATTATCATGCCATCTTTGATGTTGTTGGTTATGTTTAAAACTGATCCAGCTCCTTGATCCCATGCTACTTGCTTCTCAGCAACTTCAGCTTCTTTATCTAGTGTTGACGGTTTTTTAGTGTTTTATTTTGTGACAAATTTTCATAACTTCATCATGTTAAATTTGTTTACCTATGTGAGCGTCTAATTGCCGTAGGTGTTATCATCAAATTTGCGATTAAGATCCAAAATGAATATCATAACAACGTTTTCCTGTGTTATGGAATGGGAATTGAATATGAACTTTGACCTTTTGGAGCTTACAAATTGTAATCTCTAGTGTATTTATGATTTTGGTGAAGATCTTATTGATCAATATACGCTGAAAAGTACCGAAAATAGTACGGTATTGATGCAACAATTAGGCTTTGTATAATGTCAAAAAAAGTACTAATGATGTGCTTCAAATCTTTGTCCAATGTAAGTTCCATTGCCGTAAATGACTAGACTATGACCTATAAGAGGCTTTAGGACTAGTGCTTGCATGAATGGACTTAGGTCTTTAGGGTTTACTTTTTCTAAAGGGCCTCAGGCTAGTTAATTTTAGCTTGGTCTTAGTTAGGTTGACCTCGATGCTAGCTAGCTATCATATTTTAGTTCGATCAAGCATAATTGACTAACCTAGTTTAGGCTTAATCTGACCATAGTTGGTTGACTTTTGACTAGGAAGTTGATGATTGGTAGATTAGGATTGGTGTCAGGATAAGTTGATGTGGTTGGGTCGATGCCATACAAGGGAGCAGTATAAATCTCTAGTCTCATGTGTTGAAATGTAGGCAGACCCTCTAGGAGAGACAGAGAGAGAAAGAGAGAGGGAACTCGGGAGGAACCTAGCCACTATAAAGGGGCTTAGGAAGCAGGAACTAGCCTCCTCTTAATGGCTAGTGCATGAATATGAGAGCGCCAACCTTGACTTGTAGACAATGGAGATCTGACAAGCAAAGTACTCTTACCACAGCTCTTGAGCAAGGCAAGTGCAGCAGATGACACAGTAGTTCTTCCAGCCCATGGGCCCCTAGATCTGGCAAGAACTCATTTACAGCGGTTGAGAGATGAGGGAGGCCAGATGCAATCGGATCCACAAGATATCTTGACAATGACTAACTCCTACTGGTAGCTCTTTTAGGTAGAGGAGGAGACCTCACAGATGCTGGCAGTCTGAGAGGAGGTCTATACCCACATCCCCGCTGTGGTCACTTTGTGCATTATTGCATAGATGGAAGCCCCTTCCACTACTCAGGAATTGTTAAAAACCCTCCAGTATCTCCTAATGCAGAAATGCCCAACTGAGGATGACTTATTTCCACTATTCTTTCGATGCAGTCCCTTGCATTTGTCCTTTTAGGAGATCTCAACTTACTGTTGCTGCCCCAGGTGCTTGTACGAGGCTGGATTTACTTGATCTTGAAAGGAGAGAGGGACTGGGTCAACATTGGCTAATGGCACCCGATTACGTTATTGGACCCTTCTACAAGATCTTGGCCAAGGCCTTGAGCTTGCTACTCCGTCCACACCTTTCTGATATCATCCACCACATCTAGACAGGTTTTGTACAAGAGAGGAGCATCCTAGACAACATCTTCACTTTTAGGAAGGCAGTCCCTGACATTTGTCTTTTTAGGAGATCTCCCCCAGTCGTTTCCTGAGGCTGGATTTGCTTGATCCTGAAAGGGTAGGGGGATTGGGTTGATATTTGCTAGTGGTGCCCGATTCCATTATTAGACATCGCCTACAAGATCTTAGCCAAGGCCTTGAGCTTGTTACTCCATCCACACCTCCTTGACATCATCCACCACATCTAGACAGGTTTTGTACGAGAGAAGACAACATCTTCACTTTTTGGAAGGCAGTAGCTTGGGCACGGGAGGAGGCCCAGCCTCTTGCTATTCTCCTATTTGAGAAGGCTTATGACAGCGTAGACTTGCCTTTCTTTGAGGGTGTCATGCAGAGATTTCTGCCCTTTATGCATGCAGCTCTGTTATGCTCTAGCCGGGATAGCATGACCTCAGATAGATCGGTGGGCATTTTCTCTTAGATGACCAACTTTTGTAATAGTTAATGTGCGTAATTGAAATGGTCAAGAGAAGTAACTGCCAAGGTCCTAGGTGAGGGCGAGATGGCATTGACTAGATAGTTCTGAGTGCTAAGGCCTAGGTGCACCTAAATGTGCAATAATGCCAAGGGGCAAGTGGTTTTTAATGTGCCCCAAGAGAGGGAAAAAAAGGTGCACCAAGTGGAGAGGCTAAATTGATGACATTTGGCAAGGAGAACTATCTAGGGAATTGAGGGTCTCTTGGATAGGTATGAAATAACGTACGTAATCTGTTGAGGATCTATCCTCTGAGAATTGGCTGGGTGGAATAACTGAAAAGCCATCGCCCGTGATTATTTCAACGACGAAGGAGAGATTTAGGAGAAAGAAAGGACTAGGATAGACGAAGTCTATTACATTTTGGTATCAGAGCAAGGCTAGAGGATGAAGGGGGAGTTTGTAATTTACGACGAAATCTATGGATGGGAAGCACTGTAAACTTCGAATCCTGAGAGTCGAGCTATGGCGCTAGCAAAGACGAAGAACTTTGTCTCCTCCGACCACACCGTCGCATACGCAGTCACTTAGGCGTCACTCCCTTCATCGAGCTCTACAGCTTCGCTTTTGACGCCCAGGCTTGCTAGACGACGACAGGGTTGGATCGCCTCGAGCGAGAGTTTGGTGAAGACCGTCACATAACGAACCTGTTGACATTTTGGTATCACGTAACGAACCTGTTTGTTCCGCTTTGGAATATGGCTGGTTGTTAGTAAGCAGAGATGGGTCGTGGAAGCGCGAGCGACGCGCATACCTGAGTATCGAAATTAAAGGTCACCGTGGCCTACGAAGGTTGTGCGTGAAGGGGCTACGTAGACGGACGGTAGGTGGTGAAGAAATTACGATTGATTAAGGTGGATAAGCAGTCCAAGGTGGTGACGGGTAAACGAGGCTATTGACTTCGTCGGTTTCGAGCGGACGTCGACACATTTTGGAAAGGGGTCGTTGGGGCAACTGCTGGCATCCCTGCGTGCGAAGATAAAAGGGCGACTCTGGTGATGCACATCTATTACTGAGCCATCGTTTTGGGCTTGGACCTCCAACCACTGGGCTGCCTGGTTTCTTTCGTGAGGCAACGCTCGCCTGGGTTTTGCAACGTCAGATTATTTTATCAGGGAGCTCTTTTCCCCGTACAGTTTTTTTTTTGGTTTCAATTGGTCCTGTTATTTCTGCACTGAAAAAAAAAAACAGGAAAGCAGGACAGAAGTGAAGGGTGTATATATTGGTTATTTGGGTTATTATTTTTAAAAAAAAAAAAAAGAAAAAAAAAGAGGAAGAGAAAAAAAAAAAAACCCCATCTTCCACTGTGAACCTATGGAAGTAGAAGGGCAGAATTCAAGAGTGAATCCTAATGAGTCTAGAGTACAGTCTACACAACAGATGTCACATCAGGCAGCACCTACAGTGATTGGTAGGATTTCGATATTAGAGGATGCTTTACAGCAGATTATGAACCAGCAGCTGCAAGTGAATGCTAGTCAAAATGAGATCAGGGAGATGGTGCAAGCCTTGTCGGCTAGACCGTCTAGAATTGATAAGGGCAAAGCTCCAGTAGAGCCAGAGCCCAGTATACATTCCTTAGAGCGCGCAAGGGTCAAAGTGCCTAATATCGCTAATTATAGACCGGAGAAGTACGCTGGTCGGATGACCGAGCGCAGCTCTGATGTGATCGAGGTTTGGTTACACAAGTGGGAAGAAGCCTTCGCCATTTGTGAGATTAGATCCGATCTAAAGAAAATCCGCGAGGCCACACACCTGTTTATTGAGGTAGCGGACAGATGGTGGATAAAGCAACAGAAGGATCAAGTTGCTCCAACCACCTGGGAAGGGTTTAAAGCTGAATTCAAGAAACACTTTCTTCCACCTGATGAAGAATCCCGAGCTTGGGATGCTTATAGAAATCTTCGTCAGAGGAGTCTGTCAGTGGCAGAGTACACTGACAAATTCAGGGAATGTGTCATGAAAATAACAGACCCTCTCCCTATGTCGGTTCAGTTAAAAGACTATATCTATGGACTGAACGACAAAATCAAAATGGAAGTTCGGGCTAAATATGTGACTACACTAGATGAATCTATAGCAGTAGCCCTGAACTATGAGGATGCCAGAGGCAGATCTGGTGGATTTGTGCAGGCAGGGACTCAATATGAGCACCCGAGAAAAGGGGGATTTCAGAGGAAATGGATTTCAAAGACGAGTGTCTCACAGCCAAGTGGCCAAACCAAGCAGGTGAAGCCGGTTGAGGGACCAGTAAAAACAAGTACCATCGTTGGGGTGAAAAGGAAAATAACCCCAATGGCAGCTCGGGCTTGGTCAAAGTCCTCGTTGACCCCTAAACAAAAAGAGAAAGCTAGAAAAGAAGGATTGTGCTTTGGCTGCCTTCAGCGACATCAGTGGAAGGATTGTCCACTGAATAAAGACCGTCGCACGGCTAATATGATAATATCTGAATGCGATGTAGAAATGCAGGGAGAGTCCCAATGCGGAACATATGCAGATGCAACTGGCGGGACCTTCTCAGAGGTTAGTACCTTGTTTGTTATGTGTGTCTGTTGCTAAGTTAGTGACGAGTGCACCTGATAACATCCTATCTAAGCCCGCAGCAACGGGGTATACGGCCTTTAATGATATGGAGTTAATTAAAATGAAAGGGCAAGTGGCCAGTCATGATGTCATTGTGTTGTTTGACTCGGCGTCAACTCACAATGTGATTAACTCCAAACTCGTGAAGAGGCTGAAATTAAAGACGAGTCCATCTGACTATGCGTATACAGTCAGGATGGTAGATGGAAGTTCAACTGAAGTATGGGACCAAAGGGTTACCCAGTTGGAACTTCGGATTCAGGACTATGCTGAGAAGCTTGATTTTGAAATGACCAAGCTTGCTCATGCAGATATAGCCCTGGGAATGGCGTGGCATTCTAGGAAGAATCCAGCTATTGATTGAAAAAAGCACGTATATCAATTCAAGATGAATGATGTGCTTTATGTATTGCGAGGTGAAAAAGATATACCTCAGGGACCGTTGGTTTCCGTGATGGAAATCAGAAAGGCTCAAGTAGAGTTTTTATTCCTTTGCACAGCATCGGTAGAGCCGGTGGATGAGTCTTCGGCTAACACTGATGTTACGCAAAGTGGTGAGATGGCCAAGCTGGCTAATCTTATAACAGAGGAGTTCTCTGAATGTTTTAGGGATGAACTACCTTATGGGTTACCTCCAGAGCGGAAAGTTCAACATAAGATTGAACTGATCCCGGGGGCAGAACCTGTAAATAGACCTCCCTATAGAATGAGTTTCGTTGAAGAGGCGGAGGTGCGTAGACAACTGGAAGAATACCTCAAGTTGGGGCAGATTCAACCAAGTTTTTCACCTTTTGCTTCGCCAGTGATATTAAAGAGGAAAAAGGATGATACGTTTCGCCTCTGTATAGATTACAGAGCATTGAATAATATCATTGTTAAGCACAGGTATCCGATGGCTCGGATTGATGATTTGCTAGATGCATTACATGCAGCCGTGATTTTCAGGAAGATAGATCTTAAATGCGGCTACCATCATATCTGGATTAGAGCTGAGGATGTGCATAAAACCGCTTTTAGAAGCAGGTTTGGTCATTATGAGTTTTTGGTAATGCCCTTCGGACTTACCAATGCTCCAGCGACCTTCGTCATGCTTATGAACGATTTACTACGTCCGTATATCGAAAAGTTCGTAGTACATTTTATTGACGATATCTTGATATTCAGTAAAAGTGTTACTGAGCATCGTGAATACTTAAGAATAGTGTTCAGTACGTTGAGGAAAGCCAGTCTTTACGTGAATAAAAAGAAAACTATACTGTGCATGGTTAGGCTTGAGTACTTAGGGTTCATAATTACTCCACAGGGGGTAGAAATGGATCCGAAGAAAGTGGCTGCGATACTAACTTGGCCAATCCCTCAGAGTCTGACCGCGTTGCGATCATTCTTGGGATTTGTCCAGTTTTATAGAAGGCATATCAAAGGATATTCCGGAATAGTATCGCCATTGACTGATTTGACCTCAGATAAAGTACCTTTTATTTGGGGACAGAATCAATAGGAAAGTTTTAACACCATAAAACAAGCTGTGGTCTCAGGACCGGTGTTAAAAATAGTTGATCCCCAGAAACCGTTGTTCCTAGAAACCGATGCAAGTGGCATTGCGGTAGGAGCAGTCCTCCTTCAAGAGGGAAGGCCAGTAGCCTTTGAAAGCAAGAAGCTTTCTCCCTCTCAGAGGAATTGGCCAACTCATGAATTGGAGTTGTATGCTGTTATCCATGCTTTGAAAACATGGAGGCATTATCTGTATGGTTCAGAGTTTTATGTGGATGTAGATCATGATACTCTGAAACATTTTTGTAAACAGCCTGACTTGAGGGGCCGCCAAGCTAGGTGGGCAGAGCTCATGCAGGAGTTTAATCTGACGATTCGGTACCGAAGAGGAAAAGATAATAAGGTGGCTGATGCGTTGTCTTGCATTATGCACAACCTGAGTTTCACAGTATTAGAGAGTGCTCTAATGACCGAGATCAGAGAAACTCAAAAAGTGGACGAGTTTGTCCAGAGCTTATGGCCTAAAGCTCATGTGTTAAAACCCGGGGAAAGTGAAAAGGATGACCTGGCATCCAGAAAAGGCCAAACTTATGCAAGATATACCATAAGGGATGGTATGCTAGTTAGAAATGGCAAGGTTGTAGTACCTGGTCAGAATGATCTCAGGCAGAGAGTCATTCGACAGTGCCATGATAGCCCGTGTGCGGGACATCCAGGAGTCGAGAAGACATATGATCTCGTGAAGCGAGATTTCTTTTGGCCAAAGATGAAAAAGCATATTCATGAATATGTGACACGGTGTTTCTCGTGTCAGGTAAGCAAGGCCGAGCGGGTGAAGCCACCCGGACTTTTACAGCCCTTGGAAATACCACTAAGTAAGTGGGAGAGCATTTCCATGGACTTTATTGTAGGGCTACCTGCAACACAAGGAGGGTATAATTCTATCCTTGTGGTGGTTGATCGTCTAACCAAGATGGCTCACTTCATTCCGACTAGAGAGTCCGTTAGTGCCCCGCAAGTGGCGGATTTGTTTATTAGACATATATTTCGTCTGCATGGATTGCCTAGATCCATAGTGTCAGACAGAGATGTTAGATTTACCGGTCATTTTTGGACAGCCGTTTTTGAGACACTAAGGACTGAGTTGGGAATGAGTAGTGGGGATCATCCTGAGACGGATGGTCAGACGGAGAGAGTCAACCAAACTTTAGAGGATATGCTGAGGGCATATGTGTCATTGAGGCAACATACATGGGACAAGTGGTTGCCATTGTTGGAGTTTGCCTACAATGATAGGAAGCATTCATCTACCGGGTTCAGTCCGTTTGAACTGAACTATGGTTATAGACCAGCCAATCCGACTATAGTTGGAGTACCTCAGAAAGTGCCTAGTGCCGCGAACTTTGTAGTTCAGATGCGGGAGATGCTAGCACTTGCGAGAGCTAATATCCGTCAGGCTATGGTTAGAGCCAAGGTGTATGCGGATGAAAATCGGTCTATAAGAGTATTTAAAGAAGGAGAAAAAGTTTTTCTCAGAGTTCCTTCGCACTCGAAGTCGTTGACTTCAGGAGAGTGTGCTAAGTTATCACCTCGATACTGTGGGCCGTGGTTAATTCTAAAAAGAATAGGCAGTGTAGCCTATAAATTAGAATTGCCACAGGGGTGTAAGGTGCACCCGGTTTTTCATGTTTCGCGCTTAAAGAAATTTTTGCATACAGGTGACTCACTAATCGAAGGTGTGGTTTTGTTTCAGGAGATAGAGGATATTGCAAGGCGCAAACCAACAAGAATCCTGGATCGAGGAACAATGCAAATACGAAATCGGAAGATACCCACGGTGTTGGTTGCATGGCATGGTCAGCCTCTATCGGAAGCTACTTGGGAATCCGTATACCAGTTACGGAGAGCTTTCCCAGATTTCATCATCGAGGACGCTGATGCTTGAAGAGGGAAGGAATGTTATGCTCTAGCCGGGATAGCATGACCTCGGATAGATCGGTGGGCATTTTCTCTTAGATGACCAACTTTTGTAATAGTTAATGTGCGTAATTGAAATGGTCAAGAGAAGTAACTGCCAAGGTCCTAGGTGAGGGCGAGATGGCATTGACTAGATAGTTCTGAGTGCTAAGGCCTAGGTGCACCTAAATGTGCAATAATGCCAAGGGGCAAGTGGTTTTTAATGTGCCCCAAGAGAGGGAAAAAAAGGTGCACCAAGTGGAGAGGCTAAATTGATGACATTTGGCAAGGAGAACTATCTAGGGAATTGAGGGTCTCTTGGATAGGTATGAAATAACGTACGTAATCTGATGAGGATCTATCCTCTGAGAATTGGCTGGGTGGAATAACTGAAAAGCCATCGCCCGTGATTATTTCAACGACGAAGGAGAGATTTAGGAGAAAGAAAGGACTAGGATAGACGAAGTCTATTACAAGCTCTAGCTAGGTTCTCATTGGGGGTCACATAGGGGAGGCCTTCTCACTCTCCCACTCCATGCGTCAAGGCTTTCCTCTAGCTCCCTTTCTTTTCTTTTGGTGGCAGAGGCACTTAGGTAGTTATTCCGATCACAGATGGGGGAGGCGCTTCTCTATTCAACAGGAGGAGCTAAGTGCAGATGATGTATCCCTCTTTGTGGAGGGATCATCCTAGAGACTAGAAGGTTTCATGTGGAGGACCTATCCCGGGACTAGCCTTTGCTCGAGGAAGATCTCTTCTTTCTTTTGGCTAGTAGGCCATGTAGGCCTGACCATAGGACCATGGTTGAATCAGATGAGGTTAGATGGGGTTTATCCTTGTTGTGATGCCGGGGACCTTGAGACAATAGCTTATTGCTTGTGGAGTTGTCCAATGGCTTAGAGAATTTGGCAGTGCTCTCTTAGGATTGTGGCTAGGGTGCGATGGATCCAATGGACTTCACTTGGGGCATGGCAGCTTGGTTGACAGAGGGACATTTCCCCATTGAGCTGTTGTCTCTGGTCTTTATGGTAGATGGACTGGGTGTCACCCGTCCGGACATTTAGGACTCTATCCCTCCTTGCAAGAAATCCAAGCTCTTTCCAAACGACGGAGTTTGGGACCTGTAGGCACTTTTTACACTCTCACAGATAAAGGAATCCACTTGTCTTTTTGATTTGCCAATTTGTGGAATTTCTCCCTCTATATATCAATATGCTTCCACCTTTTTTTGTCAGATAGGCTGCCCTAAACGTAGTTTTTTTGGGCATACCCTTGCTCAACTACCCATCATGATAAGGTCTTAGGTAATGCTCTTTCTAATTGAATGCTAGCAGACGAGACATATGGTGCAGACTTCATGTGTGCCTATGTATGGCACTATCATGCAACTTTAGAGATATTTCAGGTCTCTTGATTGATACTCAATATGTAGATAAGATCTGGTATTCCGCAGACCAAGTGATATTTTGAATCACACATTCCATTATTTAACTGTTGGGCAGTCCTCTCTTTATGTTATTCTGTCCTCCATCTATGCTTGTATCTTGATAATATAGCACAGGCTGCCTGACAGGCAAGACACTGCACATGACTTCACATATGAGATTCAGGTGGAATGGGCCAGTTCATTTGTACAAGCAGGGCACATCGTTTGACCATGGATGCAGCCGATTTTACACTTCGATCCAAATATTCATCCACAGCTGCAGTATGATCTATATAACTTACTGTTCTGGCCATAAGTCATCAAAGCGGAATGAATTGTGTTTTATGAGATTTTACGAATTTCAATCTTGTTATTCTTCATTACTTTGGATATTTTGATGTCAAACATCTCAAAGGATGTTCGAAAGAAGCTCAAGGATTTCTGCTGCACAGTTGTGTTGTGTCTGCTTGAATCCTTCTTATAAACCCCTGTTCACATTATAATTGTTAGGAATTACTTTGTTTGTGGGAAAGGACATCTGATGCCTGTCTTTGTTTTTTCAGGTCACATCAAAACATATCGTGGTTTATCCAAACAGTGGAGAAACATGGAATGCAGAGAAGAAAGTGTGGGAGGTGAGAGGAGCATATTTGGCAGCTTTACATCTCAAGGAGTCCGTATATCTTCATTATTTTCCATCAATACTCCTTTCAAGGCTTGCAATTTTACTGTGTTTTTCCTATGCCTTTGGGTTGAATTTCTATGTCAAAATTCAATTTGCATATAGGACATGTGCCAGCGTGTGCCCCTGTACCATCCTTATCAGGGAAATAATACCTGGGGAAAAAAAAAAAGAAATGAACAAAAGAGCTTCTAGCAAGGCAAGAGTTGTGATTTCAATCTGTCAAGCACAACTATGTCATGAAGGCAGTTCAACTGCAAACTTGCAAGGTGTGCCTGCTTGTCCAATGGCTGCAGGGAAAACACCATCGTTGGTTTGCTAATATTTTACTGGACTCTTAAACTATGGCGACTGGTCCTAATTAGATAGTCTGGCCTTTTTACCGTTCACAGGTTTGTGTTAGCCTTTGAGATCAGACGTGCCTTTCAAATTTGGTGTCAAGAAGTGACTATATTGTAATATATTCTTCTCATAGATATATAAAGGAGAGGTGTGTGTAGAAGCAACAATATTGTAATAGATTCTTCCCATAGAGATATAAAGGAGATGAAAGAAACTGTGGCCCCTTTATTGTCAGTTTTAAGGACAAGCAACTGTCACATTAGCAGCCACTGAAGATGTACTAACAGTGCATGGAAACATTCCAGCCCTACATTATATGTAAAGGTGCTTTACTCTGTTTGTATAGGCTGTGTAGGGTCCATCAAAAAGATAGAATCAAAATTTGTGGTTATTTCCCTTGAGATCTTACAAACATTGCGCTCATGATGCGCCTTCTAGTAGGCTGTATAGCTAGTTCCACAGCAAAGGTTAATTTTCATATCATTCAGTAGGATCTAATGCATTGCGGGGTGTGTGCTTTTCTTTGGTTGAGTGTCATGTGGCATTCCTAGGCCAGGCTTCACAAATTGGGCAAGCCTATGAAACTTCTGAAACTGACCTGCACCTTGGAGAGGATAAGATGAAGAGTATATAGCCGTGTTGATGTGTTTGTTGGGGTTGGGCACATAATGGTATACTCCCATCCATCAGCAAATAGCCAAAACAAAAAGGATACCTTTTGGGCTATGTTACTCTGCCTATGCATCTGCCAATAAAGGAGTTGGTTCTTCATTGTCGTAGTTTGTCAATGGGAGTATCGATGCCTTGACAGTGTCCAACCCATTTAGTGATTTGGATGTGGTACCTAATCTGCTTGTACATAAAGCACTATTTTTCTTCCTGTGGGTCTGTGCCTTGGCAAAGCAAGTATCCAAGCTCCAACAATACATCTTGCCTCTCCCATAGGCATAAATGCCAAGTGTGTTGAGCAGAGTTTTGCAACTTACAATATAGTCAACATACTTGGCACCCAAACAAAGATGGTAGTGAAAATCTTGTACTATCATTTTTCAATATTTTGATGTCCTCTTCTCAATACAAATGAAGATTAGTGCTCTTCTATGATTGTGTGGATTTGGCATGAAAGGTGAATGGTAAAATTATTGTTGTAGTGGTTTCTCAACTAGGTTGCTTTATAATTCACAGTTGAGTCTTGATGGCCTAATAGGTTGTGATGACCTTTGTGCCGAGAGTTGTGCCTCTTTAGGGTAGTTAGGTCATGAGCCTTGGGGCATGTTTTGCATGGCATTTCTTTAAGGGGTTTTTTCCAATATTGGAATGTACCCTTGGGATCAAGGTTAGAGGGTTATTAAGTTACTAAGCTACAATAGTTAAAGAAGCAGCGACTATTTGTGGTGATTTAAAAGGTGTCACAATTTTGGGGTGAAGTGGTCTTCTATTGCCTAGGGTTTGATTAGGATTCCGACCGTTGTAGCTCCTACAAAAGACGTTTACTCACTTTTTTAGGGTTTGCCATATTGTTTACGAGTGCATTCAAGAATATATTTCTTTGAGCTTTGTGCTGCGTAAAGGGCAGTTTACTGTTCTAGATGTGTCTGAGACAAACCTTTCACCAAGCAAGGGATTTGCAAGATGCCAGAAATGATTACCCCACTGTTGAATCCACGGCTATGGAGGTAAATAATGATAAGATTTCAGGCATCTGTGCAAAGAGAGCCAATCAGACAGGAAAGCATAAAGGTGAGCAAAAGCGTAGCCTTGTGAGCTAACACGTGTATGAATGTTAAAAATATTCAAAACCCCATGCATCTTGGGCGAACAAGCATAATTGTATTTGAGGAGCCATAGCACCTTACGATCAGTTCTTGTGTGCCAAAGACATTCCATAGCCTTGGACATGAATTTCTCAATATCCAAAAAAGACCTAGGAATAAGTGGGAAATGAAACTGCACATAAGCCATGAGAATGGACTGCACTATGCAAAGACGAACATGCAGTGGCCAAGTAGACAACTTCCAATAGTCTATGTTATTAAAGAGCTTTTGCAATACACGAAGTCTCTCTTGTGGCAAATAAATATGCCATTCAATAGGGTAGCCCAATTGACGCTCTATCTGATCAAGAGGCAGCACTAGGCCAAGCCACAAAAGGGCAAGCTAGTCACACTCATGCAAAGGCAAGAGTTTGGATTTAGTGAAATTCGATTTCAACCCAGCCGCAAGGCCAAAAAAATCAAGTGCTTGCATAAGATGCTGAACATCTGTTACCAAGTTTATTAGAAAGAAAAAAGAGTCATCTGCATAGGCCTGGCTGATAAAAAGAGCATCTTCAGGAAAATCAATGCCATGCAAACACTACTGCAAAACTAAAGCATCCATCTAAATCAATAGAATATGCGCACGCGTGCGTGCACACACACACATTTCTTTTTTGGGTAAGAACACACACGCCTGTCCGCATGTGCGCGCACACATTTTTTGAGGTAAAAAACCATTTCCACACACGTGCGCGCGTGCACAGCAAAAAACCAGCAGTCAAACATAGAAGAATGAAGGGGAACAAGGTGCCAATAATTCTGGCACATCTTCCAAATAGGAAGATACTATGGGACCACTTCACTTCACATTTGTTTTTGGAATTGCAAAAAGGAGTCATCCTAGGACCCAATAGAGGATGATGATGTGATTTTCTTGGCAAACTTGGAGCATGATGCCTGCACACTACCTCAAAAACTATTCTTTGACACATACTCATGGTAGCCCACTAGGGCATCCAGCAAACATGGGCATGGAAGGATTAATTGTGAGCTAGAGAAGGATAGCAGCCAATTATCCCAACAGGGAGAGATCATTGTTTTTGGGGAGATGAATTAACAGTGAAGAGGTTGAGATTTACAATGAGCTTAAGGAGGTTGTGGCAGCACAAAAGCAGACCAGCCCTCAGCAGACAAACCATTGACCCCAAACCATACAAAGAGGAAAACACCGAATGGTGGTTATGTTATGGGAGGGCAGAGCATTGAAAGAGGTGCAATAGGACCTAGGAAAGTAGGTTTTGCCATCTTCGATCGGGCGTCCACAACACCCACACTGGCAGACGCTCACCGTTAGATGCCTTGCCTCAGAGCCCTGCACAGGAGTATCCAACAAAACCCAAACCTTGTATCTTTCCATATGTGGGATAATACTACTCCGCCGCATGTTACTACATGGCCTAATTCACAAGAAAACAATCAGCCAAAAGATAGTGAGTGGGCGGCTGTTGGGATGACTGAAAGCAAATATAAAAGATAGATGGAAAAATGACACTCCAATAAAGTATATTGCTAGCCCTAGACCCTTAGCCCATGTTGAAAAGACAACACCCTAATCAAACAAGAAGACCTCGTGGCAAAGAAAGCATATAGAGAGAAGAGCAGCTTTCTTGCATAAAAGAAGAACTGCAATGATATGTATTCAACTCAATTGTAATAATTCGTCTCTTTTGAATCTATGCGGGTAAGGATACCCTCAATCGACAATAACACTTATCCTTCATTCTTAAACGTGACTGCTACTTTCAAACCATTGGAATCTAGCACTAGCATAACGAATTATAAGGGAGTCGCTGTTTGGTAGGCCCTTAACCGGTGGTCACTTTGTTGGCTGCCAGGCGTAGCTTGTTCAGCTTGCCCTTCCTGTTCACATTTGAGGGGGACGGTCTTGCATCTGCTCTGGACCCACGGTGTTGCTCATGGTTTTCTTCCCAGATTTTGGACTTACCTTCATGCTTGTTTTTCGAGATTTTTTTTGATAGGCTTTGCTGGTTGTTTGGTAGATATCTACACCAGACCATGTTTACTTCTTCAGCTGGTGTCGCTATAGGCTCTGTGGTCACTATATCATGCCCGTAACATTCATTTGTATGAGCACTCTTCAGTGGATGTTTATCATTTCTTTCATTCCTCCCTGCATTAATCTCTCCAGGATGTGCATTTTCTTGGAATGTTCCTCTGGCCTAGCTAGAAGTGTTTTATCACTATTTTTAGTTTTGAATAGTAGCTGCTACACTTTGGGGCAGCTATGAATGTACATTCTTCAAAATAAGATGCTGCTTTTTACAAAATGTGTGTGTGTGTGAGAGAGAGAGAGAGAGAGAGAGAGAGGCCGTTATGATCATGATTATGGGTTTTCTTTTTGTATTCAGCATGGGTGTTGATCCCCACTTAGTGGCTCCACCCCTAAGCTCATTGTATCAGGTTCTTTTAGTCTCATAGACCCTTTGGCCTTCCGAAGACTTTTAATAAACTCTAACTCTCTCTCTCTCTCTCTCTCTTGTGAGGCTTTATGCCTGTGATTGAGCACTGGTGGTTGTCGATATGTGTGGTCTGTTGTGGTCTCCTGGCTATAGCGTCGCAATGAACAAGTGCCATTGTCACACCTATAGGTCACGTCTCCGGTCTGGTGAGCATGGAGGAAAGGTTCCTCTATCCCCTAATATATATATAAATTATAAATATATAAATATAAATAGATAAATATATTATTATATATATAGAGATAGATAGATAGATGGATCATAGAAAAGAAAGAAAGAAAGAAAGTCTATTAACGTCCATTGGAGACCAAAAGGTCTATGGGACAGCAAGAAACCCTCTAGTACATCTGCTTTAGGGAGGGCACATGGCAGCTCCCAAGGAGTGCAAAAAGCAACCCATATTATTTGGAGTACCTACATGATAATTTGGAAGAGTAAACAGCCATACATTAGTTTAAGACTGAGAGTCTTTTGGTTTTGATTTAAACTCTTTGATAAGTGCTATGCCTTCATGGTAAACTGACCATTTTTCATCCTTTCTGGCAGCCCTGACTTTAGCTAATTCAGCTGCCTTAATCTTGAGTTGAGCTTGTGTAAGCTCCTCTGCTGTCCATACTTTGGTGCTCTTCAACTCGTAAGATTGTCGAAGAAGCTTGATTTGCATATCTTTTGACTTCAGAGCAAGGATTGCATGACCTCTATAGTGCAAAATAGAATCTGGCCTGGAGTCGTCATCATCTTGCTCATCATCATTCACCCATTCAATGTTGGGCAAGCTTGCTTTGATCTTTGTCAATATTTCACACACTGTGTCCTCCTCTTTGTACCAATCTTCTGGGAGTCCTCCTTCTTTAGAGCATTATCACATCTAGCTTCGTGTTCTCTGCTTGAATATCATACTTGCTTTGTTGTCCACTTCCACAATCACTTCCTTCTTAGCAGTTTGTACTTCAGTGTGAACAAGATCTTTGACTGTAGAGACTAGTTGCGGGGTAGGGGGGGAATCCTTGCAAGATTTTACAGCCTCATCAATTACTGCGAGCTTACCAGGCCCTTCCAGAATGTGAAGTTAGGCCTTTACTTCTGCCAGCTCCAATTGTAGCTCTCTCACTGCCTGTTGCATATAAAATATCTGATCCTGTTGCCTGAGGATGGGTCGTTTTGAGCCTTCTTGTTAGTAATCCGTGCATATGGAGAGGGTGTCATGGCTGCAATTGTAGAGTATCAAGTCGTGATGGATGTTGAAGGAGTTGAGGGGGACTTGGAGGAGAGGGTAGGCTAGTCCATGGTTGGTTGTATGTTGAACCCCCTAGCTTAACCTAACCCTTGGGTTGGGTTGGGGGTTTAGCCCAACTCGGGGTTAGGAAGGACCTCGTATGATCAGGGTTAGAGGGTAGGCCAGTCCATTGGGGTTAGAGGGTAGGCCAGTCCATAGTTGGTTGCATGTTGTACCCCCTAGCTTAACCTAACCCGTAGTTGGTTGTATGTTGAACCCCTTAGCTTAACCTAACCCCAGGTTGGGTTGGGGGTTAAGCCCAAGTCGATCGTGCTCTAGTCCTAAACATGGATGGGATGTCACCAAGCATGATTTGTGCGTCTGTCCTCTATCAAGTATGTCATGTCGTTGGCTCTGGATCTCTACCTCACCAACCACCCGTGATCTGGTGGTGTGTGATCTGGCTAGAAGAACTCCGTAATCATACTCTGAGATGAGTTTGTTTGTGTGTCTTGTCCCTATCTCAACGAAACACTCTTTGTGGCTAATTGCCTCATGGATGAAGGAGGCCAGGCATCTCTGATCTAGATAGGAGAGGAATCATGAGAGGAGTCCAAAGCCTTCTCTTAAGAGACAATGATAGCGGCCTTAGATTTCATAACATTTAGGGCATCTGAAGATTACGTGCTACTCTGACTTGATCTCCTGTTGATCACATAAGGTGCAGATGCGCCTCTTCTTGGATACTCTCTCAGCTCGCACACACTCAATGCGGAGTCAATGTACCTAAATGAATCCAGGAACATTCCCAAACTCATCCTCTGAAAACACAACATAGTGCAGTTTCAATCTCACAATAGTCACTCATAAGATTGAAAACCATAAACTCCATCAATGCGGAGTCGATGTGATGAAACAAGAAACCATCCAATAGAGATCCTCAGTGAATGTGGGAGGTGGACCTGGGCCCTTGAGGATCAATAATAAAGCCCTCCTCGAAGATGCGCAAGCAATGATCCCTGTAGAAGCTGAGCTTCACTTCATTGGGAGTTGACTCACTGCTAACCAGGTCATGAATGTGCATATGACCTGGTTGACCTCATGATATTCGAGTGGGAGAGATTGTGCCTCAATGCTATACTGGAAGAGGGGTAATCTATCCCTATGGATCCCAATCTCTCAAACCACCTGCATGTGTGCACATGCCAGCATCTCTGATCACCCTCAGCTGCTAGGGTCATAGAAGAGGATAGTGCTAACGATGATAGTCTACGTTGACCTGAGGTGCAGTCACCGTACTCTCTAACATGGTATAAATATGTCATGACATGGAATGTCGCATCAAGCTGCAACGGAGATGACCCAAACTCAGCTTGAATGATTTGGTGGGAAACTGACGGCTTACTGTGTATCATCCATGATAACATGAGAACTTGGAGGCACTCTATCCTAGCCCAGTCTGCATCTGAGAGATTCATGCTCCCACAGGGGCTGCCATACATGCCTGCTGGCCAGACCAAGTGGTCAAAAAGGGGATGCCTTGGTCCGAGGGTCGTGAAAGTGTGAGTGGAAGCATTGTCTCTCGTGCGGACTAATGAAGCATATCCTTTGCTCAAACGGGCGTGCATCGTAGGTCTCATCATGAAAATAGGGTCAGAAAAGAGAACTCCTAAATACGTGTATGATGAAACAATCTCCACCGGTGATCCATCAAAAGCTTCTCGAGATGGGTTGGAAGATCATAACCTTGGTCTTACCAAGGTTGACCCTCAAGCCGTGCGAGACACAAGATGCTTTAACGCATCTAGGTGTCTCTAGAGGGCCTCTGCAGAAGCACCATGTCGTCTGCGTATAGTAGGATTTGAATCAAGGAACCAACGAGAGAGCATCCAGGCCCCCTAGTGTCTCCATAAATGTCTCGAGCTTGCCTATGTAGAGGCCAAACTGGGTTGGTGTAGTGAGCACCCTTGTTTGATGCCAATAGATCTCCTCTATCCACCTAGCTTTGCCCGAAACCCTCTCGTAAATAGGTACCCTCACATGGATTTTGGGGCCTATTAATTAGTTAATGCTCATGCGATCCTCTTTAATTCACCATCATATTGTTACCTTAATCGGGGGGCGTGAATCTTCTTGACGAAGCCTCTTTCTCTAGAACATTCTGCAGGTGAGTAGATATACGAGGGCAAGCTGAAGGGAGGAGGTAGAGGAGAAGGAGGGCCTCTGAAGGTGAGAATATATATGAGGGCAGGTTGAAGGGAGGAGGTAGAGGAGAAGGCGGGCATGTGAAGGCTCTCCAGGACTGAAATAGGAGAAGAGGGAGAGGGTGAGAGGGAGTGAGGGAGAGAGAGAGAGAGAGAGAGCAGGCTGAGGGCAGGAAGCCAAGAGGTGAAACAATGGAGCGAAGGGAGGCGGAAGGTGAAATAATCGACGCAAAATAAAGCATGATTGAGAGTTGAGGAGGTGAAGAAAGAGGTGAATTAATACAAATGAGAGAGTGAGGTGAATAGAGGACTGTGCGAGTGCCAACTCATATGATCTTCTAGTTGTAACCCAGCTCCTTTAGTCGTCACATAGGCGAGCCCTCGGTACTGTGTCAAAGGCTTTGCGTAAATCCACAAGGCAACAATAGACCCTCTGTCTCTATAACCTAGTCTCCTCGATGACACTCATGAGTGTATATGGTCCATGGTCCGGTGGTTATATCGGAAACTGGCCTGGCCTTCTAACCTAAGTCCCCGCATCTCTCTGAATTGGTTGACCTCTGTGTCAAGTACTGATGCATATATCTTAGACATGACATGTCTGATCATGATGGTCCTATAGTTTTCTGGGGTCATGGGGTCCCTTGCCTTGTAAATAAGTGCGATGGTGTTAAGAGTCACAGGTGTGTGGAAAGCCAAGACATACTTTATCATTGAAGAGCTTTGCTAAGATCAGGGTGAGGATGTTTATCCCATATGCAACAAACCCAGTGCATAGTATAAAGAAAGTTCTTGGAGACAAATAAAACAACACTGAAGACTAATGATAGCTGAAGAAGAAATATATATCACCAAAGGAACTCAATACAAGAGAAGGTATGAGAGAGAAGCTTTGGAGGGAGCAAACATCAGTCCTCCAGGGCAGCCAATTGTAGTGGACTTCTGCACTAGCTCCACAAGTTGGAACTGAACCAGATCTGGGACAGCAAACTGATGCAAGGGTTGCTGCAGATCTGGAGCAAAAAGAACAGTAGATGGAGCAGAAGTTGGGGCAGATCTGGAGCAGAAGTAGGGGCAGATCTGGAGCAGGAAGGAGGCAGGAAGGAGAGGCAGAGAGGAGGCAGCCAGGAGGCAGGAACGAGAGGCAGAGAGGAGGCAGCCAGGAAGCAGGAAGGAGGCAGGAGCTCAGGGTGTGCAGGGACCTCAGGAGCAGAAGTGGTGAATGAGCACCTAGGCCCCCCCCCTTTAAATAGGGAAGGGCCAGTCGGTCAACCAGCTGGTCGGCCCAGATCTGGCCGACCTGGCCAGTCTGGTCGGCCAGATTTTGACCGACCTGGTCAGTCTGGTCGGCCAGATTTTGGCCAGTTTTGGCCTCCGATTTTGGGCTCTTCTGGTGCCTGTTTTTGACGAGGTTTTAACAGAGTATTTTGGCTTTGATTTTCGTCCTGACAGAGATTCACCTGTGGCTTTTACCTGTATTTTATCTGACCTTTGCGCCAGTTTGGTCTTTGATTATCCTGTCCTCTAGAGTTGGAGATTGCCTGGCTTAACACCCCCTCTCAATGTCCAATGTAGAAGGGAGAAGCAAAGAGTTGTTCTAGGGGTGAAATAGTTCCAAGAGTGATCTATCTTCTTCATCAGCCTCTTCTTTAAAATAAAAAAATGAAAAATTACAAGAGGGTTTTCATTTAGATGAAGATGCCTACAAAGTAAGTTTTCATCTTCACTAAATGCCCAGTAGTGATGGTACAATCAGAAAGTAAAAAAAAGAAGTACTTTAAGGAGTGCCCTCACAGGGGATTTGTTCACTTCCTTAAGCACAAGTACACAAATACTGCTAAGGAGAAGGAGGCGGTACGCCAATCCCAAGCCGTGGGCTGAGATGCTCAAGAGTAGGTCGGTTAACCGGCTTGGTAAGAATGTCAGCATGATTATCGGCAGCTGGAACATATACCAATCGATTAGTACCTAATTCCACTTGCTCGCGAGTAAAATGAAAGTGTACGCCAACATGTTTGGTGTGGTTGGAAAAAATGGGATTGCCGGTGAGAGCGATGGCACTTTTGTTGTCGACGTAGAGGATCGTTGGTTCAGTACAAGGAAAGTGTAGCTCTATCAGAAACTGTTGGAGATATATGGCCTCTGTGGTACAATCATACAAGGCCCGGTATTCAGCCTCAGTAGAAGATCCAGCAACAGTTTCTTGTTTACGGCTGGACCAAGAAACAGGTGCCGAGCCGAACGAGAAAATGTAGCCGCCATGAGAATGGCGATTGTCCGGGTCGCTAGCCCAGTCGGAATCAGTGTATCCCTGTAGTGTTAGTCCTGGTCTGAAATGTAAACCTTAAAGGTAAGTACCACGTATGAACCGCAAGATACGAATACATGCATGCCAATGAGTGTGCTTGGGTTCATTAAAGTACTGACTGAGAATGGAAACTGAGTAAGAAAGATCCGGACGAGTGTGAATGAGCTAGAGCAGCTTGCCAACAACCTGACGATAGAGATGTTCATCAAAGGGAGAAGACTCCAAGTCTTTTGAGAGCTTGACTGTGGGATCCAAGGGAGTGGGAGCTAGCTTAGGCTCGTGGGGAATGATCTGATCAAGGAGTTGAAGAGCATATTTTTGTTGAGAAACAAAGATGCCATCAGAATGCTGAACAACTTCCATGCCTAAGAAATAGTAGAGAAGTCCGAGATCGGTCATCTCGAATGTGGTGCTGAGTTGAGTTTTAATGAAATGAAGTGTCATGGTGGTAGAGCCCAAAAGCAAAAGATCATCTACGTAAAGTAAGATAAAGCAGATCCCCTCTGAAGATTGATGTATATATAAATTCGGATCAAAAGCAGTGGAATGAAATCCATTAGTTTTGAGGAAGGTGTCTATTCGGTGGAACCACGACCGAGGTGCTTGTTTAAGCCCATAAAGAGCTTTGCGGAGATGGAATACCTTATTTTCATGGCCAGGAGGAGAAACACCTGGTGGGGGAGCCACATAGACTTCCTCATCAAGGTAGCCATTGAGAAAGGCACTCTTGACATCCATCTGATAGATAGACCAGCAGTGATGAGCGGCTAGGGCGAGAAGAAGGCGAAAGGATGATAATCGACCAGTAGGTGCAAAGGTTTCCTCATAATCGATACCATGTTTTTGGCGAAATCCTTGCACTACTAAGCGAGCTTTGTACTTGTCCAGTGTTCCATCGGCTTTGAGTTTTGTTCAGAAGATCCACTTGGTTCCTATGACCTTTTTGTGATTGGGTCGATCGACCAAAATCTAGGTCTCATTGCAATCAATGCTCTCAAGCTCCTGTTCCATGGCACGATGCCACTCAGGATGTTGAATTGCTTCCTGCCAAGTGGCAGGTTCAAAATGTATGATATAGGCTATGGTAAAAATGGAGGCAGTGGTAGTGGAAGAAGCTGTCCGGGTAGAGCGTCGAGGATCGGGAGAAGGAAGTTCTAAGGGAATAATCCCGGAATCCTTCATAGTTTGTCGATACCAGCGTGGTAGCGGGTCGTGAGAAGAGGATCGAGGAGAAGCAATGGGTGGAGAGAAAGCAGCTTCGGGGGGAGAGAAAGCAATTTCGGGTGGAGAGATTTCGGAGGGAACGGGAGTAGATACGTCATCATCAGAGAGAATAGAGGAATTTTTTAGAACATCTCTTTCATCGAAGATCACATCACCGCGAACCAAAACTTTGTTTGTGCGAGGATCAAATAAGCGATAAGCCTTGGCTTCCGCTGAGTAGCCAACGAGAAGTAGAAGTTCAGCACGAGGTTCTAGTTTACCGTGAGTATCATTGGGAGTATGAGTGTACATGCGGCATCCAAAGATGCGGATATGAGAAATAGAGGGTGGGTAGCCATAGAAGGCCTCAAAAGGCGTCATGTTCGGGATGGGCTGAGTAGGGCAACGATTAAGGAGATAGACAGAAGTATTCACAGCTTCTGGCCAGAGACGTTCAGGCAACTCGGCTGCAAAAAGCATGGAACGTGTCATGTTCATGACTGTGCGCTGTCTCCATTCGACACGAGCATTTTGGGAGGGCGAATTGGGAGATGTAAGATGGCGTTGGATACCAACGTGCTTGCTATCATGCAAGTTCATCGACCAAATAAAAGCTTTGCTGCAAAGAGATAAACTTGCTTCAATGACTTGCAACTTAGGAGGGATGGATTTCAATCTATGGAAATCCAATTTCGGAGAAAAGGTATAAAGAGTATCCTCGTTCCTACTTTCTCGTATCTTGACTCTTTGTAAGCATTATTGCAACTGCCGAACAGAGAAGTGCGAGGCACCACCATCACAATACTAGAGGCAGATGTTGTAAGGGTCATCCTTTAAACGTCTTTCCTAGCTTGAGCTTAAAATAGCATATTGAACAATGCAATTAAAGTAGTAACTAAGTCATCAAGATGGGTATTCTTCTTTTCAAGAGACCTTTTTTTAACACAAGTTGCTGAAATTTACCATAAGAAATTCCATAGAATTCCTATGGAAGAGAAGGATCCTCTTGCAAGGGTTCTAGCCTGTGTGCTCGACATTGGACTATAGATCTAGCATACTGCCAGCCTAAGAGCTCTCGCTCTGCAATAACTCGAATTGCATGAGAAGATAGCACAGTGGACAAGTAGAAAATAATTTCAAAGTACAAAGAAGCAAATGAGATTCAAATTTTATATGAAGTTTCTATCCAAGTCTATTTTCATATGTTTTCAAGCTCAACTGTTAAAGTATTGAAAAAGATACTTCAATTTATGGCCCAAAACAAAGGGCTTTTGAGCTACACAATTTGGTCAAGATGCAAGTTTTATTTGTAACAATAACAAATAAAATTCAATATTAAATGGGTTAACCTTATCCTGAAATTTCCAACTAATGCAAGTCCAAACAATGGGCTTTTTCAAACAAATTGTATACTTCAATCTCAGGCAATGCTTGCAGTTATAGCAAACGAATGCCATATTCTGAAATTTGCTTTTGTATTTTAACTGGTTGAGCAATAAATTCCATAACAGGCTCTGTTTTCACCCGGAATTGATAATGTAGGCAGAGGAAACTCGCTAACTTCAGACAGATGCGATGCACATGCTCAACGTCACCAGTGAGATAGACCTAGTCTCTCACACCCCCGATCCAACCATTCCATGAGAAGTACATTACCCCGTACCATAACTCTTCCTGAGCATAGACATGTGACTGTAATCCATAGTATCCCATACCACCATGACTCACAATTACTATCTAGCTCCATGGCTATATACATGGTACTGAGGCTTCATGAGGGTTTTTAGAGATACATCTGATCCATACATTGAGGACCACCATCTGAATCATAAGCAATGTCTCAATCATCCAACCACTTCTTAGAGTCTGTATCATCTTCATCCAAATCACCCAGATTTTCCTTGGGCTTGTTGGACAATGGATTTCACCCTCTTATCTGATTGTTATAAGGAGAGTATCAATTTATGATGACATCGGGGTCTTGCAGCTGCGTAGCAGACATGAGTTTATCCTCTAGCTTGATGAGGGACCAATCAAGCTTTGGTGTGGTGTTACTGCCTGTTGGACTCCATCATGAATCCAAAGAGTGCTCAGTAGAGAAGTTGACAAAGCGATCCTAGCAGGAGTGAAGCAATTTGTAGGCAGCAAACCAGGCTTTAAAAATCTTCCTTAAACAGCTTGAAAGAGCTTGAACGCTCCAGAAATATATCATATGCTTAAAAGAACACTAGGGGGTCCAGACATAGAGGTGATTCAAATTAGCTTAGAAAGCCCTGAAAATCGTAGACCGCTTTTGATCAATTAGCATAGCAGATGCCCAATCCTAGAACACATATAGCCATAGTGGAACAATCTTGTAACTGCTAGCAGTACCGTTATAGATCTTGTAACTGCTAGCAGTACGTTATAGCTCACAATAGCCGCATGGTACCCATTGCCTTTCAGGCTTCAATGCCTGCTTGCTAACACCTATACTCTCTTTCATCCAGCTGCCTACTCACAGGTCAATCGCCAGGCTCCAGGGATGCAAATCACTGCTCTTCTAGGGATATGTTCGTGACTCCATCAGGCAGCCTTACTGCACCCAGCAGTGTGCCAGCCCTAGTGAATCCCGATGATTCTCTTCCAGACCATGTGGGTTTTTGATGCATCCAAAGCTCACTTCTCATGCCTTCCATAACCTTTTACTGTTTGTCTTCCAAACTCCTCGATGAATCTCATCAGCCCCAACCATTGCCAAATACAAGTGGGAGTCTATATTTCACAACCTCTGCTTGTACCATTCCGCATGCTCTAGCCCCCCAGCCTACTATGCTTAAGGCCAACAGGTCAGCCCCCTGATTTGTATGTGTAGGCCAAGCTCTTGCTATCTTTGCTGTCAGATTTCAACTTTAGAAGTCATGCCCAAACAGCCTACTTTTCCTGAAGGCCAAGCTTTTCTTGAAAGCCAAGATTTTCCTAGGCTTTTTTTGCAGTAACTTTATCCACAGGATTTAGACCCAATCCATGCTAGCCCTAGTGTACACCTTGGGTTATTCTTAACCCCTGGTTAGAGAGCATCTCTTATTGGATGCTTTACAGTATCAATTCACTGCTGGTCACTTTTTTACTGTCCACAGTAAGTGTTCAGATTGCACATTTGATTCAAAATTTATTGTAAAGATTGCTGATGGTCTATGTGTTATTTGATTCAAAATGCGTTGTGAATTGTCAAGTACTCATAAACAAGGCTGCTTGTGACGGACATGTTTTTATATCCTTTAGCAAGCAGCAAGAGTTGTTTTAGATTAAAGATGAAAATAAGAATCTCTCTTGTTGAAATGCAAATCTCTGTCTGGATAAATACTTAATGCCCTCAACCTGTGTCTGCATATAGTCTTTGAAAAGATAATAGTTTTAGCTTTTTTATTATGGATGCGGTGGTGCTTCTTTGGCTTTTTAAAAATGCATTCATTCTCCTTTTGATGTTGCAGCCATCTACAGGAGTTTCAGACGTCGACTTTGTATCATATGTTTACAAATGGTGGGAAGCAGGGGCTTCATTAATAGGAGGTTGCTGTCGAACAACTCCCAAGACCATTCGAGCAATAGCAGAAGATTTGGAAAAAAATGGCTTAATGCTTGACACACAATTCTAAGCTGTGAAGGCTTAGTGGTTCTGAGATGAAGAGAACTCAGAAAACTCTACTTGTCAGAGGCTCAGGTGGGAGCCAAACAAATCAAATCAGTTTTTCTGGAGTCCTGACCATACTAGAGATAACAGCTATAGTTACACAGCAAGTTTATGTATTTTCTTTTCAACTTTCTGTAAGTTGATGTAGGATTATTTTGAGCAGAGTGTCATAAATTTTCCATCTGCACCAGCAATGGAGGGCAGTAGAGGCATCTAACTGTATAAGGAGGGGCATATGTTTTTTTCACCTGCATGAGCAATGGAGGGCAGTAGAGTATAAGGAGGGGCATAGGGAATTTGCTGTTCTAGTAGAAAGAGGCCATTAAAATGGCGCCTCAATACAACAGCCTTCAGTCTTAAACGAAGCTAAGAAACTTTCTCCCAGCTGTGTCAATTTCACATACAAGTGTAACATACGGTGAAAATAAATTGGAAGGAATGTTCTGAAACAGAACCCTTCCAGGGGTTATCCTGAAACTAGAGGGATGCAATATTTTGACTATGATATCTTTGTGTCAATTTTATATACGTTGTATATCAATAAGGGCGAGCAGAATTTGGAAGGAGTGTGTTCTCAACAGAACCATTCCAGGAGCCTTGAAAGACAGAATCGAAACAGGTTTTCATCCTGTCCATCGAAATTTCCACCTTAAGAACATGCTTCAGGCTCAAATTAGCATCAATCTTCAGATAGAGAACGTACTGCAGGCAGTCTCCTATTTCTCGACAAGACCTCTTTAATATGAAGCATGAGGTGGTCTCAACTGATCAAGAGGGCTGGTTGACAATAGAACTAATGCAGTCATCACCTAACAAAGAAATCCTCCGAAACAGGATTGTTTCCTTGTAATTGACTGAGCAGGAACAGTTCATCAACATAAAAGCTTCCCTCTCTGATAGACGAATGCCCCAGCACACTATCGTTCTAATATTATTGAAACGCCTTGATCAAAACATTGACATGGTTTGAAACACATCTCATGCATTGACTACAGACTTGGTGAATGTTGCCTCCCAAATACTTGACTTAGAACTCAAGATATACATGAACTGGTCATCAGGAGCCGCTTATGCCATAATTTGCTCTAATACCATGGGGAAGGGACTATTATAAGAGAAACCCTTAGAATCAGGCACCCTGCTAATGTGGAAGACCTAAGGATGTGGACAAGACGCGTGCCATTTTTTGTGGATGAAGAGTGGCTGACGTCTGCTAACATTGACAAAAAAATTTGTTTACTTGCGATAACTGGTGAGTTTAGTGGTATAGATCTGAATTCTCCCGAGGTTAGGATCTATACCTCTAGGCCAGCTCTTGCAAACGGAATATTCAGCTAGTAGACTGTTGAAGTGCAAAGCGGAGCATCTTGATGAGTTGACGGGAGTTTGGGAGGCAATACATGAGTGGTTACCATGTCTTGGACTGCGTCATTCTGTTTGAAAGAATTTCTTCAGTGAGTGTTTGATGTGAGAAGGAAGTTTTCCTTTTCTAAGCCCTTGCTAAGCCATGTGTTGTGATTATAGGCGTTAATCTTTATGAAGATCCAAGGGTTTGAAACATGTTTTTACACTTATGTGAGCTCTCCTTAAGCCACATGTACAATTGTAGGCCCTTGATTTTAGATTCATCTAAAGGACTAAAACATTGCTTCCAAAATTGACCCAAAAGCATACTTTTGTATTCATTCTTCCCGCAAACGTGTGTTATAGCACATATAATGTTTATTTATCCCTTGTGCTTGAATTGTGGTGCTTCAAAACACTCTAGATGTTGGTTTTTCACACTGAAATGTGATATAAAGCACACTATGATGTTTGACTGAGCTCAAATGAAAAATGGTGCAATAAGTGTTATAAGAAAGGACATACACAGAATGAATGCAGAACAAAGTATTGTGAAACTCGAACTAAGTATAGTCACGATGACTCCGATTGCTAGTATGCAAAGAGAGGACTACAGACGTGAACCAAGTGGAAACCGAGCCTAAGGAAAAGGATGGATGCCCAACTAAACCCAAGCAAGGCAAGGGTAAAGATAAGAATAGTGAGGACAAGAACCAAGGTTCTTCAAAGACCCGGTGTTACTTATGTAACAATAATCATACTAAGGCCAAGAGTCCATTACGGCAAGAGTAGTAATATTACTTCTTAAACTTATTAAGAAGTAACATGGAAAGATAAGACATTAATCCCAGATGCCAAGTTATATTGGCAAAACTCCCAAACTCGGTGGATGCTAATGTCAATACTTAGTCACAAGGCCGGTTGGTTAGAGATAAACATCCTCCACCAATATCATGATACATCCACTAGAAGGCACAAAAGCAATTTGCATCATGAATTGAAGAGCAAAGCATTAGCTATAGACTTGCCTCTGGATTTAAGTGTGATACTATCAATTAATAACTTGTAAGCAAGTCATAGGATGAACTGAGTTATGATAAAGACCCAAGTCTAGAAATGGAAAATGCATGCGAGATATTCCAAACATGAAGATCATTATCATAGTAGCTATGGAGTAGATATAATCTCAAAAGCTATTGTGAAGTGACTAAAGCTCAAGAATCCAAACCTTCTGCAATCCAACTTTGCATGGTGGATCAACGACCTATGGAACCAATAGGTATGCTTTTGGATATTGTGATTAGTGGAGTTCATTACACTATTAGTCTGATCATGATTCCAATGGAAGAGAATGCCTATCCAATTTTACTCAGGAGGAGACCTTGGTTAAAAGGTGCTAAGTTGTTACATGATTGGGGTTTCGAGTTGATGACCCCATCAAGATTGGAGAAGCAAAAGTTCATATTCCAACTAATCCAAGCAAAGTCCAAAAAAGTTGTAGACCAAAAGATTTGGAAGTACGAGATAAATCTCCACAAGATGTGAAAGTTGGTTGATGGAACTTCGGATCTCAGTTGGAGAGCTTGGCCTATTCTAGGTAGTTGCCAAGCTCCAAAAAAAGATAAAAGATAAAAGCATTGCAGAACAACATTATCTTTATCCAAGCAATTTTGTTGAAGATGTGGTTGGTGAAAGAGAATTAGCTAAGCCAAAGCTAACAACTACTTAGCTCGGTTACAACACTTGATTTTGGAGCCAACATAAGAATTAAATTAGGCAGCAAAAGAGGAGCCACAAAAAGTAATAACTAGTAGTTGAGGATTGACATCAAGTAGTAAAAGACTTGTTTATGCAATATAAAAATGTGTTTGCTAGGAGTTACACTAATTCAAAAGGAGTTCCTCAAAAGATTGTGTTCAAAATAGAATTTCACTTGTCCTAAATGCAAACCCTATTAGACAACTAGGATACAAAATGAATCCTTGTTATTTTAAGTAGGTTAAAGCTAAGCTGGATAAGGTGATTCAAGAAGGATTCTCTATGATATTGATAGAATTCATTTAACTAGAAGCATCTAGGTTACCGGATGCAAATGGCAAGGTGTTGCTATTGAGTTTTCTTATGCCTATTTCTTTGCTATTTGTTAACTTCATTGAAACCATATATGATGAGATCTTACGCCACTTATCTCAGGGGACTTTTCTCAAGCACATGCCAAAGGCAAGCATAGGAATTTATCCTTGAAGGCCTAAAAATTTGGCTTGATGGGTGGGCAATTATATTTTCAAGGTGCTGATAGTATCCTATAGAGATGGGTTTTTCCATATGAGTAAGTTGAAGTACTTAATGAGGCCCACATAGGCCTTGTAGGAGGACACTTTGGGTGGTGAGATTACTGCTCGAAAAGTTTTGCAAGCTAGATTGTGTTGGAGCAAGGATGCTAAATTCCCTTGGTGAGTGCCTTTGGATAAATGGTTTTATGTAGGAGTCTTCCAGTTAGCTCTAATACCAATAGGGTCATCAAAGGATACCCTAGTGCCAAGTATGGCACAAATTGTAACTGAATTTTTAAGGCTAAGACGTTCCATCAATTGCATGGCTATTTAATCAGTAAGGTTCTTAATGCAAAGATGTAGCTTTTCTTCTAATTTTTGATAGAGTACATAGGATTGATAAAAAGTCCTAGCTATATCTCAAGAACTTATGTGGTTGAACCCTCTTAGCATATATAGACAAAGTGCAGATAGAAGGCTCAAATATTTAGGAAGAACTTTGATTCACAAGTCACTGCATGTATGATTAAGGAACCAAGCCTATAGCAACCTTAGTCCACACTTTGCATGATTAGACATAGGCTGGTGTTAGGAGTTATAGCATGGCTAGAGATGCCTTGGTTGGAAGGTCCATCATCACAATTGTTGCTCACAAATGTGCCTAGCTGATTGGAAGGAGCTAGTGGTTTAGGAGAAATTGGGAGCTTGGGTTTAGGTATTGAAGACATCAAAACTTTAGAGGAGGTAAGTATTTTGGACTCTCTTTCTAGACCCCCTCCACCACCTCCTCTACCAAGTAAAATCTTTTAGAGAATTGACTCCGTCAATTTCTACCTTCAAAGAATGCCAATCCCTCCTATTCCTAACTCCCCTTAATCCTTTCCTTAAGCTCATGAGTCAATTTCCTCCCCCCTAATACTGTCTTTGATTCACCTCCATCACCACCCCATTCCAAGCCATAGCCCTCTCCATTTAAGACCCAATCCTTTCCAATTAGTTCTATTATAGGGTAGCCACATGAAGATACACAAGAATGGGTGAGTGGAGTTGAGATCACAACAGGTGGAGAGTCTAATAATCTAGTGTCATGTGATGCTACTCATGTCAATTCTGAGGATCCAAGTAAGGAACTAGCAATGAGGGCTGCAAAATGATACCTTGGGTAGCTAGGTGAATCTTGGGTTAGTGTTGCCAACAAGGTGATATGGAAACTAAACAATAAGTGGCCAAGAAATCGCCAGAGGTCAGTGGTGAAAATGTACAAATCGCCACTCCTGAGGAGCCACTACACAACATATAGCGACAAATGGATGTTGAGACTGTCTCTCCCCCTCCCCGTCTCTCTCTCTCTCTCTCTCTCTCTCTCTCTCTCTCTCCCTCTTTCCCTCCCTCTCTCTCTGTCTCTCTGTCTCTCTCTCTCCCCCTCTCTCCCTCCCTCTCCTTCCTCTCCCTCTCCCTCTCGCTCTCCCTCCCTGCCCCTCCCCCCCCCTCTCTCTCTCTCTCTCCCTCTCTCCCTCCCTGCCCCTCCCCCCCCCCTCTCTCTCTCTCTCTCTCTCTCCCTCCCCACCCCTCCCCCCCCTCTCTCTCTCTCTCCACCCTCCCCCCCTTCTCTCTCTCTCTCTCTCTCTCTCTCTCTCTCTCTCTCTCTCTCCCCCCCCTCCATCTCCCTCTCCCTCTCCCTCTCCCTCTCCCTCCCTGCCCCTCCCCCCCCTCCTCTCTCTCTCTCTCTCTCTCTCTCTCTCTCTCTCTCATTCATGTGTGCCTTGACATCTTTCTCTATTGTCCCTACCAAACTTCCCCCCTCTCCCCTATTATGATTACTACTACCTCCCCATCCCACCCCTTGTTATCTTGCATGTCCTTTATTCGAGGGTTGTTGGTAGTCAATTACAGGGTCGCAATGTAGAGAATTTGTTTATTTCCTAAGGTGAAGGTGATGTTGTCATGAAAGGTGGCCATTAAACACTTCTTATACATTTATTTAATGCCATATAAAAGGTGGTTGTACGTACAAGGCCATAAACTAATTGAGCCTTTATTTGATCCCACCTTTTTGGCCCATGATCTCTACCACCAAAGCATCAAAACACCTTTGGCTTTTGCGAGCCCATGTGAATTTCTATAGAGTATACGGATCAAAACCTCTAGGAATAATTTCCATTTGGAATAAATCAAGTAATAACATACTATCCTTATAAAAGTTTGTAGCTCTTTGAATGAGTAAGGAATAGATTTTGCCATCAACAAGATTGCCAACTCAAGATGCGTGGCTCTTGACAAATAAACCAAATGTTGATTTTGAAATATATCAAGCTAATCAAGAGGATTTCTTATGCTATTTGTAATGTCCTTTTAGAGTTAGGAAGGGAAAGTGGTAGAACTCTTTTATGTTAAACTCTATCCCAAGTGTAGTAGTTTCATCGTGCTTTGCGAAATTGTGTCCCCTATGTCATGCAAAAATGAATTTCATATTAATTAGTTGGGGAAGGCAAATGATGGGGTCAAAAGAATGAGGGGAGATCATATTGAGGCAAATGGCATAGAGGGAAATCAACCTAAAAGTTGGGGGGAGGGGGAGATCCAATGAGGGGGAGAATTATTGAAGGGGAGAGGAATCCGTCACACATGGGAGATAGGGGAGGTACATCAATAAGAGTAGAAGTGCATGAGAGGAAGGGTGGGGAGGTAGCTATCGCCTAGAATGTGTGGGAAAGAGGGCGAGGGAAATTATTAAAGAGAGGATGATATCTATAAAGAGGTGTAAGAGTGTTAAGTCCCATACTTGGCATGATGACCATCTCTCAATAAAAATCTCATCGCAATACTCCATATCCTCATCATGCCATAGGAAGGCTAGTAAAAGAGAAGAAAATCGCACATTGCTCAATAAAAATCTCATCACACTACTGATCATGCCATAGGAGGCTAGTAAAAGAGAAGAAAGTATAGCACACGAGTTCTACAATAGGATATTCTCACTTTTTCTTCTTTCCCAAGATCCAAGGATTTAGTCTCCTACAATCATGGTTAGTTGGTGATCAGAGTAGAGTGGTCACAATTTTAGTATAGAGACTTTAGTTATATTTTGGTTAGAGATATAGGGACTTCAGCCATATGTTGGTTGGAGATATAGGCTTAAGCATGGAAAAAAGTTCTTGAATTTAGCTTAGTCAGGAAGAATGGATGTTCATGATGGTTGATGGAAATTTTCACCTCCATAGAGAGTTTGAAGGGTAAGGGGGAGTCATAGTGTTTATGAAAAGGTTGCAAGGTCTAAAAAGTGGTCAGGAATGAGAAGTCGAGAGCTTGTCCCCTTCATGGATCAAAGGGGGAAATGGTTGAGAATTTTAGTCTAGGAATTTAAAGGGTTACAAGGGTAGATTAGGGGTGGGAAAGAAGGACTGTGAAAGTAGAAAGATTCTCTAATTATCCAAGGGTTTAAAAGGTTGCACGTAGATCAAGAGTGGGGACGAAGTATTGTGAAAATAGAATGAAAGTTTGGAGTTGAGGGGGAAAGGTTCTAAGAAAGAGAGAGAAGGGAGAGAGGGGGAAAGTGGTGAATTGCAAGGTTATAGCATGCTATCACATGCCACATAGTTTAGGGAGCATGGACACAAATCAAGCAAAATGAACATAAAAGTAAACTAAACATTGAACCCCAACTAGTGGTAGCTTCTTTCCATTGAGAGATATTTATACATGTTCTTGAGTTTGAGTCCCTACACAATATATAAGAGACTTGTCAATAGCCTCTACACAAAATTTAGGGGACTCATAAATTTATTCTCTAGACAAAATTTGTACGACTTCTCAATAGTCTCTACATAAAATGTATGGGACTTCTCAAATAGTCTCTTAAGAAAACATTTGGGACTTATCAATAGTCTTTACATGAAATGTATAGGAGTTCTCAATAGTCCCCATACAAAATGTAGGAGTGTTCTCAATGGTCTCTACACAATATATAGGAGACTTCTCAAACAATATCTACAAACAATGTCAGCGACTTCTCAATATTCTCTACATAAAATGGAGACAAAATGTAGGAGACTTCTATCCAATGCAATGGCACTAGCGAGGGGACTTCTTCGGTAAACCACTTGTGTTGAATCATGCACAGATGTAGGCCAAGCTTGCAATGTGCTTGGTCCTATTCCCTGATCTTCTAAAGCTGCAAACCCATTGAAATATCTTAAGCGTTTCAATCAAAACCTTGTCTTCGTATGCATATGGTGCTTTTGCAAGATACATTGGAGGAATGTTATTGTGCTCTTCTTTAGTCCAATATACTCGGATAGAAATGAGAAGAAGGGGTGCATCTTGGTAACTGATGGTGGAAGTCTGTCTCACGGGTTGATCCTCAGTCACTAGAGTGCGTTTAGAAGATGCCATGGAATTGGTGTTGAAATGCAAGTTTTTGGTTTGAAATTGTCTTATACAAACCTTTTACAAGTATTTTACTTTTAGGCCCTCGTTTTAAAGTTGTATTAGGCCCCCTCTCCATAAATCCCACATCCGAGCAGTATAATAACAAGATATTCCATGTTCTTAGTTTTGTAGGAGGGTGCTTTGCAAAGCCATAAATGCAATATAGTGATAGAGAGCCATCAGTAGTCTAGAAGCCCCATGAATTAGACCTATCAACATTCCCTAGCTTCACTCCCAAAATATTCAGTTAACATCTCGAGCTATTGATTGGTACCTTCCATGTCCTCCATCATTTACATAGGAGTCACTTAAGAATTCCATCACATTTGCTCCACATTGTTGTATTTCCCATTTACTTCTAGTTGTTCATGTGTCAAGGCCCTCTTTACCATTGGGACCCACTTGTCATGCTCCCCCTTCCCATGACTTGAGTTGAAGAAATTTTTTGTTACTTATACATTTCTAAGGCCTTGTATTGGCAACAAAATAGAATGGCCTTGTAATAGCGTTGAGGTGTTATGTAGCACCATCAAGTGTTGAAAAGAGAGCGTGTGTCATATTCTTTGCCATGAGACTTTTAGCATCTATTCAAAGCATTTGAATACTCCCTCACCATGATCTAGGCAGGGCCATGCAAACCCTCATTTAATGAGAGGTCCCATGTTTTCCCTACCATATCATTTGCATCAAACTCTTGTAATTGATTTTTGCAAGTCACTACTGTAATCACCCAAAGCAAGCCCTCTAGGTTCAGGTCTATCATATTTGGAATGCTCTACATCCTCTTGCATTTTCTCACTGACGATATCAAGAAGATCTGTCTAACTCTTCACGAGCTCTTCACACTCTCTAAAACTCAATTATTCCAGTTTAGTCAAAGTGTCTAGACCTCTCATATCCAATTCTAATATATTATGTGGACAAGGATGGTACATTTGTATGAATACAAATGCATAGAGTAAAGTTCATTTGGCTCCATCAAAGTGTAGTTTCGACAAAGTCAATCATTGAGACAATCACATAGTCAAGGAGAATTTTCATGCACTCCTTGAACGGTTCTCCTTGTCATCTTGCCACAAAGTTGTAGTGGACAAAATTACTTTTTGCTTTAGCATACTAATCACACTATTCATGCCAAGCTGCTTATATGAGAGGACCTTCCTAGCTTTCTTCTTGTTGTTCTAAAAAATGCCAACATCCATGGCCCTTGCCCCCTAGTAGTACTCTTCGGGAGTTGGGTGCACGTGAGCTAGCTAAAGCAGGGGTCAAACATTGTAAATATCCACTTAATGCACAAAACTTGAGATGGCCAAGGCTGTTGTTAGGAATGGGACATGGGTCCTATTAGAAACCAACCTTTATCCATTTGGATGTGTGATTCTCTCCAAACATGCCACCCTCTTCTAAGGACCCTTTGGGTGGAGTTTCCTAACCTACCCTTAACTCTTCTCCCTTAGATAGAGGCCTTTTTCTCCCCCTTGGGTCAGTTTTGGGTCTAGAGGAGCAAGAGTATTGTGTGAGCACCATGAGGGACCATGTAGGTTTGTGTCCTCGTGAGGTCCTCATGGACCTAGCAGTTGATCCTCCCGGAGCCATGGTGTATAGAGGAGGTCAATGATTTAGTAATTTTTCTACAAGAATATCCCAAACTCTTGTTTTCTGTGTAGCTTGGGAGGCCATTTTATCCGAGACTACCCTTAGAGGGATATTATAAGGAGACAAAGAAACAAGCATAAGGGGAACTAGGTGCTACTATCCCAATAGGACAAGAAGTAGACTTTTAGCAAGCACCTAAGAACCCCTTGTACGGGACTCCAAGAGAGGTTGAGAAAGGGTTGAGAACTAAGAAAGGTGAGATTCAAAAGGTAGAGGGTCAGAAAGAGAAAATCTAGAAGGAAGAGACAATTGAAAGGGCACATTGATCAAACAATGGAAGAGGTAAGCCTATGTCAACCAATCCTTTTCATGTCTTGCGAGAATAGGACAATGAGTCAGACTCAGAGGCTCAGGGATCAATTGAAGTTGTATAAAACACACAATCCTTCAAAGATAAGTTTGAATTTAGGAAGCCTCAAATTTAGGAGAAGAAGACCCATTCATGATAGTGAAAAGTTGAAAAGCGAAGAGCAAAGGGGTCAAGCTTCTCCTTTAAGACCTCTCTACAACAAGGGAGCTAAATGAGAGAAAGAAAGGAATGAGGTGTTCAATTTAGATCCAAAGCAAGGGTAGTTGAAGAAACTAATTCTTTTTGTCTAAGTTATGGGTCACAATAAGATTGAATTTTCTTTTGTGAGCCTAGATATTCAAGGGCTCCTAATGAGTTCAGACTAGTCGAACTGAAGAGATGGCTAAGATCTTAGGAGCTGATCCCTAATTTTCTTAGGTTATAGGAAGTAAAGATTGGAAGGGATTGCATGCATTGGCAACTTTAGGGTTGACAAAGAAAGAATTTGGTTTAGTAACGAACCATGTGGATGGGAAAGGAAGAGTTGCACTAGGAGTCAAAAATGCCTTTTTAACTGTCTAGGAAGGTGCCTTACAAATTTCAAAAACCATGGTGTGGGTGTTGAAGTTAGCACTAGGAGTCAAAAATGCCTTTCTAGCTGTCTAGGAAGATGCCTCTTAATTATTATTATTTTTGGGCAAAAAAAAGTATATTTATTGATTTATATCATGACATCCATCCATCCAGAAAAGGGTAGAGCCAGAAATGTCTGTTGTAACCTTACATCCTGAGAATATTCAAAAGTATAATATCCTACAGCAAACATCTCAAAGATGAAATGAAAAGCTGAAGGTATCATCCTGAGCATCTGATGCAGCAGCAACACAGGTGTTTAAAGAGTGTCCCTGAGCAACAATAGTGTCAGAGGAATGTCCATGAACAGTAGCAAGACCCTGTATAGGGTCAATAGACATGGATGATAGCTGGGTAGCATCAGCAGACATAGGAGTGTCCTGTGCATAAGAGCAAGAGCCATGGATCTGCATTTTGTCACCTGGAGAGGCAGCTAGGGTTTGTTTAGAAGGGGAATTAGTGGAGAGGCTTCCAAAGTTAGAGGTAACCTGAGTAGAACCAGCAGCAGCAAAGGTAGAACCAACTGCATCAAAAGTAGAGGGAGTTTGCTTGTATAAGCTTGAGGTGTTGAGCCTGGGGAGGAAGGAAGGAGTTCACTAGTTGACGCAAATCTTCTTTGAACAAAGGGAGGAATCTTTGCATGCTCATCTGAAATAAAACATGAGAGTTTGTGCCTCACAATATCTGCACTTAATTTTTGGTGCTCAAGATTGTAAGCACTAACGATGAAGTCAATTCTCCTTTTTTCCTGTTCCACCATGCAGCAAACATAGCATCAGTAGCAAAATCTTTATGGTTAAATTGGAAATTATTTCTAGATATCCATATGAACTAGGGTGCATGTGCCCTGATGATAAACCAAGGCTCATGCCTTATCCTGCAAGCATCTCCTAGTAGAATGGCTTTCCAATTAACTGGTTCACCACATTCCATCTTGATATATTTCCAAACTCTCCTGGCATGAGGACAAGCAACAAAAGTGAAAGATGTCTTCAACAAGGTTAATGCATCTCATACATTTGCCATCCCCTTTGCCAATATTGAGACCCCTTGAGTTAGACCAAATAGATTTATGAAGTATTAGCCATGCTAGACAAGACATTTTTTCACGTACATTCTTAGCCCAAATTCTGTGGAATGTGTAGTACCATTTGGTTCTATCATCATTCAACTTCCATTTGGTGTTGAGAGTTCTGAATAAATCCTCCATCTCAACAGTAGGAGTTGGGATGGGTAATAAAGAAGAGCAACCCACCTAGCTAAACTCCTTATGCCTCACAAATTTCAAAAGCCATGGTGTGGGTGTTGAAGTTAGCATGCTAACTTAAAGTGTAATGTTTTTAGCATTTATGCTCCTAACTCCACCATGATAGGACTCCGCTATAGGACAATTGCACTCTTCCTCTAGCTTCCCTTTTAATTGGGGATTTTTAATATGGTTCGATCTTCGAAGGAAATAAAGGGATGAACTATTAGTGGTAGTGAATGTCAGGCTTGAAAGTCTTATTGATCTTTCTGAAGAAATATCCTTCACATGGAGTAACAAAGGGGTAACAACAAAGTAGTGGAAAACCATAGAAAAGCCCATCTAGACAAGGTGTATGTCTCTAAAAGTGCGGGAGATGGCACTCTCAAATGTAGTAGTATGTCCTTGCTTTCTCTGCCTTTCTTAGAACTAACTACCAGTTAGTTTTATTACAAAAAGAGACACATGTAAGATAAGAAGGTGTTGGTTCAAGGAATACCCTTTTTGCTTCAAACCTCCCTGTATCCTACATAGAGAAATGGAATAGATCTATTTATAGAACTTAGAATTTCTAAAAGCGATTAGAAAAACGGCTACAAAGGCTAGAAGGAAGAGAGTGAAGGAGTTAGAGAACATGCTAAAAGGTCAAGCACAAGGTAATTTAGAGACAAGTTAAAAAGCTCTTCATGAGTTCCAAGCCAAACTAAGAGAAGAGGGAATATTAATTGTTGATAGCAGCAAATTTATCAAAGGAACTGGTGGCAAGGTAAATTTCAAGGGCAAATATTCACCCAATGGCAAATCTAGAAGATTCTCCAAGTTGGGGGGTAATATACAAGGCTTAAATTTTCATAAATTCGCCCAAAAATGAACATAACTTCATATGAGGTCCAAATTTAGCACTCGAAGTACTCAAATAGATCAACGTAAGTAATCTAGACCATGTAAAGGTTAGAATTCTCAAATTCTAGCTTAAAAAAACATGTGTATGAATTTTAAGTACACTTAAACCCATTGAAGCCTTGAAAATGGTAGCATGGACTCATATTTGTGCCTTTACCTTAGGAAAGCTTTGCCAATGACCGACACTTTCATAACTGTGCTCCCCTCTTAAAAGTTACCTTGACTGGTGGGAAGGAAGAAATGACAAAGTGAATGTAGACATGTTCAGATAACTCCGAAAGAAAGCAACCCAAGAAATCATTGAGTCACTAGTATGGCTAGATAGGGTTCCTTATTCTAATGAGGAAATTCTCAGTGAAGTCTTCAATCACTTTAGCAAATCCTTAGAATGCAAGAAGTAACTAGATATGGGAAGAGCGATAGGGCCAGAGACAAAAGGTGGTGGCCTCGTTTGATGAACAAATCTCTTGTGATTGAAGAACTTAAGGAGGCAGCAATCTTAATGCCTAAGAGGAAAACTCCAGGTGAAGATGGTCTCCCTATAGAGTTTTATCTATAGTTATGGGATATAATTGGACCCAAAATCATTAATCTATGGGAAGAAATAGTGGCAAAATGGGGCTTTTGGAAAGAGGGGGGGAGGGCATAAACACTGGCATGATAAAGATCATTCCTAAAGGGGGTCCCAAGGATAGCCTATCTAACTTGATACCCCTAACACTAGCTACAAAATCACAAATGCCTTGGGATGGTTATTTCATGCCAAGTTAGTAAAGGGTGAAATAAAAGGTATCCATGCGAAAGATGAGATGCAGGTGATATGCCACGAGTTGCAGATGACACCAGTATCAAAGTTCAAAATGAGAGTCAATTAGTTGGAGGGGTTTTGGAATTTGGCATGGTTAGAAATGTTTTGTCAAGCCTCGGATTTTTAGATTAACCATGCCAAGATTGGCGTCTATTGTACTAAATGCGCCAACAACTAGTATTAAAGGACACTATATGGGAAGGAGTTTCCTTCAAGATCCCTATGGGATTCCATATTTCAATGAAAGACATGTGGGAGTGGGGTGTTACAAAAAATAATGACAAAAAATCAACAATGGCAAGGCCTTCAACCATTGGCTCATAGGGAATATGTTAAATCAATTTCTTTACCCATATTTACTATGATGGTTCCCATCTAAAGCAGGAATGAACAAGCTTAATTCTCTATTTAGACCCTTCTTTTGGGGTGGTCGTGAGAACTATAAAAGAATAGCTAAAGTCAAGTGGGAGATTTGTACTTTACCAAAAATGGAGGGCAAGTTGGGGGTTCCAAACCCAAAATGGTCAACAACAATGTTTATGGGCAAGTGGCTTCTAAAGGCTTTTGATTGTAAAGATTCTGTTTGGTCATCTCTTCTTAGAAGAAACCTTGATAACACAAGACCCTCTAGATGTAAGCCTTGAAAGGTCTAGCCTGAGTTATCAACTAGGTTTGGTAATGGACTTTGTATCATCAAAGGCTCTCATTTGTGGAAATCAATATGCTAAGATCTCAAGTCAAGTGGAAAGGTTTCTTTAGAAAGATTAGGGCCACTAGTGACTCCACCTAGTTTTCTATGCTTTGGATGGGATGCCAAATTCCTGGATGTAGACATGGAACATGTTTTCAAACTCAATAGAAGGGTGTTCAAACCTCAAGTAACCTGTGGGATAGAGGTAAACAAGAATGAAAAGTTAATAGGCTTCTCTAGCAAAGGTCGAATAGTTTTGATTTTTTAATTATCAAAAATAGGTTGCAAGTTTGGGATAGAGATTCCTTGGCCTAAAGACAAACTTCATTTTTGATGAGTTTCATGATTGGATTGGTACAAAGCGGCTTCTCCATTTTCCCCGCCGGTCTTCCCAATGTGTCAAGCTAGCAAGAACTCTCAACAGACAATGATTGTGGCATAAAGGAAGGATTACATGTGGAAGAAGAGACTTTGCAAAATTTGAGAACATGGGAATCCAAAGACACAATTTTGGTTACTATGGCTTATTTCACACACAACAATCTCAAGAATGTAGAGAAGAGGTAGAGTATGTACTATTTATTGACGATGCAATAGAGCACATGATCTTAACTGCAAAGTGCCTAAATAGAGTTAGGTTGATATGTGGTCAGTTTTCACTATCAACCATTCTTTTATCTTACTCCTAGATTCTCCTCGTAGATTTTGAGGGGAGTGGAAGTCTTTAGACTACATGTTGTGGTTCGTTTTGCTACAGAGGAACGCTTTGGTTTTCATTTTTTTTTCGAGGTGCTACTAAACTCATTGCTCATTAGTTGTTGCAAAGAGGCTTGAAAGATTTATATTTTGTCATTGAGAAAAATGCATAATTTTAAGAAAGACGGGGCTTTGCTCTATGAACACCTAAACTTTACTAAGGCCATTTGGAATTCCCAAACTCAAAATGGGGAGAAAAAGGAGGAACTAAATGTTTTTTATGAGTGGAAGAAGAAATTTTTGAAAGACAAAGGAATGAAGTGTTTTCACTTGTCTTTTCATCATCTTGTGGTTTTGAAGTTGGTTGTCATCATCATCACACTTGGAGTGATAGTGATACTTTTAAACATTATAAAACCTATTGGATACGTCAATAAAATAACCCTCTTTTTCTTTAAAAAAAAGGCAATCAATAAGGTTATTCTAACAAAAGCCTTGAAAATATATTTGTCCAATCTCTTCCATTTCACAATTATTAAAAACATTTCGCTTTCAGAGATACCTACTCCTCCTATTGGCAAATGATCTCCTTCGAAGTCATTGCGCGGGCTCACCTATCTGTATTTTTTCAAGTGTTGTTTGTCCAATCACCCAAGACTTTTTTAGTACATTGTACGATGAAAGACAATAGCTGAACAATAATTCTGTTCATAACCTCATTCTTTCTTTTCCAACAAACAAAAACGACATTAAAACACGATATGCATAACGAGTTTGCTGGGCACACGACTCTTTTGCCAATTAATCTCACCTTGGTTGCACTTGAAATTTTGCATAAGTAACGACTTCAGCTCACTCATCGATGAACAACGATCTTACAAAGACTCAAGTCTTGTTTAATTTAATCATCTTGGCTGAGCAAGAACCATCATTGAAAGAGACCTACCATCCTTTGATCGGCCAGGCAAGAATCTTCGCAGGCTGTAGTTCGACGAGACAGCAAAGCGATCCAATTTTTTTCTCATTACCAGCGAAGAGAAAGTTGTTTTCGGTAGTACATACAGGCAGACCCAAGAACTGCAATCTTCATTGCTTTGGCGAACATCGTTCATCAAGTGAATAGCTCAGAAATCCACGTATGTACCAAGTAGCATTATGCTGCTCCCACAAAATGGTCCGTTTCCCTTTCTCTACTGTAGATCCCTGCAAAGCGTAGATGAAACGATAAAATTGTCAAACTAGCAAATTTGGCAAACCACACCCCTATTTTGCGGATGCACCTTACAAGCTGCACTTAGAAACCGACGACGTTGCGTCACGCATTAAATTCCTAAGACGACTTTCTGAACGACTTTACCCTATTTTGCAGCATGTAATCAGTAATCAGACGTAACGAGTAGAAGAATCACGGATAACACGGCGAAAGCGTAGATCTCATATAAAGTAGTTAATAGCAATAGAGTGAGGCGGAAAGGCATCAAATGAACGGATTTAAAAGGCACCAATTCCTGAACGCAAACACCAAATGTGCCGTGGAGCCATCCAAAATAACGGAACTTATAAGAGACAGATAAAACTGGAAGCTGATACAGTGAAGAAATCAGCCTTCGAGAGAAGAACTCTTTAGAGTAAAGAATTCCTCAGTCGTAGGTTGAGGTGGAGGAAAGTACCTCAGCGTTTCGAAGCGTGTACGTGTCCTTTTCAAGGATCATCAACGGCCTTCCTTGGCTTGTTGAATACGCTGTCTCACCGGGACTTGGGAGCACCAAGGTTAACGCAGTAGTTGCTGTGCACAGCTCGCTCCCGGCAAGCCATCCGCAGTTGCCACTCTTATCTAACGTAATATCGAGAGCTCCTGACGCAGTCACTCTACTTATTCTCTCAATCTCCACCTCAAGCGACAACTTCCGCATACATAACGATTGCAAAAGAGCTAACAGCTCTGTACTTTTCCCTTTGATGATGTCGCCATCCGCAGTACTCCACGTTACATCATCTGGAATCAGACCGGTAGAACAGTTCGTCAGCAAAATTACGGCGAACGACCTCTACATTGCTTCTCCCAATTGCATTGTTTGTTCCGATGTTTGACTAGACTACAGATAATGTTGGAATCTGCAAAGTGAAAGTGTTTGTGTATTGGGTAACTACATGTGTTCTGTTACTCGTGCAAGCGCACTACCAGAGAAATCAGTCCATTGCGAAGACCATAAATTCTGATCCCTGACTTTTAACCGTTCAGGAATAGACAATTAGAGCTCATGCAAGAATGGCAAGCGAACGACGCACCTGTGCAGTTCGCAAGCATAGCTTCAGGGTCATGAAATTTTGAGAGAGATTCGTTGAAGAGTTGCCATCGCACTTGAAGATGCCGGAGAACGGCGTGAAGCTCAATGATCATTTGGCGATCGGGGTCCGGCCGACCATCAGGAGCGTGGGGTTGCAGGCGATCTGTGTCAGGAACACCTGACACGAGGTCAAGGTCGATTGAAGAGGGCGCATCAGAGGACTGCTCTTTAAAGCCTTCCCTTGATTCACGTCGCGAGTGCTGGTGGTGAAGCGGACGGGAGCAGGCCAAGAAATGGCGAAAAGCACCCATAGCTCGCCCCACACGGGCAAGCCCGGGCGAAAGGCGGGAGAAGCTAGACTCGATATCACCTATGGTGCTGGATGTAGAGACGCGGGCTACGGCAGATAGGGTTCAGAAGGGAAAATCTCAATCGGAACTTGTTCACCAGAGAGCATCAAACTGAGCCTTTTGATCAGTCTTCCCGCCACAAACAACGAAAAGAACGGAATCGAAAATCCTGCAAAACGGTTGGACGCTTCCGCTATATTCTCGGCAATGGCGGCTTAATGCAGGAACGATGAGATGAAAACAGGGAAGGAAGCTTGCAGATACTGATAACGAATGTTGGCGAAAATGGAGAGGCAGAATGTGAAGAATCCGACAAAGTCAGAAGACGAATCAAAGGGAGCTCCAACCACGCAGCAAACTTCGGTATGAGAGGCGGAATCCTGTCATCAAGCTTTCGCCACGACAAAATCCTGGCTGTGGAAGCCAGTAAAATCTCGCTTAGTCCCAGGTCAGAATCCAAACAGGCACGAAAGCTTGGACAATCAATGCAAGCTAGCTGCTAGCGGTGAGAAAATCCAGTCGAATTATACCAGACGGAATCCAAAGTCGAAGTAAGGGGAATCTAAAATGAAAGCTGGAGCGACGGAGAAGGCTTGAGGCAATGGAAGACGAAAGCTTGAAGGATTCGAGCTGGCGAAGGAGGACATCAAGTTTCAAAGCGTAGAGGGTGAAAGCTTGAAAGATTGAGGCTATGGCGGATGAAGCGAGAAGGAGTGGATGGAGGGTATTGCGGCAATGGCGGGCGAGAGCTTGAAAGGTAGAGGCAATGGAGGATGGAAGCGTGAAGGGATTGTACTGGCGATGGAGGATGGAAGCTTGAAGGATGGAGGAGATGGAGGAGGATGGAAGCTTGAAGGATGATTGTGGCTATGGAGGATGAAAGCTTGAAGGATGATGGCTATGGCGGATGAAAGCTTGAAGGATAGTGGCTATGGCGGACGAGAAGCTTCAAAGCTTGGCTATGGCGGACGACAAAGCTTCATCAGAGCTTCAAAGAATTGTGGCTATGGCGAATAGTAAGCCCAAGTGGCCAGTTCAGGGTCTCATTCACACCAGTCCCCCCGTTCTTATCCTTGCCAGCTCAACATGCCGCAATCAGCGCCCCTTCCTATTCTTAGGCCGTGGGGCCACCGCCTGTAGCCGGTTACTTCGCCTCCACGTATTACTCCTGGCCTCCCTGTCCCACCGGCCGTGGCGGTTTACTCGGTGGAAAACGTGCTTCCCAGTAACCCCCCCCCTTCTCTTCAATGAAACTCACCCCCCCCCCCCAAAAAATAAAAATAAAAATCTTTGGACCTCCTTTTTGGCCTTCTTTAAGGCTTCCGTTTTGAGATGTACAAAATTCAGAAATTTTTTAAGTTTTTGGCCTCCCTTAGGTCGCCTTAGTGAAGGCTTCAGTTTTGAGATGGGCAAAATTCAGAAATTTTTTTAAGTTTTTATTGTGAATTGTTGATTGGTCCACTTATGTGTTTTTTGTTTTTTATGATTGATTATCTCCTCTTATTCCTCCCTCTTTCTCTCTCTTTCTATTTGAAGGCAAGCCCACCCCTCCTCCCCCTCTTCTCCTTCATGCACATTGAAGTCGTCTCTCTCTCTCTCTCTCTCTCTCTCTCTCTCTCTCTCTTTTTCAAGCTACGCATTTGAGGCAGGTCTTTTCAATGCTTTATAAGCATTCATCTTGTTTGACGTTTGAGATCTTTACATGTCTTGGGTGTGGCAGCCCAAGTCTCTTTTAGGGGGTCGGTCTCCAAGTTGTTTTGTTTTTCGGAACCTCGGCTTAAGTTAGAGCTTATAGAGTATTTTGCAAATCGAGACATTGCCTTCTCATTTGTTTGTATGCTGTTTTTCTCTTTCTTGGCCTGCCCCCAATGGGTAGGTCTTAGTAGTCATTCTGGCTCGAACGAAAAAAAGGTACATTTTGAAATTTTAAATAAAATTAAAATGTTTTATTGGCTAGTGTACTGGGTGTGCATGACATTGAAGTAATGTCCATTTCCAGGGAATTTACAGGGTGGAACATCCTCTGTTTAGAGCTTGTTTTGTGTGGCGGATCTTTGCTTCAGTGATCTTCTTGCGGAAGAAGTGCATGGCGATGCTCATGACAGAAGGAATCCGTCGATTTAGGAGATGCTCGGGTGTGTCTAGAACTAAGTTGAAGAACCTCTCCCAAAAGTCGTGGTTTCAGTGTCCATCGCTGTCCTCCATTCTTCGTACTGAAGTTGCACGCAAACAATAAAGTGAATACCTTCAACAGGCGATGTGATCGTACCACAGAAGCAGACTTATTTATATAGAACCTCTGGCATGCATAGAACCAAACCAAGAGGAGAAGAAAGGCCGCCAAGTAAAAACCGCCAAAGAATCTACTAGAGCCACAAAACCCATACAGAGCTGCACAAAAAGTTCCCTGGAGCAAAGACCCCCTGCTTCATTTTACTTCGCCTCCCTTCGCTTCCGATTGACTTTCCCTTTCTAACTTTCATTGATTGTTCAGATTTGGAGAAAAGGTTCGGAGGAAACCCTAAAGACAAAAGTGATCACGCAAATTCCGAGTCCTATGGTAAGAATATACAGTGGACGTCGTAAGAATTTCCATATGGTTTGTAGAGTCTAAATTGCGGAGTGGAAGGGTTTGCGTGACATTAAGGAAGCTGCGCGGATGCATCAAAGTTTTGTCCGCCAATAAAATTTTGAGTGTATTGTTCGTATTGGATGAGCATATTACTGTTCAAACTTAAAATATCGTGATTCCTTTGCATATATGCAACCTGCACTGTGCAGGACAGAACTCGTGTTTGGAATGTGTGTTGCTGTAAAAGTTTTACTGTTGTTTTTGTTTTACGAAATTAGGAAGTGTTCACTGTTGGCCCGTCAGAGAGCACATGCTAATGAGTACTATCTGCCATTCGCTCTCTCCCTGCTTCCCCTTGTTGCATTTGTAGATCTAGGCTGTCTTCCGTCGCTTAATTCTCTCACAGTTCGATTAGTTGGATTTTGCTCGAAATAGTCTCACTTTCCAGCTGCCCACGCCTTTGGAAGCATTGGGTAGGCTCTCAAAAGCAGCGCACATACGAAATCTTCCCGTCTCTGAGATATATATCTGCATCTGCATTTATCTTTATGAGGATCGCTTGAGTTGCTTTAGTGACGCCTTGGAAGAATTTGCGCACAAATCAATACAGATAGGAATTTTTGGCGTGTGATGATATGTTGAATTATGCTCCGTTTTGAAGGGTTATCAATTAATTCCTGCTGAAATACCCAATACAACTCAAGCGATCCTTACAAAAAACGTTTTTAATATGTAGTGTTTAAACGCTCTGTTCTAAGGACATTTTGGAAAGATCTTAGGTGGATCTTTCCTCCTAGTGATCGTACTCTCAGATGCTTTTTTCCTGATGTGGGGGAAAGGGGGCCACATGAAGGTGTTGGGTATTAACGATGCTGATGATATTCTTGCTATAGTTTTCAAGTCAAGCAGAGCCCTGTTCTGCAAAGGAAATATAAACTCAAAGGATGGTGTAGCTCAAAGCAGGTAGATTTGAAGCTTTATAAATTTTCCTCAAGGGATCTGGGCACCAGAACAGGGTAGCATGTGATGCATGTGGCATCTGAGGAGCAAGTGATTGGCTCTATGTTTTTGAAATGTTTATTCCTGATTCCAGTTGTTGAGACTGGGAATTCATTGAAATATTGTTAACGTTCCATATGCTGATAGGCATCCAAGTTATTTTCGTTTTGCAGAGTGTTTTGTAAGACTATTTCTGAAGGGGTCATGTTGATGACATAAAACCAGTCCTCATTTCAGGTTTGCAAACGATGTTCTTCTTCATAGAGGTAGCACGCTCTCCTTGCTGATAGTACTATATGATGTCAAGTGCAGATTGGCTGCTGCTTCAGCAATTGGTCTTTGTGTTTGTATAGTTCGCTAGGCAGATATTTATGAGGCACTTTTAAGCGTCCAAAAGGCTAAATCGTTTTAAGCATCTCCCTAGGGGTTCCAAAAGGCTAAATCGTTTTACAGATAGTTGTGTATGCTGACCTCGGGAAAGAAGTACTCATGTCAATCTCAAGTGAATGGGTGGTTGTGAAAATCTGTCCAAATGCTTTGCACACTTTTGAGCTCAAGAACAGAAGAGAGGCAATGTATTGCAAGGATTGTTTGACCTGTAAACTAGTGAAGACTGTCGCCAGTTTTTGTTGCCTTTGTTTTTTTTAGAGTTACCTGTATCTTTGTCTGTCAAGAACTCACGGTCATTTTGTTGTGAGTGGTTATTATTTTAGCCCTTTTACAGTTCCCGTTGCCTGTTTGTCCCTTTTTTTTTTTGGGTCCTTTATGTTTACATCCTTATTTGCAGGTTACAGTCCTCTGTCACAATCGTTTGTTGAAGGGACACCAAAGGAGACATGGAAGGGGAGAGCATGTATGGACGATGTGGATGTGTATTGTGATGAGGGGAGCAGTGTGTTCAGGGGTAATTGAAGCCCATTCACTGTGTAGGTTGTATATTTTTTTCCCTTCCTTTAATGTATAATATAAATGAATTTGAGAAACTGTTGTTTCACAGATTTGTCGCCTCTAAGTACCGGAAAGGAAGTTGGGGAGCCTTTGAACTTTCCCACCAAGGATTTTGAAGGTATCTCTGTTGGTCTTGTCCTTTTAAGACTATGCTTATTCTTTCTGATGTAGAAACTGTTTCTCACTGTTCTACTTTAATTCAACATTAGGTTAAATCTTGGGATATTAACATCAATGTTCCAGTGTTTGCCATATGGAAGTGCATTAATTGAGTAGATAAGTCATTTGTCTCACCATTTTTTGCTAAGCAAGGGACACAGCTTCATCAAATGGTCCCGTTGTTATGAGGACGTACTCCAAAGCTTTGAAGATCGGTGGCAGGTCAAAGACTGGTGTGATAAAGAAGCCTGCTTCAGCAAAGTCTTTACATAGAGCTTTTCTTGCAGCTGCTAGACAAGCGTGCGCAGAAGGTAATCATACGTAGCCTATGCTCAAATGTTTGTGTTTTTTGAGAGCGTTAGGTAGAATTGGTAGGTGTTGCACGTACTCTCCTTTGTCTTTGTAGGCATTTTTTACAGAAATCGTAGGCTCAGTGCTTATTGTTGCAAGTATAGTTCATGTACAGAGAAATCGGTGGTTGCTTGTGTGGCGAAGAGGTCTTTCCACTAGATTGTTAAGATAGCACCAATTTTGCTTGGCATCATTTGTGACCATAACCAGTGATGCAAGATTATGTAGAAGAACTCCACATGAGGAGGTTTTTTGATTTGCAATAAATTGGATGTTCTAAGATAGTGGGCATTTCTTTGTTATATCTATTTTTTCAATCACCTTCACGTGGTTTTACAAGTGTCCTTTCATCAATTTCTGGAACAAAGTTGATGTAGTAACACCGAAGCTGCATGGGATTTATCTTGAGTTCCATTTGTACAACAGTCATTTTCTATAGAGAAACTGTAGGGTTTGCAGTGGAGCGATCAAAAAGTAGACAATACTCAGACACAACTGAAGAACGGAACTCAGAAAACATAGTGCCTGTCGGTAATATGAAAAACTGAATACAAGAACCTCAAGCCGTCGTGTCTGAAGGACCGTGGCTGAGGTGAATCAGAAAGATGATTCCATGTAGAGAGACAGTAGAAAAGATAGCAGTAGAGGGAGCGTAACGCAGTCCTCCATGTAGCTCAATGATGACGAGGATGATGAAGGGCTGGAGCTGCCCTAGGAAATGGCTGAAAACCAGCATGCTCTGAGGAAGGAACCTTCAGGCTATCTGGAATAGCAACATGATGAAGAAAAGGAGCTGATATGGGGCAGAAGGAGCTGATCTGGAGCAGAGGAGCAGAAGGGGACGGATCTGGAGTAGGATGGGACAGATCTGGAGCAGAAGGAGCTGATCTGGAGCAGAGGAGCAGAAGGGGACAGCTCTGGAGTAGGATGGGATAGATCTGGAGCAGAAGGAGCTGATCTGGAGCAGAGGAGCAGAAGGGGACAGATCTGGAGTAGGATGGGACAGATCTGGAGCAGAGGAGCAGAAGGGGACAGATCTGGAGTAGGATGGGACAGATCTGGAGCAGAAGGAGCAGAGCTGAAGTAGAGGAGCAGATCTGAGCAGAGGAGCAGAAGTTGGGACAGATCTTGAGGAGAGGATGGAGCAGCCAGGAGGCAGGAAGGAGAGGCAGAAGAGGAGGCAGCAGAGGAGGCAGAAGTGGAGAGGAGAGGTAAATGGAGCAGGCGGGCCTGCAGCAAAAGATGGAGGAGATGAGGAGCAGCTGCAGGTCCTGTCCTGTCAAAGGAAGTGTGGGGCAGAAGCCTTTTATAGGCCAGACCTAGCTGGTCGGCCAGCTGGTCGGTAGGTCTGCCAGCTGGTCGGCCAGCTGGTCGGTGGGCCTGCCAGCTGGTCGGCCAGACCAGCTGGTCTTTCTGGCGATTTGGTTGGCTGAGATGGCTGGCCTTTTGGCTGGCTTGTGAGCTATTAGATTGCCCCATAAATTGTGGATTGCGTAGTTGCTGAATATTTTCTTGTTAATTTGATTTCACTTGAGTCGCAGCTGTAGAACTCTGTTGTTGTATGGTTTTGACACATTCTGTAATTATTATTTGTTGTTCTCGTAATCTGTGCTCATTCCAATATTAGTCTTAATGTTCCTCTGTTATTTAATGGGTAATTGCTAGCCAAGACTTTAAGTAATTGCAGCTGAGGCTTTAAGAAATTGTTTAATGGGTAATTGCAACTGAGACTTTAAGTGGGGATTTAGAAGAGGTTCAAAAATCCATTGGCACTCTTTTTTGAGATATTTGTTTGGTTGTCATCCTATGCGCATGATGTGTACTTGCAGATTTTTAGCTTGTGTCTTAGTTAGTGGTTTCAGTAAGATGGGAGTACGTAGTAGTAGTGAATTTTTTTGTGACTGTGTTTCACTTTTAATGTTTTTCCGTAGTTCATTCCAGTATTGGCCCTACTGTTCTGCTATTGTTTGATGGGTAATAGCAGCTAAGGCTTTAAGTACGGATGTAGAAGAGGTTAAGAAATTCCTTTGCAGACTTTGTTAGGTATCTGTTTGATCGTCATCTGATGTGCATGTTTGCGTACTTGCATCTAGTAAAAATTCTTCAGTGAAAAGGAACCATGCGATGAAGTTAATTCATTCTCTAAGCCTATGTGTAGGTCCACTATTCAGCCCCCCCTAGGAGTGGCTGATTGCAAAGGCCAGAGCAGTTGTAGCTGCTCCACCTAACTCTCGAGTGTAATTACTCTTTCACATACATTGGCTACCATATGTACTGATCGTATCTGTTTTAAAAGATTTGTTTCAATCCTTTCAATGTTCTTAAATGTCTGAGTAGTAAGATATCTGAAATTACTATTTTGAAATCTTACAGTAGCAGCAATAGCAAACTGTACTACTCCCTCGGAGATTGATTGCAGTACATCATTCATGTTAACTGTAGAAGAGAGGACTTCAAGAAGGCAGTAGAGGCTACACAACCTTTAGCGCAACAGTTCAACTGTTTTCACGCTTGAGTAATGCTAAAATTTGCAACTGTGGAGTACCACCTAGTCCGCTTTTAACGTGGTCTTCATAGCTTAAAACACTGCTGCTCCTTTTGTCTTTTAATATATGACATAGAAATGGTTGTTCTTTCTGAAAGTTTTGTGAAGTGGTTGCCAAGAGCTACGGATTTGAGCAGTTTACTGTTGTGATAGCTGGGTATTTGAGCAATTTGTAGAAAGATTGATTGTTCTAAACTTGATATCTAGTCAATGCGATCTTAAATCAATGGGTATATTGGTCCTCGAAAATTATTTGAATCCCTTTTGTAGGGGCATCCTCATAATTGCAGTCCGCTTCGAATGCCGCTTGTGCTTCCAATATTTAATGTCAATTGTACCAGAAGTTTGTTGATCTTCATAGAATAAAACACTTCTACTACTTTTTCTTTTAATCCCTCATTTCTGATCAAGAAATGGTGTGCTTTCTCAAAGTTTACTGTTGTGATAGTAAGGTTTGATCATGATTTGCTAATGCTATTCATTTTCATTTTCAAGTAAGTGTTTTGATGTTTGAGATGACTCTATTTGGAACACTTAATTGGGTTTTTTGAGGAGTGTTGGCTGTAAAAAGATTGGGCAAGAGCTGGGGATTCAAGCAGGTTCTAAAAATATTCATTGTTCTTAACTTGATTCTACTCAATGCGATCTTCAATGAATGGGTATCTTGGTAGAGTGACTGAAATTTTCCCCTAAAAAATTATGTGAATCCCTTCTGTAGGGGCATCCTCATAATTGCCAAGACTTATATAAAGAAGCTTGATAAGACAATAGCTAGGCTAAAATGCCACTTTTGCATAAATGTTTGTGAAAGTGCCCCCTCTATGGATGCAATTAGATAGAAGTTGGACTATTTTTTGCTACTGAACTTGTATGCCCCAAACTTTTAAGCTACTATCTTGTTCTTTTGCGCTATCTATAGTACATAGAATATTCAAGGACAATTATCCTCTTTCTCTCATACCTCCTCCTTTGTTGGACATCTTGTGGTTGTTCTCTCAAAGATTTAAAAGACAAGGAAAACGTACTCTTACGTGAGTATGACATTATGAAGCTTGATCAATTTAAGATGAAACATCCATCAAATATAAATGTTCTTCATTGCATAAGCTACTTTTTTGAAGACTGCTCATTCGATGAGGTTTTCACTTTGATTTATGCGAATGTTTACAACGAACAAGATAGAACATCTGTATGGTAGAGGTTGTCAGTGAACTATTGGAGCCACCAGCCATTACCAGAGGAAAGCATCCTTCGCTTAATTGAAGTGCCATTAATTCTAAGTAGTTGTTTCATATTTTGAATTTTTTCTCAATAAGATTCAACGTCTCTTTCAAGTTGCTAAAGTATGATGAGAAAGGGTTATCAACAACAAAGTTTATTTTAAATAAGCCCAAACGTGTGAAATGCTATCCCATTCTAGTGGGTCAGACATCGGCGAATCACATAATTCTTCCTTTGAAAAGAAATCAACAAGCATGAGTGTACATCACTTGGACAAAGAAGGATCAAGAAGCCCTTTGTTGTATTATTAGAAAACACAACTCTTTGCCTGCATCAAAAATTGCATTGATGTTTTATAGTTTATAGAAGTAGGAGAAGTCTCGCATTAGAAATGAGTGCCATGAACAACAATGTTCAGAGCGTGTTTAGTGGATCACCAACATAACATTCCCATGAATGTGAAAAGCAAAAAAAGAAAAGCTTGCGATGAAAACGAAGCCTAGTTATGAATCTGACTATAGAAAGCCATACAAGACACACCTCAATATCCTTGTCATTGCTATATTTCACCATCAACTAAACAAATGGCTAATGTTCACTATAACAACCTGGCAGAATAGAAATTTTGTTCACTCTTTGCAAAGCAATTAAAGTAGCAAAAGGTACCCATACTTTTGGAAGAGAACATGTGCATGCCAAGCATACACATCCAAATTAAACACAATTGAGGCTAGGTTGTTAGCGATACGAATCCCTTTTGCACAAATTAGAGATTTATCATGTGATGGGCAATATAGGCTTCGTGGAAGCATAATAAACGTTCTTGCAGACATCGACAGGGCTCAGACAATCCTGCCTAGGTTCCTCATAGACGACTCCATAGTTGTAAACTTGCATACACACAATTACATGAGCGGGAATGTACATCCTACGCTCACGATTGAGCTTCTCCTTCCTCCCACATAGTTGCAACAACAGACTTTGGGCTCCAGGCACGCACACGGGCTCAGCTAGAACAATCACTCTACAATGAAAAAAATGTAAAATTAAATCCTTTATGGATTAACCATATACTTAACTTGCAAGACTACATGGACAACGACAAAGAAACAACGAGCATCTACGATTGCATTGAACTTGAAGACGAAGTTTATACAAATACTTTAGTGCATGGTATATATACTGCACAACAAGTTGTCGACTTCAAGGAAAAGACAATTGTGGTCACTCCCTCGGAGGGATTTTCCCAACTCAGCATTTTCAAAGACAAATTTTCAGAGGAGCTAGCATTTCCATCATTGTTCTATGGACACCCAAGGAACTACATCATCCCTACAAGAACACGTTACCAAGAAATAGCTCGATGGGAGCTAATGAACAAGGACCATCGATTCGTGCATTGCATAGAGAACCTATTTTTGAAGATAGTCAAATTTCTTGTGCGACAAGTGCTTTCATCAACATGGGTTCGTATGAGAAAAGGACAGCTATGTGGAAGGACGCTCAAAGCAAGAGACAGTGGAAGACACGAACATTGAGAAACTACTTCAATCAAACATAGGATACCACGATTTTACATGCTTGTGTACATCGTTGGATTATAAATACAAGCTAAAGAAGAACTTGTTTGCAATGATTTGACAATTGGGTCGGCCTATATTCTTCATCACATTGTCTTTTGCAGAGAGACTTTGGGAGCCACTAATGACGTGCCTTCAGAAACTCCACAACACAACCGCCAATATTGAGGGAGCGAACCCACAAATGACAACAAGAGAGCTCATTAGATCAGTGACTGTCATGATAGTAAGGTACTACGTAAACAAGTTCCAAGCATTGAAGAGGTTGCTAAAGCACGATGAGAGCATTATCAGGAAAGTGAATGACTTTTTCTTTGCTACAGAATTTCAAAAGTGTGGAAGTCAACATGACCATGATCTGTTGTGGATTAAAAATGCACCACAGTATGGTAGTGATGCTGATGAGGAAGTTCTAAACTTTGTAGACATGGACATAACAATGGCCAACAATTTGGTGGAATCAAGCAACACGGAGTTGCAAACACACAAACACAGACACACATGCAAAAAACGAACAAAAAAATGATTCCCTAGGCCACCTATGCGAAATTCAATGATAATCAAACCACTTGAGAATGGCCTATTAACACGTACAGTCAAAGACAATGTTAAAAATTTTGAAAACACCTTAGAGGATCCTTACATCATGAACTTAGACTTCGACAGTTTCCTAGCAAAGTTAAACGTATCAGAAGGTGAACATATCTACTATATTTGAAAGAGTACACAACCAACAATTTTAATAAAGAGTCAACCTAAGGATGTATATACAAATAATTTTTATCCAAGAATAATTGAACTTTGGGGTGCAAATACAGACATTCAATATGTGATGAGCTCGCATGGCGCAGCTACATAATGTACATCATACATTACCAAAGCTGAGATAAGACAACGACACAGGCAATCAAGGAAGCAATGACAACATGTATCAACACAAATGCTCCTGCGCCTGAGAGAATGCGAAAGGTCGTCAATGCAATCCTAAACACTCAGCATATTAGTTGACAAGAAGCTGTCTACATTTGCACTATCTCTACCTCTTACAAGTAGCACGAGGAGCTTCATTTACATCAACACAAGCACCACTAATGAACGAGCAATGTTGCTAAAAAGATGCCATCAACTGGAAAAATGGATCCGAATAGTACGTTTGATGATCAAATAAAGAAATACTGCAGCCGCAACAATCTCATGAGTCAATTATGTTTAGCTGATTTCACAGTGAGCTACACCCTCATCAATAAACTCCTATGCAAAAGAAAGCGCGCAAAGGTAATACGTTTTAACAATTATAACGCCATTAAAGACCTAGAAAACCACTACCAAGAACAATGTCTATTGTACTTACCATTCATTCAAAAAGAACATGTACTTGACAACATGTTTCCAACTTGGAGCAATGTAACATCTAATTCAGGTATGTAACATTGGTACCCGTTTTAAGATTCCCTAAACAATTCATTAAAATTATAACTGAAAAAAAAAAGGTCATATTTTTCGTAGTGATTTTTTCAAAACTTTTAAAATCCTATCAATTTTGGTACATAATGCCGCAAATTATGAAGGACCTCGACTACAAAGCACAATATCAATGTATTTAGAAAAATCAAGAAGTCTGTAATTTTTTTCCTTCCTTTGACCTTTTATTTTCAATAGAAGAACTACATGATACAACTTTCATTCCTGCGTGTAGTAACATAACCTTATCAAAAATCTTAAGTTAAACTTTGTAGCATCACATAAAGTACTGAAAGAATAAAAAAATATCATCAAATTAATGGGAAAAAGTAAATGCCTCCTTCAAAAATTTAACGCACATGGATTCTCAAATGTCTTAAGAACACTTGTCTATTGAAACAATTCAAAATCACAAAATTGTCAATATAATTCCATAATTGGAGTCTACTCAATTCTTCCATATGTGTCATCTACATCATCTTCATAACCATCCCCAACAACAAATTAATGGGAAAAACTAAATGTTCAAAACATTCAAAGCATATGGATTCTAAAATGTCTTAAGAATATTTGTCTATTAAAACCATTCAAATACAAAAAACTGTCAATACAATTCCATAACTAGAGTCTACTCAATTCTCCCATATGTGTCATCTACCTCATCTTCATCACCCTCCCCAATCTGGGTTTCCTGTATGGGTTTCTCAATCACTTTCTCTTTCACAACCTCCTTCTCCCATGTATTAGCTAGCTCGCCTGCCTCCATAAAACAAATTCATTTTCCATTTCATCCAAAGAGAGATCCACTCTGCCAAGCACAGACTTAATTGGAATCTCATCTTTAATTCCCTGCATGCTCTTCCATGTTGTGGCTTGAATTTCATCAGGTAATGCCTTCAAGGTCTGGGTTTCTTTCTTGACTCCTTTAGGTGTGAGTTTTTTCTGCCCTTTGATTTCAAAATTCTCCCACTTTGAAAAAATTGCATTTATAAAATCCCAAACTTCTCCACTACAAAATGCAATTTGAAACATCTCGTCCCATGATCTGAAGCTATCACTTCGCCTTGACGGATCTTTAATTATTGTGGAAATCCCAGTCTCATTCAACAAAGACAAGCGAAACTCTGGAGTGATCAAAGAACGGTCCTCATTGAGTTTCGTAATGAACTCATTGTGATAGAAATGAACCTGTTCTATCCAAGACATGGACTTCCTATAGTCATTGTCATTATTCTGATCAAAAGCCAATAAGTTTGCCTCCGAGTCAGTCAAACCAGCATAAATTGTACAATTACATTTCTTGTAATGAGAGTTGCGCGGAAACTCAATGTTCAACTACCTTTTTGCCTCTGCTGAATGGGAGCCTCCAAGAACAAAGTAGTTATAATCATTTGCTTTGCGACGATCAAAAGATGCCTTGTTTGGACAATCTTTTGGATCCACGAGCACAATGTAGTTCACAACTTGTGCATGCGGATTGTCCTTCATTCATGACTTCAAATTCTCAATATGGAAAGGATGTATTGCACGCACCTCAAATGGCCGAAGGCCAGTCCTAGGATCAATAGGAGGTTTGATAACATGATCAATGTGCAAGAAGAAAGTCTGTCGATCCACAAGGTTATCTCGTTGTACCTTTGCTCAGACTCTATTTTGTTGTGTATCTGAGGTGCCATCTCCAATGTCAGCTCCTGGTACTTGCAGCTCACCATTGGTTGGGATTTCAATGATATCCAATGGTTGTACTCTCCTTGGAGCCTTTGATCTCGGTTTACTCCGTTTTCCCCCTTGTGCAATAGATGGAGTCTCCTCAACAACATCCTCATAAGACTCAAGAGGAAACGCACTTGCAGCCAATAGAGGTCATTTTTTCGGGAGCGGTGCACTCAAACCATGCCCACTTGGGGGTGTACTCAATCCCTGATGGCCTAAAAGAGAAGGTGTTCTCAATCCATGTGAACCCATGGGAGTTCTTAATCCTTGTGTATTAGAGCCAAAATTTTCAGCTTCAACACGGGAAGATCTCTTTTCTTTTGACTTTGAAGAACCTCTTGATTTGATGATGTTGCGGTATCTTCTTCATAACCCTCCTCTGTATGCTCCTCAGAATCACTATTAGAAGTTGATACCTCCATCTCCTCGATTATTTCGTCAACCTCCACGATTTGATTTGTCAAGTGATAAATAAGATCATGGACACACAAAACAAAATTGAATCTCTCATAGTATTCAAAAGAAATTACATAAACATAGACAATTATGGCTGTGTAGAAATATAAAGTTGTGCTCATACATGAATAGAATAATGTATTGATCGTCATACAAGGTGATATATGTGAGAACATTACAGTTACAAAGAGGTGTGTGCCTCTTCATATCACCTCGTGGGTGTAATCAAGACCTTAAAGGTCTTAATTAAAATAGAAAGACTACACTTGTCGAGACTTAAGCCCTTGAGCGTTGTGCCTACTGATTTGAAACAAGAGGACACAATTTGTGTGCCCGACAGCACTGCCCCATTATCTATGATCTATAATGAAAGGTGGAAGCTTGGAAATTATCTATGACTTATAATGAATGGTGTAAGCTTGGAAATTATATACAATCTAATAGGGGGCTATGAGGACAAGATAAAGTGGAGGAAGGTGCATAAGGAAGGTTGCATGCCACAACTTTCAGAAACCTGAGACTCACTAGGTAACATGGCTAACAAGTGTCACATAACCTGATTTCAAAGGGAAATTGACACGATGCTAAGTGAAAATTCGACTACGAAAACTAAATACATTCATTCAGCTTCCTCTGCACAACTCTATAAAGTGCCACACTAGTGCCATATTAAGAAGTGATTGAAGCTTGTATATATATTCCATTATTCAATATTGTAACTTGAATTACAATCCAAAACTCGAAAACATCGAACCTATGCTTATATATTGATATCAAATCTTGCCAAAAGTTTTCAAGATCATTTTTTTAGTTTCACAATATTAGTAGAATGTAGTACTGTTATATATATATTCTTTGGAATTTTGAAGGAAAAAATGTAAATCCTAGAGAAACTTTAAATTTTTTTGCATAAAAGTTTCAAATTTTGGCGAATGTTTCAAACATTTACTTTTATTAGGGCATACAAACTTTCGATGCCAATATAAAGTTTTAGCTTCTTAACGAAACTAACTTGAAAAAATCATCCATGGCGTTGAGAAGGAGGTTTGCTTGCTCTTTTTGTTTGCCTTTGGTGTTTGCCACGATTCCCCTTCACCTTCGTCTCCTTTTCCACCCCTTCCTTCTCCCCTCTCTCTCTTTCTCACCCCCTTCTTCTCGGTGGAAACCCCATTGCAATGATCTAGTAGGCACTCAAGTGACACACATGAAGGCTTCACTATGCAAGGCTCCCACAAGGAGTAGCATGAGAGTTAGGAGTTCCTTTGGCACACTTTCAGCATCCCCACGACACGTGTGTCCCTACCAAACAACACATTTTTGGCATCACTGCCAGGGAGATACAAGGTATGCTTTTGCCACGTTTGGTTAGCTTCCTCCTATAAACAACCCATTGCACATGTCCTTAGGCCTTGTTAGTGGAGATTAAAAGTCGATTAATTGTTCTGCTATAGCGGGCAAAGTAATAGCTTTCAAAGAGAACTTCTCTTCCATAACAATACATAGGTTTCTTATTGTTATCAATCCCAAGCATTTCAACACATTCCTCATTGGACTCGCTTCTTGTGATATCTTTAATCTTTATTATTGGCTTGAAAACTGATCTTCTAGTGGGAAGTGTCTTTGGAAGCAACAAAGTCATCTCTTCTGTATTAGTGTCAACTTTGATGGTCCATTTTGAATCAATGTTATTGTGTACTTCCGCTATGTCCCATAATTTTCGAATTTGCAACGAACCTTCATCAAACAGAGCAGGAACATCATAAATTTGTTGAAGCTGTTGCACCTCAAGACTTGGATCCTTGGCACTTTTCTTTGGTTCCTTGGTGCCTTTCTTTTCCACCCTTATCTTTTGGATCCTAGTGGAAGCATCCTCCGATGTGGGCTTTCCAAAGACACGGATTTCTCCAAAAGTTTGTTTGTTCGACATGATACCTACAAAAGACATAAACAATGTCAATATTATGATATCATGGAGAGAATATCTCAAGATGAAGAAAACAAAAGCTAGTACAACAAGCTTGATGGTTTCTAAAAAGACTTTGAGCTTCTAACATCTATATTCTTCATGGAAAAAGATGTCAACATGCTTATTACTGGAACATGATTTTGGATTAGAGAATAAAAAACAAAAAAGCATGAAAAGTAACAACACTACAATGCAAAAACTATAAAATTATGGCCAAAACGCCTCTCTCTCTCTCTCAAATTTAATTAAAAAACACTAAAATACAACTCCATAATTCGAAGAGAAAATTCTGCTTTTCAATACAAATCGACCAAAAAATAAACAAAATTTACCAAAAAACCCTCTCCCTCTCTCCAACTATCCCTCTCTCCCTCTCCCTAATTCTCTCTCTCTCTCTCTCTCTCTCTCTCTCTCTCTCTCTCTCTCTCTCTCTCTCTCCTCTTGCCTCTCTCTCTCTCTCTCTCTCTCTCTCTCTCTCTCTCTCTCTCTCTCTCTCTCTCCCTATTTCTCTCTATCTCTCTCTCTCCCTCTCTCCCTAACTCTCTCTCTCCCTCTCTCCCTAACTCTCTCTCTCCCTCTCTCCCTAACTCTCTCTCTCTCCTTCTCTCCCTCTCTCCCTAACTCTCTCTCTCTCCTCTCCCTCGGCTAACACCCGTCGATGATATCATCGATCGGGTTGTGTGCATGGTGGAAGGCATGGCGAATCCATGGGAGCACAAGGCAAAAGAGGTTGGCGAGGAGAATCGGTGGGCGAATCATCAGGGGAGCTCGGGGAAGAAGAAGATAGCAGGGAAGAAGAAGATGGCGAGGAAGAAGAAGAAGAAGATGGCGGGGAAGAAGAAGCTCCCTTCAGTCCAAAAAAAATTAAACTAATGCATGAGGTGGAGAGCTTACTTGGCAAAGCTGGAAATGAGAGGGGTAGATGGTAGAGGGAGAGATGGAGAGCTTAGAGGAACTAACAAGAAGGGATTGGGGTAGAATATAAAGTAATTTATTTTTAGAAATGTTTCTTGCTATTTTTAGTAAATAGGATAGAGTAGCAATCAAAACAATGTGTTTTCAAAAAAGCAAACATAAAGTACTTTAAATCATATTCAAGCACACCACCCCCATTTTCAAAATACAGTAAATTATATTGAAGCATGCCATAAAATTTGATTTCATGACCGAATTAAAAATAAAAAACACTTAACCATAAGAAAATTGCACATACCTGGCGATTCTTTGAACTCTTGGCCGTATTTGGAAATAATGAGAAACAAATGTGGGAATCTCATGTTTATAGAGAAAATTTTCTATTTTTAGAAATTTCTCTATGCTCAAAACCCTAAACCTAACCTTGACTTTTATGGTTAGGCATATAATTTCCACCTTTCATTGTTGCATGGCACTTTTGGGGCATCCCCTTTGAAGCTTGCCAAAGTTCTGCATGGAAGGTTCGTTCGACACTACATCTATCTCAATTTCTTCTTCTCATAGTTCCAAGGGCGCTTCCTTTACTACATTGGACGTATCTTGTACTAGTGGTGGAACCTCTTTTGCCACCTTGGATGTGTCTCCTACTCCTTCACCTAAGCATGATGGTGGACATAGAAGCCCAGATACTCAAATCCATGGACCTGATATTCCCATTGAAGGGAATGAAATAATAGATGTCGAAGTAAGCACGAGAGGTCAACAAGTGTTATCAGGTATGTGGTCCATGTCTAAGTTCATTCAATGGCTCTCTTTGTTTTGTTTTTGGAGCTAGAAATTATTCCTTACAAGGGACATCTAATTGAGATGGATCTCAATGACTGTCTCAGCTATCACAAAAGGGAAAGCGAAATTCAATCTCGTCTATTGAGGAGAGACCAAAGGGAACACCAATGAATGTGGACCTCAAAAAGTCTAGCTACACAAGAGGGAGAGCTCATATAATGCTAGACACCACACATCCCAAAGAGACCTGCAATACTTTTTGTTGTAGCAGAATGTGCCTGGTCACTTTTGAGGTTGCAAAATTAAGGGTATTACAGCAAAATTATGTTGAAATGAATAAAGATGATCAAAATTTTTATTCAGCATGGTCTGTAAGACCTAGGGAAAGCAATATGAAAAAAATTGTGTTTGAGTACTCATTCGGTTCAAGGATTGTTTGTACAACAGGACAAATGAGACTGCCTGGACCACATGGCAATATGGTATGCTCGTGGTTGCAAGACTTTGTGCAAAAACAAGCCGAGGCTCTTCCAAATAGTGACCAGTTGCACTTACCAAATAATTTCTCCAAGTGTGAGATCTATTCCATGTACAAGGATGCCATGGTTACTGCAAGTGACGAGTACGTGACATACTAGCATTTTTGTAGGATTTGGAAGAATGAATTCAACAACGTGAAGATACCAAACCTTTGTCGCTTTGGTGTGTGTGCCACATGTACAGACTTGAAGGCCTTGCGTAATAGAAGTCAAGGACAAGAGAGAGGTGTGTGTAATGATGCCGTGAAATTTTGCTTCTTTTTAACAAAAATTGTTTGCTTGTAACATCTAATCGTTTTCTATATTTGCAGAAGAAGCAATCGTAGAATTGAAAATGCATCAAGAAATGCAAGCTTTAGAAAGGAAGAAGTTAGTGAAGCATCGCAAGAAGAGCTACCAATAGCCTGAGAAGTACATAACCACCATCATTGATGGGATGGATCAAAAGAAGACCAATCTTCCACACTTCAAATGAGTGCCCAAGGATTTGGAAGAGGAGAAATTCATCACATATCACGTGGTTGGATGCATGATCTACCATGGTGAATTAATCCCCAAGGTTTATCTGACGACACCAAATTAAGAAATGATCCTAATCTCACAGTTTTCATTCATAATGATGCATTGAGGAATCTTACACAGCCTCTTCCAAAAGTGTTGTATGTCCAACTTGATAACACATCGAGAGAGAACAAGAATCAAATTGTGTTGGCATATCTTTGCATGCTTGTGGAGAAAGGCATATTTCTAAAAGTGAAATTAGGATTCCTTATGGTGGGTCACACACATGACCATATTGATCAAATGTTTAGCCGGTTCTCAATAAAGCTAAGAAGGAAAGAAGCATGGGATGGGGATGCAATGATCCACATTTTACAGGATGCATATGTGCCGAAATCAATAATTGCAAACATTGAAAAAACAACAGATTTCAAACGTCTTGTGTTTGGTGACAACGAGTGAATTGATCGATGTAATGAGAAGCTCAACGAGTTAAGCTTTCAACACCAATTTCAAATGAAGAAAGATCAAGAAGGCACGACATTGTTGTGGGGGAAGTTCTATTCCACATCACCGACTTGGGTTCCAGTCAAAGGATTGAAGTTCTTGAAGTGTGTTCCAGAGCGTGAGTTGTATGTGGCAACCTTACAACCTTTACAATCAGTGAGGGAGTTGCAACGAGCCATGAAGGAGGAGAGAGATGTAAACCCTATAAGTTTAGTCAATGAGATTAGAGAAACAATCCAGCATGATGCAACGTATTTTGAAGATGTGGTGTGGACATGGTGGAATCCATTCTTTGCATCCCAAATACTTATTAATCACCTACTAAATGACCCCCAAGATGTGTCAGATTTTAGTTGGCCACAATGCATTGAACAAGATTTTATAAATGCACGTATGAATGCTTCTTCAAGTGCGCATTTACATGCACCTTCAAAGAAGAACTATCTTGGGGAGGAGAGAGAAATGTACCTTGGAGCAAGAAAGTCCAAAAAAGCCAGGGAAAGGATTCAAGAAATGTGGAGTGGTAGCATCGAGGACTTGGCAATGGGTATGATGGTTGCTATGCTAGCAACAGAGGATCCTAGTGGATTTTCTTTTTGGATTGCTAAAGTTGTGAAAGTCGGAAAGGAAGGTTCAAACACCAAGTCAATAGAGGTGCATTGGTTTTTCACCAAGTCCATGGATGCTTTCACGGGTCAATATAACCCAGAGATGGTGGTAACAAGGAAGCATGGCCAAAAAGGGAAGAGGGCGAGAAAGAATTGTCCAAGAATTGATACTCTACAATTGGATGAGGTAGATATTTTGGTATATGCATTTCAATTAACACAAGCCGGGCATTTGCCAAAGGAGACACAATACATAATATCCCAAAAATTTCCAAAGACATTAATCGGATGCAGTGAACAAATGGAAGCCAAGACACGCCATGCAAAAAAGAGGGTGGTAGCTAAACTTGCCCAGGTTGACTCGGAGAATGTTCTAGTGGATAGCCTAGAGGAGGAAGGATCTTCAACTTCTACCGCACAAAGCTTAGGCTCTAGTGCATTTGAAGGTGTAGGATTAGAGGCTGAGTACTGTTCTTTGTAGGATCAATGGCATGTATGTTTGTGCAACAATGTAATTTGTACCTTTTTAGGATTTTGAAATGTGTTATGCCATGGTCCTTTTATGTGCATTGGATGCATAGGCCCTTATTGTATTGGTTTAAAAAAATTCATGTATTTTTTACAATTTTGGTATTCCAAGTGTAGGTGTTTGTGACAAAATATGAAGAGGGGAGAGGAGAAGAGTGGAGATGAGGAGAGAGGGCACAGCTAGAGAGAACACCACAAATGACTAACTGTATACTAGATTTAGTTGAAAAAATAGAATATATACAAACCCATTTAGGGTTAGGGTTAAGGGATCTAACCCTTTCCTTTATAGCACTCTATCAGGTTAGTGCTATGCATATATGATCACATGATGGTGCTATGCACACGTGATCACATGATGTTGAGCGTGAACTCTCAACACTTTCCCTTAACATCAACATCATGAAGTAAGCCTTCCCTCAAGATGATGATTCTGGGGAATTGAAGAAGGACTGAACATTACATTCCATCACACCCCTTTAATGGGAATGTCCTTCCTCTGTGTCAAACCAAGAGCTAGTTGGTGTTTCTTGAATAGCTCTTTACGAGTGGTTTGGTAAAGATGTCTGCAACATTGTCTTTGCTATCACAATGCTGCAGTGTGATGTCACCAAGTAACACTCTTTCTCTGATGAAGTGCTCTCTGACATCAATGTGCTTTGTCCTGGAGTGATATACTGGATTCTTGGCCAATGCTTGAGCCGATTGATTATCACAGTATATTGTTGTTGGCTTTGACTCATCAAAGTAATCTGTTTCTGATAATAGTCTTCTGAGCCATATAGCCTCACATGCACCTGTAGTGAGTACTCTATATTCTACTTCAGTTGAAGACAAATAAATAGTTGGTTGGTTGTTTGACAACCATGATATAGCCCCTTGAACAAGGAAAAATGCATATCCCTATGTCGATCTCCTGGTCTCATGATCTCCGACATAGTCACTGTCATAGTATCCATGCAACCGTGGATGACTTCCTCTGTATTCTATCCCAAACTGTCTTGTACCTCTGATGTATCTCAAGACTCTTTTGGCTGCATTACAGTGAGACTATTTTGGATTTGCCATAAAATGTGCTAGTGAGCTTACTGCATAACAAATATCTAGCCATGTGATTGTCAGATATATAAGAGATCCGATGAATTGCCTGTAGTATCTGTCATTGACTGTAGGCTTTTCTGAATCTTTAGTAAGTTTCAAACTCTGTTCCATGGGAGTGGCTACAATCTTGCAATCTGCCATATGAAACTTCTTCAGGAGACTGTCAACATACTTGAGCTGACTCATGAATGTGCTATTTGAATCTCTCCAGAATTCAATTCCAAGACAATAGTGCATAAGTCCAAGATCTTTCATGTCGAACTCTGCAGATAAGTCTTGTTTCAGTTTTCTAATGAAGCTATCCTTGCTTCCTATCACAATCAGATCATCTATGTACAAAAGTGCAATAGTAATGTCTTCCCCTTGAACTTTGTAGTAGAGAGTATGATCTGCATTGGAATTCATGTATCCTAGATCAGCAAAATACTTGTCAATTCTACTGTACCAACTTTTGGGTGCTTGTTTTAAGCCATAGAGACTTTTCTTGAGATGGCAAACCTTATTCTCCTTTCCTTTCTCAACATAACCTGCTGGTTGTTGCATGTAGACTTCCTTATCTAGGTAACCATTGAGAAATGGATTCTTGACATCGAGCTAATACACATTCCATTTGCTGAGTGTCACTAGTGATATCAAGAACCATATGGAATCCATCTTTGCTATTGGAGCATAAGTCTCATCATAGTCTTGACCATATAGTTGTGCAAATCCTTTTGCAAATAGTCTGGCTTTGTATCTTTGAATACTTCCATCTGGATTGTACTTCACTTTGTATACCCATTTGTTTGCTATGGCCTTCTTTCCTGGTGGAAGGTCGCATAATCCCAAGTATTATTCTTATACAAAGCATCCATTTCTTCATTCATAGAAGTTTGCCATTCTGGCTTGTCTACTACATCTTCGAAGTACGCTGGCTCTTCTGTAGCCATGATGGTAGTCATAAGAGCATAGTTGGTGGTTTCCACCTGAATTGCTTTGCCTTTCTGAGCATATGTCAATCTGGCTGGAGGTTTGCTTGCCCTAGTAGACCGTCTGAGCTGCTATGGCTCTGCTTGGGGTGTTGCTGGCAATTCTTGCTCTTCTTCATCAACCTCTTCTGTAGATGACTGTAAAGTCGATACTTCTATCTCCTATGTAGGTGAGGTTTTCCATTCTGTTTCGAAACTGAAATAGATAAAAATAGAAAGACATGCAACAACTTGATTGCAGAAGAACCTCCAAAGAAGGACCTCGGACATTGGAAAAGTGCATGAGGGCATGGACCTAGGCTTAGATTTAGATGTCAAACGTCAACAAAAAAGAAACAATGTGTGTGCAAAATCCACGTACATTGCAATACCGAATGAAGAATTTCACATCAAACTCAAGCAACTAATACAAGAGCAAAGACTAATAGTAGACGATTTAATGCTATAGAAAAGAATAGAAAGCAACATGCGCTTTCATTTATTTCTCGTAGGAAACACTGGAACTGGAAAAACATTTACACTGCTTCTTATAGTCCAAGCACTTCTACGACATTACAATCATAATCAAACATCAGACACTAATCTACCAAGGGTTCACTTGTTAGCATACACAAGTAGAGCAACATTCATCATCGAGGGTGCAACCATTCACTCAGCACTACACTTGCCTTTGTTAACTTCAGCTTACACGCTTATCTGTAGAAAAATTGCAACAACTTTCATTATTGTATTGAAAGATCGAACTAATCGTCTTTGATGAAGTTTCTACGATAGGTCAAAACACTTTCTTAGCAGCAGACATGCACATGCAAGAGATCAAACACAATCACTTAGAGCCCTTTGGAAGAGTAGATGTACTCTTGGGTGGAGACCTGTGCCAAGCAATCCCAACAAAGGATTCATGGATTTTCTAGGATAAGCCCACTAATACAACAATATTGCCATCCATCTAGAAAAACAAATTCAAATATTATGAGCTCACACAACCAATGCATCAAAACAACTCCCACTACCTGCAAATATTAAACAGAATTCGTATCGGTCAACATTTTGATAGTGACATCAAACACGTCAACAAAAATTATAAGTGAGATCCACCACAAAAACACATTATACCACACCTATTCTATACAAATGCAGCAAAGGATACACACAATAATGATGTCTTCCAATTTCTGAATTCCAAAGCACATACAATAACTGCAAAGGACACAAGGCACAAAACTTGCACTAAAGGACTAAAGATACCAAATGATCCTAAAACAACAACTGGCCTGCATTCAGAACTAAATCTAAAAGAAGGCATGCTAGTAGAGATATGCTCTAGCAATCTCGATACAGAAGACAGCCTTGTCAATCGAGCAGATGGAACGTTCAAAACTTCATATTTAAGGGCAGGAAACAACACAATTTGGATTGAATTCATTGACCCTAAAATAGGTGCAAGAATGTGAGCACACCAAAACTACTTGTATGATCACACAACACTAAAAACATGGACTCCAATCTTCCCAGTAACAAGAGAGTTTCAAATTGGAAAAAATAGCCTCAACACGGTAACATGCACACAATTCCCTGTACAAGCAGTTGCAGCAAGAACAATACATCGAGCACAAGGCCTAACCATGGATAAATTAGCTTTCGACCCTTCAAATATAAAATCACACGGACTATTATACAGGGCACTATCCAAAATAAGAGACCCCACCAATTTGTTCCTACTCAAAAACATAGAGTCAAAACAAATTAAGGTGGATGATAATGTTCTTCAAGAAATCGCAAGGCTACGTACACATTGGACATGGAAAACTAAACAACATGACCTACGAGCACCGGGCAACAAATGTCAAAACATTCAATCCCTTAACACAAGAACCTTTAACATTAATAAAGACGACATCATGCATTGCAAAAGCATCCTTAGTGCATCATTCCTTTGCCTACAAGAAACACAAGAAAATGACGCAAAAAATTTAAACTTGGATGGTTTCAATGTCGTATGTGGTAACCGCACCAATGGAATTACAACATTCTACACATCAACATATATGCTTCTGCACACTAAAGAACAAAATGACAATGGAATTGAGACCTTGCTAACAATCCATGAGCACAAAAATAATTGCAATACTAAACATTTACAGGTCCCCAAAAACAAAGGCAACACTCTTTCGAATGCCATCAATACATATGTCCTAGGAGACTTCAACATAGACATTAACATTCACACGACAAGTACTTCAAAAATACAAAATTTTATTATAGAAAAAAATTACACTCATCTAATACAAACACCAACGACAGCATATGGATCATCAATAGACCAACTTTGGACAAACACACAAAATTTCAAACATTGCTCAGGAACCAATTACATTTACTGGAGCAAACATTCCCTCTTATACACTTCTATTCTTGATCAATAAAAAACTTCCAATAGGCCACTTGAATAAAATTCAACTTGTTTTTTAGTTATTTACTTTTTAATATAAATTATATTCCTTTCTCTTTAAAAAAAAAAATGTTTTTTAGGCATAGAGATTTCAAGGTATAAATTGAGTGTGTCCAACTTGGATATAACAAGACTTAATTGCATGTTGTAATGAATTCACTCATGCAACCACTTCTTCGTCCACGTATAGGGCCTAAGTACATTTGCATCTGCTTTTCTCATCTAGGATTTTTGGTGTGTTCCATTGAATGGAGAGTATTGCTTCTATTATGACTATTTGTATTTCAAGGTCGCCTCACCAATTTTAGTAAGTTTTGGCTTGGAGTCCAAAGATTTTTTTTGCTCCTTTTATTTGATCATAGAACAATGAAGGTATGCTTTGGTTACTCTCACAACTAAGGATGCCATTATGCATAGGGAGGGTGTGATTCTCGAGGGGGTCACTATGTATGAACCCTATGTATCACGTGCATTCAAGGTATAATTATAAAACTCCTTATCTGTGAATTTTTCATTAATAAAATACACCTTTTTTCTATTCAATCTATATTTTTTTTCCAAAATGCCTTTTTTGGCACCATCATGTCTATGAAAATGTGAGAAAATATGAAATTAAATATTCCCTTATGTTGAACTCGCATGATAGTCACATAAATTATTGAGTAAACCCCTCAAGGTGTGATTAATGACTAGCTAAGTAGATCTTTAGCGAGCTTAGGGTTCTCGCTCACTTCAACTTCTCATCCTTGCTCCTTCTTTTGTTTTTTCCAAGTCTCACCCTGATCCCCCCATCGAGCGTGCCCACTAGATCGTCCCCATTTTCAGAGTTGTGCAGCTTCTTTATACTTGCAATGAATTTTATACCCATCTCATCACGGAGATGCAACTTCCCACCATAGGAGACATTGAGGAATGTTTCTTACATGCATGCAAAGAATGCTCTTGGAGTGTTTGACTTCACAATCCGAACTAACATTCCAAACACCAAAAGAAGGAGTTGAAACAAACATTTGTAAGCCAAATGTCCGAGTTAGGGTATGGGCGAAAGGTAAGACTTGCTAAAGAAGGTTCTTTGAAATTACCTAGTTCTTGTACTCACGCTATTGTATGTAAGTCTCGGGTGTGCTGCACTTTACGAACCTCAACTCACAGTTGACAGAGCATCATTGCAGTTCATGTGGGAATGTGTAGGTTAGCTACAATCCACTTCTCCCATATTGCTACTCGTGTGACTCGTTCTAGCACATCATTCAGATTTCCTATTTGAGAGGCCAGATTATGTTGCATAGTGGAGTTGACATTTGAGTGCACATCAAAGGCAATCATGTTGATAGTGTGTTGTCCTTGGGCACTCCTTTTTTGGACTTATACAAATAGCATCCTAGAGGCTTGGCCTTGGCTTCTTGGGAAGAAGCTGAGTGGCACCTTCATAATTAACAGCTCTAGATTCATCATTGCCTTTGAGCCCTATCTCAATTGTAAGGGTTGCACATTGTACACCTTCTTAGCAATAAAGTTTGTCACCTTTGGTTCATTTTGTGTGTACTTACTTTCAAGTTCATCAAGATGGTTCATATAAACTTCCCCTACTTTTGTTGACTTTAAATTTTCTTATTGGGTTGAAATTGCCAATAACAATTCAGTCAAGCAAAATGAATACACAAAGTACTTTTGAGGTGATACAACCCATCAAAAAATGTTCAAGATAAGGCTCCCAAACAAGATGGATGTGCTAAATTGCTCAGTGGAAATTTACTCGTCCTTCTAATACTACACTTTGATGGACATTCTTTTCAAGGACATCACAAATTCTCCAGACTACATAAACACACCTTGGAGCACACTAGCATCCACGTCTTCAACATGAATTATTCATTGTTGCAAGAAGTGGCAAGACTTATCGAAACTGTCTCAACGATAAGGTCTTTCCCTTTTGATTGCTTGAAATGCTTCATGCATCTTTGAAAATGCAATGCTTCATAAATGATGACACTAAATTAGATAGAAGTGTATTATGCTCCTTGTGCTTGAACAGAGATGCAAGAAGAATGTGCCTTTTTTTTGTTCAAAGACTGGGATTGCATATTCACGTAATCACATGAATTTTCTTGTGATTATGCATTTCATGCAATCATGGGCATAATCACGCCTCTATGTTATGAGGTGGCCCTAACCTAGAAATTGGATATATACCAGTGAAACTTATTGTAATGAAATTCTTGTTCAAAAATAAAATTTAATTTGTACCATTCAACATAAATAACTATTTCAACATGTACAATTTGTTAAATTAAAGTAATTTTGTTATAACTTATTTTGCATAGCATATGTAACAGTTTGCATCTTGCATGGGATATGTAACATCTTCATCTTGCATCTCATAACTTTTTCTTGAGTTGATGAAAACCAAAATAGATTGAAAATTTGGAATCTAAACTAGTGGGACTATTGCATGGCGGTCTTAAAATATTGATGGTTAGTGATATTGGTATCTAGATTCACCCTAGAATGGAAGAATTTGAAAATGTGCAAGCACATGCAAATATATTTTAATAAATCCAACACTATTTATAATTTTGTATTGTTTCTTTTTCCATGCACTTGCTTACTATATGGCTCATAAGCATGCCAAAGGTCATTGCATTTCATCATACAAAGCATCAAATCTGATAGCGTGCCCGTTGGCCTATTTGTGTTTTGAAGCAATTTAGGCCACATTGCACTTGCTTGGGATATCAAATTTTGCTGACGTGCATTGCCAGAGGGGGGAAATGCTGGCGGTGGTTAAAAATTTTGCTACTCCCAAGAGTTTTGAATTTTCACACCTCTCGCCTCCAAGTCTTTGAATCGTAACCTGCACCACCTTGCAACCTACACTGTAGTCCCTATGACAACCTCCCTCCCCATTTAATTTTCATCCATCCTGCCATTGAACACACACCCAAAACCTCCCTCCCCCTAAGGAGCATCAGCATTGAGATTTTGAATATTGAGATGGCCCTTATAGCCCAGAGGACATGTAGTAGTGGGTGGTGCATAAAAACATTGAGGTTGAATGACTCGAGTATTTGCTTGTCTCACAAGCTAGCTAGGAGCTAGCTGGTCTCTATTTTTGAGGTTCTATTCTAGCAGTTCACTGATTGTTGCCACATGCCATCAATGGCAAGATGTAGCTTGTCATGGCTTGCAAGAGAAGCAGACAGAGGCTGCAAGATAGGAAAGATGAAAAGATTGGTCAAGGCACAAGGAAGAGATTGTGGGTCGAGGAAAGAAATGGTGCAGTATTTAAATGACAACGAAATACTTTTGCAACGTTTGCAAGGGAGAAACAACGAGAAGAAAGAAGACTTCGTGCAGAATAGAACTATTTAAGCGATTGCAGTTGCATTCCATCGGAGGGAAGAACATGAGCTTAGATCAACTAGGTGTAAAGAGGGCAACATTAGCTATGTTGGTGTCCCTTGAAACACAGGAGAAATGGCTTGGGTGCACAATGTCAAAGACATTGTCAATCAAAAGGACCAACATGGCTCTAGCTATTGGATGTAGAGCGAAAGCAATGCACGATCATCCCAATCTGAAATAAGAAGGACATTTGCCAAAAGTGGACAAGAGACAAGAATTGTCATTTGATTTAATTTGTGCGGCCGTAATCGAATTAACCAAAACCAAAAATGATTTTTCACATTTCCTAAAAGCCCTTTTAGCTTGTGTGTGATTCAACAAAGGATTCATTTCATTCTTTATTTGTCCCTTTAAACAAATTCTTCTATCATTATGTGTGATCCACATTTGGTGAGTGTTATAGTCAACATCAGGATTAAATTGATGTTGCCACAGCATTCCCAAAATTATATCTTTGCCACTTAGAGGAGCCACTAAGAAATTTATCTTTTCTTTGTATGGATCAATCGTGAGTTCTAAATCTTTCACTTCATTCAAACAATTATATTTAGTTTTAGTAAATTGGAGAAACACATCATACACATGCTGGATACAGTGCAGAATAGTGGTTGCCCAACTCGGTGGTTGTTTGTGGTTGAGTTTTAGAATAGTTTAATTATTTAATTTTGAAATTGGGTTGGCTAGACTTAATGTGATTTCCCTAAACCAGTCCTGTGGTTGGAACATCATGTGATTGTCCTAAACCAACTGCTTATGATTGAGTTTTGGAATGTTTAGTTTCTACATTGGATAGGCTTGAACTTAATGTTATTGTCCTAAACTAGCTTGGTGGTTGGTTTAGGTCAAACACCAGTTATGTGATTGTCCCAAACTAGCGTGGTTGAATAGAAATTAACAGCAATATATTTCACAGTAGAACAACAATATATTGTTATTATATAATTGATGACCAACTCGGTGGTTGAAATTCTTGTGTTTCGTAGTAGTTAAATTATTTAAATTTAATTTTTTGTTGGTTCGGGTCATAATTTATAAACGTGATTGTCCTAAACTAGCCTAGTGATTGGAACATCACCTAAAAATTCAAGTCAAACACTAGTTACGTGATTGAAATTGTGGTTGGACAGAAAAATTATCTAATTGTTATATATCACCGAGACCTATTCAGGTCAGACACCAATTATGTGATTGTCCTAGCCCAGCTCAGTAGTAGAAACTATTTTGTTTTCTAGTAGCTTTGATTAGTTTAATTATTAGTTTGATTAGTTTAATAAGACTGTGTTTTTTGCACATACAACAATATATTACCGATCTGGTTTAGTTTAGACACCAGCCTGGTGATTGAAATTGAGATTGTGTTAAACTAGCCTAGTTGTTTTTCTTTACTAGTTGCTTGATTAGTTTCATTATTACCTTGATTAGTTTAATTATTAGATTGATTATACGTGACTGTCCTAAATTGAAATTGTCTTGTTTTACTAGTAGCTTGATTAGTTAAATGATTAGCTTGATTATGTGACTATCCTAAACCAACTCGATGGTTGAAATTGTTTTCTTTACATGGCATGTTTGCACGTACTTTGTTTAGGTGTTTTCCTCATAGTAGTGCAAAAAGGGGGATCACTGCGGTTGTTCGCACATGTTGGGTGAGCAGACTCAAGACCATCTCATTCAAAAGATCCGCAGTGTAGTATCATCATTCAAATGGACCAAAGCGGGTAGCTCTAAGAGACCATCTAAATCGTAGGCTCAAATTTTAAAAATCGACATTGTAGACTCAAGACCATCTAATTTGCAGGCTTAGATTTCAAGATCCACATTGCAGCTTGAAATGTCCTTGAAATGGACTGGTGTCTATTCTTGGATAGCTCTAAGAGTGTGGATGATCGAAGTTCATTTGGACTATTATAGCCACTGGGTAAAGCCCTGCATGAGAGAGATCATGACCATTAAATTCTCTACCTCACATTAGCTTGCATTAGACTATTAGAGAAATGTCAAGACTATAGAATTGGATTAGCATTGAGTCAGAATTAGATTGTAAGAACAATAGGAAATCGGACTGTTAGATATAATTTCTAGTTATAATGCCATTCAAAATGGTAGTTTTCTTGCCATTGACTAATTATGATCTTGGCTCTGATGATCGATAAATTCTCCCATGGTAGCCATCTAATTGCACGTCATGGGTGGCTAGATGATGATGTATATGACCCTCATATGACCGCCTATGCTAGGCTAGGCTCCTAGCAAGGTGGATGCTGGCTAGAATATTTAATTGGGACTCTGCATGTGCCACCACTCCTCACCCCTCATCCCAACAACGTGTTATTCAAGGGGGTTCTAGTACTATAATTGTCTGCCACATAGCAAAATCTAGCAGTGGATTTTGTGATCATAGCAGCTATAGGCACCCAGAGTCATCCGAACTGGCATAAGAAATGAAGGGGAAAGAGTGGGAGGGCGGCAAGTCCTCCGACCTAGTTATATAAAGGCCTTAAGAGGAGAGAACAATTTGCCACACCTAGGATAAGCCCTCTCCTACCCCCTTCCATGATCTCAAAGCCCCATTTTACCCTTGTGATGAATCTTCTGCTGCAACCCTAATGTGCCTTCTACTTAACGCTGCCCAAGTCATGGTATCCATTGTTTGCCTTAGCTGTCCATCCTGTAACACTCTACCATCCATAGCCATGACCAAGGGAGTTGCAAGATTGGTGACCAAGGAAAACTGTCTTAATAAGGGGCTTCCAAAAAAGGCTAGACAGAATTGGTGCCATGCAGAGGTAGCGAGTAGGCAAAGAACTAGTGCCTAGCAGAGTACACAAGGCACACCCTTCTTCTGGTTCTCCAGCGAACCCATAATCGAGCTCGATCATTCCAAAAGGGAATGGTTTGGAGACGTCCCAGATAGGCTAGGTCTTTTTTGTTGAATCGTAGTTGTTGATCGCTTGGTTCGACCATTCCAAAATGACCTTCCAATTAGGCTGGGTCTTTGTTGTTGAATCGTAGTTGTCGCGATCGCTTGGCTCGACCATTTCAAAATGGGATTGTTGAGCCAAGAAATCGATAACTATGATGCAACAACAAAGACCCAGCCTATATTTTGGAATGGTCGACCCAAGTGATCGACTACTACGATTCACATAACAAAGACCTAGCCTATCTAGAAGGCCACTACGACTTTCCATGCCTATCCATTTCCCTTTGCTTGAAGGTAAGGGAAATGGAAGGTCAAAAGATTTTGGGTGTCTCTCATATCGTCGTGGTTCCGTCAAGCCCATCCATCGATAGACAAGGATTTTCCACCATCATGGCTGACACCATTCCAAGTATTGAGCCAAGGCACTAATATCCCTTCTTTTGGTTCTGAGAAAGGTTAGTAGGCTTGATGAAAAACCATTCTAGCCTTGGTAACAAGTGAAATTTAAAGTGGCTCGCGAGATGCTGTGTCTTGGAGGTTGAGTGTAGCTACTACTCTCACCTCCAAGACACTCAAAGTATCTCTAGAGCTATAATGTGCGCTTCCTTTACATAGGTTGAGTTCTTCTAGCGCCTTAAAGGAAGGTGCAATGAAGAAAGTTATGCTTAATTACGAGGTGCTCGTATTGTCCCCATCTACTCATGGACCCCCAAGCATAGGGAGGTATGCAAAACTAGGAATGTTACACTTAGTATGTCATAGAGCTCAATGATGATGAGTAGTGGTGGATGCTCTTGAGATCCTTGATGTAACCTAGGTGGTACTACAGTTAAGGACTAGTCACGAGCATGGTAGCTTCGTTTGCATGCAATTTATATCCCCAATGTATTTTTTGATTATTTTTAGTACTGTTAATTACTATTCACATGTCATTAAATAGAGGCTCATTGAAGCTTTTTATCACAAGCATCTCCTCCTCCCCATCACCTACTTCAAAACTTTCCTTACCAAAAACTCATATCAACACATGGCAAGTGAAAACCAAAACTAGTATTTCGAGATAATGAAGCATCAACTCGATATCATGCTTCTGCAAAAGGTCCTCACCATCACTCAGATTACAACGAGATGTTCAACTCATTCTGAGACTGTTAGATCAGGCTGCCCCCTAAACCACATTCAGATTTGTAGATGGAGACGTTGTCCTTCTCTAGGTCCTCTCCCCTTCTCTGCATGTGAAGGTCTTGTCAAGAGGCTTTATGGACTGCAGCTGAGACAACAGCAACCTGCAACGCTTTAAGTGGTTAGGCCAATGCCAGACATTTCCCCATCACATGGGGGCCTTCACACCATGGGTTAAGGTCCTTGAGGAGTTAAAGCATCATAGGGCTACTCCCCTAGATGCCAAGAGCTTGGAACTCTTCTTCATGTCAAGGGTGTAGGAGGAATGTCACTGGATTGATGTGTTCAATCCCTTGTCAATGGGGCCACCTGTTACCCCCCCCCTCTCCTCTCTCTCTCTTTTCGGTTACGAAGCTATTTGAGGTCTCCCTTTAATGCGGGCCGACATTTGCGAAGACAAAAGGTTCCAGAGGAAAAGATGCGACATGTGGCATGAAGCAAATTGGCAAACATGCAACGTGCAAATACTTGGGAGACAGCGACAACGCGACGATGTATTACTAAGCCTCAATGGACCAACGCCACCCCTCTCGCATTTAGTGCACCTCAACGGACCACTCTACTCCTCGGACTACCTCACGTGTGCGCGATGTGTTGTTTCTTGCCATGTCCTGTGACCTGTCCGTGCGGTGCCATGTGATGGGCCAAGATTAGTGTGCGGCTTGCTAGAGTCCCCCGCCCCCCCAATGACTATGCTTCTTGTCATGACTCACACGTGTTATCATTGTGGTGCTCCTTCGAGCCTCTCTTGAACCTCTCTCCTCTACCCCCGAACCTCCTCTCTCCCCGAACCTCCCTCCTCTCTTTCCGAGCCTCCAGATCCGTGTCACATGGCTAGTCTAAGATTAGTCTATGTAAAGAATAGAATAGATAGATAGAAGAATAGATGATTCTTGGTTTCATTGGCTAAGCAACAGCTTCGCTCATGTGCGTTCTATAGGCCAATTGATCAATTAGACATCGATAGCAAGCAAACACGATAGGTGTTCCACTTGCTTTGCATCAACTGCAGGAGAAGAGGTACCTACTCTCTTTGGACAATTTTGCCAACGAACAAGAGTTAGGTCTGTCTGTACCAAGAACTGACGATTTGGATGCTCTGTTGTCAAACGCAGTTGCTGTGTGAATGATTTGTAGGAGCGTGTTTCCAAAATAGCTTGATGCGTTAAATCTAATGAAATCATAGACTCAAAACAAGATGAATGCTCATAAAGCATTCTAAAGGCTTGCCTCAAATGAGTAGCTTGGAAAAGAGAGAGAGAGAGAGAGAGAGAGAGAGAGCTGACTTCAATGTGCATGAAGGAGAAGAGGGGGAGAGAGAGGAGAAAGGTGAAATAGAAAGCGAGAGAAAGAGGGAAGAATAGGTGGAGATAATCAATCATAAAAAACAAGAAACAAACAAGCGGACCAATCAACAATATTTCACAATAAAAACTTAAAAAAATTCGGAATTTTGCTGATCTCCAAAGCTGAAGCCCTTCACCACAGGAGGGCAGGCCAAAAGTAGAAAACGGTTGGAAGTCTGGTGGGCATTCCGTGAAACATGTCGAGACAAAGATAAATCGATAGCACTATTGTCAGAAGAGAAGAGCAGAAAACAACTATAGCATATATGCAGAGATGAATATTAGTCTGCTTGCCAAACTATCAGGATTGATCGCTGCACTCACTACTTGTTACAGAAGCGCACAAACTGTTGCTGGAACCGAAATAATTCAATGGCTGTTGGCAGCCACGTACTCTCAGCGATTCCAGCTCCACCAAAGCTACTCTGTTGTTTGTCATCTTGGTATCGTGATCAGCGACTCAAGATCTACTGAGATGGACAGCATCGGCTTCCCCTCTTCCTCTTCCGTGGTCGTGTCGAAGTTACGTGACTCCGGAGGCTCCTTCACGTCTTCCAACCGCTCCAGCATCTGCACAACCCTCCCCATCGTCGGTCTCCTCGTTGCCTTCTCCTGTATACACCACAACGCAACCCGGACGCACAGCTCAGCTTGCTTCCGATACTCCTCGTTCATCACCACCTCGCCCTGCACCTCAGGATCCACAATCTCCAGCTCTCTTTCTTCTCTTAGCTTCCTGAAGGCCATGGCGGGCAAGTACCAGGTCTCCGGATCGTCATGGCGCGATTGATCAACGCTCCTTCTCCCGCTCACCAGTTCCAACAGTAGCATTCCGTAACTGTACACGTCCGTCTTGTTGTCTATGCCCGTTGATAGCAGCCACTCAGGCGCTAGGTACCCTGGAGTGCCCCGCATGGTAGTAATCAGCCGGCTCTGATCCCTGTCCATGCTCCGAGATAGCCCAAAATCGGACACCTTCGCTCTGAATTGTTCGTCCAAGAGAATGTTCTCGGGTTTAACATCCAAATGCAAAATTCTCTCCTCGCACTCCTCGTGCAGATACGCTAGGCCCCGAGCGGTCTCCACGGCGATGCTGAACCTTGTCCCCCAATCCAGAATCACTTTGGGTGACTCTGTTTCGAGATCCCCGCATTTGAAGATCCATCGATCCAGCGAGCCTCTCGGCATGAGCTCGTAAACCAGTAGTCTCTGCACACCATCTAAGCAAAATCCTCTCAAGGACACCAGATTCAAGTGTCGGATCCTGGAGATGGTGGCGACCTCTGCACAGAATTCTTTCTGACCCCTGCCTTCTTTCTCCAACCTCTTCACGGCAACTTTGCTGCCATCCGGGAGAATACCTTCGTAGACCGACCCGAAGCCGCCTCGTCCCAGCTTCTTTCTAAAATTTTCGGTGATGCTCTCCAATTGCTTGTAAGAAAACCTTGTAGGCAGCCCGGACAAGGACATCATGAATTCGGCATCGATCTCTTCCGTTTTCATTTCGACCGCAGCCATCGCACGCTGCACATCTTCCTGAGACTTCAGACGAAATGCATACCGGCGGACTGAAAGCCCAACTGCAAATTGTAAGCTAGTGCAAAAAACAAGCAGGGCTATGAAAAGGGGCCGAGGATGGGCATTTGTCGCGATAAAGTTGGAGGCGACGACGAGAAGGGTGATATTTAGACTAGAGAAGACACTCAAGCAGGCGATCCATTTTGAGCTTTTCCTCCAGCTAAACTGCATGATGAAGAAGAAGAAGGAGACAATAGCCTAGGACGCCGTCTTGTTAGAAGAGGAAGACTTTGCCATCGCTCATAGATTCTTTCTGCCAGATTTCAGATCTTCCTCACTGCAGGATTTCCTCGTTGAGAGCATGCTAAAGGAAATGTTTACCTCTCCCTAATCCTCTGGAGATTGTCGATCTTCGTTCCTTACTTGGAAAGATAATTTGATAGCTTGCTCAGCTAGTCCTCTTCTGTGGTTCCTTCAGGACTTTCGCTCCCCAAATCATCATTTGCACAACTGGTTGTGCCTCTCCTTCATATGAGGTTTTCTATCGTACACGTTACCGGCCTTTGCCTTCAAGCACGCTAACTCTATCCTCTCCATGAGCGCTTGACTTACATCAATCTCAAAGCTTCCCGTATGTTGGCTCCCCTCTGTTGGTCTCCCCTCATAAGCTCTGCAATGTCTGCATTTCTAGATCGCCCAAGGTAAGCAGAGGCGGTGAACGTCACCAGGCAAGCATACCCATACTTTTTCAGCACTGGGTGTAGTTACTGATAGATCGTCTGTCTGTCAATCGTCGATCCTCTGTTTATCAACAGTGTGATTCACGTTTGGATCCACGCGTTGTGGATCGAATAATCACTTTATCTTATCACCTCCTTTTAGGTGGCCTCTCTCGCTCGTGCTCTCTCTCTCTCTGTTTGTCAACAGCGTGCCTCACGTTTGGATCCACGCATCGAATATTCACTTTATCTATTATAATTTATCACCTCCTTTTGCGCTCTCTCTCTCTCCCTCTCTCCCTTAAGGGCCAATAGGGCCCCCAAATTGAATTTGGGGCCCTATTAATTAATTAGTTCGATGGTGGAATGGTTGATTAACGTAAGGCAAACGATTAACGTAAGCGAATAGAGAAACTAAAAACGAGAAGCTTCGATTCTAGAAGCCGCTACAGCTAGTAGCTTCTTCGGGAAGCTTCTTGCAGCTAGTAGGGGAGGCTAGAGGGAGGAGAAGGGGGGCTGTGAAAGCCTCCCAGTGAAGAAAGGAGGAATGAAAGGGGGAGTGTTTTGGGAGAGCGAGGCAGACAGAGGCAAAGAGAGAGTTGAGGGAGGGGAGATGGCGGAGTTGAGAGAGGGGGGAGGGACAGTTGAACGAGGGGGAGAGAGAGAGTGTGTGTGAGAGAGAGAGTTGAGAGAGACGGGTGAGGAAGCTAGAGAGTTGAGGGAGGGGAGAGGCTGAGCGAAGCAGGCTCCGATAGAGGGAAGGTGAGTGGAGTGCATGAGAAGGTAGGGCGGAGAAGGAGAGGCTGAGGGCAGAGAAGGGTAGAGGGAGGGCGCAAGGGGGAGAAGGAGAGGTGAAAGGGATGGAGAAAAAATGCATTGCTACGTGGTCCAATAGATGAGTTCTCTCTCTCTCTCTCTCTCTCTCTCTCTCTCTCTCTCTCCCTCTCTCTCTCTTAGGTTAATTCATTAAGGGGAGGCAATTCGAAGTAATTAATTAATTCAGGAGAGCAGAGGAGCAGAGGCCATTAGGGCAGGTTCACACTGCCCACCTGGACATGGAGGAAAAATGCATTGCTACATGGTCCAATAGATGAGTTCTCTCTCTCTCTCTCTCTCTCTCTCTCTCTCTCTCTCTCTCTCTCCCAAAAAAAAGGTGTAGAGCCATTAGAGCGTGTTCACACCACCCACTTGGACATGGAGGAAAAATGCATTGCAAGTTCCTTCTCCTACGTGGTCTAATAGATGAGCCCGGACCGGACATGGAGGAAGCAAAAAGATGACTAGTCGCCCAACTCCTTGGGCAAGCAAAAAGACAATGCACGAATTCCATTGGATGGCAGTTGAACTCCTAACAATGTAGCCACAGAAGACTCCTTCAACCACTAGGCTAATCATACTTTGTTGCATTATCTATACAGCCTTAATTTAAATCATGTCCATTGAGTGGTATGAACCTCCATACCCTAGTGTGAACTCAGCCTTAGGCACCGCCCCCATACCCCTTAGACTAGCTTCACAAGCAAGACCAGCATTGAATGCGATCATCCCCATAGCAAACTCCATGTGGCCACCAAACCAGACACACACTCGCTTATGAAGATGGTCGAGAGGTGCTCGAACGTAACCTTGAGGCCTCCTACACTTGGTCTTCTCATAATGTCTCAATATCTAGACTTGCATGTGGCAATGTTGTCATCACGACCACTCATCTCCATGCGAGTCATGAAGGCTTGATCATTTGCCACTGGTTATGAACCGGTTTTGTAGGTGAGGTATGGGGCGATAGACCAACATCTTCCATTTGTCTGACAACTCCCTGCACATGAGAGCTACATTTTCACTAGCCAAGTGGCCTCTTAGCTTTATAAAACAAGGGAGAGTGCTCAATGAGGACTAGTGTGCAATCATCATCCTTCCATCATTCAATCCAATTGTACTCGTTCACCCTCTGCTCCAATATCCATACCTCATTCATGTCGCATCATACATTTTTCTCCCCTAAGAGTTATGATCTATCTTTCCAATTGATGTTTCCACCCATTGCTAGATTCATCACACATGCCTTCACATCATCCCCTATTGTATGTTTACCTAAGACTTGATCCTCTAGTTCTCCCTCTCCCTCTTCTTTCCCAAATTTGAGATCTCCACCTTCCTCCATTTCAGTGTCATTATTGTCACCTTCTTCTTGGCCCATTTCGTCATCTTCATCCTCTTCCCTAAACCCATCGGCATGATTATTTGAATCTTTTGCCAGCATCTCCGTATCCACATTCCTATGATCTTCAAAAATATGTTTGCTTCGAGGAGCAGCTCTAACCACATACCACCATCTTGGATCTGAACGATCCGAATGAAAGACCACCTATGTTGAAGATACAAATTAGATGCTAATAATTATATTCATTTATGCTTAAGTATATAAATATATATATATGAACAGTCTACTAATATTTGTTTAAAAACGAAGATATTAGCTTTTAATCAATTCACTAGTATGTACTTGTTTACAATGCTCTAGAAGAACAAAAGTATCACTTTCATCGATCCAGGGTTGGTGGAGTTAATGGCAAAGAAACCACTAATTTCTCTCCTAACTATAGCATTGGGACCATTGTAGATAGTTCTAAACCATTTGGCATCAAGAATGAAAATACTAAATCATCTAAAATCAACTTCATGGATGTCATGTAAGGTCCCATTACTATAATCTAATTGCAAGGAGAGAAGATTGGTATCGGAAGAACTTGCTTGGCTATCTTGTACAAAGTTAGCCATGACTCCACAACCATATGCGACTCTCCTTGAATTGATGCATTCCACATGAAAATGCCATCGATGTGACCATAATGCACTGTACTTTTTGTACTGCAAAAGAACATGATTCAAACACTGAGAATGCATTTTGTATCGATTGTGATAATAAATACTGAAATTAAGTAGAAAGGTAAAAAACTTACATGTGGCATACATTCAACTACAAGCTCCTTCTCTCAATTGGTTGCATCCTCTCCATCATCTTCAACTTCATGAAGAGCTTCTTTTAGCCAATCACGGGACATGTGTCTCGGGAGAAGAGCAATGTCCAGTGGATATGGCACCCTTTGCCCATGCATGACTCTAAATCTCATCCTCTCATTTATTCTTTTTGCTTTGGTCTCTTCATATCTCTCCACCCATCTTTGCATCTTGGTACTATTGAGGACACAAAACTTATTGACTTTCTCTCTTTGCTCTTTGCTCATCTTTCTTTCAACCCCTTTACCTTGGGGAGCCTCCCCAATGACACGATCATCTTCCTTGATGTTCTAAGCATGTGGCATATTGGGATCCATGGATGCAAGAAACTCTGTGATGTATACTAATGACTCTTACACAAGCCATTCTTGTGCCATGCTTTCTTTGGGTCTAGCTCTTTGCCTTACAAATCCCTTCAAAGTTTTCATAAATCATTCAAGGAAAAACATCCAACAACCATGAACGGTTCTTGCAATGGCAACCTCATCAGCTATGTGTACAAGCAAGTGCACCTAAGTCATCATAATGCTTAAGGGAAAGTGCTTCTAAAGCAAGCACACATCTTCAATGGAATCCACCTTCGCCCTCTCGATGCTTGATATAGAGATCTCTTTTTGTGAGATCCACCCATTCCACATGCACTTATAAGATGCAATAAATTCTACCAATCATTTAAAATTGTATGAAATATAATGAAGATGATATGATAGTAAGCATAGTTGACAATGCCATTGATCTTGTAGTTAGATTTTCTAACATATTGTGATAAGCATCCTCTCATTGTACTTGGGAGGATAAAGTACCCAAGCAACAAAGGAGCTATAACAATGTATCACAATCATATAAGTTACATGAAAGCATCACAATATTAGTTCTACTAAGCAGTCAAGCTAACATGTATAATACCTATAAGACCTTTTGCCAACCATGGGACTTGAGGCCACTAAGCTTATTGTCCTTTGTAAATGCTTCCCTAAGGAAACACATGTGTCATGTGGGTGTCCGAAAAGATGCAATGTCTGCCTTCACCTTTGCCTCTTCTACCTTGGAAAGGATTTATGGTGCCTTCGAGATAATAATTCTGGGAGGACACTCTTGGGTTCCTGAATCACTCGCTTGAGTTGTAGAACCACGCTCTTAGGTTCTACACGCCACAAGTGAGGCATCCTACCCATCTCATGCAAGTCTTCTAAAACTCCCCTTGTGTCTTTGTCACTAACCCCAATATGGAAGCTCATGAAAGATCGACAACCATTCCATACCACAAGGAGGCTTCTCACTACTAGGTCTCCAATACCAAATCTAGTCACTTGCCTTCCTACAGACTAGTGGTGCATCAAGTTGAGCTTATTATGTAGGATGATCAAGCGGAAGGTATTGAGCATGAACTTCATAATCCATCTTCCTCATATGTTTGAAGTGTATTGCATTCAAACTAGAGCCACAAATAGGACAAGCATGGTAGCCTTGTGTTTTAAGTCCTACATATATCCATGCACAAATAGGTCATTAGACATGCATAGATCACACCACAATAAAGCATAAAGGTATCCATACACATGCATTGAAATGTACATGTGCACTCCCCATATCTTGGAGAATCATGCATGGTCTACATCAAAATTCCCCTGATGAAAATGTTTACTGCCCACCTCGGGGCTCTAAAAATATCAAAGACACGTATGTCCCTCGATGGGTTTGCAGCTTCTCGATCAAGGGTGCCATGTACATATCCATATTTTTGGCCTTGTTCTTCCCTGACACAAGTAGGGCAAGCATGAGGTATCCCTTCTTTATTGCTAGCCATGGCGATATATTGTAATTCACCAAGACTATGGGCCATGTCGAACATAACCCAAAAGAGTTCACACCATCCATTGCAAGACGGAGATGTAAATTGTGTGGCTCCCTCGCAAAGTCTGGCCAGATGTTGTCTATGTGCTTCCAAGTAGCACAATCTGCAAGGATCCTCAAAGTGTCATCGTTGGACCGGTGTGTAGCATGCCAGGTCATCAGTTTTGCAATGGACTTGCATTTGAACATGTGCTGTATTCTGGGAATGATGGAAAAATTTCTCAAGACCTCACTGGGATTGTCTCCCCCTAGCAAGTCCTGTTTATAGCGTTGTGCTCCACGCTCCGGACAATCAACCAAATTTCCATTCTCATGACCAAACAAAATACAATCATTTAGGGCAAGCGTGGATGGTGTCATAATCCATCCCAACCATCATCAACAGATATGTTCTTTTCTTTGTCTCTGGAATAAGGCATGGTATTTTGGGCAAGCAACATCTCCTAGAGCAAAATATTGCAATTTTCATATCCTAGAAACCTTAAGAATGAGATACCAATTAAAACAATTAGGAACGAGATACTAAGAACAAGGATCCAAACATGATTTGCACTAACCTCATCAAGGCCGAGACGCTTGTGTCTAACCAACCATACTTTGCCTGCAAATTCAAGATCGAGCAACAAGCTTGTAGTTTTCTCATCCTCGCACCATCATATTAGCGTGTTGATGCTAAATATCGCATCATGGTCTTCAGACATCTCACCCCCATCTCCCGTGGTGCCTCCAAAAATAGAATCCATCATGTCTGCCATACCCTCATTCGGCCTGGATGCTGATTCATCCATGGAGGTAACTAAGATAGTGGATACCATCCAGTCTATCTTCTTTTGCGCCTCATGAGAGTAAGAGAAGGTTAAAGGTTCCCATTTTGCGGGGGTCTTAGAATCCATCAAGTGTTCCAAGAAGTCCTTTGCAAAGGCTTCAAAGGGTTTTGCTAACTTTTAGAGGTGGTCCCCTTCATGTTTATCTATAAAGCTTGACCCTTGGTACCAAGCTTGCATCAATATATGGAGTGCACCCTCCAATTGCACCCCTTCCCTTGGGATATGGTTCAAACCTTTTTGCACCTCCTTGTGAAGAAGTTCATTCCGAATTAGGATAGTATCCATTGTTACTACATGGTTCTAAGTTTTATTAATAAACCTCTCCATGTAGGGTTCAAGGTAGTGACAAGATACGTTCCCTTCATCCCTAAAGAATAGCCATGGTTTCATTAATTTAGCTCCCAAGTTCTCCTTGAAGGACCACCTAATAGAGGTTTCCTTTATAAATGCACTAGCCAACAATAAATTATGTTCCAAATAGAATCCAGAAAGCAATTTCTTTATAGAGAAATAATCAAGAAGGGGGTTATCAAAATCCAATGTTATAAATCCCTTGCTATTATTCAAGCGGTTAGTGGTTAAGGTAATCTCTCCATGAGGGAGGTACACAAGGCTCTTTGAGGGGAGGTTGCATACCTACAAAATATCAATCTTTTTCATCATACAGAAGGTGCTTAACTGGTAGCTTTGTATTGACACCTTGCGTAAAGGACATTGTCTTGCCGCCTCTCAAAATTTTTGAAGGCCTTACTTGAGATTCACTCATGTCCAAGCGAATTGAGCTCTCTGCACTATTTTTCCATTCACTTTGCTTCAGGGTATGTAAATTCCTCGTTCTTCAGGGCTGGCTGTAAATTCCTCGTTCTTCAATATCTTGCTCCACCTCCTACCCCACTTTGAAGAGCTTACTGCTCTATGGTTGCGGGTATCATGTCCTCTTACAATTCTTTCCCCATACAAACAAATCCCTAGGGATGGCTGCAGGAGTAGTGGCACAGAGGGCTTTTTCCCAAATTCCATATTGTAGTAAGCATCACTTCCCTCATGTACATGAAGGTAATGGAGGCTCTCCCAAATAGTACCATATCAGGGGTCTTCATGAATAGGAGGAATGAGTTAAAGGCTTCTTTGAGAGGTCTCCTAGGAAAGAAGATAACCAAATTATTAGCAATAAACCAGATGGCATGGTCAAACCAAAGCGGTTGAGCTTTACAATCCATTCTTTCCTCATTGCATCTGCATTTAATATATGGTCTCCCCAAGTTAAAAATACCACCAACGTATTTCGGGGTTCTCCTTTCTTGTTCATTAATCTTGCTTTTACTCTACCAAAGACCCCTACTGGGTATGGACATTTGCGTGATGCAAACATAGCCATGGAGAAGAAACTGGCCAACGCATGGCTATACACAATTGGGATATCAAAGTTCTAAGCTGCTTGTTTTGCTTCCAATTTCATGCTCTTAGTGGACTGCAAAAGATCCATGAGAAACAACCAAGTGTCAATGTGGAATGTAGCTAGGAGATTCATATCATGTAAATCCCAAACTTTATTATCATGTGCCATAAGTTATGCTTCCAACACTAAAGGTGGGAAGAACCAATTCGTATAAGTCAAGCATGCGTTTTTTCTAGCATTTGTCACTGGGGTCACCATCAAATCTGAGAAGATTTTCACTTGGTCGTCCTAAGATAGTCCCTCCATATTGCAAAAACTATGTTGTGGTGGAGACTGCAGATTCTGTGGAGGAATAAAACATTGTAAACCCATATTTTTGTAGAAACTAGGTGGACAGGGGGGATCAAATTGAAGTTGAGAAACAAGTTCCTCATAGTATTTGGAGATGATTCTACAAAGTCCAAGAGAGCCTGGTTGTCTTCATAAATGATCTGGTCCAATGATTCATAGAGCTGTTTGATGAGAGTTATTCCTTTATTTACCTTGCCTCTGCTGAGAACCAAGACTTTGCACCAGTCATTGAAAGATAACTGCATTATTAGTAGTCTTCCTAAATCCGGATGTTCCTTTGATTCTTGTGAGTCCAAGCTGATTATGGTTTCATGGACTCTTTGAGGGAACATGGTCGTGACTGTCTAGCCTGCCTGAGAAGGGGCTCGTAGTGGATCCTCATAACCAAACTTGGTGAGGTCTGCGAACCAAGTAGGTGCTTGGAGAAGAGAGAGAGAGAGAGAAAAAAACCCATCAAGTTAGGATCTTTGTCATCCCGATGAGCTTGTCACTTGTGTGTTGCCTACTTTACTTAAACAATAAAATCTATTTCTCTCTTAATACACCCTCTTGGTTCCCAATTATGAAATTGCCATTTACATCTAATGCATCCTCATTCCCATGCTATTAGTGTATTCTATGGTGCATTATATGTTTTAGAATGTTGCATCTTGCATTCAAGGTTGATGCTCAAATATATTTCCATGGACAAACAACATTAGATCAAGACTCACATCTTCAAACTGCCTAATATTTATATAGTGCAGAAAATCAAATACTTTTTTTCAAATTTTTTTCCAAAACCATAATTTCCAGTTTGTCGACAACCACATTACAGTAGACACTCCGCTATCCAATCTGGTACTACTTGTATGGACCCTCCCAAAAGACGTCAAAAGGTGTCAAAACCCTCTTGGGGGTAACATAAAAGTCTTTTTTGTAGTAAACATTCGTAAACTAAGGAACATTGCATAGTGATCTAAATTACCAGTAGGTGTCTTAGTATCCTCCTTCCTTTTAACCAAAAAGCTGGGATAGGTAGCTAGACTCACCTACATCCATCCACAAGCACAACATGTTAGCACATGAATATAATGCAATGTGGGACTGCATGCATCAAGGTGCAGCACGGTTGTTATCCCTGTCAAACCCAACCTTTTTGTTATCACAAAGGAGACATTTAAGAGGCATCAAGGTTCTTTTTTCTGTGAGATCCTATTTCTTTAGAGATTTTGTTCCATTGTAGAATATTAGCAACATTCCCATATCCAAAATATGTTCAAAGGTAGATGAAGAGGGGAGTACATATATGATCACCAAACTGCCATACCACTATTTCTACACTGTCAACATATTGTTTGTATTTTTCTCAATAGGAGAGATTAGTTTTAATAAATATGTCTATGTTTCTTTCATCCCAGGAGGGCTTACATTATCAAAAATTTACCAAAACCTCAAAAGAAACATGAACCGGGAAATAAACATGAAGTGATCAATGTTGTTGTTGCATGAGCATTATAGACAAATGACATTGTTGGTAGACCATTTCGGTTTATACTTTTGCTCATTTCAAAGTGCATGAAAGAAACTAAGGCATAATCTTGATGCACTAGTGCCTCCGGCCCAAGTCTGATTATTAATGTAACATATTCTCTAAGGTCCCTTAATCTTGGCGGCTCATGCTTCATGTTTGCATGCTAACTTATAAGATAATGTTCATCCTATTGGGGTTTACAATCCACGTTAATCATATGATGGAGCTAACAAATACGTACGACAAATGTACAGGGTGTTTGCGAGGGGCAACTCATTAATGTGCTACCGTCAAGAAACATCAATGTTCCTCAACTCACTTTTCTCATGTACACTAACGTCTCAAAGGTCGTTGCATACTTAAGCATCATGAGGTCACAATCATGTTGGCTCCTGCATATCAAAAACATGGACCTAGCTATATTGCAATACAAATGCTTTAACGTTTTTTGTAGAGTGTTTTCACATGGAAATTTTGGGTGTTCCTCTATCCGATCCTATCGTGGACTATGCCTTTTCTCATGATGTCGATTGAGGGAATAACAAGGTCCTTGTAGCTTTTCCAATAGCTATTCGCTATCCCTACACGTTACTCTAGCGTATACTATTTGGCCACATCTTATACCGCTCCGTGAAGCTTTAAAGAAGTGAGTGCTGGACTGCTACAAGAGACTATGTGTAGTTCATGAACCAGTCCTCTATGGCGATAGCTCCCTCGTGCTTTGTTGATCATTATGAACTAACAAATTTTTTTCTAAAGTTGAATTTAAAAATACCTCTTGGCATTGTAATCCTGTTAAATTTTTTCCAAAAGTGGTATAAAATGCCCCTCCTTTTGAATGCACATTGCGCACTAAAATTTTGGGAGGTGAGCCCCCCAAGGTGTCCTCCGTGGAATGTCCAAACTCATCACAACTAGAGCCATTGTTGAGGGACCATGCTCCAGACAAAAACTTCGAGATGGGAGAATAAACGAGATTCAGTGAATAAACCAAAAAAAAAAATCAGACAGAAGATGAAAAATCCAGTGCGGCTCATCTGTCAGCTAGATAGCTAAGAGGCTCTACAGGGGGGAAGGCTTTTTGGGGCCATGCCATAAAGTTCTGCTTTCCCCATTGGTTGGGGGAGCACTTTGTGACTATGTCCTCCCCGTGCTCCTCATTAGGAGTCCTCATGCATCTTCATTGTGCTCTTTCAAGCACTTAGATTCTCCATCTTCGAGGCTCGAGGATCCATGCCCTAGAGCCATGTTAAGATCTATATTAAATGCATTCGGCGTGTCAAGCAGTACTCCATAGTGGGGGGCTTTGTTTTCATTACAACTCTCAAGCCAATTACGGTTTTCTCGGGCCTCATGGTGTTAAGCTATGATTAATTGGGTCGTTCGTCCCATCAGTACCTGTTTAGGGTATATTATGGATTAATGGATGGTATCGGCCAAGGTAAAGATGATGGCCAATTACATACTTGTTAACCAAACCCGAGCGAGATCTCTCGTATGTGTCCTGATAAGGGTACTACCCTCTAGGGAAGGGCTTCTATTTTGGAGAAGTCCCTTCTCTCTTCTAATTCGATTGCCTCTAGCTTTGAAATCCTTTTTTGTGTATAATGTTCGTGTGTTTTCTTAGGTCACTAGTTATTCCCATGCATTGTTTGATCATAACTGTATGCTTTTGGTCCCACTCAATGTTGGGGTGGGTGTGTATCATTGATGTGGGTCACATCCCTCCAATTAGCAAGCGTTTATGTGTGTATATGATACAGCAAAAGCTCATGGTAAATTAGGGTGTGGTATATCTAAGTTCATCATGGGGTCCACCCTTAGGGGTCCTTGGTTTCCCCTTTCCCTAATTGCAAAGTAAGGGGAGGAATGTGTGTGTGTGTGTGTGTGTGTTTGTCCTATCAAACAACTATCCTATTACACTACTGGACCAGTTTCCAATGTCAAAATAAGTCAATTGCAAACATCCGCTCTTGCCCTTTTAGAACACTTAATGAAAGTAATCCATTGTTACCCAATCTCTTAATACTGCCTAAGTGAGAATAATTCATATCATATTGTTCCTTCTGACAAAGTTACAAAGTGAGAGTCAATTTTTATACTCACATTCATGTCAGGACATTGCAAAAAGTACAACAATATTGATGGCTAGTCTCCAATAGAATGTTCAATCTTATTTAATAATACTTGGAGATAATCTGCTATAGAATATGCTTCAAAGTTGCCAACACCTTCTTCATGCCTTAGAGTTTTCAATGCAAATCTGATGGAGAGGTATGCCGACTCACCTGCATCCATCCACAAACATATCACATTAGAACATGCACACTATGAATTGTGGGACTGCAAGCTTCAATGCCGACACACAGTTGCTATCCGTGTCACTCAATCTAGATTAGCATAATCAAATCTTGGCATTTTACTATTCAATAGTAATCAGTAGTAATCAGAGGTCGGCAATTAAAGATATAAAGAAATGCATATAAAATGTTAGTGAAATCCAAGTAATAAGTGGGAATCATTAGTAAACTGTAAATCTAGGTGCTCCACAACCGTCCCAGGGAATTCTTAAGGTCAAAAAATCTAGATACAACCTCAGTATACTTATACATTGGCCAAAAAATAAATACATATACATATACCTCAAAAAATAAAGGCAATAATCGAGACAAGGGTTAGACAATTTATTTTACTTTAGCCAAAGCAATAGCCCAAGAAGCAACCTCAAACCATAAAGGAGATTTCCCAAGGAAGCAACCTCAAATCATAAGTGAGATTGCCCAAGAACATGCCAAGTGTAGCACAGTGTAAAAAAGTTTAAGTGTAAAAGTTCTCGGGGGGATCTTCCTCCATTTTCCTATATGAGCAATCTTGAAAATGTATAGTTCCCATTACCAATAGACAAGTTTGACTAGCGAATGATAAGCATTAAAAAGTAATGTACTAGTCATTACCATCCATCTATAGTAAAAAATTACTAGGACGGTATGAAGAGACATCCTTGGGTACCATAAACATCCATAGAAACTCATTCCTATCCACATAACATAATAACAATAGTAGCACCAAAGGGAACATCATAAAAGGATATTTTTCTAGAAAAATCCTCTTTCTAAAACAGTGATTTCAAGTATAAAGTGTATCAAATTTCTTGTTGTAAAAAAGATTAGTAAGCATAATCTCTTCAAAGTATAAAGTGTATCAAATTCCGTGTTATGAAATGTGTACCCATAATGGAGCAAATCCCTGCATGATATGGATACCAATCCTTGCATGATACTTACCATCTACCATTAAAGTATCAAAGAACTCTGAAAAAATCCCCAAATAAATCTAAGAATAGCTGATTAGAGACTTTCAAAATATAGATGCCATCTATGCCAATAAAAGATAACCTAGTAAAACTCCAATGGTAATCTCCTCCTCAACTCATGGTTTAAGAAATGTTATAATAAATATATGGTCATATGAGGAGCTTATAGTTTGTTATATATGGTCGGGTCCACTAATTCTTTCAAAAATTATGGTAAAGTAAATAGCAAAAGATTTTGAGTCTACAACTATAATAAGAGGTAGAGTTCCTTCTCCACTCAAAATCCAATCAATAGTATAGAGTACTAAGCATACTCTCAGAATATAAGGTACTATTCAAAAAGAAAATTCCTCCATGTACCAGTAGGTAGTTCGATCTCAGGTTTTGGGAACTTCAAGCATCATGTGAAATACCATAAGAAATCTCATAAATAGGCCTATACTTTGCAGAGTTGGAAAATCATAAGAAATCCTAATATATACAATCTCCAAAAGCCTCAATTACTTGCTATATTAGCATTCTTTGATCCAAGACTCATTAGAGGCTCCCAGAGCTTCATTATAAAGCATATTTTGTTTACATATTTACCCCATAAATATTTCAAGGGGAAATATCAATCAATCATTCTATGTAACATGTCAATATATTAATATGGTCATATATAGATCAAGTGATAACAACTACTTGCCATTAGTGTTATCCAAATAGCTACTTGTAGGTCACAAACATGACTTAGAGCTAGTTATATGTCGCAAACATGAAGCTTAAAAACCTACCCCACTAACTAAAAATGTGAATTATTTCGCATGCAAGTAATGTGTTGAATCTGGATTCTACCGTGGCCATCAATCTCTTGTTGTGCAGCCTAAGCTTACGAAGTCGACACCTTAACCATAAGATCTAAGGTCACTGTGCACCTAGGTATAGAGCTCATGTTAAGAGCTAAAGTCCTTGCACACTCAGGTAGAGAGCTTTGAGTCCTTGCGCACTCATCTGCTGACTCATGCATTCGATTAACTTATCTTACTAATATCGTTTAGTACATAACTCTCCATGCATCTGGCCACTATCAAATTATCTATTTGGCCTTGATGGGACTTGACAACGAGTCGTATATGCACCACTTCTTCCTGATTTTTTACTCCTCAATGACATATAGTTCTTACCTTCTAGGGTCTATGGAAAATTTCCTCACGAATCTGTACTAACGAACCCGAGAGGTGGATGAACAATTCCTCCACGTAATCTCAGAAGCATGATTTCATATCAATGCATGTGTGCACTTATTAATAGCCCAATGTGCATGCCCTGTGCAACCCTTTGTCCAAAGTTGCTAGACAACATCCTTGAGGGAAATCTTTTTAGCTTCTAGCCATTTGACTCCATTTGGATTGGAAAAAGTACTTGCCTTTGCAAAAACACTTTCCATGTCCATATCAGGTGTTGCAGAGCAAGCTGCTTCCACTTTAGCATGCAACAGGAGAAGAGCATTTGTACCATCATGTATGCTATGATATTCTCCTACTTAGCTAGACAAACTTGCCATGACTAATACCCTATAAGAATCAACAAGTTTTTGACATGATATTCAATTCATACGTAGTTGTGGATATTCAAGGTATAGATACACAATTTTAAGGATGCCCAAGAAATAGATACATGAACAAGGGAAAATTAATGATGCTTAAAAACATAAGCAAGATTTTATCACAAAAATATTCTTTCTAATTGAAGCATAATACTATTTGCCTTATCATTTTAATATTTATATAAAGAAGATAATATTTCAAAAACTCAATCAACATATCAATCCAACCAAAATGGAAAAATACCAAAGATCTATAATGTCACATATAACATATCCTTGTTTCATGATACCGAATAATTCAGTTACAAGTATTTGCCGCCCTAAACCATTGCAGGATCCATTATGATGTCAAGGATACATGGCAAGAAACCCTTTAATGAAACCAAGACCTGCAAAGAAGTTGTCCACTTGTTCTAGAGAGTAACGAACATGTGGATATCCATTCATAACATTGTCTATACTCCATTCTTTGACCTTCTTTATAAGCTGGATATCTCGAAGTCTAGACACCTTCTCAAGAAGGTATCTAGAATCCTCATAAAAGAGACACATCTCTTCTAGAATCCAACCTAATGCATAGACATCAATTGCCCAAGAATAGCATACATTTTTCAATGGATTATGTGTTCTAGGGCTATCCACTTCATTCCACACCTCCTTTGTACTTCTATTGCAACTCGAGCTTGGAAAGTTTCATCACTCTCTTTTTCATTCTTTCTCATTACATCAAATTCTAGTCTATCCTTTGTGACATCAAGTGCCCTTCCCTAGTCTATGATGCCTATTTTAGAGTTCCCACTAGAAGTGAAGTAGAGGATGATGTTGTTTGCATGCAAATCAGTATGCATCCATTGTCCGTCATGTAGTGCGTGCATTTCTTGTTCAAGGGCATGCAAGCAGCTTGGCAAAGCCTTACCAAAATTGGAAATTTTCTCAAGGTCCTTTGGTGCAATCTCCAGTGCAAGAAGCTTCCCTTGAAACCTTTCAAACTTTTTTTTTTCAATTCCTTTTCTATGGATGTATATGGTGTAACTCCCCTTTCTGAATGGAAGTCTAAGCATTAATTGGTGTAAGCTTCCTCCATTAAAGAATGATGTAATATTCCAAAAAGTTCTTACACTAGTGGCTGCAATCACACAGACAAGAACATAATGCATAATCTGCATTGATTATTCTCGTCTTACTTCACAAGCTTGCCTTGTTGGATGACCCTTGAATTGTTTTCCTGCATACCAAGTAAAATCCATAAGCCATGGATTTCCTATGATTTTGACTTTATAAGAATTCCCATATGCTCCCTCACCAAGCTTATCTCCCTTTATAATCTTCTTTTTTGTCAAAAATGCCATTATATGGCAATTCTCAAAGTGAGAATAAGATGCATGTAACTTTTGCTTTAGGCTATGTTTCTCATCTCCAATGCTATCATTTTATGTTTTGAGACTTACAATAAGCCATCCTGGCTTTTGCAAGTGTTGCATCAATGTCCAGTAATGCTTTCTTAGCTGCCTTTGTTTTTTCTTTCATATTCTTCCATGCTAAATACCACAAATACAAGCTAGAAACATTTATCGAGTTATTTATCATTGTTGAGGATTCCTCATATGTGGTGATGCTGCATCCTATAAGACTTTCAATCCAATTCATGACTTGATGCTTCCAATCAAGCCTTTCTTGAAGTTCTTTTAAATCCTCTTCTATGAATTCTCTTTGGGTTATAGCAATAATTTTATCTTTGAAGAGATGCAAGTTTGATGAGCTGTTTATTATTTCCTTCATTTGTGATTGATTTAGGAACCCAATCTCCCTAAGTATCACCATACGCAATATGTGTATTGCATTTTCCTTGTTTTCTTGTCCAAGACTTTGTCTCACGTTCATTGAACTTCTACACATATATTGCCATTTGATGCCATGTGCACAAGGTGGAGGGTGTATGCATGATTAGGTGGTACACTAGCTACCACTTTTTGTGGGGGTTGCAAGGATGGCTTGCTACCACACTTAGTGACTGGTAGTTTGTCTTAATTTGAACATGATACTCTAATTTGAAAACTCCTCTAAGATTCAATGCAGTTGCCAGCTTTAGTCTTATTCCATGCTGAACATCTTATTGTGGGGGCTAGTAGAAGCTGCACACAACCAAGGCAAAATGAAGACACGCTAGAAGGAGGTTTCCCCCCCAATCCGCTCTGCCTCTCCAAAGAAAGAAGGGAGAGGAAAACAGAAGGCAACATCTCCGTCTTCATCTTTAGCTTCACCGTCACCTTCTCCTTTGCAAAAAAAAAGGAAGGAAAACCATCGAGGTTGCTTAAGGTTGATAGTCCAGCATCAGCTTCCACTCCGCACAACAAAAGGCAAGGAACACCATCGAGAGTGCTTGAGGTTGACAGTCCAGTGACTCCGGTGAGGTTTCAAATTTGGGTTGCAAGTTCGTCGATTTTCTTCGTGCATGATAGCATCTTTCTTTCAGAGAAAATGCATGCACCTTCTCACAACATGCCTTCTTCTCCCACTGTGTGTTTGAGCGGCACCCTCCGTATATGGCATTCGAGAGGAAAAAAATATTCTAATCAATCGCTCCTGTAGATCTTGCTCATGAAGCTGAAGCAGTAACCAAATGAAGAGTAGAATTAGAAGGAACCTTTTTCTTTCTCAGATACCTCCGAAGGCTTCTCATAACACAGTGTAAAACTAAAATGAACATAAATCACTCTCCATAGCTCTAAATGGCAAGCTTTTTGAACCAAATTGAAGACGAAAAGAGCTCTAAACATAGAGCTAGAGAAGTCATGAAGATGCCTCAAGGAGAGGGCTTGTGCCTTGAGTATAGCAAGGGCTTATAATTTCTCTTGCAAAAACTCTCACACATGAAGCACCATCGGCTCTAATACCATGATAAAGTGTGGGGAGAGAGAGAGAGAGAGAGAGAGAGAGAGAGAGAGAGAGAGAGAGAGGAGTGCACACGATATAGCTACTATACACTTAAACATAAACATGAATATATACATGAGAACCCCTTAGGGTTAGGGTTAGGGTTTGCCCCTAATGTCCTATCTAGATAGTGCAATTTACACTATCCTTAACACACACCCAATCATGCATTGACCCTAATGCCCCTCTTATATTTTCTAGAAAATCTTTTATTCAACTTGAGTCAAAGTATGCCATACTCAAGAGTACCTCTAATGTACTTAAGGAGTATGTAAGTACCCACTTCCTTTCCTTCTATTGACTCAATACACCGATAGTAAAGTTGATATCATGCCTAGTGAGAAAACCCTCTCAACAACCTAAGTACTTGCATCCCTTTCCTTTAGTGACTCCCTTGAGGCTTCTTAGAAAACCTTCTGGACACAGATTATGAAGATATATCAACTCTAGTCTTAGTGAGACAAGGCCAATGAGCTAAAGGGCTTCAATTAACGCATTTTCTCGAGTCGTGTTGGATAGTTGTATTCATTCATTGTGTAGTGTTTATTTGTGAAAATTCAAAGTGTAACATTTATTTGTGAAAATTCAAAATTAAACTGGAAGCATAGTCCACATTCCCAAGCCGTGTTCCTGTCTATCAAAAACACCAAGAGCTCGATATTCTTCTTGGTCATGCTACCCCATGTAGTGACATCAAAGTAGGTTCACAAAAGTCTCATAAAAAAATGTCACAAAGACACAATGTGGCTTCCCAAATTGTGAATGTCACCCCCTTGGGCCATTTAAGGAGAATTTTTCCACCACCTCTTTACCAATATACAAAATAAGAAGTTTCTTTCAAGGAGGGACATGTTGAGTATCAAATGTAAGGAAGAACATAAACACAAAGCTAAATACATAAATTTAAAAAACCAATAAGGAGGGAGTGTAGATAAATACATGAAAAAATAGCCAGTTTAAATACATGAAAAATAACAAAAAACAATAAGAGGGGTGTGTAGATAAAATGGTCAAATGCACATGAAGCACAAAAGCTGGCTCAAATACAATGTTCTTAATGCTTAGGGGATCTTATACTATGGTTTGGGGTTGGGCATTTACTAGGCTCATTTACGAGATCACATTAGAAGAGAAATGGGGTTTCAAATGGGGCTCCAATTAGTGTTTCCTAATTTCAAGGGATTAGAGATGGGTTTGAGGTTTACTAATGAGAGTGCTCCTAGGTGTGGGGCAATGGTATGTTGAGGTGGAGGGTAGAAAAGCATGCATAGAGCCCCTATTGTCTATTCCCATTACTCTAGGGACCGCCCAAACCATCCTCCCCCCCCCTTAACCCATGCTTGACCCTCCTCCAATATGGGCCTTACCCAAATCAACCCCAAATGTCATTCAAGGAAGAGGTGGTCCCTTTTGGGAGAATTTTGATTCCCCCTTCCTCTCCTGCAGGTTTGCCCCTCTTTCTCTTTTCCATTGCTCTCGTCTAGCCTCATTTCTCTCTCCACTTTTTGAATTTTCGGTTTCCCTCTCTTGCATCTGCCCTTTGCCCCCTCTTTCTTTGCCTCTTCCTGCTCTGGCCCCTACTTTTAGCTATAGCACCTCCAACTGCTACTCTTCTACCTTGTTTCTACTCCCCCCCCCCTCTCTCTCTCTCTCTCTCTCTGTGTCTCTGTGGACTTTTGGCTTTTGGATCAGTTGGAGCTGCTTTCACTGTACCACCTTGTGTTGGAGTACCATTCTTGCTATTGTGACCTCTATTAATTCTCTACAAGCATATTGAGTAACAAGGCTACAAGGCCATGCGATGTTATGACCTCTTGTGTGTTCTACAACACTAGAAATGCATTGGATGAGTGGATCCCTTGCATTCATAGCTTGAATGACTGAATAGTCATGAAAGGATCAGCCAAAAATTGACATAAGCTTCTGAAGCGCAAGAGAGGTGATGTCTTGCATAAGTGGAAGTGCTTCATATTGAAGGTCAAGTTTGGGAAGAAAGGATGGTTTGCAAAGGTGCAACACATCTACGTGGGAAAAGGCATGCGACTGCCCCACGATTGCCTCCATCATTCAATCAAAATGTAGGATACCATCACACTGTAAGTCTTTCTATCTATGTATCTTTTTCAATTATGAGTGTAATGAGTCCATTTGGAGATTTTGTGTTGGTATTCTAAGATCTCTTATTCATGGCACATGTATTTCCTTTGGACTTCGAGGAGTAGGAAGCACCCGAGTCACTCAAAGGTAAGTTCACTTGCGATTCATGAGGATTTAGTAAGCAAATATATGTCAGCCTCTTTTCAAAAGAAGAATGTGTATTGGTATAATGCAATAGACATCACTCCAAGGACAATGTCAAGCTATGGCATTTGCAAAGCATTGCACCAGCACAACTTCAAGACATGGATGCAACATGGTGGAGGATATTGCAATCATATAAGGACAATATTGCAAATGATGTGGGCATGGCCATGAAGTTCACATTCGGATCCAGATGGGCAAGGTTGTCTTTGATTATGCCTTTCCATATTTTTGTTTCTTGTTTTCAAAATATACATATGCATAAAACAAAAGCTATGTGGTCTAATAAGTGTGTAGATGAAAATTTTCTTGAACATTTGCTTGGGATGAATTGGGAAACCAAGTCAGGTGAAGAAAAGGTGACGTGTTTAAATGTCATGCATGTAAGGACAATGTAGTTATTATATACCACATATTATGCCAAATGTTGTATTTATCTCCCTTGACTCTAACAATGAAGACAATATAGGGGTAAGTTTATCTATTAATGTGGATCAGGGAGATGTCAAGAATGTGACTGTCACATCATAATGGACTCTAAGGAATGTGCAATAACACCTATTAGTCATAGAGGATAGCATGTCAGAGCCCTTCAATTTTACCTTAAATGGTGAAAAGATTGGCCAACATGTAGAGAAGAATTGCACACATAGTGCCAATTTTGTTCTTGCTACAACATTAAAGATAGTAAACAATGTGTTTGACTAGTGTAGCATTAAATTGTTTAGCATTTTCAAGTTCTTGTATCGAGAAATGGACGACATAGAAAATGTGATGTAATCTATTTTGATTTTTTTCCCGTGCTTTCATGTCTAATTTTTTCCCACATAATTTTAGATTTTAGGATTTCGGGTTCTATTTTTAGGGTTTGGGTATATATAGAGGTAAGAGACAATTTAACATTCAATTCTCACTTTCACTTTTAGAGAGCCATAGAAACTCCCTCTCTCATAACTATTTCATTCCCTCAATCATTGTTTGATCGCATTCCCTCAAGCGTTGTTTGATTGCATCTTCCATGGATTTAGCACAAGCTACATTTCATATTTTTATCTCATAGACACCATTTGTAGATCATGAAGAAGAGCTTGTTTTTGTTATTAACAAAACCTTAGATGTTCTAGGCACATATATGAGAGACAATGATGAATTGCAAAGATCTCATCATCTACATGCAAGGCAATTTGGTGCTTTTGCATATCAACTTGATGAGTCAATGAAAATATGGGTTCTAGTAGATTACATCAAGTATCTTCCCATGGAACCTAATTTTGTGAAGCGCTTGGTTCATTTTTATGATAATCTCACTGAGGATGGGTTTAGGGATATAGACATCAGTGACCTCCTAGAATTGGGGATCACGAAGAACACATGAAATAGGTTCCTTTCCTGGGAAATGAATTATGTATTTCTTCTTTAGGAAGGAAATTTAGAGGAAGAAGCCTCATCCTCAAGCACCCCCTTTATCAGATTTGATGATATCCTCGTCCATATATTGGACTCTAACCTATACATAGAAGCTCGACTCTTGACTAGAAAAGGGAGGAGATGGAAGTAACTGAAGCATTGGACCTACTCCAACAACCCCCTGCCAACGTAGTGCATGTAGCAATGGGGAGAAATGGGGTCCCAAAAGGGCCTCCAATTAGTGTTTTCTAACTTCAAGGGATTAGAGATGGATTTGAGTTGTACCAATGAGAGTGTTGCTTTGTGTGGGGCAGTGGTATGTTGAGGTGGTATGTTGCATTTACTATGCTTAGGTCATAGGTGGTTTCAATTTGAAAAAGGGGAAAGGAATACCATGGTTTTGGGGGAAAAAACCACTAGACATGGAGAAGGAGCACCATGTGCTACCATGTGTACCAAAATTCAAAATGTGGGGAGGGGGTGCATTTAAGGCATGCCCAAAAAGTCAAGGGAGGACTGCAAGTGGACTGCAAGTACAATCTCGCGGGGATAGGGCACTCAGCAGGCCATCAACACACTCGGGCTTGCCACATGGCCAGGCTACCACCTTGGACGCCCACCACCTCCACCAAAAATTAAATGACACTCGAGCTTGCCACATGGCCAAGATGCCTGCACCTTGGACGCCCACCAAGCCCACCACCTCCACCAAAATTTAGATGCGTCGTGGAGGAGTTGAACCCATGACTTCATGGTCCCCACCCTTGGGCCCAAGCCACCAAGCCAATCACCAATCATGTGTCCATATAATCTGACAGGTTGAATATATTTATATCTTGCTGGACGTTCTTTTGACTCCTCCCTCTTGATTGCTTCCAAAACCACCTCTAGCTTACCAAAAGCACCTGAGCCTCCATTATGACCCTCCACATAGACTTAAATTAAGTTTCATAATCCTCCCCTAATCCATTCCTTATGAGGCCCTTTTGAGACCCCATTTCTCCCCTAATAGCTACATTGAGAGATGCAAACAAGTCAATATATGATGTGCAACCCTCAGATGCAAAGATTCCAACATCTCATTGGAACACTCTTGAGTTTCATCTTTTCATGATAGTCATCCAGAAATTCATTGAAATGGCATTGCATGATGGCATAGTAAAGCCAGGACTAGTTCTTGCAATAGAAGCCATGGCCTTTTTCCAGTAGGGGATTTATGTGATTTTATAGGGAGTGCTTTACTGTCAATGTCTTTAATAAATGGGATTTTTTTTTCAGCCACAAGCGTGCTCTCTGTTGTCTGAGCTTCATCTTGATCTAGTTGTGTGCTTAGCACAACTGGTATGAATGGTCATTCTTCACAGTTCTGAAATTACAAATCCTCTCTTGTGCAGATATCTTGCACACAATCTAGTGAATCTAGTGATGGGCACGACAAAAGCAACATACAAAGCTACTCAATAGATACCTCTAACCTTCGCAAGGGGTGCCTTGAATTCGGACTTGGATATGTGAAGGCAAAAAATTGGAGACCGATCGCCTTCGCCATTTATCAAAGGCACGCAGAGCAACAAAAGGCCACACGTGAGTGCAATGGCATTTTTCGACCATCAAAGGTGGTAAGGAGCGGAACAATAAGAATGAGACACGTGGCATTCAAGTGTAAGAAGGCGATAAGCAAGCCACGTTGAACGAGCTGCATGCAAAGTCAGCCCCTCGTAGAATCCGGACGGCTGCGATTTTCCCTCGTTCGACGTGTGATTTGATCACAACAAGTTACGGTGATCACTCTTACGACGTACGCACACTTCCGTTGGGATCCATGGCAGCCTCCAATCCTACCTTGCCCGCCTTCACGCATAAATCAAAGCTGGATTTGCACGAGCTCAAAGGATCCCTTCTTTTCACGGTCAGTTTGTCATTTGCATTTTGAATTATGCTTCTGCCTATCCAAAACGACTCAAGAAGCTTCCAACCTCCCCTTGTTCCTGATGTTCCGGATGACAGCTATCCAAGTTTGTTTCAATAGTGCGTGTTTTGATCTAATTCCCGCACTAATAAAGCCAAAAATGCAAACTATCCTTAAACTAACGTGGCTTTGGCAAAGGCATTGTTGCTTATATGATCGGACAAATTTAATGACGACGTATTTTTGAAGCATGCTCTTCATATTGCAATGAACGAATAGAATCCGTGGCTCCCTTGTCAACTTCGAGTAAGTTTAGAACAATACAATTGTTGCATTCGTCTCGTGCAAGAGGTTAATGTTTTTGACTATGGTCTAGGTGCCACATGTTTTATCTACCCTGGAGTGTGAAGCCTTCATAAGTTATGCAGAAACACTTGGGTTTTCACATCAAGGGAGCGTGGATCCTGCACAGGGAGGAGCCTTTAGAGACAACGGTAGAATCTCAGTGCAGGATGCGATTCTGGCAGAGAACTTATGGAGGTCGGGCTTATCTCAACTATTTAGCGACATCAAAGTGGGAGGCAAAACTGCAGTGGGACTAAATCCCAATATAAGGTTCTACAGGTCAGTCAGTCATCGCTTAAACGCTAATAATATTCTTGATTGCTTTTGTGATTAAGCAGCGTTATCCTCAGTCTTTCAGTCCAGAATCTCTGACTCCCGACTATGTGACACCAGATACGCCGAAGGCCAAAGGTTTGGTCCACATATAGATGCAAATGTTGACCTTGGTAAAAACGAAAAACAGAATATACTCTTCTTTTATATTTGAATGGATACGGAAAAGCAACAGGGAAGAAGACTATCATTCAACCTGGGATTGATACAGACGGGCTGTTATTGGGGGGCGAGACGGTGTACTACACTGGTTGTAAAGGGGTTTCTGTAGAGGTATGGATGCAGTCAAATCGAAAGCCGCTGATCTTAATACAGAGCAGCTTTCATACTACATAGTGTGTTATAGTTTCTGTGGAAATAACTGTACTTAATAGAGAGTTGATGCTCGTGATAATCTATTACCAGAAAATAAAAATGGGACTATTCTCATTGCTTCTCTATGGCTCAACTGCTTTTACGGATTACGACAGGTACTGTTTATTTGGATTACGACATGTAGTGTTCAAAATTGGGAACATGTAATTCATAAAGAAAATGTGGAAATGCAGAGATTGTGAAGTGTATGAAGTTGTAATGCGCGTGCATATGAGAGTTGAAGTTGGAAAGAACATGAGAAAAAGCAAGAAGAGAGAGACTGCTTTATTGCGGATGATCATATAGAACACGATTTAATGGTAACAACTGAATGGTGGTTATAGGGCGTGCTAAGCACGTAACGATCAGATTACGTAAGCTAGAACACTCACGACAGACACAGGTCATGGACGACTCGGACAACAACAGTCATCTTTCATCTGGCGATCTCCCTAAATCGGGTCCTGCCTGGGTTACATCAAGAACACTGTTCAATGGCGCTCTCTCATCAAGAAGATGAATCCCTCACGTCCTGGGTCGTTGGCTTCGGGCAATAACTCTGTGGCCGTCTGCTGAAGTGGTTGCTTCCTGAGCTGGCGCATCCGCTGACGTGGACGCACCCTCGTCACGTCTAATGGTAGGGCTTCATACGCGAACTGTGGGCCGTTGTGCAGGTTTTTTTCCGTCCGGGTGTGCATCTTTGTAAAGCATAAATAGTTTTGCCCACTGCCTTGAGGATTTGGTATGGTCCAATCCATTTAGCCAGGAATCTTTCGGCTAGTCCTTTCTAACAGGTGTTGTAGTATACCATGACAAGATCTCCTTCCGAGAAGGTGGCTGGTTTGTGTCTTTTATCATACAACTTTTTCTGCCTCTTCTGTGCTTTGCGCAAATGCTCAGAGGCATTTTGACGAATGAATGACAAGGCATCTTGTAGAAATTCAGCCCATTGCTTAGCGTCCTTATGTTTGATCTGGTCTTGGTGGATGGTAGTGGGAACATAGGAGGCCTACTGAACAGAGCTTCAAAAGGATTAGCAGAGTGGATTCATGAATCGCTGTATTATATGCCGCGATGACGTAGGGTAAAGAGATATCCCAGTTTGAATGTGTGGGTCACTGTACATGGCCAGCGTGAGTTTTATGGTTCGATTTGACGGTTCGATCAAACCATTGCAATCTGGGCGGTAGGGGCTTGTAAACTGTTGCTTTATATGTAGTCGGTCACCAAGGATTCTGAGAACTTCGGACCTGAAGGAGGGTGAAGGCCTACCTACTAAGTAGAGGAGAAGTCTTGTAGAGGATATCAATGCCTGCTGCATGACTATTGTCAAAGGCAATGATGATTGCTTTGAGGAGCATGATTTATTGACAAGGACGAGGTTTGGAGTCTTCTTCAAAGCTAAATATGTAGGACAGTGGAAAATAAAACATGGTGAACTTGTTGAAGCCTTTATGGTGGAGATAAGGACATCTACAGATCTAAGGAATATATTGTTGCTAGAGGGTTACTCACTTATGAGCTATTCTAGAGCTTATGGTCGAGGATTTTAGAAAAACAATTAGCCTTGGGGATAGATGTAGATCTCATCGTTCAGGTGAATCAATTGTTTGGAAATGTTGCCAGAGTGGAGACAGGTTGACAGAGACCTTGGGAGCATGGCACTTGGCAGGATCTAGCCTGTCTGTAGATTTTGAGAGGGACAGCTAGATATTCTTGATGATTGTGTGTGCCAAGATTGCTCGAGGGCGATGGGTGGGTTCGTGATTGAGAATGGTGGTGCTTTGATGCCAAATTTTGATATGTTTTATTTGGCATTGGTATTGCTTTTCTCCTTGTTTAATAAGAGTGTGAGTATCAAGAGATAGCTCAATAGCTCTCACTTATTTCTATTTTCTAAGATATTGTATGGGATTGAGAGGATGAGTGGAATGGATCATTGTAAATACCATGTCTATGAATGATAGATACATTGGTATGGGGTGAAAGTTATTTGTATATGGGATATTATGGGGTTTTTAGAAAATAGGATGGTTTATGCGTTTCCTGAGCCATGAAGGGAGTTTTTTATTTTCTCCTAGGTGATCTCTACGGGACTTGGATCGTTGATAAAGTTTGAGCATGGAGAGAGTTTTCTCCCAAGTCGGCATTCTCCCAAGTCGGCATTAGTAGAAGTAGAAGTTTGCAAAATGTTTTTTAGCTACTTGTAGAGACATCTATAAAAGAGGCGCAATGTTTTACCGGAACCTACCCATCCGACCCAATCAGCCCCTTCAAACCCCTTGATATATGTCAGTTCATGTCATGTTGAGCCGCAAGATGATCTTTCAACAACGTATCGCTCTTCTCTTTGGCACAGATCGGCTTGGTGAGAATATGACCTCCGTTGATCCTTTCCTTCTCCCTATGCTAGACTTCAACATCACTTGGAATGTTACCATTCTCATTCTCATCTAAGGGAAGAAGGAGGAGAATGTGGTGTGTGGTCTCTTAATATGAAAGTTTCTGTTTTTTCCTATTTCCAAGTAAAAGATCTATGTCACTGAGTTTGGAAGCAGTAGGAAGCTAAGAGATGCGTGAAGTTTTATTTACCCCAACTTCATGTCACAATGCCATAGACCTTTGGTGCTACATGTATGGTACCTGTATTTCAGGATGGTTTATATGTCCGGGACTAGACATGGAGGAGCAAGAGTTGTGCATTCAAAGACCAATCATTGAGGAAGTCTCCAACTTGTTCTGAGAGCGTGCCCACGATGGATCCATGAGAGGCGGTATTGGGATTGTCATGGTCACCTTCCGACCTGTGAGCCCCTATATGAGGACATGGGGGAGGTGGACCAAAAGAGAGAAAAGGAAGGGCTGCCACATGGGCAGCATGTAGGCTGCCATGCCCTAAATGGTGGGCACAAGGGTACTATGGATGGAGCAGGTACAAGGTGCAGAGCCAGCCCTATTACATAAGAGCAGCAGAAAAGGCTGCATAAGGGCAGGCCCTATAGGTCCTACGGGCAAGTCACTGGCAGAGCAGAAAGCAGTAGTAGGTTATGAGGGGCTGGGCCATTTATAGGCCTGACCCTAAGTTGGCAAACTGAAGCATCCAGTCAGGTGAACAGCAGACAGGCCAGCAGCAACAGGTGGAGGCACATGTGGCAAGCTGGCATATGAGCAATTGGGCCAGTGGTGGCAAGCTACGACGTGGCCAAGTTGGCTATGTACAGATCTGTCAAATTTTGCAGTTGGCCTCGAGCCCTATATAAAGGCCTCCTGACGGTGACAGGTCATTCAATGTTTAGAGTCGTTGGTACCTAAGGTTGGGCTGCATATCTAGCAGCAGCAGTGGGGAGGTCCAGAGACACCACGTCTGGTGTGTAACAGGGCAGCAAAGAGGCCACGAATCACAATAAGACAGGCAGTCCAGCATATAGATCACCTACAAGGTGAAGAGCAGTACATTGCAGAGGGTTTACAGGACCTCAGGATTGGTTGCAAATCCTGCAGCAAGCAGATCAGAGGTTTTGGTGGAGCAATCAGCCTGTAGGTCTTCTTTAGGAAGAGAAGCAGCAAGGAGTGTCCAGAAAGGCATCACTCCTCAGCCCACAAAAGCTCTAGCAGGGCACATGAGGTGCCAACAGGATGTAGATGATAGTTTTGAGTGGTCATGGGTAGTACCTTATCTACTAGGCAGTGGCACACTAATGCCTTTTGCATCAGGTTTTGTTCATTTGTTTGGAGCAATCTTGAATACATGATCTACAAACCTACTTTACGGTTGCACTGTTCAAGGATTTAAGTCTGTGTCTATCTATCTATACTCACTTGTGTACACACGAAGGAAAGGAGTGAGATTTGCATCAGCACTGTGTGATTTTTGGGCTATGTTTACACAATCTTCCGCTGTGGAAGTGTTGACTATAACAAGCAACCTCCACAAGTTTTCTAATAGGTAAGACTCAGCTTCTACAGAGATTCCTGCCTGCACGTCTCGGAGGAGGGTTTAGTGCATCCCCTAGCTATAATCAGATCCATCTCCCACATGTGGAGGGTCTTGATTGGGCAGTTCCGAATGTCCTCTCGTTACGTGATGAGACAGGATGAGCAGAGAGCATCCCACTTGAGGGATGGATTTGCACTTTGCTCAACATGTAAGACGTTTGAGTTAGAGAAGCACTTAGTCCTTTGTAGTATGAGATACATGTACGGCACCACTATCTATTGAGGAGCAGATTTGGACCACTCTTAGATTTCCTGGCCTTTCTCGATGAGTGGCGCATGGTGACCTTCTTACACGAGGCCTCACAACATAGAGATTTACTCTTTCGAGTGTAAAGTTTAGGCCAAACCTGTCAAATTCCAGCTTGAGAATAATCACAGATGTCTTCCACCTAGGAGATCTATTGGCCATCCACGAGCGATGTTTCTAGTCCATAAAATTGGGAACATCCAAAGGAAAGTGGATGGCTGCTTCACGCCTAGAGGCTAGGCAGTGTGAATAGCATCATACAAACAAGCATTGCCAAGACAATAGAGTTCCCAGTCAATCCTGCGGTGAGGTTCATCCAATCAAGCCACTTCGTACTTGTCATGGCATGCCTAAGCACCAAAGCATCTCTGAAGTTTTTAGACCTCATCTTTTGAACTTTCTACCATAAACAGGTAGATGCAGATAACAAGAAAAAGATACCAAAGCAGATCTCCAAATCAGGAGAGCACAAGGACATGATACCTGCATAGGTTGGGAGGATCTGGGAGGCTGCCATGTGGTAACACAATTGTGGTGCCACATGGGCAGATCTAGATGCAAAGAGTTGCACATGATGGCTGTCATGTTGTCAGCAAACAGGCTGACACAAGGGCAGCATCTACATGCGCCTTCATAGCTGTGTGTTAGGCAGCATGAGAAGGCTTATGATGCAGGAGAAGGGCAGCATCTACATGCCTTCATAGCTGTGCATTAGTCAGCATTAGGAAGCATGAGAAGGCATATGGTGCAGAAGGGCTGCCACATGGGCAGCAAAGCACTCTTGGAGGACCCACAGACAAGGTAGCAAATCTGAAGGATCTGATCAGCCACATGGTCTGTAGATTCAGGCCAGCACAAGTGGCTTTACATCGGCCAGCGGTAGAGCAGATTGTAGCCCAGAAAAGGTCTCAAATGGAGGAGGTATGGGGGATCTTTATAGACCTTGACCTGGTCCATGTGAGGTGCTGAGTGGCCAGATAGGGGCCTGTGGGCAGCTGGGCCGCCAAGTGGCAGGTTGGCAGCCAGGTCCGCCGCATCTAGGCAAAGTAAACCTGATTTGGAAAGGGGCAACAGTACCAGCCCCTCCCCTATAAATAGCCCCCATGTAGAAATTTTAGCTGTAACCTGAGGCCTACTGAAGCTCACAAGAACATGCAGCTAGAGGAAGTGCAGGGCAGAGAGATCGGAGCAAATTTAGAGCTCAGCATAGAGCATCCAGGACAGCAAGTGTGCTGCAGGTGATGGGATTCTAGGGTGCATCATTGCGTAATATTTTGTCCTATTTTGGCACCACATACAGTGAGGTTTTGTTTTGGAAATGTTAAACAGCTGTCTATTACTCCAAATCTGAGTGTCTGCACATATGTAGTTAAGACTGTTTGAGTATTTCCATTTGGTTCCAGATTCTCCCTTTGATATCCCGTTCTTCTGTGTGAGAGGTCTTGCAAGATATCAAGCTATCTAGGGTATATGCCCAGATTTTTCCAACATGGTATCTGAGCCACAGGAAGTGATATTTAAGAGCTAGTGGTCTAGAGGGAGGTGAGAGCTGAACCCAGGAGATGTAAACCTTGGTGATCAAGCCATCCAATCTGAAGATGACTTTGAGAACTGAAAGAGGAAGGTGACTGTTTCTTAGTGGGGTGCATGCCAACTCCAGATTTTGAAGACGAGGGTAATTCCATTGGAAGATTAAAATCCAAAGCCATCTGGTTGCACATGCATTGTGGGAGATAAATGAAGCACTGGAAAAGCAGCTTGTTGTGATCAAGTGGGTGGGACAGGCAAAGTGATCAAGAAAGTAGACCCAGAGATAAACTCTCAAAAGCTCTCTTAATGATCGTAGGATTGACCACAGAGTTAGTTCTTCCCCGCTTATAGTGGTGGTGTTTGTATTGAGACCAGGACAATTCTGCATGAACTGTAGCGCGACAGCTAATATGGAACGCCCAAAATTTATTCTTCATGCTCGAGATGGAAGAAGGTTACCGGTTAAGTGAACATCTGGTAAGATTAAAGTGTTAAAGGATCACCTGGCCACAGTTGTTTAGAAGTGGGCGTGAATCAGTTGGCCATCCTCATGCCCAGTAAATTGCCTAGGAGCGGGCGTGAATCAGTTGGCCATCCTCATGCTCAGTAAATTGCCTAGGAGCTAGAATGGGTTGGTGACAACCCTTACAGATGGAGGGAGATCGAAGCCGTTGACTTTCGAGGTTGATCACTTGTTGATCTAGGAGGAAGGAAGACAAAGACTGTATGAGGATGACGGCAATGAGAGGGCATTTAATGTGACCACCAATAGCAAGGTAAAGGTAAGGGCAAGCAGGGAGAAAGACAAGCTCAATAACAAAAAGAAAGGTATGAAGGCTGAGGATGGTGTCTTCTAATGTGAAGAGTAAGAAAATTTGTGATATACCAGGATATTTGTTGAGGGATTGTTGGAGAAAGAAGATTGATTAAATGACAAAGGAGAAGGATCATCCATGGAAGATGATCCTGGTAATCAGATAGCTAGATGTTCTTAGTGGTCATGGAGAGTAGCCTTGAGATTGGATTTGTGGACCAATAAATACACTGCTCATGGCAATGGTTGGAAGATCCTGGATCATTTGTAAAGGTGAAGTACAGCACAAGCTGCTTAGAGGATCCTGAGGACGAAGCTTATTTCATCATGAGGGATGAGGATGTAATGGCCACTCCGAGGCAGAATTCGAGTTTATGATCGGCACTGACCGATGGCTCAGAGTCTTGCAGAAACGCTGATGGAGTTTACTTTAAGAAGGTACATGGCTTGTTTTTACAACAAGCAATAACCAATTGAAGCTCATTAGTATGCAATCTCTTTGTGTTTATATGTTAAAAACAGTAGCATGCTTGAAACTCAAACCTTTGCTAGTATGAAGGGTGAGAACTTTCCAAGCAGACACAGGAGGAGTTTTCTTGGTAGAGGTATCCCAAGCCTCTTGCTGGTTGGTGGGTCTTGTTGGTTGGAAAGCTCTGCCGAGTCGATTCTTGGTGACTTCGTTGAAGACTGTGTTGGACATGTGATATTTGGCAGCTTGGTAGGCTCAAGATTCAAACTGAGCAGATTCTAGGTTTTTTGGAGGATCGCTATTGGGAATCATGTTGTCTGCAGATTGGATTGAAACAGACCCATGATACTTGGTACTTTGCAGGGTCTGGTATGTTCCTAGCTTCACAGGGGAATTGTTGGATGTACCTATTGTGCGTACTTGAGTGGCTTAATGGTTTGTGACAAAGTTTGGCAGCTCCATTTGACAAGTGGTCCTGTGATTGTACTTGCAAACTGGCTTGGTTCCTGGAGTTCAAGGATGATGTAGAGATGCAATGTATGCTGGTGTTTGGACCAGATATCTACAACTTTCTCAATTTGTTCCTCCCCTGATGTCACCTAGAGAGAGAGGGCCTTGCTTGTGGGTGTGCTCACTGAGTGAGTGAGGCCAGTGTTGTGGGTGTACCCGCCCCTCTTGTGAGGTTAGGTAGGGTAAGGTTGGTACGGTTCATGGCATGGGTTGGGGCCCTCTGGGTCTGTTGGCAGGATAGCCCATGCTAGAGGGGTTGCTGCCCACGTGCGGGGCTGTTCAAGGCCGTCCTGAGGCCTGCTTTGCTGCTGCGTGGCAGCCTCTTCTGAGGTGCCCTGGATAGGCTCTTCTAGGGACCAATTATAAGACACCCTTTGGGGCAGATAGCCTGACCTGCTGGTCAGCTATCTAGCGGAGGTCGGCCACCTAGGGCAGATGGAGGCCAGCCCCTAGAGGGCTTGATATAGGGGCCAAGAGGAGCAGTCGGCCCTGTTCTAGGGAGCAGTAGGGCTGGTACCAGCCCCTCTTATAGGGCTGTGGAGTAGCCCTGAGGTGGGTCGGCCCACCTAGCTGGTTGGCCCCTAGAGCAGGTGGTTCGGCCCACCTGGCTGGTTGGCCCCTAGAGCAGGGGTTCGGCCCCTTTACTACAGCCGACTAGGGAGGGGGATCCAGTCTATATATAGGCCCCCTTCCCTCAATGTTGAGCAGTTCAGTTTGGAGCCTGGCAGAGGAGCAGAGCCACCCCACAGTAGTGCTTAAGGAGCAGGGTAGTGGAGCAGTTCATCCATTCCCTTGTGCTCCTGTTCTCTTGGTTGTTGAGCTGTTTGTCTGAGCTCTCGAGCAGCCTGCTGGTTCCGAGGTTTCCCCCCTGTCGTAGCGGGGTTTTCTCCAGAGATCACTTGCAGTTCTCTTGTGTCTCCCTCTCCTTTCTCTCCTTCTCAGTGTGGTGTGTGTGAGGCGTGCTCTCTCTCTCTCTCTCTCTCTCTCTCTTTCATTCATTTCCACTGCACTTCTCACATGGTATCAGAGCCACGGTTGGCTTGAGACCCGAGGAGCGGAGGGAGTGTTGAGCCAACACACAGAGAGGAGGATTAGGGTGCTGTTCAGAGGTGTCTTTGAGGAGGAGCGTGTACGAGGAGTGGACTGTTCTGGTGACCAGTGAAGGGTGACTTCGAAGCGTGTTTTCAGATCAGAGAGGAGGTGTTCCCAAGGGATGGAGAGCGAGGTGTGAAGGCACATTGGGCTGTCAGCCCCTTCCTCCTTTTCTTGAGCCTTCTCCTTTGTTCAACCCTCAGTTCCCTTCTATCCCATCCACCTTCTCTTTCAGTTCATCGTCCTCTCAATGGCGACTTTGGTCGAGATGGCAGAGAACAAGACGAGAATTCTAGTGTTGCCCACGTACCCGGTTGACTAGCAATTGGATGGGCAGCGGGCTCAATTACAGTGTCTGGCGGGTGATGATGGAGTCTATGTTACAGTCATACGACCTGGCAGATTTCATCTTGATAGGTGTTGCCCAGCCAGATCCCCTGGCGAAGGACTTTGGCATTCTGGAGCAAAAGGAGGCCGAGACCTTGTCTAGCTCTGGGACCGTATTAAGATCATTTATATTTCTTAATTGTACTCCTCAGGTGATTAATCATGTGAAGCACATGATAGTGGCCGAAAGTATATGGTAGCATTTGATGTCCATATATAATCGAACCTCTCCCATGAAGAGGGTCTCATTGGAGGTCTAGATGTTGTTGGATCCCAAGAGTCTTCATCGATGCAGCACCACACCAACAAGTTATGAGAACTTCAGCAGGAAATTCTCTAGGCGGGGAAGCAAATTTCATCAGAGGACATGGCTATAACTCTTTTGTTCCAGTTATCCTCTCAATATGGGGCCTTCTATTCATCCTTGATCACCAGTGGTTTCATCCTTGATCACTAGTGGTAGGGTGAATGAGTTGACCTGGGAGGAATCGGTCCCCATGGTGCTTTAACCAAGAGGAGCGCTTCGTCGATTGTACCTACGACAGTCAGCTTGAGGCTTTGACAGCTGATCAGAAAGGCAGAAAGCAAAGCAGTTGACAGCTGAGATACGAGAAGCTCTCAAGGCATCATGTACTTGTAACCGATGTGGCCAGAAAGGTCATTATTGGCGTCAATGTCCCCAACAGAACGGAGAGGGGTCCAATAACCAAATGGCCAATAGTGTTACTGCTGCACTAGTAGCATGGGGTAGGCATTCCCATTAGGCTTTCCGGTTCCAGGTGGAGGATTGCTTGCTTGTTTGTGGCAGCATGACCTGCTAAGCAGGTGCAACGGGAAGGGAGTCTTTTATCGAGGCAGGCTTTGAGGCACGTCCTCGAGCCACGTGGAGTTGTTCCTGCCGATTCAGGTGGCAGTATGTTACCAGTTTGTATTTTATTTGGATGTTATGACCTGGCAGATCCAGAGGGGGTCTCCTAGTGTTATGTTGCAACTATTGTCTGATGCTGTTGGAGATCTTGATGGGTCAGTTTATTGCCAATGCAAGAACCCAAACACAGTTGATTCATCCATGTGAGCTGTTATATGCTCGTTGCCATTGGAGCACTGAAGTTCATCGATCTAGCGACAATGTACCAGTTTGGACTTGAGAGGGGGGCTTTAAAGGGGGCTATCTAGCTCTGAGATACATGTGCCCATGCAAGGAAGCAGACCTTGCACCGAAGGCAGTATCAATTCGTGCCACGAGAGGACTTCTTCAACAGTACCTGTGGTGTCTTCAGCATGGAGCATCACACGACGGATCCCTCCAGTTGTTCCAGCGGCACACCCAGCTCCCTGGCGTCTCTATTCCATCCAAGAATTGACAGCGGGTGTTGGAGGTCAACATCTCCTAATGTCAGCTAGAAAGTGAGGGCCTTCCTTGTGGGTGTGCTCGCCCAATGAGTGAGGCTAGGTTAGATGAGTGAGCACCAGCGTTGTGGATGTGACCGCTCCTCTTGTGAGGTTAGGTAGAGTAGGGTTGGCACGGTTCATGGCATGGGTTGGGGTCCTCTGGGTCTGTTGACACAACCCCGCAGGATCTGACCCTATCACTGACCTAGAATCTCGTCCTCAATCCAACCAGAATCATAGCGCAGGTGCCTCGATCCTCCCGACCACCCCCGAGCACGTGGGCTACAGCTCGACTCATCCATAGACCCGTATCTAACCCAGGCGTCTCATACCACCTGAGCCCGCCCAGAGGACCTTCGATACACCACCTATGATCCGCCATGTAGATGGCCAAAGTCCCGACCTGGGTCCAAGCCCCATCCATCAGTTGAGGAGCGCTCAACTGATCTACACAATAGCACTGGCCCGAAGGAAACCCGCTATGGATAGCACAATGCTATGAATAGCTCCCTCCATATAAAGCGAGCACTATATATGAATCAATCTCTATATATAGCAATCTCGGCTAAAAATAGCCATCCAGCCCTATGCTATCCCGTAACCCACGTTCACCTGCTATCCAACATGCACATGACATACTCCCCTTCCTCTAAGAACTCACTCCTGAGTTCACCAGAAAGCCCGAAAACTCTCTGTGAAGATGAGTCAATGCCAATAACTATACTCTGACTATCAGTTTGAGTGAATCTAAGGCCAAAGCCACAATCTTTGATAACCAACCCAAGGAAAGTAAATCTCTTAATCTAAACAAGGTTACGTATCATCGAGTATTCTCCTCGAGAAATCAAGTAACGCCTGAATCCACAGAGTTAGTTCCGTTGACATATCCGTACACAAGCATGGTAAAATCCGTACCTCAATGTAAAAGATTCTATCAACCTTATCTATTGAGTTCTAATTAAGAATTTGCGAAAAAATATTCACCATGCTGAATACCCTTGAACTCAAAAATCTTAGGTTGAGATAAAGGAATCATTGTTCAAACAATCCCATCAATTGAGCCCCTCGAGGTCAATTTTTGGGTTGTAGTTTCTATCAACCCTCATGTCCTGAATTAACAAAATACCCTTGTAATTCAAATTCTTGGGTCGAAATACATGACAGACTTTCCATCGCAGAACAATTAGGTATCCGTTCATAACTCATGATGGAAGAATCTTCATGGAAGTATCAATGGGCAAAATCCTGACCAAAGATATGGTCCCCTTGATCTATCCTCAAAATGCCCCTACGTGAGGATAATCACTAAAAATTCAATTGGCTATATCCAGTCAATGGTACTGTTGTAGACATGTATATAGTCAACCATCATAGGAATAACATCCTATGTGATCCAAAGACTACGGAAATATACAATCCGAAATCTCTAAAAACAAGATCCACTATCGGATATCCTGTATAAACTTGTGCACAATAAACCGCTCCTATCACAGGATCATCCAATTCTTAGGATCTCTTATCTAGGAACACCAGGTTCCAAACAAGGCATTGACAGACCATCATCAGAAGAGATGTGGTAACCCTCCCTAAGATTGAGTCTAGACTCTGGAGCTCTAGGGTTGAACCCAAAAAATACATGGCTTCTCTTAGGGTAAAGAATTTTAGTCAGCTCTCGTAAAAAATCTATTCAGGTTGCCCCCAATTCAATTCAGCCTACTTGTACTTCACCCTAGAGGTCCTTGGGTATTATTTCACGCTGGATTATACCACCACATCAGAGAATCTTAAATGTAACATACCTTAGTGTCCCATACCACCAAAGTATACTACAAATAAAAAACTCAGTGGACAATATGAGTAAATTAGGTAGCCAATCCCTCTTCAACTCAGATGATCCCAGATTGAGTCAGGGTGGCAAATCCATTCTCAATCCTTCTCTTAATGTGATTATATCACCTCCTTGTGTTACAATACCCCAACCAATAGGTCAAAGAAGAAAACCAGTAGGTAGCATCCCTAACAACTCTTGAATCCTGACTATCCATGACCTCGGACTAAAAGAGTGAGAATCAAAATGACCCCGCCTTTGGACATGATTCAAAGAAGGTATCCAACAAGACTCATCCTGGCCTAATCAATAAGAACCTTCATATGTCCAAACGGTAACTCGAAGAAACGCCATAACTCACAATCACATCGAGATCAAAACTTCAAATAGAAACCAAACAAGAATCTACGCACCAAGATTCAAGAAAGGGAAATCCAATTGTCTTAGTTAAGTCCAGTTTAAGATGTAACAAAGTCTCAGGCATCCTCAATGTACCATATATCTAAAAAACTGCAAGATATATGGAACAAAAGTACACGTTATATAATTTGAAAAAACCAATCAAATTATGAATGCCACTTAGTTACAAATCAAATCCAAATTAACCAAAACCTGGTCAATTTAATAACAAGACAATTTAGAACATAATTCATACAAAATTGGGGAACATCTTGAACCAAACGTGGTTCAAAAGATCCAGTCGAGCCAAAAATAATTGGGTGTCAGTCAAAACTGAGGATTTCAACCTCTTCATCGCTTCTCGATAACTCGGAAGCGGTACAAAGACTCTCAAACAAGCTGTCTACATTTAGAACAGCATGAGCCTTCTTCAATATATTTCTGGTACTGAGAGTAGTGAAGAGCTGCCCAGAGTTCATCCATCAAGGAATCCATCTCTCGTAGCAGGTCAAACGTAGGTGTCTCATTACTTTGATGTCCTTCCATGGCTAGAAAATATCTCGCACAGGAGAGGGACTAGAAGAAAAACAGCTTCATCCAAACACGTGCTCTTCACACTAGCAAAAGAGAATACGGTGCTGCGTGGAATCAAGGAAGAAGGCGGGTAGAGGACAGCAATCTAGATGGCAGAATCTGATAGGTTGATCTCAGACAAAAAGAGGGTGGGGAATTCGCCTTCATGCACTGAAGTGCTGAAGTGAGAGAGAGAGAGGAATCCCGGGTATATAAATAGCCAGGAAGGGCCATCAAAAGCTAGGCGAATTTAGGATGGGGGCCTGATTTAGAGCAAGTGCTTTGCTTGCTAGAGAAAAACAAAAAAGCAACCTGCTTTTTTTTACCAAAAACAGTCTCGTTTTTAATAGATCTGGTCCCGCTTTTCTCCAACCAGCCAAAAATAGCCAAAACGCACTAAAATCAGGCCATACGCTCCTTCCCAAAGCCAAGCGCCTGCCCCCAATCATATCGCCCCTATCTCTGATGCCCGAATTTCCTAGACAAGCCGTTCTCTGGCTTACGAACGCCCTCTCTTTCCTCCTACTTCTCAATTGCAGCAAATCTAGGTCTCTAGGGTAGGAATCTCATCCTTGAGAACCTAGAGCGAATTCTTTCCCTATCTACTCTTACGCGTCCCCACACAGCCAATCACATCAACAACCCAAGCGTGGGAAGTTATAGGTCAGAAACGATCCATCCTCATATCTCTTGCTGAAAGCATCAAGTCTTCTCATCGCCTACCCTTCTCAGGGAATCACGATTTCCAAACACGTAGCAACCGAGAGAGAGCGCACAGCCTATGGACTTCTATTTCTTTCACAACTCTCCCAATCATGAGCGCACATCATCAGCCAACGATTCAGCCCATACATGAGCGGAAATTCAGATTTGCAAGAGCAATCTCAAAAAGCGTACTTGGAAGACATATTTTCTGCATACCTTGCATTGAATTCAATCATGATAGGACAGCTCTGATACCAAATGACACGACCCCGCAGGATCTAACCCTATCACTGACCTAGAATCTCGTCCTCAATCCAACCAGAATCATAGCGTAGGTGCCTCGATCCTCCCGACCACCCCCGAGCACGTGGGCTACAGCTCGACTCATCCATAGGCCCATATCTAACCCAAGCATCCCATACCACTTGAGCCCGTCCAGAGGACCTTCGATACACCACCTATGATCTGCCATGTAGATGGCCAGCGTCCCGGCCTGGGTCCAAGCCCCATCCATCAGTTGAGGAGCGCTCAACTGATCTACACAATAGCACTGACCCTCCCTCTATATAGAAGGAAACCCGCTATAGATAGCACAATGCTATGAATAGCTCCCTCCATATAAAATATATATGAATCAATCTCTATATATAGCAATCTCGGCTAAAAATAGCCATCCAGCCCTATGCTATCCTGTAATCCACATTCACCTGCTATCCAACCCTAGGTACACCATGCACATGACATCTGTTGGCAAGATAGCCCATGCTGGAGGGGCTGCTACCCACATATGGGGCTATTTAGGGCCTTCATGAGGCCTGCTTTGCTACCACGTGGCAGCCCCTTCTGAGGTGCCCTAGATAAGCTCTTGTAGGGACTAGTGATGGCCACCCTTTGGGGCAAATAGCCCGACCTGCTGGTCGGCTATCTAGCAAAGGTGGGCCGACCTCTTGGTCGGCCACCTAGGCTGGAGCACAGCCCCGTATAGGGCAGATGGAGGCCAGCTCTAGAGGGCTTGATATAGGGACCAGGAGGAGCAGTCAGCCCTGTTCTAGGGAGCAGTAGGGCTAGTACCAGCCCCTCTTATAGGGTTGTGGAGTAGCCCTGAGGTGAGTCGGCCCACCTGGCTTGTCGGTCCCTAGAGCAAGGGGTCAGCCCCTTTACTACAGCGGACTAGGGAGGGGGATCCAGGCTATATATAGGCCCCCTTCCCTCATTGTTAAGCAGTTCAGTTTTGAGCCTGGCAGAGGAGCAGAGTCAGCCCACAGTAGCACTTAAGGATCAGGGTAGTGGAGCAGTTCATCCACTCCCTCCCTTGTGCTCTTGTTCTCTTGGTTGTTGAGCTGTTTGTCTGAGCTCTCTCTCTTTCGTTCATTTCCGCTGCATTTCTCATAGTAAGATCTGTTTGCATGCTTGTGTTTGGTCAGGATTCTTCCTCTGGTTTCCTGTTCTCCCGCTTGTCATAAAAGGCCTAGCAAGGTCTCAAGCTATTTATATTAGAAGGTAAGTTAGTGAGGGTTAGGGTTGTTTGGAACTAGAAACTGGGCCAAGTTAGTTGGGACAAGAAATTGGACCAAGTTAGTGGGGATTAGTGTTGTTTGGGACTAGGAAGGAAAAAAAGGAATATGAGGGGACTGTATAAATGCACCTCCCACACACTGTACCTCATGTTTGATGTGATCTTACACTCTCCATTCTCCATATTTTATGTATGTATACTCTCTCTCTCTCTCTCTCTCTCTCTCTCTCTCTCTCGGACTAGCACAGAAAATAGCCCAGAAAATACTCACAATGTAGAGAGATTTGGGAGACTTTTATTTCAATGGTTGTAATGGACCACTATTTAATTTAATAGTGGTCACCAGTCCCATAGATCCTGAGGGTCTCAAAAGGACTTTAATACAATCATATCATATCATCTCTCTCTCTCTCTCTCCAGCCCGTACAAACAGTGCCGCCCGTACAGCCACCCGTATAAACCGTACAGCAGCCCGTACATCAGTGCCGTCCGTACAACAGGCTGCACAACAGGTCGTTCAGCAGCGCCGTACAGCAGGGTCGCCGAACACAGCCCATCACCATCGTCCGTGCCACCTACCCCATACACAGGTCATCGGCCTCCATACAGCTTGTTACCCCCTGCTGAGCTGAGCCCTTGGCTCAGCCTGGGGGGTTAGCTTCAGTGAAGGGCTTGGAGAATCTGCAAGGCTACCATGGATTTCCCGAAGGTGAAGACTTTCGTCACGACCCCCGTCAGTAAGCCCCCTTACTCCAACATTGCAGCAACACCCAGTCCCTATGCTTTGACCTACAAGAAAAGGATCGGATTAGACCCTCACGAGCACATTTACCACTTGGAGCATGAAGTCAGAGAGCTCATGTTGTTAGTTGCAGCTCTTAGCAGAAAGGTGAACAAGATGGAGAACAAAGGCAAGCAAGAAATTATTACAGAAGCTATGGAGAAATTCAGCGAATTTCCACCAGCTCCAGCTCTTGTCTCCAAGGTCAAGGAAATGATCGACACCCAGGTGAGTTCAGCCAAGGAAGAGATGGCTATTGTTGCGGATAGCAAACTCAACAAAGCGGATTTGTACACAAAAGTAAAAGAGCAGCAGGCTATAGCACATAATAAGAAGATACTACGCATTGGATCGCCTTGGCCCTTTTAATGAAGAAGAAGATTACACAGTAGATGAGAGGATTGCATGTCTCAAGAAAGAAATACCACAAGTAGAGTGGATCATAACGATATCAGCTGCGTCTCCCAAACAGGAATGCAAGTACAAGTGTTTTTCAAGTAGAGCGGGAAGAATTAAGATTCTTCAACAGACAAACAAGTTGAAGGGCACAAGGATTTGGATCTCTGAGGAACTCACCTTAACTCAGCTCAAGCAGAGGAGTGTCGAGCTCACCAAAATGAAGGATGCACATAAAGCTGGAAAATGGGCTGTGTATCGAGATGGAACAACACTAATTAGAGATTTCAAATCTAAACCTAAAGACTCTCAGTCTTAAATTGATGTTATGAAGGCCACTTCTATTAGTTTTATAGTCCTAGTACGTATTGGTGTGATATAATAATTGAGCTGAGATGCCATGTGCACTCCTCGACCTTCTGGCTTATCCAAATGTTGCTAGTCTTTTTGACATTTTGTACTTTGTCCCATAGACCCGTGAGGTCTCCTACGGACGTTAATATGACTTTCTTTTTTTTTCTTTTTTTCTCTCTCTCTCAAATGGCAGCCTGAGAGTGAGAGAGAGAGAGAGAGAGAGAGAGAGAGAGACAGCGAGACAATTTTTTCTTAGAAATTTGATTTGCATGCCTGGGTTAGATTCCTTGTTGTGAACTTGGTGTTTCTAAAAGAATCTGTAATTGTGGGATTCCAGTTTACAACTGATAAAGGTGAGCTTTAATGAACAGGTTGCACCTGTTGCAGGCATGGCTCTTTTCGCGGAGCATTGCTTGCTGCATGAAGCACGAGAGGTGTCCAAGGATGTGAAGTATGAACTACGTTCTGATGTCATCTTTTGTTAATTGCAATTGGCACTCACATTTGTTAACATTTGAATCAGTGCTTCCAGTAACATGCAAGCAAAACCTATGGGAAATTGCTGAATCATGGCTAGCCATGTATGTCGAAGCATCATTTGATTATTTGATCAAGGGCACCAAAAGATCTGCAAAGCAGCTTGCTATCGCTACTGTTTTTTTGGGGTAATTTTCCAATCTTAATGATAATCTGAGAGAGGAAGGACGTTTACCAGACACGGCAACATAATACATTGTAGCAACATTTGAAGGGTGCAGATCCTACCTTTTGTTTCAATAACTCCTGTGATTTTGATTCTATTTCATGTCTTTCCGTATATGGAAGGGCACATCTGCAGTGTTCATTTTATATGTATTATTTTTCTTGTCTTATCTGCCTTCGCTTTTTCTTGAAAGCAGTTTATTGTTACTTTCTGTTTTCAACATTGTTAACATGGATAAATTATAATCTATTGAAAGCATATCTATTGTTCCTGTTCTTTAGAAAGACCTGACTTCTTCAAAAATCAGTCTTTTGGATTTTGTTACTGGTCTTGTAGGGGGTGAAGCACATCTTAAATAACTCATAAAGGATCCTCTAGGCTGCCACGCGTTTGCCTTTCTGCATTTCGCAGCTCTCCACTACAGAGGACAGCCCCTTGGGCTGCCAGTCAGTTCTTTTCCCCCCCTAGCTGAATTTCGCAGCCCTCTTACTTCTCCTTTCTCCCTTGCTGCAATTCGCAGCCTCTACAGGCTGCTAGGCAGCTAAGATGCCCTTGGGCAGCCCCTAGCTTCTCTCTCTTTCCCTTTCCTCCCCCCTTCCAAGCCTCTACATAGTGATGGAGGGAACTTTCTTGGTGTTCGAGTTGGGCTTCCACCCCATTCAGGCAATCTTCCAGCATTTCTACTCCACCGGCTGCAAGGACCATTATTTTTTGAAAGACGAGCTGCTGCAACTCAAAAAAGATGTGGAGTGTGAGAGCGCTACCACTCTATCAAAGCCGCGTCCATGGGTGCCCACCCATCCGGATCTCAGTCTAGGGATTGGGTGCTTGCTGCTGTTCATCCAGACCTTGTTCCGCACCTGTCAGATATTCGACGTTTGGGATAACGTTTTTATCAAGTGGCTTTTGATTCTCCAGACGTTACGAGCAGCTCAAACCTCAATTGGCAATGGACAATTAAATTCCACTGACTGAATTTGACAGCTCTTAAATGGCCCACCATTCTGGTTCAAATATTTGGGATATCTATTCTGAAGTGGGGGCTTAGTGTTCAATTGGAACTTGGCAATGGACATTTTGTGGCAGCTCTTAAAATGGGCCATCATGCTAGTTTGAATTTGCAAGCTGGCTTCATTTGGCATCCTTAAACACGGCCCTCATTCTTGTTCAAATTTGTGTGATGTCTATTATGGCCACCGTATTGGTTCGAATTTGCTCGGAGTTTTTTTTTTCCCAAGAAAATTACTTCATTAAGTATGAATGAAAACCACGAGAGCAAGCTCAAATGCGGGAATACATCATGCTATGCATGAGGGAAAAAAAATAGCTCAAAAGGAGCTAATAAAAAACCAAGGCGGAGGCTGAAAATGCCACCTCAACCCTAAGGGAGACTCAGAGAAGAAAGGAGATCCTCTCCAAACTCTGAAAAAAGTAACTCTTCTGGCAGTGGCTGCTCTGGAGGATCCCTGCATGCTCGCCCAAATGGCCATCAAGGTGTGTACTGTGTCGGTCCAAATACTGGCCATAGCCTAAGAGGGGTGAACCTGGGTACCCTCCATCGCCTCTGTACACCTAGCTCTCCCAATATGCCAAGCTGCAATGCTAGCCAAAATCTCCCATGATGTGTCTACTGAGGCATGAGCAGCTCTGAAAGGAGTGAAGGGAACATCCTGGAGGGAACAAGACTCCACTGAGTGTCACCGTACAATGAAAGCTGGATCTGGACCATGTCCCTCAAAGAATACGTGAGGGCTAGTAAGAGATAACCATGCTATTGAACCCCGGGTCATATAGAAATGTGCTATATGTACGATGTTGAAAATCCTACCAACACCTTTCGAGATCGTCCTCGTCCATCTGCACTTCCAAAGGCAATGTTGTACTGACTCAACTCCTACGTGGCAACGAGGACAAGTAGGGTCAGCCTCGAACCTAGATCTCCACAAGTTCACTGCAATCCCTCCATGAATAGAAAGCCAAAAGAAAAGAGTGATCTTTCTCTTCCTGAGAGATTTCGAGCCTATGCCAAAAATTTTTTCGCAAACTACAGAAATCTGAAAACGATCCCAATGAGGGGGTTTGGAGGGCCTCCAACCTCTACTGATGAGTTGAAATCTTCAGGCATTTCTGACTATATAATGAAAGAAGGGGATGCTCTTCTCTCGGTGCTCCTCATCAATCCATTCCCACTCCCCCGAGTCCCACTGCAGGAACCTAATAGGGGAGGAACCTAATAGGGGAACCACCATATAACCAGAGTCTCCAAGACCCTAGTGCAAGGAGAAGAGGATCGGGGTCAAGATACTACTATGAGTCCTTGCCCCACTCCAAAGTCTTGTAAAGGCTTGCCAAGCGCCTACTGGAGAAGCAGGTCCCCTCTCCCATCTAGACCACTACATATAGTGTGACACTCCAAGTGGCTTGCCCTTCTCTTCTAATATCGAGTCATTCCACATTGACTAGCTACCTGTGAATTTCTTCACGAGAGGTGGGTGGAACTCTATGAAGAGTGCTCCTAAAGCTGCCCCAAGCTTTCAGAATAGTAGCCATGAGAGGGGAAGGGGGAGATTTGAGATGGGCTGAAGTAAAGATCCATCTGATGATGTCCATCCAATCTCCCCCATGAGATGGAGTACAAGATTGAATGCTGCGTGAGAAGAAATCTTTCCAGGGCTCCTGTCCAAGCATTAATCCATGTACTACGAACTTGCAGAGCAAGGCCATACACTGCAAGTTCGGGTCAATAATATTGAGACCTCCTTCTCCTGTGGGGAGAATGAGGGTATCCCAAGCCACCCCTACTCAACATCTGAGGTGCCATCTAAACCGCTCCATAGGAAGTTCCTGATAGGTCTCATGATTTGAGCGATACAACCTCTAGACCTACACCAACAAGAGCAAATGAACCAGGCAGTGGCCAATAATATTCTTCTTCTTTTGCTTTATCACGCCCCCATTTAGCCATCATTACCTCTCTTTCCTCATCCCCTGAAGAAGCTTCTAACAAGGATACTTGTTTTTCTTCTTTCTTTCTCAATCTAGGACACTCGGGGCAATAGTGACCTTTTTCATTACATTCAGAGCAAGTGACCCCACTCTTATCTCGAGGCCTATCTTCACTCTTTGGTGCTCTAGGTTGTCATGCATTAACCAAATGCAATTTTAAATCAGCAAACTCTGCCATCAATTGGGAGATATTATGGTCTAACTCAGAGGACTTTGGTACCTAAGGAGTGTCCATTACCTCCACCTTAGAAGTTGAAGCTATTGAAGACACAAAAGAGGATTCGATCTTTAGAGAAGCTTCTTTCTTGGTCGCAATGCGAAGTGCCTCCATGTATGTTGTTGGATCTTTACTCATTACTTTTGAGCGAAGACGAGGCTCCAAAGCCATAACAAATTTGATCATCTTTAAGTGCTCCATCCTTGAGAGACTTTGAGGGGCCGATGATGCAGATGCCACAGCTCGCAAAGCTGCCCTTTCATATTTTGTCCATAAAGTTTCATTTCGGATTGCCAACGTAGAGACCATCTCACCCTCTCCTTGATAGAACTGGTCCAACTGCAACATCAAAGCATTTGGCAACTCCAATGTCCCAAATCTCTGCTTAAATCTCTGCTTCATTGCAGCCACCACTTGGTCCCAGTTCTCCTTGGTAGAGTCCGACAAGGCCTCATGCCAACTCAAGGCTACACCTTCAAGAAAATCAGGCAAAATCTCCGCCCGATCCTTCATGGATCATCTAGAAAGCCGGAATCCTCGAACAAAATCCCGAAGATAAGACTCCAAGTCTTCCTCTTGGGTCCCTCGAAACACTGGAATCTTCACCAAGATGAAACAAAAAAAGAAAACACCAACATCTAAATAATATCCCAAACAAGATCCAAACAAGAGCCTTAGTATACCCAGACCAACTCATTATGCATAACCACTTGTTGAAAACCCTCCACAATGTGATCCTCAACAAAATCTTCAAAAATAAGTGACCAACTAGCACCATGAAAACATTGTGTATACATGCATTCAAGAATCACCCTTCTCACAATTGGATGTGCACATAACAGCTTCAAGATATCGTACTCTTCATCATTTTCATAGCAAAAGAAGTTGAAAGCATTGAGAATCACCACTCCACTATTATAGTCAAAAACTACCCAAAGACTCAACTCTTCTTCACACCAAGCTGCTAGTGCATGAAACAATTCCCAATCTATCACTGTGCCTACTAACGGCGGTCAATTAACCAACATATTCAAGAGTGCAAACATAGGATATGATCATAATGACCGTGCGAATAGCTTGAGCATCACCTTCACAATCTCTTAAACGGACTGCAATCTCTTCTAACGGAGTTCTTTCAGGCATCTTCTTTATCACATAAGAAACACATGCCTATACTAGGCATTGCATGCAATCAAGTACACCCGAGACTATTTAGTAAGGTGGGATGAATCCAATACCAAACGTACCCAGCATCTCCACCAAAAAGATGTGACATGAAGCTGGGGGTAATAAACTTCACGCACCTCTTCACTTCCTTCTGCTTTTGAGCTGGGTGACAAAGATATTTATCATTGAGAAAGAGACATTAAAAGGAAGCTTTTATGCCAAGATACTACACCATACTTTCCTCCCTTAAATATTAATGAAGATGATAACATTCCAAGTGATGTTGTACTCAAGCATAAGGAGAAGGAAAGGATCAACACAGGCCATAATATCAGCAAAGACATGACACCAAAGATTCAAACACACATAGAGATGGGCTTCATGCTGATATACATTTTGTAAGAAACAAAGAAGCGGCTAGAAAGTTATAACTATCATGAAAACAGATTGTCAGACACAGAGACTTATAACTTTTTATAGTAGTATTTGATTCAAGATCTAATCACATAGAAACATGCCTTGAAGAGAGCTTCGCACTGATATAAGTTTCATAAGAAACAAAGAAGCGACTAGAAAGTTATGGGTGGTTTACTAGATGCGGGTAAAAACTATCATGAAAATAGACTGTCAAACATAGAGACTCATAACTTTTTGCTGTAGTATCTAATTCAAGGACATGTGCCTTGAAGAGAGCTTCGAGCTGATATAAGTTTCATCAAAATCGGACTACCGAGTAGAAAGTTATGAGCAAAATACTAACAGGGGGTCAAACTGTCATAAAAACTGCCCTCCACCCATGCTAATTTCGCTTGAGCAAGATGCTCCCTCAAGACTCCACCTTCATCAACGATCCACCACTCATAGATTTTGCTTAGAAGAGAGTAAGTAACTCCCTTGGTGGCTCGAGAAATGGATGGACCATGTGTGTGCAATGAGCGGCCGAATAGAAAGGACTTTTAAAGCTTTGAAAGAAAGAAAAGAGAAGAGAGACCCAAGAGAGGGAATACGAAGTAATCTTCATTGTCAATAGAGTGAGGGTCCACTCCAATGCAACTTAAAATACTACAAACACAAGGGAGAAGAAGAGGTTTCATACATACAAGAGGAAACGGAAGCTCCAAGACTACTCATAGAGAGAATGGACTAGAGAGTGATGGACTCAAGAGTCTACATAAGAGAATATCTACAAGAGGGAGAGAAGGCTCATGGAAGAGGCTTGAGGAGACTAGAGCTACAGCAACATGAGGCCTTATGGTGGAAGAGATGATGAACAAGGGAGAGGAGGGCTCCTTTTATAGAGATTTTGTCACCCTCCTTTACCCATTTACAATTGCTACCTATAGATTCTTTTCCCCATCAGTCACATAAGCTCGTATGTCACCATCCATGTCCTTTTTGGCTACTCTTGCCATGTGTCCCATCAAAAGATGCTCAAGACTCTTAAAATATTAGTAAAGTCAAGAGTCTCCACACATGGAGCCCATAGGGACCCTCTCTTTTCCATATGTCCACATCCTCCTTATTCCACATAGGAATTCTGGAAGGATTCCTCTTAACTCCACACTCCTCCGCATGCCTTCCACATGCTTGGCATGTGGCCTCTCTTATATTATTGGAACACATGGACATGAGCCCACCTCTTTATATGACTCACTCTTCCTATTTTCTAAAAACCTCATAATATCCCATACAAAAATAACTCTCACCCCATACCAAGGTATTTATCATTCATACCTATGGTATTTTACAATGATCCATTCCACTCATCCTCTCAATCCCATACAATATCTTAGAAAATATAAATAAGTGAGAGCCGCTAGGCTATCACTTGATACTCAAACTCTTATCAAACATAGAAGAAAACAATACCAATGCCAAATAAAAAATATCAATTTTTGGCATCACAGTGCTATTTAGCTAGCATGGGATCCAGTCTTTCATGCAAAGACCAAACACATTGAGGTCAGGTACCATTTCATCAAGGAGGTACTTGAGGACAAGCATATAGAGCTTGTCAAGGTTTATACAAATGATAACCTTGCAGATATACTGACGAAGAGTCTACCTAATCAGTAGTTTGTATTGTCGTGTATTGATGGACATTGGATAGTATGCTCATTGGCTATTCTCCCTTAAAGGCACATTGGCCTTTAAGTGGGAGGTTGTGGGGGTTAAAGGCCACTGTAACATGACATAGAAGATTAGGATGTTCTACACCAACCAAAACTCATGTGGCTCTCTCTTCTAGCTCTCCCTCTCTCTCACCTTCTTCCATTCCGCTTCTGTTGTTGAGATCGTCAGATGCCAATTATGTAATGTAGCATTTGTAATAGTTTTATGATCTCATTCAAGATGCTAATCGTGTAATGTTTGACTTAAATTTAGGTTCAAAAATATAGATTAGTTTAAACACCAAGTTTGTCAAATTCCATTTAGAAGTGCATAAGTTATAAATCAAGCAATTTACCAAGTTATAACTTATGCATTTAGAAATGCATAAGTTACAAATCAAGCAATTTACCAATATACAATATATTCCCTATACCGCAAAAAATGGACATACCCCATCATATATTAGCCTATCTAGGGTTAATTTAAGTGCTTACTAAGATTTGAACTAAATTCTTTTGGCCATGCATGAGACCCTCAGTACATTTATACATCTGATCATGTTCGACATGTCAGCTTTATAAATCTCCCATAAGAATGGTACATTTGTACATCCGATCATGTTCAACATATAAGGTTTTTAATCTCCTTTACAAATGCAAGCTCTTGGCATCACAAATCCTTTTCCCAACTTTGTGCCATGTCAGCTTTATAAATCTCCCATAAGAATCGTACATTTGTACATCCGATCATGTTCAGCATGTAAGGTTTTTAATCTCCTTTACGAATGCTAGCTCCTAGCATCACAAGTCCTTTTCCCATCTTTGCAAATAAAAGTGGCTTTTGATATGAAGTCAAATTTTGCAAATAAAAGTATCTTTTGCCATCACAAGTCCTTTTCCCATGTTTGAAGCTAGAAATTCATAGCCAAATCTTAATTCAAGATGGCATTTTGACTCATGGTTTCCCATAGTTTCTTTTGTTAGACCACGAATTTGAGGTGCTTAAAAATGTAGCTAAGAACAATTTGCCAACCCAAACTAGCCAGATCGTATGGCATGACAAAATGATTGAACAAAACAAGAAAGCTAATGTTGGCACTGTACATTTTCCTTAACACCAACACAAGGATGCCTCTTTGCCCTATGTGATAGTAGCTTAAAATATTGCTCTTCAAGAATTGACCAATTTAAAGCCTCTTTAGACGGCCACCATGGTCTCTATTAGAGATAGGCCTCATTGAGTTCTCAAACATAAAATCAAGATGCATCACAGTGGGCAAATTTCTTGAAAGGCTCCCTCACGTTGATTTATAAAAAATGGAGCCACTCACTTGAAGCCCACTTGAAGAAAGCTCAAGGTCATCATAAGAATGATGATAGATGCTATGTTTAAATATAATTCCAAGTAGGAGATTAATGTTCCTCATATTTTCTAAGCACAATGATGTCATTAACTAACATCCCCATGAAATTTCTATGCTTTTGGAAAACCCATTCTATTCATTCAATTAAAGATGGTTGGTACAATGCTAAGTCCAAACAAGACCATAAGATACTCATATAGACCAAAAGGAGTATGAAATTTGGCACTTTTATAAATGTCTTCTACACCAATGTGTACCTAATGATAGCCATTTTTAAAATCTTTATGATTGAAATTAGATGCACCCTTTAGGTAGTTAATGATATCATGTATTGGTGGGATGGGGAAATGATTCTTTATGGTTGTCTTGTTTATTTCCCTATGATCAACACGTGTTTTCTAAGAACCATCTTTCTTGCTTGAGAGCAATAACACTAATATAGTAGTGAATTACTTGGTTTAGTCGACCCATGAGTAAGGAGCTTTCAAACTTTTCTATGAATGTCCTCGTGTTGCTTCTTACTCACTCGATAGAGAAGGTGATTAACCAATTCAAATAAACTAGATATGCTTGCAAATAATTGCAAATGACTTTAGAAACTTAATGATGGCTTACCAATGGTATCATATTACTATCAATATTGGCTTTGATGACATTGTTCTTCCCTTGATGTTGAAGATTGAGCATATGTGCCAAATAGTCAAAAGTTACTTGGGTTTGGCAATGCCATGGATACCCCAAGGGTTGAAGCATGATCATGTGTAGCCAATTGCAAAACTATGTTTGGGTTGCACTATGACGTGCATTGGTGAGGAGGTTAGAAAATTAGTGGTAGCTCATGATGATGTGAAATATCCCATTCACCCACCACTTTTTTTTTGCAGCATGATCATTATCATATGGGAGGGCCATAATTTTCACCATGACCAAATATTATATGCCACCAATTTATTGTAGACTCCTAGCACCATTAGATCTATTGGGTGATAGCGGCATGCCAATAATTTCACTAGGGCGACCATCATACCACATGGACTTGGAGGCTCTAACAATTTACTGCAACCATCATGTTGGTTCTTGATTTGGAACGTGTGGCATTGCATGCACATCTTTGAATCCATGAAGAGGATTCTTAGTGAAGTCATAGGCTCAAAACCAACCATTCCAACCACTGGATGATGGCTAGAATAAACTCGTAGTAGCCCAAGTCAACCACCATGATGGCCACATCCACCAATCTAGGTATGGAGGCTATAGTTATCTAAACCATCGTGCTAGTTGGTGATGTGGAAAACTTGGCACTCCAGGTCTTCTTGGTGGAGAAAGTGGCATATGTTAGCCATCGTGATGGATGAAAATAGACTTGATCATAGCACGATGGCCCACATCAACCACTACGATGGTCAAAACATGCCACATCAACCACCAGAGACGGTTGACTAGTTACATCCACCATGGTGATGGCTGAAACCAACCATGCCAACCATCGTGATGGCCACGACAACTACTGTAGGTCACATTGACTTGCCAAGGAATTATAGGGTGTATGAGTTTGATCACTCTTTGATGTGATGGGAACACAAACTTTTCCTACTAGTCTAAAATACTCTCTGTCTCTCTTCCTCTCTTGTACTTGCCCTGCTATGGATGAGTTGGGTGTGAGTTCGATAGCCCGTATGCACCATTTGGTGTGATGGGAATGCAAATGCTTCTCTCTCTCTCTCTCTCTCTCTCTCTCTCTCTCTCTCTCTCTCTCTCTCTCTCTCTCTCTCTCTCTCTCTCTCTCTCTCTCTCTGTCCATCTATAATAAACACACTACTCTCAACTATGTGAATTTTTGGCACCCTCCATGTTTGACAAAAGTGTTTAATTGAGAAAAGCCTTTACATTAATAAATATGGGTATTGCCATTGAATCTAATCCTTGTGCTTTTGTAGCGCCCTAGTAGGCCTCTCCCTGAATCTGCTTCATATGGACTATTATAATATAGTCATCCATGTTTGGGAAAAGGGTGTGTTTGAGAAAAGTGTTTACATTAATACAAAATGGGTATCATGATTACAGCAATCCGCATGAAGCACATTCAATTAGAAATGAGGCCTACGAAGGCCCTACAAAAGAACAAGGATTGGATTCAATGATTGTTTGGAATCTCCAAACCTTTCTCAAGGGGGAACTTGAAAAAATCTCCCATAATCATGTTGAACACACAATTGTGACAAGGGCAAGAGGCCCCAAAAAATGGTCGAGAAAATCTCCTCCGAGTGATTTGAAATCATGCAGACCTCCATTTCATAAGGTAAAACATAGGGTATGTCATGACATCACACATACACTGATGGCGGCAATGTATTGCCCTTTATTTGTAAGAAAGTAAGGATAATATAGGGACCACATAGGTCTGGATTTTGAGGCATAGGATGTTAAGTCATTGGCTTGAAATAGCAGAACACAAAGTAAGGAAGTGAGCCTGCAGTGGAGCATATGTATGAGTAGAGCCTACCATGGGGCATATGTATGAGTTTGCAGGTTTAAACTTTTGCTTACATTACTGATGTTTATAGGTCCCCATGGAGCTTCAAGATAAGGTGGAGCAAGAGAATGCAGACTTGAAGTTGAGGGTGGAGAAAAGTTTGAAGACTAGGGTAGAAAACAATGAGTCCCAATTAAATAGCCAGTGCTCACCATGCTGGTGGCCTGGCCTCTATAGTTTAGACCATTAGAGACAGTCTTGCCTAGACCATGCGGTGGATTAGATCATCCTAAATGCTCAATCATTCTGAAGCTAATTAAGTCACTTGTGTCACTCATCTCCTCCACTGCGGTGGTTGTCCTCCTGGACCATGTATTGCACTGCGATGGATGGTCCTCACTGAACCATCATTCTAGGCCAATTAAGTCGTGCATGTCAACCATCATGCAAGCTCGATGGCTTAGAGTTAAGTCATTGGAGGTCAAAATTCAATTCCAATTGAGCTTCGAGCCGCCACTCCACATCACTAGATTAGATTGTCCTCATCGCATTATCATGTTACATCTAATCAAGTCACACATGGCAACCCATCGGCCATCATGAAAGCTCGATGGCTACTACTGTCCACATTTTTAGAGCTACCAAATTCAATAATTGGAATTTAATTGTCATTGCTCCTCCCCCTCAACCCTCCCCTCCCTCTCTTAGCCCCTCCCTCTCTCAACCCTCCCTTCCCTCCCTTCCCTGCCTCCCCCTCCCGGCCTCCTCTTCCCCTCTACTCACCTGCCTCCTCCCCCTCTCTGCCTCCCCCCTCCCTGCCTCCTCCCCCCTCCTGTCTCCCTCCTCTCAGCCTCCCCCTTCTCTGCCTCCTCCCTCCTCTCGGCCTCCCCCCTCTCTGCCTCCTCCCTCCTCTCCATCTACCCCCTCTCTGCTTCCTCTCCCCCTTCCACCTCCCTCCTCTTCGCCTCCTGCTCCCGGTTGTGCCTCCTCCTAGCTGCCTTCCCCTCCCAACTGCCTCCTCCCTCCTGATAGCCCTCCTTGCCTCCTTGTTCCCGGCAGCCCTCCCTCTCATCCTCCTCCTCATCCTCCCTCTCTTCCTCCTCTTCCTCCTCCTCTCCTCATCCCCCTCCTCCCTCTTATCCTCCTCCCCCTCCTCCTCTCCTCAGCCCCCTCCTCCTTCTCCTCCTGAGCCCCCCCTCCTCAGCCCACCCTCCTCCTCCTTCCTTCCTGGGTAGCTTAGTGCGGAAGGAACTTCTTCATGGTCGAGTCGGCCTCACTCACCTCGATTGGCGATGGCTCTGCCTTTAGCCAATCCACTCCCACTGGCCGTGAAAACATTGATTTTTTGAAAAGACAAGTTGCAGTAGCTTAAAAAAGATGCAGAGCAAGAGAGTTCAACATCACTCTTTGCTCGCATCCATGGGTCCCACCCTTCCAGATTATAGGCCAAGGATTGCTGGATGCTCTCTGCTCTACCTGGAGACCTCTCAGCGCACCTCACATATGTTCGTCTGCTTGGGCGAGGATTCTTCAAGGTTGTTTTTTACTCCTTGGAGGTAGCAGGTACAGTGCTTCATGCTAGTCCGTTAGCACTGAGCTCTAGAAGGATTTTTTAAACCCCTTTTTCATTGGGGTTTGATCCTATCGAGGAGGATAGCCGGACGACGTCACTCTTCATCAGATTTCCAGACCTTTCTCAGGTGTATCATCAACTTTTGCATTCCATCGGAGCCGCCTTTGGGATGGTTACCGAGATCCCCCCTCTTCTTAGGATGCGTTCCTCAGCAGCAGAGGCAGTCAGGTCGGATGGGGTGCCATGTGTCAGGGTCATTGTCTCTGGCCCTAACATCTTGGATGACCACATTATGCTTCAGCATCCAGATGGCTCCTTCTTCAGGCAGAGAGTTGAGATTGCAAGGAGACAGGATCAATGTAGGATTTGCAGGATCCTTGGACACTTTGCCAGAGATTGCCCAAGGAAAAGAAAGAAGAAAAGACCTAAAAGGTCCATGAGTGTGCCTCATAGCTCCACCCAACCTAAACCTTCCTCACGACCAGCTCCTTATCCTACCTCTTCCCGTGCTACTGGACCTTCGACTTCACAGTTAGGACTGTCAGCCTCTCGTCCTCGTACTTCTTCAGCGTAGCCAGGACCATCAGCCTCTCATCCTGGTACTTCTTCAGCGTGGACAGGGCAATTAGCACGTCCTGTTTTTATCGTCCCCTGTTGGGTGCCTATCAGAGTTGGTGAGCCAATTCCACCTCAAGCTACCACTGATGGAGCCGCGGACCTGTCTCTTCAAGTTGGATGGGGTACCATGTGTTAGGGTCATTGACTCTGACACTAACATCTCAAGTGGATGACCACATTATGCTTTAGTGTCCAGATGGTTCCTTCTTCATAGAGAGAGTCGAGATTGCAGGGACCCTTGGGCACTTTGCCAGAGATTGCCCAAGGAAAAGAAAGATGAAAAGACCTAAAAGGTCCACGGGTGCGCCTGATAGCTCCACTCGACTTGGACCTTTCTCACGACCAGCTCCTTATCCTACTTCTCCCTGCATTGTTGGACCTTCAACTTCACAACTAGGACCATTAGCCCCTCATCCTGGTACTTCTTCAGTGCAGCCAAGACCATCATCCTATCATCGTGGTACTTCTTCAGTGCGAACAAGACAAATAGCACGTCCTATTTTTGTCGTTCCCTATTGGGTGCCTATCAGAGTTGGTGAGCCAATTCCACCTCAGGCTACCACTGATGGCGCCACGGACCCGTCTCTTTAGGCAAGAGACATTCTTGTTCTAGTTCCATGTACAGATGAGATTGCTCCTGCCCCTTTAGGTGTTCATGCAAAAGCGCTCACCTAGGGAGATCCTTATGCCTCAAGCTGATAGGTTCCATTTGTGAACTTCTTTTTGACTTGATATGGTCCCTCCCATCGTTCGATAAACTTTTTGTCTAGCCGCTTGTCCAAACGGCTATCAAATCTCATGACCAAATCTCCTTCTGCAATATCTTTCTTCTTGCATAGTTTGGTGTCAAAATGGGCCTTGCGCCTTTTTTGAGAAGCCTCCAAGTTTTGCGAGGCCTGTAATCTGCATTCGTCTAAGGCTTCTAGCTATACCAAGCATTGAGCATAGGCATCCTCCTATCCTTCTTTTCTTGCAACAGCAGTGTGAAGACTATGTATCTCCAATTCAATGGGCAAAATGGCTTCTATTCCATACACTAGTTGGAATGGTGTAAACCCAATAGCTAGCTTGTGTGTGGTTCTATAAGCCCATAAAACATCTGCCAAGTGCCTATCCCAATGCCTTTTCTTGGTGTCTACAAGCTTTCCCATTAAATTGCACAACAATCCATTTGTTTTCTCAGCCAAGCCATTACATTGGGGATAGTATGGCATGGAGGTGCTATGATTTATCTTTAACTTATGTACCACATCTTCAATTAGTTCATTTCTAAAAGAGGTTCCTCCATCAGTGAGAATTTCCAAAGGACAACCAAAGCATGAACAAATTTGATCAAAGAGAAATTTTCCAACTGTGCTTGCCTTGCAATCGACTGTGGCCTTGGCCTCTACCCACTGAGTCGCATAATCTGTGGCCACTAATAAATAATGCTTGCCCTGAGATGAGCGAGGGAGTGGTCCCACAAAGTCCAACCCCTACCTCTCAAATGGTCCATATGCTGGAATAGGCTTCAAGGGCCCAGGAATCAACTGTCACCTTCCAAACTTTTGGCATACTTTACAACTTCGATGCCATTCATATACATCCTTATGGAGGCGTGGCCAAAAGTAACATGCATTAAGAATTCTCCTAGCTGTGCTTGCTGAAGCAAAATGACCAGAGCATTCATGACACATTTCTAGGATTCTCCTAGTCTTTATGGGATAGCACCTTATCTTTTCCCAATTTATAAAGAATGTCATCAACAATAGTATAGGAACAAGCCTTCCTTACCAATCTCTACTTCTATTGTGGAGTTAACCCTCGAGGAAACATGCCTTCTTCCACATATTGCTGAACATCTTGTAGTTCTGGCCATCCAATGTCTACCAAAGAGACCCCCGGTCTTGTACTACAATGTCTTGAGTAGCCAACTCATCTACCTTTTGATTTTCTTTTCTGTTTATATGAACAAACTTGCAAAAATCAAACTGACTACATAGTGCCATAGCCTTTTGATTAAGCTCCTTCAAATGAGGACTTCTTGTCTTGTAATGCCCTTGCATCTGCTTTATAATAAGGTGAGAATCTCCTCTTACTTCCAATTCTTTAACTTGACTTTGAAGACAACCCTCCAAACCTAGAATCAAGGCATTATACTCAGCTGCATTGTTAGTTGTGATACTTGGAAGCTCTTGTCTTCTAGCCCATACTTCTTGATCTTCATAATTCATCAAGACTATCCCTGTGGCTCCTTGTTGGCATGAAGGACTAAAAGCCCCATCAAAATACAAAACAAAAGCTGTTGGTGGTGTATCCCTTTCATCTTTAATGTTCTCCTTACATTTCTTTTCTTCTCCTAGATCCTCCAGTCCTGTGAGCAAATCTGCCATAGTGGACCTAGTGGTATTTTCAGTGACAAAAGAGAAAGAGAACTCTTGAAGCTCTGACAACCATTTTGCAAATCTCCCCCTAGGATTAGGCTTGCGAACTAGATATGCTAATACAAACTAAGAGGTAAGGAAGAAAAATGGTTGAGGTAATAAATAGGAGCGAAACTTTCTTACTGAAAACACCAAAGAGAGAGCTTGTTGCTCCATTTCTTCATACCTTGTTTCCACCTCTGTAAGCTATCAACGGCTGGCATAATAGATGGGTTGCATTCTACCTAGGTCTCCTTTTTGTAGCAATACAGCACTAACTGAATGCAAAGATACACTTGGATTTACATAAAAGTCTTGAGACCAATCAGGGGGCTTCAATATTGGGCCCTTACTCATGGCCTCCTTAAGTTGATGAAAAGACTCTTGTTTCTCCACACCCCATTGGAAAGAAACTCCTTTTCTTGTCAACAAGTTCATGGAATGCACTATCTCTGTGAAATCATCACAAAAGTGTTGATTATACTTGCTCTTTCCTAGAATTCTGTGAACACCAGTGACACTCTCAGGACTTAGCAATGCCATGATTGCTTGAACCTTGTCAAGATCCATTTGCAGGCCTTCTTTAGACACAATATGTCCTAGCAAGACTACTTTTATTTGAGCCAAATGACACTTGCTAGGATTTAGACACCCTTTTGCTTCATCAATCCTAGCTAATAAGGCCATCTTTAACTTCTCCATGTGATCTATGCACCGAGAATAAATGCAAAAATCATCCAAAAACACCCTTATGAACTTTCCCAAGTAAGGCTCAAGCACTTGACTCATGAACCTTTGAAATGTAGCTGGTGCATTGGTCAACCCAAAAGGCATCACTCTGTAAGCAAAAACTCCCCAAGGTGTGATAAATGATGTTTTCTTTTGATCTTCCTCCCAAACACGAATTTGAAAGTACCCAGAATACCCATCACATAAAGAATAGATCTCATGTCCTACTACTTGGTCTAGTATTTCATCTTGGAATGGCAAAGGAAAATGATCCCTCTTAGTGCATGCATTCAAAGGACAAAAGTCCACACAAACCCGCCACTTATTTTCTTTCTTTGGTGTGACAACTACAGCAGATATCCATTCTGAATCATCAATAGGAAAGATGAATCTTGCCTCAAGTAGTTGTGTTACGTCTTTCTTTAGTGCCTCAGCTTGGATCACCCCCAATCACCTTAAGCGTTGCACAACTGGCTTGCTTTCTAGCTTCAACTCAATCTTGTGCTCTAGAAGAGAGACTGATCGAACCTGTGAATAGCTTGTTGCAAAGAGATATGGGAAATCATCTAACATATCCAAGTACTAGATCTTCTCACTACCTCTGATAGAGAATCTCCAAGAAGCTCTTCATTGCGTTGGCATCGTTTAGTGTGCTCCACATCCTCCACATGAAGTGTCTCTACAACATCTTCTTGTACCACCACCTTGTTCCCTCCTGACTCATCCCAATTAGCACCAAGACAAAGACCAAAGGCCACTCCTTCCATCTCACCCTCTAAGCTGGACTCCTCGAAGCTACACCCTGTCTCTTCTTCTTCATTAGTCGTTAAGTCAGAACTTGAACTCTCTGATGTTGAAGACTCCTCCTTGACAACTTCCTTTTTGCGACTTCTGATGTTGTAGTGCACATTCTTATCATTTCCTTGCAAAATCAATTCTCCAATATCCCACTTTTGAATAGCCTTCACCTTGCATAGCCAAGGACTTCCCAAAATCAATGGATAGGCACGTGCATCTAGCTTGGTAGGGATCACCTGAAAAGTAGTCGGCACCAAAATTCCACATACATCCACTTCTAGATTCTTCACAACTCCCAAGGTCTTTACCCTAGTGTTGTCAGCCAATTTGATGCGATCAAGAGAGGTAGTACTAGAGTATTTTAAATCAGCATCTATCATGGTCTTCTCACTCATGACATTAATCGATGCACCTACATCAATGTAAACATTAGAAATCACTTGACCATCAATGATCACATCAACCACAGGTACATCATCACCAACGTCTATATCTACCTTTTGAACAACAAGAATGGTACTTTTCTTATTTTTCTTCTTTGACACTCTTATGCTTGCTAGCTTTCCCCATTCTTTCAATAGTTTTGGAGACAAAGCAAGTAATTGACCAAAGGTGATATGAGCTTCCTTTTCTTTAAGGTCGAACAACAAGTCATAGCTTCCAATGCCTTGTCCTAAAGGAAAGTCTGACTGGCGATTTTTGGTTTGACATCTAATACAATAACTGAAGATATAGGATGATGCTCCTTGAAGAGATCTTCGTGCTGATATAGGTTTTGGCCAATTAGACCATTGAGCGAAAAGTTATGAGCAAAATACTGACAGGGGGTCAAACTGTCATGAAAAACACCTGGTGCTGACTTGGGAGAATACTACCTCCATGCTTAGACTTCATCAACGATCCAAGTACCATAGAGGTCGCCTAGGAGAGAAGGAAGAGCCCCTTTTGTGGCTTGGGAAATAGATAAACCATGTATGTGCAATGAGCGGCCGAATAGACAACACTTCTGAGCACTTTGGAAGAGAAAGCAATGGAAAAAGGGAAGGGACACTCAAGAGAGAGAACCTAAAGTGACCTTCATCACCAATAGAGTGAGACTCCACTCTAATGCAACTTAAAATACTACAAACACAAGGGAGAAGAAGAGGTTTCATACGTACAAGAGGGAGCAAAAACTCCAAGACTACTCATAGAGAGAGAATGAACTAGAGAGAGATGGACTCAAGCGTCTACATAAGAGAATATCTACAAGAGGGAGAGAAGGCTCATGGAAGAGGCTTGAAGAGACTAGAGCTATAATAACATGAGGCCTAATGGTGGAAGAGATGATGAACAAGGGAGAGGAGGATTCCTTTTATAGAGATTTTGTCACCCTCCTTCACCCATTTACAATTGTTGCCTATAGATTCTTTTCCTATCAATCACATAAGCCTGTATGTCACCATCCATATCCTTTTTAGCTACTCTTGCCATGTGTCCCATCAAAAGATGCTCAAGACTCTTAAAATATTGAGAAAGTCAAGAGTCTCCCCACATGGAGGCCATAGGTACCCTCTCTTTTCCATATGTCCACATCCTCCTTATTCCACATAGGAATTCTAGAAGGATTCCTCTTGACTCCACACTCCTCCACATGCTTTCCACATGCTTGGCATGTGGCCTCTCTTATATTATTGGAACACATGGACATGAGCCTACCTCTTTATATGACTCACTCTTCCTATTTTCTAAAAACCCCATAATATCCCATACACAAATAACTCTCACCCCATACCATGATTCATTCCACTCATCCTCTCAATCCCATACAATATCTTAGAAAATAGAAATAAGTGAGAGCCGCTAGGCTATCACTTGATACTCAAACTCTTATCAAACATAGAGAAAAACAATGCCAATGCCAAATAAAAAGTATCAATTTTTGGCATCATAGTGCTTCTCCTTCCTCCCCTAGAGCTATAGGAGCAGTAGATTTCGGGCTCCGCCGAGCACACACTTGGGCTCAGCTAGAACACCCGTGCTCTAATACTAGTTGAGAGATATCAACAATGGAAGCAGAATAGAAGAAGTTGAGAGAGAGGGAGAGCTAGAAGAGAGAGCCACACAAGTTTTGGTCGGTGCAGAGCACCCTAATCTTCCGTGTCATCCATATATATATATGTGTTTGAGTATTGTACATAACTAGGGTTAAGTTACAGTGGCCTTTAACCCCCATAACATCTTGAATGAGATCATAAAACTATTTTAAATGCTATGATACCTATGAAGCATGCACCTTGGATTGTATACGATATCTAAAATATTTTAAAAACTTCAAATAATTGTTCTACACATATATGAAGCCATTGGTTCATTTGAACATGCACTTTTTGCACTTCCCACACACTAAAGGAGGCAACCAATTGAGAACCTTTGCAATGGTTTAGGAGGTGTCCAATTTTCTTTGGAAAGGCAAACTCTTTGAAAAAATGAACTCTACACTTATGGAGCTATTGCATGGTGATCTTTAATCTTTGATATTTGGTGATGTTTGTAGCTTCGTTCACCCATAAATGGATACATTAGAAAACATGATGGATAAATATTTAAACTTTGTCCAACTTTCTTTGGAAAGGCAAACTCTTTGAAAAAATCCACTCTACACTTATGGAGCTATTGCATGTTGGTCTTAAATCTTTGATATTGGGTGATGTTTGTAGCTTAGTTCACCCATAAATGGATACATTACAAAAAACTCAATTGATACATGTGCAATGATTTTTAAATCATCCAACAATATTTATCATTTACGTTGGTTCCTTTTCGAGTTGCTACCTCGCAATGAGGCCCATAAGCATGCCAAAAGATGGTTGCATTTCTTAATCCACAGCATCAAAACCGCAGCAAGCCATTTTGCCTTGTGTTTTTTCAGGCATTTTAGTCCTCTTTGCACTTGTTTAGGAGGCATGAATTGGTGACATGTATAACTGAAGAGGCGGCAAAATAATACCATCGGTTTTTTTCAAAATTTAACATCTCCCACTTTTTCATTTGAAGTTTCACTTCTCGCACGCTAATAAATTTCAAAAAAAGTACACAATGCACACCCTATTCAGCCTTACATGTGCAAAATATTCTCATCGCATTTTTAGACCTGTCGCTTACAGGCTATTTCATCCTTTTTGAAACTATTTTCCTTGCTGGTTCTATCTTGACTTCTTTCCATTCGTCCACCTCTCTCTATGCTTCTTAGGTTCCTCAGGATCTTGTGGAATGTGCATAAGTTTTGATTCCTAACCCAAAGCTTCAAATGAGTCCTTATTTCTTCTTACAAGGTAGATTGTTTAGCATCAATTATTTCTTGTTTCTTGGTTCACCTTCTTTATTACCACATGGTGCGATGCAGTTTGGCATGGATGTAAGAGAACTAGAGAGAGGTTGTGAGATAAAACATTGATAAACCAGGTCGAGGTACGAGGAGGAGGTTAAAGGCCATGGAAATTGATGATAGAATATTCAAATGACAATGGAAGACACTTTTGCAATGAATGCGGAGGGAGAGACAACACTAGTGAAAATGCCTCCTCACTAAGCAGCTAGCCTCAAATTAGGTAGCAGATGCACCCATTTGAGTAGTGCCATTAAAACAAAGAACATGAGCTGTGCTCTCAAAATTTATGGGAGCATTCGAGGAAGAAACATCAGGTCATTTGAGAGACTACCAAGCTCATATCCTTAGAAGCTTTACCCTGCACCCAAGGATTCATCAAGTGTCCACTCTTCCAATCCTCTGAGAGTTGCATGCCCAAGAGACCATGCTCTCTAACTTGAGAGATGGCATCAGCAATGTGAAAGTCATGCATATCTTAAATCATCTAGCTACAAAGATGGAGACATTAGCTATGTTATTTTCCTCTAAAGCAAACACGAAATGGCTTGGGCGCACAATGTCAAAAATGTTATCCCTTAGAAGGGCCAACATGATTCTATTTATTGGTTGTTGAGTGAGAGCATTGAGCCCAATGTAAGGAGCTGTGGGAACAACCCAATGGAAGAAAAGGACAAAATTTCAAAAACCACCTCATTCTTGCTCTTGTAGTGTGCACATCATGGGAGATTTTGAGAATTGTGTGGATGTTGCAACTTTGAAGTAATGGAAGCTATGCTAGATTTACGATGTAAGTGATGAGTGTGTCAAAGAGACAAACAATGGACCACACTTCTTAAAGGAATTTGATGACATCACTAATGTGTTAGAAGAGGGAGATAACATTGACTCTAAGAAGAACAAGGAATATGACCCATACTTTGTGTTGTAGTGTACCAAACCCAAACACAAGGTGAAGGAAGCATTTGAGGATCATTAGGGATAGACCTATGAGAAGTGGGAAGTAGTGGTTGGAGATATTTGGTATGAGAAGACATCCAAGAAAGGCAAACTCTTAGGTAAGAAGCCATAGGCATTTGTCTACTCTCATCTAGTAAGAGCTATTACGTTTCAAATGCAAGTTGTGCCTGGAGGAAAGAAGAGAAAAGGCTCTTTAAAATAGATGAAGGCACTCATGTGCACATCATGGGTTGTCTTGTAGGCATCAATGATTGAGCTAGCTAGCTATTAAATATCCAAAAACCACCGGTCTAGGTGCCATCTAATGAAGTCCATAGCAAGTTGCAAAATAATCATGGAAGCTGCCCCATATTCTTGTGTGAAAGTGCCATCACAATTCAATGTCCTAGGCTAAGTGTCATCACAATTCATTGTCCTAGGCTATAAGAAACAAGATCAAGTCCATCATCAAAGCTCTACCCTCAATCAAGTTTTCTCAGGCCTCAAATTTGAAGAGTAGCCTAGAATCTCAGTTTGAAGGGTCATCCTTCTAGTTAATATGTGTTCAATCATTTTTGAAGGGCGCTACAAGAAATTGTTTTCAATGTGGCACTTCTTTTTGTTTTTAAACGTTCATTTCTCCCTTTCCCTTCTTGATTATTCATAGAAAGGGGGTTAGCATTGAACTCTGACATAGGGTAGGCCTTTGAGTATGGTCTGATAGCTTTGAGAGAGAGGACCTCAGATTAGAGTACACAGCCAAAGTGTGGCAGTGCTCATTTCGAGACAAAATCCAGTCATCATCATAGAATTAGAAGCTTGAATTTGAATAGAAAAGTAAGCAAGCAAGGAGAGTTTGAGTGTTGCAAGAATGGGCTCAGCAATAGTAGGAGGCGGACTTCAATGTCTTGGTCTCGATGGTTAAGCATCTTGCTCCAAGGCTCTTTGAGACGAACTTGACCCTATATATGCATCCAAGGGCTATTTTTAGAGAAGTTTGGTTTGATTAGGTGCTCCAAAAGACCTTAGATAAGGAAAAAGTGGGTGTAAATATACCCTCAAAATACCTTTGAGCATATAGCCACCACATTAAGGGGTTTCTTTCACACAAAAGTTGCTAAGTTTTTTTCTCAAAGTGAATACAAATAAAGCCAATTCATCTTCAATGAAGGCAAGGGAAGGAGTAATTCTTGATGCTCAAGAGTTAATTTAAAGTCATTTGTCAAGGTTAATGCCTACTCTAGTTGAGGTTAAGTAAGCATTCATTGCTCTTTTTTGGTCATTTATTGTTGGAAGGTATTTTTGCCAAGTGCATGATACTAGAAACTTGAATACCCTCTTGGTGATTGGAAATTTGCCAAAAAGTAAATGCATGTGGAGGGTGTGAATGCCCAATATTGGAAGTATTTGATGCCCAAAATAGTGGAATAATTTAAGATTTGAAAACCATTCCAAGTACAAGTTTGGGATTTCTTAGGGAGACATTTGATGCCTTAGCATAAGTATTTACAAAAAGTGAAAACTACCACTATTGCAATGCCAAATTGTTGAGTTGATGGCCAAAAGTGGCTTGTTGGATGCCCAACTTTGATGCTCTTGAATGCCCAAAAATAGAGCAAGTTTATACACTTTTTGCAAGGGGAAAATCTCAAATTTGGATGTTATATTCCTCACATGAAGTGAGTGGAAATTGGTGTGTAGAAATTTCAAAAAGGTACCAACACTTTAGGTGTTGTTGAATTGCATTTGGAAGCAATTATATGCATAAATCTTGGAAATCAAGCATGGGGGAAACCTCTCAAGTTACACAAATTGTGGGTGAGAAATTGACCAAAGATAACTATAGTGTTTGGTCTTATCGCATGCAATATGGGGTTTGATTAATGGAATTTGATTACGGGGTTTGATTACGGGAGAAGATGAATGCCCCAAATCACCACCATGGAAGGACCCATTGGATGAGGATAAATTGGCATATAGGACTTGGGTTGAGAAGTCAAGGAAGGTGGCATTAGATATCAATATGCATATCAAAAACACTCATTCCACAAATCAAGAGGCCAACACTCCAAGGGAATCTTGCCAATACAATTCAAAAAATGTATCATACAACCACCAAAGCAAGAAAAATTCAGCTTAAGCAAAGACAACATGGAGTGTGGAGAGGTAATAGAAGTATTAAATATTATGTTGTAGAAATTATCAATTGCAATGTGGAAGATGATGACTTGGTGTCCATCACCTTGAATGGCTTGGGACCTCAATATAAGTATGTGGGCACATCTATCATCGTGAGAAGTACTATGCCTAACTTTAAAGTGCTGGTTTATTCATGCATGACAGAAGAGGTGAAGCTTGGACTAAAAGGATCAAGTACTAGTGAAAGATACAATTTATTCTACCATAGGGGAGGTAGAAGTGATTTGAGAGGGAGGAGTGGACCCTCAAGAGGCCATGGGAGAGCCTCATATGCTCATGAACACGAGATGGACAGAAATGAATATGTGTCAAGAGGCCATGGTTACATGCAAATTGGAAGGGAAGAGCCTTAAACCATGGTAGAGGAAGGGCCAACCACGTGCAACAAGCTGGATATATTCCACTTTTGTGGGAAATATGGTCATTTTGAGAGAGATTGATATGACAAACGAAATTCCAACTGTAGCGGCCATGGTGGAAGGAATCAATATAACAATTTTGTTGTCCAAAGGGAGTATGATTATGAGCAAAGGCATGGAGCATGTTATTGGCAGCATGTCAGCCCCCTCACAAAGTGATGATTGGTTTGTTGACTCTTGTACCACCAATCACATGACCTACTATGGATAATGGTTTACTCACAAAGATACGATGCCAGATGGAGAGTGTATGGCTATGGGGGATGATACCATGCATAAAATTACTCATATTGGTAAAATTCCATTGGTTAATAGAAATGGTGTTGAGAACACTTTGGGGGATGTGTTATAAATATTCCCACCATTACTAAGAATGGTGTATCAGTGGGTCAAATGGCTACCCAAGATTATCAAGTAAGTTTCAATGAGTTTGGATACTTTGTGGAGGAATTTTACAATGGGAGAGTGGGAAAAGTGTTTACAAGAGGCCATAAGAGAGGAAGACCCTTTACTTTGGATGCGCAAACACCTACGTTGGATGCATGAATACCTATGTTACACAAAGTTATGTTTGCACAAAGTGGACTTAAACAATATCAAGAGGCTGAATTATGGCATAAGAGGCTTGGCCATATCGATTATAGAAGGTTGAAGGAGATGCAAGCAAAAGAGCTTTTAAGAGGGTAAATCATGCACTCTGATATTTTGGGTCCTACAGATAATGTGACCCCCAGAGGAGCAAGCTATTATATTACCTTTCTAGATTATTTTAGCTGTATGAAATGGGCATATTTTTTTAAAGTAGAGTGATGATTTCAAAGAGTTTTTCCAATATAAAAGAATGGTTGAGAAGGAGCTTGGGTGACAAATAAAATACTTTCACACAAATAATTATTATCTTATGAGTTTGATGAGTTCTTGTATTGTCAAGTCATAAAGAGATGGGTTACATGTAGATATAGCCCTCAGCAAAATGACATTATAGAAAGGAAAAATAGAGTGATTGGAGAAATGTCTAGATCAATATGCCCTTGACATATTGGGCCGAAGCACTGCACATGATGGTGTATATAATGAATAAAAGTCCCTTGGATGCCATGCATGGGATGACACCCTTTGAATAGCTTTATGGGTATAAGCCAACCTTGACATATTTGAAGGTGTTTGACTACATTTGTTGTGTGCATGTGCCAAATGAGGTGAGAAAGAAAATGGAGCCAAGGTTTGTAAAATGTGTGTTTTGGGATACCCCACTAAAAGAAAGGGGTATAAATGCTATTATCCCATTACAAGACAAGTATCTGACAGCCATGATGTAAGGTTTAGTGAGCATGAATCTTGGTATCAGCCCAATGCAATTATGGTTTAGGATGAATACATGCCTAGGTTGAGAAACCAAAATAACAGCAAGTTGTACCTTCAAGTATAAATATGACAGGTCCATCTCAGCAAGAAGAAAGTGTTGATAGCATGAATCCTTTGAGTGGTAGACTAAGGGGGAGTATGCATGTGGACAAAGGGAAGCAAAAGGTTGAGTTGGATGAGAGCATTGAAGAGGTAAGTTTAATGAAGGGACTAATTTATAGCTTGCCAAAGTACAAGATACCAAGCATGCCACAAAGTGTGTGCCACAGCATGCAAGAAAGCAAGTGGCAAAGCCACAATTAAATGCAAATCGGATGGGAGTGTTGAAAGATATAAGGCAAGGCTAGTAGCAAAGGGCTGTGCCCAAACATATGGTTTAGATTATGATGAGACCTTTAGCCCCAAAGATAACTACCCTAAGGAGAGTTATTGCATTGCCAACATGTTTGGATGGAAGCTATGGCAGATGGATGTTAAAAATACCTTCCTGAATGGTTCATTACAAGAGGAAGTATATATGCTACATATGGAGGGGTGTTTAATGGCTAAAGCAAGCACCTAGAGCATGGTCTGACAAGATAAGAAATTTTTTGCTGAGATTACATTTCAGATAATCCAAAGCTAATTACTCCTTGGATGTGCAATAAGAGGAGTCAAAAATGGTGATCATAATCATATATGTTGATGACTTGATAATCACGGGAAACTATGATGTAGGAATTATAGCCATGGAGGAGTTGGTGCTTGTGATTTCTTTTCAAGAAGCTTTTTTGCTGGATAGTGAATTGTATGTTTCTTGGTTGCCTCTTTTTGTTGCCACGTGATGACATTTACTGGTTGCGAGAGAATGCTTTTTGGCCCTACACTTTGTGAGCAACCCCAATGATGCCTATTCAAACATCACGCTTAGTCCTCATTTTGTTGTGGGGGTTTGGACCTAAGGGGGCAATCCATGCAACCATGGCTTGTGTAGAGTGGTTAGAAAGTAGCGGGGCTACCACGATGGGGGCACTCTATGATTCAGTGATTATCTCCACAGCTGTAGCAATTGATTGATGAGCGATATGAGTTTTGTCAAACTTAATTTGCATAGATGGGTATCAATCCTTCTACTCCTTCTACATAGTACACTTGGTACTCAGCCTCTTATTCAAATTGTGGATCTACTTCCTCAGCTTGAAGTTGTTGTAATGGAACTGCTAGAGGAGTGGGATGTGGTGCTCTTGTGTATTGCTATGGATTTAGACTTTTGAGCAGTTGTGGAGTATTCCACCGTATAGGATGAGCTAGTGGAGTTAGCTAGTCAACTTCAGTATTACTTTGGATTGGAATAGGATTCAATCCATGGAGCTGGTGGTGCTTGGGCAAATGTTGGTTTCCTGTATGTTGCAATGGATGTCGGTTGGTATTGTTGAGGTCGGGGTGGGTTGTTTCACATGTTGAATCTACAATTGCTCTCAACATGCCCAACGACTACACAAATATGCCACCATAGCCTTGGAGGTGGATTTGATTGTGCATTGATCCTAGAACTCAAGATGGGACACTCGTTTGTCATATGGTTTGCCATGCAATATGAACACCAAACATTTTCTAGCCTTGGATATGTTGGAGGTAGCGGTTGAGACACACGAAGCTTGTTGCTCCATTGCTTGCATTTTGTCCCTTAACTTCATGGCCATGGCTAAGAAGTGACCTTCATCGAATCATTTTGTAGCTTAGATTTTCCTTTTCTGGAGCATCTATTCTTGCCGTCTCCACTACTAAAGTCAGAATCTATCATTCCATCTTCAAAGTCCACTATTGTCACATGAGCAGCACTAAACATCTCATAACTTCTAATCTTTTTCATTTCTTTGCAAATCTGCTTCTCAAACTAGCAATGAACCAGGTCGTCAGGTATTTGTCACTTGGGTGTGGCTCATATTTGGCAACTAGGCACTTTATTCAGCCCAAATATTTGTGGACTTCTTCTCTACGGCCTTGTTCAATCTTGCTGTGTTGAAGAGCCCGATCATCTTGAAGGCATTCTATTTGGAATCACCTCTTGAATTGGTTTGAAAGAAGGGACCATGTGGCACACCACTTCTCTACCAGAAGATCTAAGTAACCATTCAAAGGCTCCATTGACCAATGCCATGGACCCAAGACACTTTGGTCTCATTGGATTGATCACCTCTAGCTCTACATGGGGCATCAAAGAGTTGGAGGAGTCTCTCTGGATCACCCTGGCCATTGTACTTTGGAAGTTCCAGCTCTCTCCATGGTTGTTATTCCACGTGTTGGCAGGTGGAGTTATTGCCATCCTCCTCCAAGTCAAGGTCACCATTATCATGACGGCGCTCTAACATGTTATGAATTAGAGGGGTAAGATGGGTTGGATAGAACAGAGAAGGGGGATTCGGTGAGGATAGACGTCGGTCGGATTGTAGTTGCATGCACCTTGCCGAGTGGGTGATTGAGGGTGTCCTCCTTTGGTCCAAAATTTAAATTGAGTGTTATGGGGGCTAGATATGTGTTAGTACTTTGGGTACTGGTGTGGTTGAAGATGTGTCTAGGATTGTTCCGCTTGGGAGTGGGAGTGTGCCGGTGCAAACGAATTGTCAATCGGAGGTGACGAGTGAAAGTTATGAGCAAATTAGTGAAAAAACTAGTCCACATAGGAGCACAAATTAATAGTGGGATGCTACAAATGGTGCATAATGGTCTAGAAAAATACCCCTAGCGTGGTTTTTTTGTGTGTGAAACCATGGTTCAAACAAGGTTCAATTTGGTCTCCAAATAACTGAGTCATGGCTTGTTAACATTATGTGAAAAGGAGTCTTTAAGGTTAGACTTATGGGTCTAAGTCTTAGTGTGAAGGGTCCCTAAGGTTCAGTTTGGGTGTGAATTATCCTTAGGCTTAAGGGGACTGTCCATATTTTGGTTAGATTGACTAAAGCATATTTAGTTGCACTAATCAAGCCATAGTTAGATTATGCAAACCTCGGATTAGTTTCACCTTACCTATGGTTAGTTACACTAGATACTGTTAGGTTAGGTTAGTCTGTTGGAGTAGTTATTAGTAGCCTTAGTTAAGCTAGGTTAGTGGTGGTTGGGTTAGTTAGTGATTAAGTTAGCTTAGTTTTTTTTGTTTGGGTGTGCTAGGGTGGAGGCGCAGGCTGGGCGGGAGGTGGTGAGGGGGCAGTTTTGAGCAAGGGGGGATGGGCTAAGCAGGGAGAGGAATGTGAGGGGGGTTGTTCAGTGAGAGGAGGGCTGAGGCATGGAGGGGAGGGGGTGGCAGGTGAGAGGCAAGGGGGGCCCTCTTCGCCAAGAGGAGGGCTGAGGCGTGGAGGGGAGGGGGTGGTGGGTGAGAGGCTGAGGCGTGGAGGGGAGGGGGTGGCAGGTGAGAGGCGAGGGGGGCAAGAGGAGGGGTGAGGCATGGAGCAGAGGGGTTGGCGGTCGAGGGTGAGGGGGGCAGGGCTATGTGGAGAGGGGTGACACGAGGAGGGGAGGGGGTGGCATTCGAGAGATGAGGGGGAGGCTATGTGGAGTGGAGCAGAGGGGAGGGGGTGGCCCAAAGTTGAGAGGGAGAATGTGTGGAGCAAAGTGGAGTGGAGGGGACGGGGTGGCCGGGAGGTGAGGGGGTGCAGTGTGGAGAGGTGTGGAGCAGAGGGGAAAGGGTGGTCGAGGAGAGGCGAGAGAGGGGGATGCTATTGCAAAGAGGAGGGGTGAGGGGGGAGCACCACTGAGAGGAAGAGGAGTGGCAAGGAGGGGTGAGGTTGCTGTTGCTGAGTGGAGAGGAGAGCCAGAGAGGAGGGGTAAGGCAGTTCGAAACAGAGGAGAGGGGGGGGTGAGCAGTCGAGAGGAGAGGTGAGGCTATGTGGAGCAAAGTGAAGGTGTGAGGTGGATGGAGAAGAGTGGTGGATGAGAGGCATTAGAGGGTGGGCTATTCTCTAAGAGGAGGGGTGAGAAGGGGAGGCAAGGGGTGTCAAGTGAGAGGAGGAGAGGGGAGGCCTACTCAGCCAATCAAGAGGAGGGTTGAGGAGTGGAGTGGAGGGGGTGGCAGGTGAGAGGAAGGGGAGGGGCTGTTTAGTTGATCAAGAGGAGGGGTGAAGAGTGGAGTGGAGGGGGTGGCAGGTGAGAGGAGAGGGGGCATTTTGTTTGGCCGATCGAGAGGAGGGGTGACAAGTGGAGTGGAGGGGGTGGCAAGTAATAGATGAGAGAGGGGGGATGCTACTCTGCAGAGAGGAGTGAGGGGGAGAAAAAAGAGGTGAGGAGGAGGGTGACCACGAGTGGCGTGGAGGGGAGAGAGGGAGAGTCGAGAGGCAAGGGGGAGAGAGGGAGAAAGAGAGAAGGGGGTGGGTGAGAGAGGGGTGAAGAGAGAGAGAGAGAGAGAGAGAGAGAGAATCACAAGGCGAAGAGAGACAAAAAAAGGAGAGGAAGAGGGGGATGGGAGGGGGGGGGCAAGCAAAATAGGGGCCCCTTGTTGGTGAAAAATGGTATTAGACCATGGGGGGGAGGGAAAGGGGATATGGGGCATAGGAAGAGGGATAAATTGGGGAGAGAGAAAAATGCTATGTGTCCTTAGAGTGCAGCCCTTTTGGAACTCTTTGAACTACCATCAAATCGGTATAAAGACAGCTTGTTCCTAGCTTCCTACGCCAGCCTACAATTGGAAACTTTGCTCCACCTTGAATGGCTTGTATGGGTTCTCCGCATGGTTTCCAACCCCCTCTTCCCTTTGCTATCATAGTGGGTATTGCAAGGAACACTAGCGACAATCAGATGTGGGAGGGGCGTTGATCACCTGGGAGGGGCAAATTGTCCCCAATGACCAAAGAAACCTTTGTTTTGGCTGGCGTTGTATTCCATCAGATCATTTTATTCTCTGCCTCTGTCAGTATCCTACAGTTGCGCACAGTTGCGCAATAGATTCCATTACAATGAAAGACCAGCAACGAACAATGCAACTACTACCCAGGGAAAGGTTAGAGAAAGCCGAGGCTCCAACTCATTAGAAAATCAGGGAGGGTGAGGCCCTTATCATGGGAAATAGCGGAGGCCATGAAGATGAGTCGGGTTGGGGGCATGAAGGCGAGAATCAGGTTCGTTGAAGGGGAGGAGGTCGAAGGGGGCAGGATGCACCGACGAGGTGGAGACAAAGGGTGGTGAGGTGGAGGGAGGAGGATGTAAGAAAACAATACAACGTCAACAGATAACAGGATCTCGTATGCAAGAGAGAAAAGCAGATAGTATGGAGAATCAAAAATTTTGATTACTGTAATACTGATACAATAGATGGCGCTGCCTCCTAGCCGTGCGCTCCTATCTGAGAAGCTTCGATGGCATGCTGGAAACAGTAGAGGACGGAGGTTGGATGCTAAGGAATCAGGGTTGCTATAGCCAGTGATAATAATGGGCTTCATGGGCTTGCTCTTATATAGCCACCAATCATAGTCGGTTAGACCCAGTTGGGTGACCGACCCAGTCCACCCAAAACGGTCGACTCGAGGTCGATCCTGAAATAGGCCACCAACCACACAATAAAACCGTGGCACAGAATAGAGCAATTAACCTACGGTCTCCATTCGGCCTAGGGGCCCAGAGCCATCCGAGATCATCTGGGGCTCCAAATGCGCCCCGCAACCTGAGAGTGGGCTGCCCCGGGAAATGCTCCATCTACCCTCAGTGCAGTCAGTTATGGGATGCCTTCCTGCACTTGCATGTAGCCTAGTTGGCAGTGTGCCAACTCTATCTGAAGCCATCCAGCCATCAAGCCACACATGGCCCCCATCTAGTGTCCAAACCAGGACCTATCGGATAACCGAGCTACTCAAATGCCTTCTCCTTATATGGGGGGCTTATAAGTAGAGTTAGCTGGCTCCCACATAGTTACATGAGAGTGGAGCATTGATATCTAACACCCCCCCTCAATGTCCACCCGCAAGTGAACTTACTTTTTCAGCCCAATGCCAAAGTCAATGAAGATGCCTCTCCAGCAAGTCTCTTCCAAGAGCCTTCGTGAAGATGTCCGCAGCATTCTCTGTAGTCGGATAGTACACAAAGTCGACCTCTCCATCCATGATGAGCTCGCATATAAAGTGATATTGAATCTCAATGTGTTTTGTGCGAGCGTGGAACACAAGGTTCTTTGCAATTGCCATGCAACTCTGATTGTCACATGATAACTGCGTAGGCTTGTTTTGCACTGCACCCATGTCCCCTAAAATCCTCCTCAACCACACTGTCTCATAAGTAGCAAAACATGCTGATTTGTACTCAGCCTCGGTAGAAGAAAGAGCAACTATAGGTTGCTTCTTGCTGACCCATGACATAGCTCCAGATCCAAGTGAGAAACAGTAACCTATCACTGATCTCCTGCTGTCCACGTCTCCTACCCAATCCGAGTCACAGAATCCGGTCAAGATGTTGCCCTTGGTATAGGTGATGCCATAATCAAGTGTTCCTTTGATGTATTTCAGCACCCGCATCCCTGCCCTCCAATGGTTCTCTCGGGGCTTATTGGAAAACCTGCTTAGTACACCAATCGCAAAACTGATGTCCGGCCGCATGTTGCACAAGTAAATCAAACTACCCACAAGCCTTCTGTACTTCGCTTCATCCACCAATGGTGATGAATGCTCATTTGAGAGCTTCACGTCAACGTCCATAGGGGTGCCAACTATCTTGCACTCAGCATGCCAAATGCCTTCAGTATCTCTCCAACATACTTCAGCTGTGAGATGAAGATCTGTTTTGGCTCTTGCCAAACTTTAATCCCCAAATAGAAATGCATCAGTCCGAGGTCTGTCATTTCGAACTCTCTTCCTAGTAATTGCTTTGTCTGCAAAATCTTCTCTCCATGGTTCCCTGTTATGACAAGGTCATCCGCATAAAGGACCACAATCATACACCTGCCTCCTTCTTTGTAGATATACAAATTTGCATCAGATGGGCTCCTTCCGAACCCATTTTGCAGAAAGTAGGCATCAATCCGCTGGTACCACACTCGTGGGGCCTGTTTCAGCCCGTAAAGTGCCTTCTTCAGTTTACAGACTTTACCTTCTGAACCAGGGTTCACAAAACCTGGTGGTTGTTCCACATATACCTCCTCCTTGATATCTCCATTCAGAAAGGTGGATTTTACATCCATCTAAAACACGAGCCAACTTTCATGTGCTGCTAAAGCCAAAACACTGCGAATTGTGGTTAGTTGAGCTGTGGGAGTAAAAGTATCCTGATAATCAAACCATGTACCTGTGCGAATCCTTTTGCCATGAGCCGCGCCTCGTACTTATCCAACGTGCCGTCGGACTTGTACTTGGTCTTGTACACCCACTTGGTGCCGATTACCTTGCATTTTGGTGGTCAATCCACAAGGTCCCAAGTGTTGTTCTTCATTATGGAGCCATACTCTGACTGCATAGCCTCCATCCACGTATCATCACCCTGTGCTTCTTCAAGACACTTGGGTTCTTCAGCACGAATCACCTCTGTCATCAAAGCATAGTTGACCAAGTGTTCCTGTGCCCTTCTTTGCTCCTCTAATCTCTTGGACCGGCGGTGTTCGAATGATTCCTCCTCAATGGCTAGAGGTTCTCTGCCGTCCAAAAGCTGCTTTACCCACTTTGGGAATGGCTGTTGCCATTGTGGTTCTGCAGGCTCTTCTTCCTCTTCTTTATCTTGAATCCTCCCAAGCACCGTTAGGGGAGTTTGGTCTGCTGTTGGTGGTTGTACTGGATGGATATCCTGGTCTTGGTTGTCCGGGAAGGAAGCATCCTCCTCCAATTGATGCGGCTATTCTGAGAAGACCACATCGCAACTTACTATTACCTTCTTGGTAATAGGATTATAAAGATGGTAACCCTTCGCCTCCACTGTAGCCCAAGAAAATACACTTCCGACTCTTCGGTTCCCATTTGGTCCTATTAGCATCAGGGACATGCACAAAACAGTCACATTTAAAAACTCTGAAATCTGCAATTGAAGGTTTCTTACCAGAAAATGCTTGCAGTGGATTCATCCCATTCACAGCCTTCGTGTAGCTACGATTCAGAATGTAAACCACTGTGTTACATGCTTCAGCCCAAAAAGTTTTTGGCAAATCTTTCCCTTTCATCATACTCCTGCCCATTTTGCAAATGACGCACATCTTGTGCTCTGCTACTCCATTTTATTGTGATATATGTGGCGGAGGTTTTTGCCTCTTGATCCCGTGACTTTTGCAGTAACTTTCGAATTCACTTAATGTGAACTCACCACCTCTATCTGATCTCAACTTCTTCGCCTTCCTCCCCGTTTGTTTCTCGACCATTACATGCCATTCTTTGAACTTACTAAAAGCCTCATCTTTAGTCTTCAGGAAGTATATCCATATCCTTCTACTGTAGTCGTCGATCAGCATCATGAAGTAGTATGAACCACCCAAAGCTTCCATCTCCATCTTTCTGCAGAGGTCCATGTGAACGAGCTCTAGGGGAGCCTTTGCCCTACTGGCCTCTTTAGGAAAGGGCTGCCGATGCTACTTGCCCATCATGCAAGCTTCACATACATCGGGAAGATCTGTAATTTCTGGTAGGTCTGTAATCATTCCACTTTTATGCATCTCCTTTAAAGAACTAAGGTTTAGATGACCAAACCTCTCATGCCACAGCTTAGTGTTGCTCACATCGGCTCGAGCATTGAAAGCTAAGAGTTCGTAGATGTTGTTGCACCGTGTACCTTTACCAATGACTTTCCCTTGAAGATCCAAAATCTATGCGCCATTCTTATCGAAGTGAACTTTGAGGTCCCGATCTATGATCGCAGAAAAAGACAACAAGCTCCTCTTGATATCTGGCACATAAAGAACATCGGACAACAATTTTACAACTCCATCTGACTTGAGAGCAATCGTACCTTTTCCTTTTACTGGACATTTTGCATCATCGTTGACTGCTACCAGGATGTCATTCCCTATCGGATGTAGAGAGGTATACCAATCCTTCCGACTAGTCATGTGGCGTGATGCACCAGTGTTAATAATCCAAGGTTCATCCGTAGGTGCATGAACTGCCTCCGTGCAAATCTCCTCAATTGCTATAAACAGCTCTACTGGTACTGCCTGCGCGCTATTGCTAGACTCTTTCTTTACTCTGTTCTTCTCCATCTGCAACCTTCTTTCAGCATTCATTCTGCTTGTGCCCTGCCTTGTTGCAATAGAAGCACTTGATCTTCTTCTTTCTCTTTTTATCATCAGAAGAAGATGGGTTACCAGAGTCCTTACACTTACCTTTCTTTGATCCAGTCAAGAAAGCCGAATCTTCTCCAATCCTCGTCTTTTGACGCATCTCCTCCTCCACAAGCATCGTGCTGAAATCCTCAAAATTGAGGGGCAGATTTCTGTTCTGCATATTCAGCACCCTAACAAGACCGTCGTACTTTGGTGGGAGAATCCGTATGCACCTTCGTGCTAGATTCTCACTGGTGATGGTGATGCCAATCGCAGTCATCTAATCGCGCAGATTCTTCACACTGTTCTTCACCCTGTTGAACTTCTCTACCGTTTCAGTCTCATACAGTTTCTCGTTCACGAGTTGAGTCTCTAGATTCTAAATCCGCGTCTGATTCGTGGTCTCGTACTGATTTTTCAAGACCGTCCATGCCTCCTCCGCTGTGGTGACATGTTGAATTAACGCCATGACAGAATCACTTACACTGTAGACAATAGAACACAGTGCATCTGCATTTCTTCTTGTCCACGTGAGAATCTGATCCACAGTTGGTACTATCGGTTGTCCTGCTTTGGCTAGATCCAATCTTGCAACCGGCTTCACATCCACCCCAGTAGCAGTATCCCAAAGCTCGTATGCACTTAGGATGGTCTTCATCTTGAACTTCCAGAGTGGATAGTTAGTGCCGTCCAACTTTTCGCTTTCGCCGAATGGTGGGATTCGCAGTCTTATGGGCTAGGCCATCTCTCACAATCTGCTCACAAACAGAAACACACTACCAAATCTTCTTGCTAGATCCCAAGCTCTGGTACCATGTAAGAAAACAATACAATGTCTGTGCTCAACAGATAACAGGATCTCGTATGCAAGAGAGAAAAGCAGATAGTATGGAGAATCAAAAAATTTGATTACTGTAAAATTGATACAATAGATGGCACTGCCTCCCAGCCGTGCGCTCCTATGTGAGAAGCTTTAATGGCATGCTGGAAATAGTAGAGGACGGAGGTTGGATGTTAAGGAATCAGGGTTTCTGTAGCCACTGATAATAATGGGCTTCATGGGCTTGCTCTTATATAGCCACTAGTCGTAGTCGATTAGACCCAGTTGGGTGACCCAGTCCGCCCAAAACGGCCGACTAGAGGTCAGTCTCAAAATAGGCCACCGACCACACGATACAACCGTGGCTTAGAATAGAGCAACCGTCCTACGGTCACCATTCGGCCCAGAGCCATCTGGGATCATCTGGGGCTCCAAACGGGCCCCGCAACCCGAGAGTGGGCTGCCCCGAGAAATGCTCCATCTACCCTCAGTGCGGTTAGTTATAGGATGCCTTCCCGCACTTGCATGTAGCCTAGTTGGTGGTGTGCCAACTCTATCTAAAGCCGTCCAGCCATCAGGCCACACATGGCCCCCATCTAGTGTCCAAACCAAGACCTACCAGATAACCGAGCTACTCAAATGCCTTCTCCTCATATGGGGGGCTTACAAGTAGAGTTAGCTGGTTCCCGCATAGTTACACGAGAGTGGAGCATTGATATCTAACAGAGGAGGGAGGATTAATTGAATTAGATAGATTAGTTTAGGGGGTTAATTAAATTAATTAAGTTAGGCTAATGAACTATCACCAATTAATTTTTCCCAATGAATCTTGCAGATTCTTGGAGTTTTGCATACCAAATGCAATTGTTTAATGCAGAGGCAATTGAAACACAAAATTACAAACCTCGAGGAACAAATCATGCAAAAATTTGATGTGAGAATGTGTAGATAATGAAATTTTGAATTTCATAGACCCATTAAAGAGGAGGGGAACAAAAGGAGGTGATAGAAAAGAAAAAAAAAGATGGAAAAAAAATAACAAGGTGAATAAATTCATTAGGCCTGCCGGTAATGGGTATTGAAGTCCGTCTCTTGCACGAGAACAAAAAACCCTACTTGGAACATAGGACAGAGAGGACATTGGGGTTGGAGTTGAAGAGCTTGATTTTGAAGATGTTGTTGGCTTTGAGGAGGTGGACGACGATGGGAAGGGAAACAGCAGGCTGAGAGGAGATGGTGCCCAAGTTGAAGCCTAGGGCAAAAATGTGGCTGAATAAGAACACGCACAAGGCAAGCAGAAATGCAAGCGAGGAGGAGAAGGGGAAGCTAGGAACTTGTGAAGGAGAAGTGAAGCTCATGGGGAGAGAGGAGAGGAGCAGCAATCTACGAGAAATCCTACATGGATTTCACTGGACGTCAATATTCTTACATAGCAGAAGCCACTGACATTGAACAATGAATCACGCGTGGACCAACAAACTCGCTATAGAATTTGTCCACAATTTTTTTTACAAGAATTTCCTATTTTTCTCTTTCAGCTCCAAACGTTCATTAAGGCCTTCCCATTGGGGGTAGACCAAAGAGCTTGATGGGACCAAAGGCCGAATGCAAAATTTGATGGAAATAAAAGGAAGGGAGTCATCTACAAATGCTCTCCAAATCTTTGTTGATGCAATGGGATTGTTGAGGGTGACAAGTGGGTGGATGGTTAGGTCATCCCAGTAAGATGGGCTTGAAACAAACTCGATGATGAGGATGGGAGTAGGATGGTGTTCGATGTAGAGGGGGGGAAGGCCTCGCATGGAGGCTGGATGTGGAGGAGGAAGAATGAGGGGGTTGAGAAGATTTTTACAAGGAAAGAGGTGGGAGGGGTGGATTTAGTCAACATTTGTGCACCCTCTAAATTGTCCACATTTGGATAAGTGGATTTTGAAGTTCCCTTTTTGTGGATAAGGGTTAGATGCAAATTCACCCTTTAACTTTCCCTTGCCCATAACTTTTCATGGATATCTCGGATTACTTTTATGTAAAAAGGAGAAATGTTCAGAATTTCAAGCTCTACATATTGGACTTTCCCTTGCCCATAACTTTTCATGGATATCTCGGATTACTTTTATGTAAAAAGGAGAAATGTTCAGAATTTCAAGCTCTACATATTGGTGTCCATTTTATGGACTGATTTGTTCGTTAAATGGCTATTTTTTAAGATACATAAAATTCCTTAAGCTCGTAATTGAAGGTTTCTACTTGGGATTCTTATTTTCGGATAGAGTTGAAAATATGTTAGCTCTCCTAGCCCTTGAGTGATATGAAAATAAGAGTTCTCTTAAGGTTTGTTCTATTCATGCATGCTTTTGCATATCTAATTTCATCTTAAGACACTAGTCTCCTCGACAGTAGTGCTAAAAAGTTGCCACTTCTCCATGGCATTCAAAGAGTGTGCACGGTTCCAAGGCTTTTTATCACCTATAGATATATTGATATCATCGTTGTTGTAGTATACTTGCAGCTTTGGACCTCGAGTTGTATTCTAGAGAGACACGTAGGCTCAACTGTGGGAAGCAAACATTGCACATGCTTGCATGAAAGGAACATTCAATAACATGGTTGGGGTAATAAAGGCTTTCGCCTCCATTGGGGGTTTAATGTTTCGAAGGACTTTTGGGGTTTAGAAGGAGGCTCCAAGCTTCAGAAGGAGGTTCAAGGTTAGAAGGGGGATCTGGGGTGCAGAATAGAGTATATGCTGGAGAACTTCTCTCCCTCATAGATCTTGGAGGACAAGGGTTGAAGAACTAATCTAAGTGTAAAGAATAAGGGAGAGAGATAGGAGACTCAAGTTCAGCTCTGTCCCATATCTGCAAGTAGCTTCCGTAACCAAGCTACTTCACATGCAGCCATTGCTGCACCCCTGTACTCAGCCTCTGTGCTCGACAAGGCAACTGTTGGCTGCTTCTTGCTGCTCCAACTGATGGCACCACTCCCAAGAGAAAACATAAAACCACTAGTAGATCTCCTGTCTGAGACACTACCAGCCCAGTCAGCATCTGTGTATCCATGTACCTGTAATGCACACCCAGCTTCATAAAACAGTCCATAATGCAATGTGGACTTCACATACCGTAGTATGCGCCTAGCCGCATCCAAATGTGGCTTCCTTGGTGCCTGCATAAACTGACTCACCAGCCCCACAGCATAGCTCAAATCTGGTCTGGTTATAGTCATGTAAATCAAGCTACCTACTATGCGCCTGTACATAGTAATATCTTCAAGAAGCTCACCTGTCTCTGCATTGAGCTTCACATTCTGCTCCAATGGAATAGAGATAGGCTTACAACCTGTCATCCCATATTTGGACAGCATGTCCAAACCGTATTGCCTTTGCAACAGCCATATCCCACTCGGGGATCTAATAACCTCAATGCCCAAGAAGTAACGCAGCTCTCCCAAATCCTTCATCTCAAATTTCTGCTTCAACAGCAGCTTCACTTCATTAATGTCTGCATCACTATCACCTGTAATAATCAAGTCATCAACATAGATGACTACAAGCACAATCCCTCTGTTTGTCCTTTTCACATAAAGTGAAAAATCTGAATTGGAAATTTGAAATCCAATAGTGACAAGATATTGCCCTATCTTGTCTGACCATGCCCTCGGCGCCTGTTTTAAGCCATACAAGGCTTTGCGCAACCTGCATACAAAATCGGGGTGTGAATTATCCTCATAACCTTCTGGCTGCATCATATAAACCTCTTCCTGCAAATCACCATGCAAGAAGGCATTTTTCACATCCATCTGATGCAAAGACCATCCCTTTGCAGCAGCCATAGCAATTACTGCTCTCACGGTTGCCATCCTTGCAACTGGGCTGAAAGTTTCCTCATAATCAATTCCATATGTCTGCGCAAAACCTTTGGCAACCAATCTTGCCTTGTACCTGCTAACAGACCCATCAGCATTGTGCTTTACTTTGTAAACCCACTTGCAGCCAATAGCCTTCTTATCATGAGGCAAAGGCATCAAATCCCAAGTGTGGTTTGCATCCAAGGCAGCCATCTCTTCATCCATAGCTGCTTCCCAATTTTTATGCCCTGCTGCATCCTCAAAACATGTGGGCTCTGGCTCCTCTAGAACCTTGACCATATAAGCATAGTGATGTGCTGTATACCCATCATATCTCAGCCTGTCAACTGGATACTTAATACGAGTGGACCTCCGTACAACTGGATCAGTTGCAGGAGTCTTTAAATCATGCCTGCTTTTCCTTGCACTAGGTGTAACAACAGAAGGAATCCCAAGTTCCTCATCAAGGCTCATTTCAGAGCCGCTTGACTCTCCATCAACATGAGAGCTACCAGCAGACACATCAAACACTGGAGCAAGGTCTACTTTTTCTTTTCCCTTATTTGATACCTGCACAACACTATCAGGGCTGCCATGTGACGATTCACTAGATCTCAATCTCCCTGTCCATGCATTAGATCCACTAGTAGAGGACTCTCTGGGTCCACTCAAGGCTTGAGATTGCTGCTCTGCATTTATTGCAGCATTCCCATTTCCTGCATCTGCATCTCCTACCATAACAGTTGGTGCATACCAGCTGCTCATTTCATCAAAAACAACATCTCTGCTCACTTGCATTTTGCGGGTGGAAGGGTTATAACAGTGATACCCTTTCTGGTGCAGAGCATATCCAATAAAGATGCATTTTTTTGCCTTTGGATCCAGCTTTGTTCTCTTCTCATCAGGAACATGAACATAAGCTATGCAACCAAATACCTTCAAGTGAGAAATATCTGGTTTTTGGCCTGTATACATTTCTTCAGGCGTCATGCCATGGACAGCTGCAGTGGGGGTTCTGTTCATAATATAAACAGCAGTTGCTACTGCTTCAGCCCAAAAATAATCAGGCATGTTTTTCTCATTTAGGATCGCCCGTCCTACTTCTGCAATATGCCTGTTCTTCCTTTCTGCAACCCCATTCTGCTGAGGGGTAGACCTGCATGAGTACTTCCTTTGAATTCCCTGTTCTTTTAGATATTCACAAAATTCTTCTGAAAAGTACTCTCCCCCTCCATCAGATCTTAGCACTTTAATATGCACACCTTTCTCTTTTTCAACCATGGCCTTAAAAGCCTTGAAATGGCTGAACACTTCACTTTTGTGCTTCATAAAATAAATCCACACCTTCCTAGTGTAGTCATCAATAAACGTCACATAATAATGGCATCCACCAATAGAAGCAGCTTTGGTTGTCCAAACATCTGAATGGATCACTTCCAAAGGTCTTCTGCTCACCTTAGCATTTTTGGGAAATGCATGTCTGGCCTGCTTACCCATTTGGCATGCTTCACATACCTTTTGCATTCCCTCAACTCTGAATTTAGGCAAACCTGCAACAATGTTTTTCGTTTGCATAGATTTCAGCCTTTGTATATTCACGTGCCCAATGCGCTTGTGCCATATCTCAATATCTGCAATGACACCTCTCCCATGCGCAAACATAGCAGCTTTCACCTCAGGCATATCAACATCCAAGGTGAACATTCTGCCATTTTTGTTGCCTTTCGCAACCAAGCGGCACTTATTTTTCAAGTCCTCAACAAAGCATCCATCAGGATTAAATCTAACCTGCAGACCTTGCTCAACCATCTGGCCAACTGAAACCAGGTTCTTAGTGATTTTTGGAACATGAAGTACATCTGCCAAAAGTACTTCGTTTTGCCATCCTGCATAGCCAATGGCACTTTACCAACCTGCGTAATTGGGTGCGCAGTATCATCACCTGTTTCAACATAACCTGGCTTATCCAAATTTCTAACATCATGAAACCACTCACCATGACTGGTCATGTGGTTAGAGGCACCTGAATCAACATACCAAACATCATTGCAAGCTGCAGCATCTCCTGACATGGAGTTAACCATATGCTGCATCACAAAAAGGTGCTCATTTCTGTCGTCACCATGCCCACTTGATGATGCATAGTTGCTTTGCTGCAACTTCCCACTTTTGATGTCATTCTGCTTTTTATAGCATGTATTCTCCTTGTGTCCAGGCTTTCCACAATAATAGCATTCTGTGCTGCTATTTACTTGCTGATTCCTTTGCCATGAACCACGGCCTCTTTGGCTCCCCCTGCCTCTAGAACTACCACGTCCTCCTCCATAGGATTGGTTTTCCTGTTGTTGCTGTTGGTTCTGATTTCCTGCACGGCCACCAAAACGGCCTCTTCCTCTACCTCTACCTCTACCTGTATTCGAGTAGAAAGCAGTCTCTTGAGAAGTTGAGGTGGCTGAACCACCATTCCGTTGCTCTTCACTCAGCAAGAGAGCAATAAGTTCCTGAAAATCAGGAAATGTTTCACGGACTCCAATGGATGTCCGAAACTGTGCATAATCTTTCCCAAGACCATTCAAGGTCACGGACACTAAGTCCTCATCATCAACAGGTGCTCCAATGGAGGCAAGAGAATCTGCAAGGCCTTTCACCTTCAAGGAATACTCATTTATATTCAGATTTTTCCTTTGCACATTGTGCAACTCCTGCTTTAGCTGCATCTTTCGTGCTTTGGTATTTGTGTTATACAGCTTCACCAATGTATCCCATGCCTCCTTAGGCGTCTCTAGATCCTGTATATGCACAATCATAGAATCTGAAATGCTAACAGACAGCCAATACAGGCATTTTCTGGCTTTTTCATGCCATTCTTTAAAGGCCTTCAATTCAGCAGGAGTGGGAGCAGCACCCAAAACTGGTTCTGCAGTTTCACCACTGATGTACTCCCAAACTCCCTTTCCCATAAGGAAGTTTGTCATCCTGAACTTCCATGCTTGGAAGTTGTTCTTGTCAAGCTTCTCACTGACAATGGTAGACAGATTCTCAGACATTTTACAAATCACGAATTACAACAGCAACCTGTAAACACAGCAAATGTCTCACAGGGCAAATAGCAAAACTTCTGCAAAAAGCCTCACAGGGGCAGATCTACAACACTGACGAAAGTGGTATTTCACCACACAGTCACTTCCTAGACGATTTTGCATCAACAGGCAACAGGCATGAATCTGCAACTCCCAATATCTCTGCACACAGGCATACGATGCAATTTCTGTGGCACCTTTCCACCGACTAGCCGCGCAGTGGTCGCACAGCGAAAAACAGGGCCTTTTTCTGAGTGCCTGCGAAGAACTTCCGCCTTCAAAACGGGACCCGAAACGGCCTCAAATCAAAAAAATAAAGTCACCGAGGGCTTCGCCTTCTCCCGCAGCATATACTGCACTCTCGCCACACCGCGAAGGGCCTCTCAATCTAAAACAGTGCACTCCTGCACTTCTGGCTGTGCTACCTGCAGAGATTTGCTCCCAAACTCGAAATAGGAAAGCAACAGTGGTCCTCTTACCAGGACACCACAAACTTGGCTTGCTTTCTTGAGCTCCTTACCACGAACAAGGCTCTGATACCATGTAAAGAATAAGGGAGAGAGATAGGAGACTCAAGTTCAGCTTTCTTCACAACACACATAAGAGAGAGGACACAAGGTTGGAGGGTGAAGCCTTTCTTCACTTTTGCACACAACAACAATACAATAAAAGAGGGAAATACCCTATATGTCAAAACCTAGAATACGTGGTTCATATGTGAACCCAAACCAAAAACATACGTGGTAGTCTAACTACACCACGAGTACAACTAACATAGGCGGTGACATAAATGATAGTCATCCAGGAGATGTATCGTGGGTAGAGCTTGATATCTCAACACTAAGAGGGTAAGGGTTTAGGGGAAGCCTAGGAGTAGGTGAGAAAGAAGGTGAAAGAGAGGATTTGGAAGAGAAAGAGGAGAAGGGGGGAGGAAGAGTTGCAAGGTTGGAGGTGGGGGGAGTAGGAGACAAGGGTGGACATGAGAGTGCAAGGGAGCATGTACAGTTAGAGACAATTGCATTGAACACAAAAGTAGAACTTAACACAATGCCTCAAAGAGTGTGGACTTATTCCATCATGAGATATTTATACAAGTTTGGAGAGCTTCTCTCTCTGCACGTAGGAATTATAGGACTTTCTCCCTCTACATGTAGAACTTGCATCTAGGATGCACATATAGGAATGGCATATACGACTTGTATCTAGAACTTGCATGTAGGATGCACATGTACCAATTGCGTTTAGAACATGCATGAAGGATGCGCATGTAGAAGTTGCATCTAGAACATGCATGTAGGAATCACATGTAGAACTTTCATGTAGGATGCGCATGTAGAAATTGCATCTAAAATATGCATGTAGGATTCCTAAGAGAGATTATTCCTAGCCTTATGTAAGTACAGCCTTGCCACTACCCTACAAACATATTCTAGTCCATGTTGGCACAGAGTTAACATTGCCTCATGCTCCCCGTTCTCATGACTCTATCTCCCTCTAATGCCTCCAAGAAACACACACCATTCCCTCCACTCGACACGTGCCCTTGTGCCAGTCCCTCCCCTGGACATGTGGCAGCTCTCTAAGACCCATGTAACTTTAAGTTGCATGGAATTTTGGAGGCCATAAATTTTTGGGGGTGGGTATTCTATACAACATATAACATAATATGCTAATAAATGAAATGGAACTTTTAAATTTGGGGGACTTACAAGCCATTTAGGATAGAAAGGGATTTTTAAAATAGTTATCTAATATAATTATACTACGTACATGTACAGAGGGGACTTTTAAATTCAAAATTATAACATGGATATAGAGCAAGGGAAAATAATTATTCAAATATAGGGTTATTTTAAATGTGTGCTTGCTCGCATGTGCTACAAGGGTTTTCTACGATGACCACCCCAAGATAACTTTTTATTGAGACGAAATTCTGACATTTTGTCAAAATGAGAATTGCTTTGTTTTTTTTCAAGATCTTCCACTTTATGGGAATTGGGTTCTACAATCAGGCATGACTTGAAGGACCAATGTTTCACAAACACCCACAAATGACATTTCATGGAAACCATATCCATTTTCAAATAATCATAACTTTTCTTGGGATTGTCTGATTTGAGTGCTTATAAAAAGGAAAAATATGTGTTTTTGTAAGCTCTATCTATGGTTGAGCTCAAATTTTTAAGAAAGTGCAAATTCAAGCCAATAGGAGCATTCCATGCTTTTTTCGGATGAGATGGTGTAACTTCATCATACATCAAGCAATCAAAGTGGAGGATCTAACTTAGAGTTTGATGGCAAAGATCCATATTTCTTGTAGTGATGTTATATTCTTGCTCTGTTTAAGCACAATTGCATTGTGCTCCATTTGATCATTGAAGATACATGGATTAAGGTGATTCCTATTTTCATAGAGCGGCATGCCAAAGTTTAGTTTGAGAAGGAAGCTAACGAGATTAAGAAAAGTTGATCATTGTTGACTACAGTGCATTTTGGTAAGAAGAAAGACCCCACATGTGTGTATTTGCATGTGGCTAGTCAAGGTAGGAGGCAAGAGAGATAACACATCGATATGTTGATCGAGCAGTTGCTCTTTTGGAGAGCCTTAAGGGAATGTAGATTAACAATGAAGGTTTTTCCTTGCATGCAATGGCTTATTGTGTGCTATGTCAAATGATCAATGGCGCTAGTGATGGGTTTTGGCTTAAGTTGAAGTGGAAGATGCCCACTACCATGGAGTAGGCAAAGATTATTGCCGAGAAGTTTGATAGAATCTCTAAAGATCGACTATAGTTGATGGATTTGAAGACTAAGGCTACAAGAGCTTCTCATGATAAGTCAATGACAACTTCTCTTTGTTGAAATAGAAGGGCATTACTTATATAGAGTGCCCTTATACGGCCCTAATCCTCCACATGTATGACATTTGGAAAGATCTGACACTAAGACGGAAAATAGACATAGAAGCGGAGCCAATCTCATAGATCCTGTGGGTGGAATCTATATCCCCGTTTGGGTGCCCATTCTTTTCACATATAAAACAGATGGACATCCTATAAATTATTTCACAACGATTAGGTGTCGCACCGCTTGGTCCACCATGGTTCTCAGCTTGCACGTGTTTCAACCTCAGATGAATTTTAGGGTGTTCACAAATTAAAGCTACGCATACCTGCCCATGGTGCATTGAATGCATCTAAGCCGTGAGGGCACACAATCTTGGGCGTATGCAGGTGCCCATGGTGCGCAAGTCTGTAAACCCCCTCAGCACTCCTCTTGTTTACTTGGCCAGCACTAGAGCCTCTTACGAAACTTTAAAATCCTCCAAAGCCAAGTGGCACATTCTAAGGCGTTAGATGAACAGAACTATTATTAGCTACTTACAATAGCCCACATAGCTAGCAAGTGGCCCATATACTTAGCAAGTTGCTAAGCATTCTAAGGGTGGAGAAAGCATCATTGCTGTGATTTATTGAGTCGAGACATGCCTGAGTCCGTTTACGAAGTATAGCCTACGTATGTTTGGCATTTTTGGGATCCATGGCGGATCGTGCCGCCTCCTCAAATCCTACCTTGCCCGCCATCAAGCAGAAATCAAAGCTGGACGTGCACAAGCTCCAAGGATCCCTTCTTTTCACGGTCAGTTTGTCATTTGCATTTGAATTATCCTTCTGCCTAAAGGAATTCCTAACGAACCAAGGACATTCCAACCTCTCCTTGTTCCTAATGTTGTGGATGACAGCTATTCATTGTTTCAACAGTGCGTCTCTTGATCTAATTCCCACAACAATAAAGCCGAAAATGTAAACTTTCCTTAATTTAAACTGGTTTTGGCAAAGGCATGGTTGCTTATACGATCCGCGCAATCTAAAGATGACGTGCTTTTGAAGCATGCTCTTGCATACTGCAATGAACGCATAGAATCCGTGGTTCCCTTGTGCACAATCCTGGCTCCGTTGTGCACTTCGAGTAAGTTTAGAACGTTGCATTTGTCTTGGGCAACATGTTAAATTTTTTGCCATGGACAGCTTTCAAACCTTTGGGATGGGTGGCTGGTCTAGGTGCCGAATGCTCTATCTGCCCCGGAGTGTGAAGCCTTCATAAGATATGCAGAAGCACTTGGGTTTTCACATCAGGGTAGCCTGGGTCCTGCAAGGGGGGAAGCCTTTAGAGACAACGATAGAATCTCAGTGCAGGATGCCATTCTGGCAGAGAACTTATGGAGGTCAGGCTTATCTGAATTATTTAGCGACATCAAAGTGCGAGGCAAAACTGCAGTCGGACTAAATTCCAACATAAGGTTCTACAGGTCAGTCAGTTCAATGCTTAAAAGCTAACAATACTATTGACTGCTTTTGTGATTTATCTACACTCTTTCAATCCAGGATTTCTGACTCCCGACTATGTGACACCAGATACAACGAAGGCCAAAGGTTTGGTCCACATATAGATGAAAGTGTTGACCTTGGTGGGAAACGAACAACAGAATATACTCTTCTTGTATATTTGAATGGATACGGAAAAGCATCAGGGAAGAAGACTATCATTCAACCTGGGATTGATACAGACCGCCGGCTGTTAGTGGGGGGCGAGACAGTATTCTACACTGGTCGTAAAGGTGTTTCTCTGGAGGTATGCATCTAGCATAATTTCATGTATAAATGCATCCAGAGTTTAGTGTTTTTTGGAATAAGACAGGCAGTGTTCAAAATTGGGAACAAAATTCATAAAGAAAAAAGGTAGAACAACTACCCTTTGAGGTCAACAGTACACGGGTCTCACGATGGGATTGATATTCTGCATCTAGTTTTGTCAATGACTTTTTGGCCCAACCTTTAGACTTGCCATCTTATCATTGTGTCCTCAATCTTTTGTAGCTCCCTCAAGCCACCTTCTCTGTACATGTGCTAATTGAAACTCTTCCAGTGTGATGGACGCCCTAAAGAAAAGCTGAATGGGAGTGCTAATCAAGCAATATATACTCTGGGCATGGCCCCATACGGAATATCATAATGGATCATCATAAACTTGATTGCCAGGACTTAAATTGAAGCGCTCACATTTATTGCATTAATAACTTAAAGTTTTAAATACGTTAAATACAAGCGTAGCAAGAAGAATTTAACATTGCCGTTGAGCAAATACAGTGAGTTGGAGAATGGCGACATTGCCCTTAAATGTCTGCAGTGGAAACGTTGATGGTGGGGCTCACTAAAATGACAGACTTGCCAACCATGGTTTCTATTATGGGAGCAGCTGCACAAATAGGAGCCAGTCTAACTTACCAAACATTGATTGACTGTTGACCATGTCCACATGAAATTGAGTTTTGAAAGCACGAGAATCTAGAAAGCATGAGAATCGTTCTTTATGGCTGAAGTAAATTGGAGATTCTAGTTTACAACCACATTAAGGTCCCATTATTAAAAGCAAGGTTTGAAGAATAGGAACAAGGGCAGTTTGGTCAAGGTGGAATCTAGTGCCTATTAAGCTGTCATCTCTACCAAGCATGGCAATGTTTCTTTCTCCTGCCTGACCATATGCAGTTTTACCGTGGGTGTGAATGAACAAGTACACTTACTACTAAGATAAGCAAGATTAGGGCGCTCTTAAGAGACACTGGATGTAACAAATAGCCCCTATGGGGAATTGTAGCTGTAACCTGAGGCTTGCTGAAGCTTACAAGAGCATGCAGCTAGAGCGAGTGCAAGGCAGAGAGATAGGAGCAAATTTAGAGCTCACCATAGAGCATCCAGGACAGCAAGTGTGCTGGAGGTGATGGATTCTGAGGGTGCATCATTGTAAGATTTTGGCCTATTTTGGCACTACATATAGTGATGTTTTGTTTTGAAGTGTTATACTTCTGTCAAGTACTACAAATCTCAGCACGTGTGTATTGTGCACACATCATATGGTTCCAGTTTCTTCCTTTGGTATTCTATGCCTCTTCTGTGTAAGAGGTCTTGCAAAGTATCAAACTATGTAGGATATATGCCTAGACTGTCTATCACTTCAGAGCTGATTGTTGTGAGTTTATCCTTCTTCACACGTCACATGTAGCTAGATCTATTTTAGTGTTTCTGTTTTCCTCTGGTTTTTTGTTCCCCACTGTGAAAAAGGTCTAGCAAGGTTTCGAGGTATTTAGAGAATTTTCTGACAGTAATACAAGGCAAAACTCGGCCAATTTAGGATTAGTGTTGTTTGGGACTAGAAAGTGACAAAACGAATATGAGGAGACTATAAATGCACCTCCCACACACTTTACCTCATGTTTGACGTGATCTTTCACTCTCCCTGCTCCCTATTTTATGTATGTATATTCTCTCTCTCTCTCTCTCTCTCTCTCTCTCTCTCTCTCTCACACACACACACACACACACACACATATAGGCAACATTGAGTAAGTCCTGTGCTGCCCATTTGAGAGAGAGAGAGGATTTTCTTAGAAATTCGATTTGCATGCCTGAATCATGTTCCCTTGTTGTGATCTTTGTGTTTCTAAAGAATCTGCGGTTGTGAGATTTTAGTTTACAACTGATTAAGGTAAGCTTTGTTGAACAGGTTGCACCTGTTGCAGGCATGGCTCTTTTCCACATACATGGGACGCATTGCATGCTGCATGAAGCACGAGTGGTGTCCAAGGGTGTGAAGTATGTACTACGTTCTGATGTCATCTTTCGTTAATTGTAATTGGCACTCATATTGTTAATTTGAATCAGTGGCGTCAAATAACATGCAAGCCACTCATATTGCTGAATCATGGCTAGCCACTTATCTCTAAGTAGCATTGCCAAACTTATATGATCAACCATCATGAGCTAAAGGTTCTCTGCTATGAACATGGATGAACATCCATTTACAGTCCAAAAAGTGTATAATTGAGAGCTAATTATGTGTGTGAGTGCAGCTAGAATCGCTGTTTGTATTAAGCCATTGGGCATTTTGATATATGTGATTCCAAGAGGGCCAAAAGGTCTACAAAGCAGCTTGAGACGGATTCTCAACTGGAGAGGTCGCTGCTGGTTTTAAAAGCTAATTTTCCAATTTTAATGATAAGCTGAGAGAGAGGAAGGACGTACTGTTTTACCAAACATGGCAACCATATTACTCGTAGCAACATTTTGAAGGGTGCAGATCCTACCTTTTGTTTTGATAACTGTCATCTTGGATCTCTTTAATGTCTTTCTGTATATCTAGTCTTTTTATTGTAAGGGCACATCTGCACTGTTCATTTTGTATGTTTTGTTTTTCTTGTCTTATCTCCCTCTGCTTTTTCTTGAAAGCAGTTTCAACCATTTTAACGTGGGTATCTATTGAAAGCATATTTATTGTTCAGAAGGACCTTTTGACTTATCCAAAAGTCATTCGTCTGGGTTTGTTGCTGGTCTCATAGGGGATGAAGGGCATCTTAAATAACTCATAAAGGCTCCTACTGCAATTGAAAGTACACCAGTTCGTAACTAGGGGTCACTTGCACTGAACAGCTGGCTATCAACTTGCATTTTTAACTCCACAAAGCTCCATATATGCTGAAGGAAACCCTATTGACAAAATGTGATTGCACATTTTTGACATTGAAGTTCGTGTATGCTCTAACTTCATCCTGGCTTCCTAGACCTTGGGATGGAATTCCATGTGATTTTGTTTCTAATTTCTATTATTTGAAAGGGACGAGCAATCTCTTCCAGCTCTGTTGATTTGGTGTCTTCTTCCTAGGTACTAGTATATTCCTTTCATTGTTGCATCTTTGCTAGCTGCGAGGAGAGCATCCAGTAGGGCATGCTATATGAACAAGAAATGGGATCATGCTAGAAATGGGGACAAGGGTGCATGACAAGGGGGAGCAGGAGGTGAGGATGGGGATGATATTCAACAATGGGGGGATTGACTCCATGGTGAAGGGAAGAGAGAAGGGAGTGAAAGGGAGAGAAGACTCCATGAGGAGAGAATGGAGTGAAAGGGAGAGAAGACTCTATGAGAAGATGGCCAAGGCTTTTGCCTTGAGTCTAATGAATATACAAGGGTGGCATAATGGATGGAGCCCATTCATATCAACCAATTTATACCCGATTCTTCCCACATTAATTGGCCACATGCACAAGATGCATGGAAATGCAATGAATTTCAACATGAGTATGTGATGCGATACATGGTATTACAATATTAGTTATTTATAAAGTACTTCATTCTAATTTCTTTTCAAAAGATGTTGCACAAGGCCTTCGTTCACTCAAAGGTCTCATGGGCTTCTCCACATGTCCTTTTTTCTTGCATCTGATGAAATTAGGAAACTTGTAAGTTATTAGGATACTATATGCAAGAGAAGAGTATTTTGCATATAAGATGTTCAAATGTATAACGATTTGTTTGAAAGTCATAATGTTTTCCTAAGGGAAAAAGATGCCATTATAGATTAATTCTCCCTTGTGGGACAATAAAGGAATAAGTCTTCTTTCAAATTGCAATAGTATAGTTAAGGCTTTTAACGTGTTGGAATGTAGCACCCATGTTGTGAGTTAGATTTTAAGATGCAAGAGTAATTAAGTGGAAGGGTTAAACTGGGAGATGATAAAGTTGTAGAGCCAATTGCCAAGTTTACTGATTCCTCTTCACCAAGAACTTGTTAGAAAAGTCACTGCCCCACGTGTGAGCCCCCATCTTGAGGGGACAAGGGGGCAGGAGACTGTAGGGGAAAAAGGGTTGAGGGTACAGCAACTTACGTGGAGGATTGCAACAGGCCTATACGGAGGCATCTACTGCACATTAGCAGCAACCTACAGCAGCTCAAAAGGCCTTGCATATGGAGCCTTATATAGGCCAAAGGTTGGCCCAAAAAACCGACCAGAAGGCTGCCATCTAGGCCCTTCTAGGGGTCGGTTTTACAGACTGGACCAATTGGAAAAATCGGCCAGTTCTAGGGGCTGACTGCCCTCCTATATAAACCCCCTCCCTCCCCACACTTTTCTCATCACCTGCACATACAAGGAGCATGGGCTATATCGGCTCAACGCTCTGTTGGTGCACGGGGACCACAGCAGATCTATATTATGGCATGAACGGTTTGGTCATGTCAACTATGGCACTCTCTCCGAGATGTAGAAGACAAAGTTGGTGGATGGACTTCCATCGATTGCAAGCAATGATCGTGTCTGTAGGGCTTGCGTGGAAGGCAAGCAACATAGGGACAAGTTCCCATAGAAGGCCTCATCATGGGCCAAGAAGCTGCTCGAGTTGGTTCACGCCAACATCTGTGGCCCAATGTCGACAAATTCATTCGTAGGTTCACGGTATTCTCTCTTATTGGTGGATGATTTCAGTCGCATGACGTGGGTATTCTACCTGGCTAAGAAATCTCAAGCTTTTGAGAAATTCAAAGACTGGAAGGCCCAAGTAGAGAAGGAGAGCGGCGAGGTAATCAAAGCCTTTCGCACCGACAGAGGGGGAGAGTTCACTTCTACCGAGTTGAATGGATTATGCAAGAAGCACGGGATTAAGAGACAACTCACTACAGCTCGCACATCTCAACAGAATGGAGTTGCTGAGAGGAAGCACAGGACCATCACAGAGACAGGGTTGACTATGTTACGAGGGAGGAATCTCTCGAAAGGCTACTGGGGTGAAGCCGTGAACACTGCCGTTCACATTCTCAACAGAACCAAGACCAAGACTGTTGATGACAAGACTCCATATGAAGCTTATTATGGTATGAAGCCCGTCATATCTCATTTAAGGGTTTTCGGTTCTAAAGCATTTGTGCATGTACATAAAGATAAGCGGACAAAGTTGGATCCCCATAGCCGGAGCTGTATCTTTGTGGGATACAGCAAAGAGTCCAAGGCCTATCGCCTATTCGACCCAGACAAGAAGAAGATCCTTATCAGCAAGGATGTGATCTTTGAGGAGACCGAGCCACAGCCTGCAGAAGAGGTTCCAGAACTTTCGGCATTACCGCCACCTAAGGTCACCATTCGAGAGGTGGAGCCAACTGAAGACCCCGAGGAGGAGGAGGAGGAGCATGCCATTCCAGAGCCAGCTCCCAAGTCAACTCCATCAAAAGCACCTCCATCTGAGAAGAAGCTACCTCAATGGTATTTGAAGACGTTAGCAGACTCACGGGTCACGGGCATTCCCGAGAGCAGTTCCGGAGTGCCACAGTCTCAACGAAACATGAAGACTCCCTCCGTGAACTACGCTTTGGTAGCTTAGCTTGCAGATCCCCATTCCTTCCAGGAGGCGAAGGATATTCTAGAATGGCAGGAAGCCATGCACGCAGAGATGGATGCTATTTTGAAAAATGACACCTGGGATTTAGTGCCCAAACCAACCAAGCAAAAGGTCATCGGGACTAAATGGGTGTACAAGCTTAAGTTCAAGTTAGATGGGAGCTTGAACAAGTACAAAACAAGATTGGTGGTAAAAGGCTATGCACAGTCAGAAGGACTTGACTTTGACAAGACCTTCACCCCCACAACTATGATGGTGACTATTTGGACAGTCGTTGCCTTGGCTGCTCATCACAGTTGGCCTATTTTTCAGATGGACGTCAAGTCTGTAGTTTTGAATGGTAACCTGAAGAGGTATATGTGGTGCAGCCACTAGGATTTCAGATTCTAGGATCCCCATCAAAAGTTCGCAAACTGAAGAAGGCCTTATAGGGGCTGAAATAGGCCCCCAAAGCTTGGTACCAGTAAATAGATGTTTTCTTTCAGAAGATCGGGCTTCAACGGAGTCCATCAGAGGCAAATCTTTATCTTGACACAGAGGGGGATTTGCGGTTTGTATTGATTCTATATGTGGATGACCACATCATTATTGGGGATCATACGAAGAAGATTGCTCATGTCAAGAGACTTCTTATGGAGGAGTTCGAGATGATTGACTTAGGCATACGTCACTACTTTCTTGGGATTGAGGTGAAGCAGGGAAAGAGCAATATCTTTATTTCATAGGAGAAATATTGCAGGGAACTGCTCAAACGCTTTGAGATGGAAAATTGCAAAGCAGCAGTGACTCCCATGGAAACTGGTCTAAAGCTGAGTGTGCATGATTCATCTCAATCGGTTGATTCATCATTGTATCGACGCATGGTGGGGAGTTTGCTTTACCTCACCAATACTGGACTAGATATTTCCTACACAGTTGGATTGCTCTGTCAGTTCTCCGCCACAACCAAGAAGGCTCATTGGGACGCAAGTATGAGGGTGCTAAGGTACTTGACAGGTACTTGCACCTACGGCATCACTTATACCAGAGGCATTGAGTTGGGAGGTTTTTGTGATAGTGATTGGGTAGGTGACATTGATACCCGAAGATCGACCTCTGGATATTGTTTCTTACTTTCATCAGGAGCTATGTCATGGCTGAGTAAGAAACAACCTACTGTCACCCTTTCATCTACAGAGACAGACTACAGGGTTGCCTATACAGCGGCATGTGAAGCATTGTGGCTCAAGTGGATCTTGGAGGACATGAATGTGGCCCAAGTAAATGTGACTGCAGTTATGTGCGACAACGAGAGTTGCATAGCGATCGCCAACAACCCCATGTTTCATGCACGAACAAAGCTGAGGTCCACTACCATTTTGTTCGAGAACTCATCGATGAAGAAGTCATAGGGTTGATATACTGCCTGACCAATGACAACATCTCCGATGTCTTCACGAAGGCGCTTCCCAGGGAGTAGATGGAACACCTCATTCAATGCATGGGGATTGGCCCATAGTTGTATCATTGAGAGGGGGTGTTAGAAAAGTCATTGCCCCACCTGTGAGCCCCCATTTTGAGGGAACAAGGGGGCAGGAGACTGTAGGGGAAAAAGAGCCGAGGGTATAGCAACCTGCATGGAGGATTGCGCTAGGCCTATACGGAGGCATCTACTACACAGCAACAACAACCAATAGGAGTCCAAAAGGCCCTGCATATGGGGCCTTATATAGGCCAAAGGTTGGCCCATAAAACCGACCAGAAGGCATCCATCTAGGCCCTTCTGGGGGTCAGTTTTATAGACTGGACCAACTGGAAAAGTCAGCCAGTTCTAGGGTCTGACTGCCCTCCTATATAAACCCCCTCCCTCCCCACACTTTTCTCATCACCTGCAAGACAGCCTTGCACACAGGCAAGTGCGCAGAGGGAGAGAAGTGACTCAGCACTTCATAGCATCCTTTGGCTGTTTGTACATGCTCACCCGTTGAGCTTTTGTCTGCCCATGATTGTGGAAGAATATATCTGAATTTTGACTATCTCTTTCTTCGTCTCTCTGAGTGATGTATGAGCTGATCGGAAGTGAGGTGTGAGTGATTCTATCCTCTATTTTCAACAGAACTTTGGCATGCCAAAGTGAGTGAGGAATTGGATAGAATGGCAAGAGAATGAGTTCGAGAGGTAAAGGTAGCTAAGCAACCTTCTCAAGAGCCTACCACAAGGTTCCAATTGAAGGACAAATTGATGTAATGGGATCTAGAGTCCTAAGGTCTAAGGTTGTGAGTGTGTGAACAGATGGTGTGCCTGGATAGGTGTTAGTAGGTGTGATTGAGTGAATCTAGGTGTGTGGTGTGTGATTGAGAGATTTGTGGATCTAGAAGCTCTACTGAGCTCACATGTGGTGTCACTACTGGATATAACTAGACCTTATATATTGGGCATGTCTCTCTTGAATAAACTCTCTCTTTTTGCTTCACTTGCTCAATCCTTCTTGCAACTCCAACATGTGGTATCAGAGCCTTGGTTCACTCTCCTTGAGACCTCCTTGAGTGCCATGTCATCATCTTTTTCACCATGAAGTTTTTGAAGCTTTTCTTCCTCTTCTTCCCATGAAATTTCCAAGTGCTTGTTCTCTTTCATCTCTAAACCATTGCTTCATCCCTTTCAGGTGTAGATTCCCCTAGTTAATGCGCACTTCCACTTGAGAGTAATTGAAGGAATATTTCCTCTATAGCCCGTACTAAGACTCGCTCCATTTTGTGCCATTTTTTCAAACTTAGCTTGTTGAAGCCACCATTTTAAAAATGGTCTGAGGTGCACTTAGGAAACCCTATGAGCTACCTGTTGGTGAATTTTGAGGGAAAATGGTTAAAGGAATGAGGAGAAACTAGAGAAAAACCAATCGGATTTTGAAGAAGACATGGTTTTTGGAGGTGGAGAAGATGCTGCTACCCCTAGAGGTGTGAAGCTTCATTTGGTCTGAGACTTGCACTGAGTCTTCTACTTCCAAGTACCTTTTATTGCGTAGTAAATTCCCTCTACTTGATGCTTTGTGGAGTGAGGTAGCAATCCTCCAAGGTTCCTCTATGTTTTGCAAGCATTTCTATGCTATTTTTGAAGTTTGATGCTACACTAAATGCTAAGGTGATGCTTGAGGAGTTAAAGTACAGATAAGAGATTCAAAGATTCCTTTTTAAGTTCATTTGAATTCATTTTTCACCTTTTATGTTGAGGATTGAGGTTATGATACTTTGAAGTGGATTTCAAGTCATACTATCTTGTTGACTAGTTGACTAGTGTGGATTGACCATAACAAGAGCTTACATGAAGGAAAAATATATCATGACTTGCATGATTATTTCCAATGGATATGATTGGAACAAAGGTTTCAAATACAACCATTATGATTCTTATTTTAAAGATGCCTTAGTTATGGTTTCGGTATCTTTCATGATGTATGAAATGTACTTGCATTTAATTGCCTATACCTTGCCATACAATCATGACCACCTCTTGTACAAGAGTAGACACTACCCTTGCATGACAAGTGGTAAGACCCTCTTCAGTCCATATGATTCACAAAATATTTTTAAGGCTTGGACACTCAAAGAAGGTGAAGGACTACAAGGATCTTGTATTGCAGAATATGGACAAGATACATTAACGAGTGTGGAGAAGGACAAAGAGCAAAGGAGTTACAAGATTGGCTACACCAAGAACCACTCTAATAACAATGAACCTCACACTATGGTAGCTTGAAAGAGAAGGAGGAAAAGGACAAGACATGTCATCAAAGGGAGGTATTTCCCCACATCTTCCACTTAGAATGTTTTTGTGTGTGTGGTCAATAAGAGTTCTCTGCCTTGGGATGTCCCCCTCCCCCTCAAATGATTATTAGTCTTATGTGTTACCTTGTTGGATCTAAGGGTATTCCCATGCATAGTCATTGTCTATCTCCCAATTGTAAACCAACAAACCAAAGTTAGAGTGAGATCATGTTGGGATGAGGATGCCCAAATGAGTCTACTGCTGATGCAACTAGAGTGAGTACCAAGTTGAGGATCATGTGTGTTACCACTAGAGGTAGGCAAGCCATGAAGTTTCCCATGGACTACTGCTAGGGTTGAGGTCATCAATTTGTGGGGGGGAATGAAGGAAAAATTGATGTAATGGGATCTAGAGTCCTAAGGTCTAAGGATGTGAGTGTGTGAACACATGGTGTGCCTGGATAGGTGTCAGTAGGTGTGATTGGGTGAATCTAGGTGTGTGGTGTGTGATTGAGAGAATCATGGAACTAATTGAGAGATTTGTGGATCTAGAGGCTCTACTGAGCCCACATGTGATGTCACTATTGGATGTAACTGGAGCCTATATATTGGGCCTGTCTCTCTTGAATAAACTCTCTCTTTTTGCTTCACTTTCTCAATCCTTCTTGCAACTCCAACACCAATTAGTAGAGAATGGTGTACATAAGTAAATAATGCAAGAGCTAGGGGCACACAAGGTAAAAAGAGTAGACACTAAGATCAATGTGGTTTAAGAGGGACATATTGGTGTGACGTTGCCTAATTCCTATGTGAAGTCTTAAGAGAAAAAAAGTCATGGAAGCTAAATTGTGTAGTGCCTAAACAATTTTGACAAGTAGATAAATGTAGTAGACTTGGCAAGTGGGAATTATTTAGAGACACCTTTCATAAGTATCAAAGGGAAGGAGGAGAGCATAGGTAAACTATAAAGATTAGTACTCAAAGAGATCAATGGTTAAGATGAAAAAAAGTGAAGGCTTTCTTAGGGCCTTGCTTTCTCACCAAGACAAGGAGCTTTCCAGTTCAAGCAAAAAAAAATTTATGATCGTTGCAAGGAGACACAAGAAGTCATTTTCTTTTCTTAGTCTTAATGTATAGGATTGATGAATGATTTCAAGCCTCAATGCTTAGGAGATGGCTTCAGTCTTTTGAGGTTAAGCCAGATTTTGTGGCCTTCAAGAGCTAAAATGGGGGACCATGAATTAAGATGGTAGCTTAATAATGTGGACAAGGCAAAGTATGGTTTATGTAACCCCATGATGAAAGGAATGGTGGTGCAATGGTAGGAATATATAGGAATATGGAAAGCTTCATTATCAAAGCTATTTGCCCTTTTTGGAGATAGTAGAATAGGAGTGGAGTTCACTCATAAGAATTTGAAGGTTGATTTATGCACCTAACTCAGGTAGAGATCATGCCCTACTCTTAGATTCTTGCACCTTGAAGAGTAACTCTATCCAATGGGTGTTTTTAATATAATACAAGCAAAGGAAGATCAATGGAAGAGATTAGAACAATATAAAGAGGAAGAGAGCTCAATGCTTGGTCAAGATTTAAATACAAAGATAAATTGGTCAATGTCTAAATAGAAATAGTCTATTTCACCTAATGCGATAACCAAGGAGCGAATTTTCTTTCTATATTTATTTCGGAGGTTTCTCTTGAACGACAGGTATGCTACATGTGTGGCGAAGGAGTTGTTGTAATGGCACTTGAAACTAATAATTGCAAGTTCATTAACTTTTGAATAATATTGGTAAATTTTGTAATGGAATTAATATGGTTTCTAAGTAAGTTCTAGTTTCATAGTTTGAGTCCCTAAAGTTGTGAATTCCAAGTTTGAAATCCCATAATTTGTGGAGTCTAACATTTCATTGGTTTCTTTATGGTTTGGTAACACGTCCATCGTTGTGTGTATATTTTTCCTTCTTGCCCGAATTTTCCCTTTCCTCTTCATTCACACTCAAAACTATCCCATTTCCCTTTTGCATCTATATTGAGGCCAACTTTCATTTTCCACTGTAAAAGACTATACATCTTTTTGGAAAAGGATTAACTTAAAATGAATAATGATAGTCAATTCTTCTTATTTATTTGAGTCTTTGGAAGGTTTGACATCAATCTTTGAGCTTAGATGCTCCTTTCTTTGGTTGTGGCATAGTTAGTGCTCATATAGAGGCTAGGGGATGATATACTTGATGTAATGACGTTGGGTTACCAATTATATATAAATAATCAATTTCATTTATTCATATTGTTTCTTGTGATCTCTCTCTCTCTCTCTCTCTCTCTCTCTCCCTACAACCTTTTATAGTGTTGCAGTATCAAGTACAACTTTTCTTGTTTATCTAATAGTGTTGCAGTATCAAATGTTATTTTTTGATTCGTGTTGAAGTATGAAGTAAAAATGAGCATTGCAGTATTCTTATTTATCTATTAGTGTTTAGTATTAAGTAGAAAGAAGAGAGAAAAGGAAGGGAGTTCTACTGAAAAACTAGTTGTATGCAAGGGTGCAAAGAGGAACCATTAAGGTAGTATAACAAATTCATAAGGTAAGTAAGAGGAACAATCTAAGCAGTAATGCAAGCACCCAAGAACTTGTCATAGCCTTAAACATAATTGAGGCACAAAACGTTTTTTGCTTACACAAAGCCATTTTCAACACATATTTTATTAATTTTGGACTCATATGTCTACATTTGGAATAATCCTAAAAATCTTTCCCAAATGGAAAGTTTACTTTATAAAAATGTCATTCGAGAATCAAAAGTTTACTTTCTGGCACTGTTATTTTCACATAATAAATTTCACAATATCTCTCTATAATGTTGCACTAATAATGCATAAACTACTATTAAATCCTACTTTTTTATTTCTTGTTTTTAAGAATCCGATTCATGTTTAAGAAATTTATTGAATTATTAATTTAAATCCATGAAAAACCACTTACAAAATAAATAATTTTAATCCATCCAAATGCACATAAAATTCAATGAAGAAAACTATATAACACTCTTGAAGATTCAAAAAATTAAAAGGTTTATATAGACCAAAGACATGGAAGACTCTTTTGTACTCTAAAAAATAGCAATAGATATGCTTGCAATTTTACATTATCATATGATTACAAGAAATATTGCTCTGGATGAGTCTTTGTACAAAAGAGTTTGTCATGGCCTTCTCAATAATTTAATTCTACCTTTATAATGAGTTAAGTACAAATGGGCGATCCTAACATTTGATTGTTTGAATGTCCGATTTGTCATCACTTGTCACTTGGGTGCCATCCTCATTCACTCTCATCTGATCACCATCATCTTCAATCTTTATTGATGCGTGAATGGTGTTATCATGGGCATTCTTCATTGGCGCTATCTCCTTCTACTTCCTCATTAGTGAGCATCTTTAAGAACTCTATAATGTGCAAAATAATTGGTTGCGATATATTTATTTTTTCTTCTATATCACACCCCATGTGTGTTTTTGTTTACTTCATCCTTGATTTCCAAGATACTATGATTGTCTCTATGGAAAGCTCTAGAACTACATGGTTTGGGACCCATTCCTTTTTTAGACAACTAGTATACAACGTATTGTTATCCTGGTTCTCCTTCCCACCCCTTGGCTCATACCATACGATTGTAAATATTGTAGCTCTCCCCTAGTCATCGTTGCTCATGTCCACCACTTTTGCAACTAAGACATTCACGTTCTCATGTTCATCGTCCAATGGTCGAACTGCAATAATACAATGGACGTATATGTCTATTTGTGGCATAAACTCTCTTATTTGGTCCATAATATGGATGTGGGAGCAGTGATTCAAACTCATTTTCAAAGAGACCACAAGTTGTGCACAAGTCGTTACCAAGATTTGGCCAAAATAAAGGCTAATCTACCTTAATATCATATTCTCGCATTTATCAAGGTCCTTTATCAATTTGTAGGTCTTGCTATTTACAACATCAATGTGTTCCTTCCAAAAGCGCTTCCAATTAGGAAATCTCCAAAGCATTTCCTCTTTGTCTATAATAAAAAATTTTAAGCCTTCTATTTCGCCTTTGGATTTCACACAGAATTCTTTTATTCGAGCCCATGTTGGATGCATTTTTTCTCGAAATTGAAGTTAAGAGATTGTAAGGTTCTTCAGGTTCCCATGTTGTATCATCAGAATAGTGTTGCCATTGCATCATTGGTTTTTCATTGTTTAAGAAAAAGCAAAAGTAGTGTGGGGTGCTATGACCTATCAAGGCATCGCCACCTTTTTGTATGCTCTTCCAACCATACATTCTTTTGATCATGGAGCATACTACCTTCCTTGCAGTCGCCAACTTGCCTCCCACATTTTCTTATCAAGACATCCATCGTCTCCATGTCCTTGTGTTTTAGCTCTCTTGAGACTGTGTTGATCGATATCCTCATGTGTGTGCCCAACCTACAAACACCCAACTTCAATCTCATTGAAGATTCGATGAGTGATTAGCATTGAGAAAAATGCAAAGAAGAGTATATTCTTATTCTTTCATCTGCAATTATCTACCTGTATTCTTAAAGTTGCTGGTAGGTGATCGTTTTTTGCATGGAGACATTGTACTCTCAAGTGCTCGCTTTAGATCATCACAGTCACTGTACTTTGACAATTTTTGCCTCTTTGGGATTTTAGCATGTCTAAAGCTCTTCTTCCAAAGAGTATACAAATTATGAAAAGATGCCAGAGCATGCATCTATCTTAGTATCAACAATAACTCATCGACTCCTAGTATGATGTCACCAAAGATATGCACTTTGTATTCTTGATGATATGAGTTGGGTAAGTCTCATCTCTGTCCCATGCAATAAATGAACCCTAAATCCTAAACTGAATGCTAAATCCTAAATTCTTAGCCCTAAAATCTAAACCCTTAACACTAAATCCTAAACCCTAAATCCTTAATCATAAACCCTAACCCTTAACACTACACCCTAATCCTAAACGCTTAACCCTAAACCCTCATCCCTAAATCCTAAACTCTAAGTTCATAAATCCTAAACCTTAAACCCTAAACTCTAAATCCTTAACCATAGACCAAAAACTCTAACTTTAGCTTCTAAACCTTAAACCCTAAACCCTAAGCCTTAACCCTATCCCCTAAACCAGTAAATCCAAAGCCCTAAAACCCTAAATCCTAGATCCTAAACCTTAAACCCTAGCCCTAAAACCTAAACTCTAAATCCTAAACTTGTAGCCCCTAAACCCTAAATTCTAACCCAAATTCCTTGAATCCTAAACCCTAAACCTATAAGCTATAAATCCTATCCCCTAAACTGTGAATCCTAAATCCTAACCTTAACCCATAAACTTCTAAACCCTAAACCCTAAACCTCTAAACCAACTTAAACCCTAACCTTAGCCCTCTAACCCCTAATCCCTAAACTCTAAAGCCTAACCCCTAACCTCTAAACTCCTCATCCCTAAACCCTAAACCCTAGACCTTAACTCCTAAACCCTTAACCCTAAATCATAAATCCTAACCCTAGTCCATAAATTTCTACACCCTAAACCCTAAACCCTAACCCTATCTCTAAACCTGTGGACCCTTAACCCTAATAAAAACCCCCTAAACCTAAAACCCTAAATTTTAAACCCTACACTCTTAATCCTAACCCTTAAACCCTAAGCCCTAAGCCCTAAACCCTAACCTTAACCCCTAAACCTCAAAACTCTAAACCCCAAAGTTGAACCCTATTCCCTAAACCTTTAAACCCTAATCCCTACGCCCAAAACCTTAACCATTTCTCTAAATCCTAAATCCTAAACCTTAACCCTAAACCGTAGATCATAAACCCTAATCCTAATCCCTAAACCTCTAAGCCCTAATCCTATCTCCTAAAACTATAGATCCTAAACCCTAAACCTCAATCTAAACCCCCTAATACCCTAAATCTTAAATATCAAACGTTTAACTCGTTACCCTAAATCCTAAGCCCTAACCCTAGCCCTCTAAACCCTAAACTCTTAATTGTAAATCCTAAACCCTAAACTCTATACCTCTAAACTCTACACCCTAAACCCTACCTTAATCACTAAGTCCTAAACCCTAAATCTCCAAACCCTAAACCCTAATCCCTAAACCCTTAAACCCTAAAACCCCTAACCTGTAAACCTCTAAAACCTAATCCTATCCCCTAAACCTGTAGACTATAAACCCTAAACTCCAACCCAAACCCCCTAAACTCTAAATCGTAAATCGTAAACCCTCACCCTAATCCTAACCCATAAACCTCTAAACCTTAAACCCTCATCCCTAAACCCTAACCCTCAAACCCTTAAACCCTAACCCTTAAACTCTTAACCCTAAATCTTAAGCCCTAACCCTAACCCCTAAACCTCTAAACCCTAAATCTCAAACCCTAATGCTATTCCCTAAACCCCCCAAATCCATAAACCTCTAAACCCTATATCTTAAACCCTACACATATTTCCTAAACCTATAGACCCTAAACCCTAACACTAACCCTATCCCCTAAACCTATAAGCCATAAACCCTAAACCCCAACCCAAAGCACCTAAACCCTAACCATAAACCTCTAAATCCTAAACCCTAAACCCTAACCTCAAAATCCTAAACCCTTAATCATAAATCATAAACCCTAAACCCTAACCTTAAATCCTAAATGCTAATTCCTAAATCTCCAAACCCTAAACCATAAACTTTTGACTCTAAACCCTCATCCCTAAATCCCAACCCAAACCCCCTAAACCCTAAACCCTAACCCTAACCTTATCCCCTAAATCTATAGACCATAAACCCTAGACCCCAAGCCAAACTACCTAAACCCTAACCCTCACCCTATCCCCTAAATCTGTGGATGCTAAACCTTAAACCCTAATAGTAATCCTAACCCATAAACCTCTGAACCCTAAAGCCTAAACCCTAACCATGGCCCACTAAACCCTAAACCTAAATCCTAAACCCTAATCCTTAAATCCTAAACCTTTGACCTTAAACCCTAATTCAAACACACTAAACCCTAATCCTAGTCCTTTAAACCTTAAACCCTAAACCCTAACCTCCAAACCCTAAATCCTTAATCATAAATCATAAACCATAAATCCTAAAGCCTAGTCCTAACCCATAAACCTCTAAACCCTAACCCTATCCCTCTAAACTCTAAACCCTAAATCCTAAACCCTATCCCTATCCCTCTAAACTCTAAAGCCTAAACCCTAACCCTATCCCTTTAAACTCTAAACCCTAAACCTTAACCCTATCCCTCTAAACTCATAAACCCTGAACCCTAAACCCTAACCTTAAAACCCCCTAAATCCTAAACCTTAAACCCTAAACCCTTAACCTTAACCTTGGCCCTCTAAACCCTGAACCCTGAACCTTGACCTCTGAACCCTAAACCCTTAATCATGAATTCTAAACCCTAAATCCTAACCCTGGCCCTCCAAATCCTAACCTCTAAAACCTAAACCCTTAATCGTAAATCCTAGATCCTAAACCCTAAAACCTAATCTTAAAACCTAAACCCTGAACCTTAAAACCTAAATCCTAACCGTAACCCCCATAAACGATAAACCCCTAGAACATATGCATTTCCAACCATGCAAATAATATCAAATGGGTATGATAATGTGCACATGACTTAAACTAAGTAATATGAAGGCTTGTGCAAAGTATCATACCCATTGGTGATAAGCACATATTAAGATAGAATCACACCCGATGCCTTTTCTTTTAACACTCATATATGAAACATGGTGACAATCAAGAAAATATGCATTTCAATCATGTAAATGATATTCGATGGGTATGATACTTTGCAACAAATCTTCAACTAGGTGAGATGAAGGCATGTGCAAAGTATTATATCCATCAAAGATAGGCACATAGAATAGGAGCACACTTCATATGTATATTTTTGACATGAGTGCTTGATGCTAGTAAAAAACTAGTAGCTATGCATTCCTAACCATGCAAATGATATCAGATGGGTATCGTACTTTGCACAGGACTTACACTAAGTAAGATGAATTCTTGTGCAAAGTATCATATACATCTGTGACAACCACATAGGGAAAAAGTGCACGGATGCATATTTTTTCAACACCAATGCATGATTCATGAGAAAAATCATGAAATTATACAATCTCGACCACGAAATTGATATTTGATGGGTATGATACTTTGTACAGACATTAACATGAGTAAGATGAAGGGGTGTGCAAAGTATCATACCTATTGGAGATAAGTACATAGGGTAGGAGCACACCGATGCATATTTTTCAACACATGCTTGAAGAGTGATTAAAAACTAAGAGATATGCATTCCTAACAATGTAAACGATATCATATGGTTATATATGAATATGGATAATGATATATATATGTGTGTGTCTGTTGGTGTATGCTATATATTTAATAATATATGTATGCATTATATAATATATGTTATATATATGTATGAATGTCAAATATTTATATTTATTTATATATCTATATGTAAATAAATAAATATATGTATGTATATATATGTCAAATATTATTGGCATCAGGTGTGCTTGAGCTTCCTCATGAGGTAGCAATAGTTAATCATTGATATTACATGTAGAGAATATCATTGATTTATGTAAGATTTTTCATTCGGGTTAATAAGTTTGAAGAATATTGCATCAAGTCAAAAATAAATAAATAGTAGTGTAGCAACCCAACCTATTGCAACCAATTTTTAACACGCATACAATTATTTACAATTTAATACATGGAGAGAGTGGGATTAATGAAAAGTGGGAGTCAGATTGGGAGAGGAGAGTGGGAAAGCAAGGATATGGGAGTGGGAGAGGGGAAGGTGGGAGCATGGGAGTGGGAGAGGGAGTGAGAGAGGGGGAGGTGGGAGAGGGAAGGGTTGGAGTGTGGGAGGAGTGGGAGGGGCCGATGGAGGAGTAGCATGAGGGACCAATGGAAGAGGAGGTAGTTGGATGGAGGGGCCAATGGGATGTAGGGACTAATGAGAGAGAAGCACTTAAACCCTAGCTTTTCTTATATATACCCTCCTGCTCTCATTCTTTCTCCTATTCAACAAGGATGTAAGAGAAAAAGCAAGGATGACCATTCAATCCCAAATTCTAGTCTCAATGGTTTTTTCCACGTACTTCTTTAAGATTGTCATCTTTGAATCTTTTGTTCTAGAGAGAGAATCTCTCATCTTATGTTCTAGAGAGAGAATCTAGAGAGAGAAAGGAAAGATAGAGAGTTTTTGAGACAAGAGAGAGAGGAGGCTGATAGAGAGAGAGGGAGGAGATTGCTGCCGCAGCATACACACACATAGAGAGAGAGAGAGAAAGAGAGAGAGAGAGGGAGGGAGAGAGAGAGACAGCGGGGGGGAGGGAGGGGCTGGCTAGGGAAGAGAGAGAGAGAGAGAGAGAGAGAGAGAGGGGGGGGGGGGAGAGAGGGAGAGAGAGAGAGAGAGAGAGAGAGAGAGAGAGAGCCCATGGCCCATCTAGCGATAGCCAAAGAGGGGTGAGGGAGTGGAGGGAGCAGAGGGAGGGGTGAGGCCGAGAGAGAAAGAGAGGGAGTGAGCCGCGGCTCGCTGCTGTCGCGACAGTGAGGGAGAGGCAAGGGAGAGAAGGAGGGGTGAGGTCGAGGGAGAGGGAGGGGTGAAGGAGTGGAGGGAGGGTGAGGCCGAGAGAGTGGAGGGAGGGGTGAGGCCAAGAGAGTGGAGGGAGACAGCCGTGGTCCATTGTTGCGACAACAAGGGAGAGGTAGGGGAGAGAAGGGAGGGGTGAAGTTGAGGGAGAGGGAGGGGTGAGGGAGGGTGCCTCCGAGAGAGTGGAGAAAGGGGTGAGGCCGAGAGAGTGGAGTAGAGGGCCACGGGGATAATAGTTCTATATTACATGTTCTTGAAGCCCCAAAGGAAAGGATTCAAATTGGCATGATGATTCTCATGTGGCCTACCACACTAATGTAAGGGAAGAGGATACAGATGTGACATGGACATTATTTATCTCAACACCACGGCCACCACCACCCTCACAACCTGACACCGCACCTAGCACTGACCCAATTTCCACTATCACTGGCACCATACCTAGCACTAACACCGCCCTCACAACCTGACACCACACCTAGCACTAACCCAAATTCCACTATCATTGGCACCGCCCAACCATCATAGCCATCTACCTCACAGCATGACACCACGGATTTGCCATAGTAGCTGATCAACCAATAGGGACCCAAAGACATGGGAACAACTCAATGGTATAGGATCCTTAAGCCCATGATCTTCTCAGACATGGAGGGCCTAAAGGAGGTGGATGAGCACCACCATGAAGAGGAGGACCATCATCCTTAAGAAACAACTCTCGACCATGATACTTGGTATGAGGCACTTACGTCATTCCATACAGTCGAGGATGTTCCCAATGTCAACAATTGTAAAGGCAAGATTTAGAGCTTTCACTTAAGCCTCAAGGATATCATGGAAGTATGGTCCCTCACAGAACTGATACAGAGGAGCTTTCAAAAATGATGGTGACAGAACAAGTGATAGACAAGGGGATGCTATCATAGGCTTGATTATAATCAAGTCCCTAGAACAAGTGATAGACAAGGGGATGCTATCATAGGCTTGATTATAATCAAGTCCCTAGAACAAGTGATAGACAAGGGGATGCTATCATAGGCTTGATTATAATCAACAAGTCCCTCAAACAGACACAGATGTAGGCCTCTAATTACAATGGAGGGTCCCCTTTTCGAAACATGCAGCATTTTAGAGGACTTACTATTGTGCGGGGCTCGGGCCTAGAATGGCACATCAATCCCACATATATGCCTCTACATCGCAGATGGAGTTGGCCAAATATTGAACGAATGAGGCAGCTAATCCGAGCATTTCTTACAACTTCCCAAGTTTGATTTTCGAGAAGTTGGGTCATCCTTGGACTTAGAAACTCAAACAGAGGAGTTTAACACTACCTCCCCCCCCCCCCCCCCGTGCTCCCTGCTTCCCCTTCCGCCCCCATTGTAGCTCCTCCGCCCCCCTTGCATCATAGCTTCTCCACCCCCCCCTTTTTTCTTCCCTCTAGCCTTCCTCGTGGCGACGGGCAGAACTTCTTCCCCCTCTGGCTTCGTTTGTGGCAAGCAAGACATGACCTTGTGCCATTTGGTAGTCAGTTGGAGGTCGTGCCAATAGGTTCCCTTTGTGCCTAGAGCGCGAGAAGGCGGAGACTTCTTCTTCCCATGACATAGGGAAGGGGGAGGGAAGGGGAAGGGAAAGGTGCTAGTGGAGTCCCTAGATCGGACACAAATGGAGGAGGATGAGACCTTTTTTTACCTCCCCTTAGACCTGCAGGTGATAGTAGAGCAGAGTAACCAGGTTTGCGTTCAGTGGGAGTCTAGAGCCCTAGCAGAGTCGGCTCTAGAGGTCTTTCCACCCCCCCTGATGTTGCCCCCCCTCCCCCCAGCTACTGTTACTCTCACGTCCCCCCCCCTCGACTATTGTCTCTGTTTTACCCAAGTGCAGGTTTCGAGGGTGTTGGTCACCTACAATCGTGTCATGGCTCGTTGTAGCATAGATGTTCATAAGTGTGGCATAGGTCCTCAGGTCATGTTCCGGTGAGAGGTGTAGGCTAAAGTGTGGAAAGAAGATCTCATGCACACGTGAATGAGAAAGAGGGCTTGATTATAACGATTGATGAAGGCTCTCGCCTGCACGGGAGTTCAAGGGTTTAGAAGGGGGTTTCAGGGTTTGAAAGGGGGACAGGGTTGAGAGAGCTAACTAATGAGGTAGCAAAGAGCCACATGCAATGGAGAGCTCAAGGTATACAAAGACTTCTAAGCGAGGTGGCCAAATGGGCACCACAGCTGGCGCCACGAAAACTGGACCTAATAAGGTTTATTTCCCCGTAGCCGAGATGTGGGTGCGATGTTTGAGTAACATGCATTTGTGGGAATGGGAGGCACTACTCGTTGGAGTTCCATGGGTTCATTTTGGCACCCAAGGTGCGGAACCAATGGTGACCCGAGGTGGTGGATTTTTTTTTTATTGGGGTGTTTCGAGAAGATACTAGAAGAGAAGAAGAAGGTTAATGGGCGTTTTCCAGAAGCTGCAAGAAGCCCCTTTCCTCTTCTGCCTTCCCTCTTCACGTTGGAATATAAAGAATCCCTTCTCTCCAAATTTCTTCAGTGCTCTGCTCTCTTCTCAGCTTCGTTTCCAAATTCGTTATCTCGATTCTCTGCTCCCTTTTCTCAGCTCCATCGCCATGGATTTCCTCGTCGGCCGTGACCCCCTCCTCAACGCTGTCCATCTCCTTCACCACCTCCACCCCGAAGATGAAGCTTTCGACCCTTCCCCCGCTAAGGCCTACCTCCGCGATCGCAACGCCATGGCCAGCACCGCCGTCGATGTCAAGGAGTACCCTCAGTCTTACGCCTTCATCGCTGACATGCCTGGCCTCAAGTCCTCCGACATCAACGTAATCATCGTTAATCGGTGGATGTGAACCTCTGTTTGGGTTTGGATTGCTGGATTTCTCTTCTCCTTGGCGTTATTAGTCTGGCTGAAAGTAGGAGTGATTGCTATTAAAACAGTCTCATCATGTAATTCTAATTTCAAGAAGGTCACGATCCATCCGAAAGGGACAAATTCAGTTTTGGTCCGTCAAATTCTCCTCCCTGTTGCATTTGAGTTTCCAGTTGTTCTTCGAAGCTGATGCGAATTTTGTTTGCAGGTAACTGTGGAGAATGGAAACGTCCTTGTCCTGTCTGGGGAACGCAAGAAGGAAGAGGAAACCGACCCGAAAGTGAAATATCTGTCCATGGAACGGCGAGCTGTGAAGTTCATGAGGAAATTTACCCTTCCAGGCAATGCCGATACAGATCACATTTCAGCGGCCTGCCAAGATGGTGTTCTTACAGTCACGGTTCCGAAGATACCACCCCCAGCCCCCAAGGTGATCAACATCAGTGTTGCTTAAGAAGGGAAGCTGCAACGTCCCAAGTACTGCCTTGCCGAATCTAACGCAACCTGGGCAGGATGAGAAGAATTCGGGATCTAAATAAGCGATATGATACATGCAGTTGCGGCTCGTATTATCTCTTTGCTTTCATTTCTCTCATGTCTTCAACAGTCGGGGTTTCTTTTGCCTTCAGTTTTCAACTGTCAGGTTTTTGCTTCCCCCTGATTATCTTCTCCCTTTCTAAGCGACTCTTCCAATGCCAACAGTGTGTGTACAGAATCATGGTAATGAATGAAGTAAATTTGAATCGAACTTATACTTCACAATTTCGCTATAACTCAATTTCTCCTTCTATTAGACTCTTCTTGAACTTCTGCACTTCTGTCACTTTGCTTGTCCTGCATACTCCATTTTCATAAATACCAAATGTATATGCTCATTACATAAACCTGTAGGTGAACTACTGAGGTGAACTTAGTGCTAATTGTGGTGAAACTCACAAGGTGAAATGCCGAGACAAACTTGTGCTGAAACTCACACTGAAACTCTCACAAGGTGAAATGCCGAGACAAACTTGTGCTGAAACTCACACTGAAACTCACACTTACATTAAAAGTGTTACATAAACATTGAAGGACATACTATACACAATACTGGAAAAACATTAGAAATTTTTAAGTATGACAGATAGCTGTGTCTTTCATTGTAAACGAGATAACACTCAAGTATTCTTGCAACAAATAGCATTTCCCTCACCCTATGCAAAATTTAAAACTCAATTCATAAGTTAATAATAAAGGAAAAATGAAAAATACGCTCTTTACTTTCATTTGAACCATCCATTATAACAAAATCTCTCCACCGAACGATAAAATCCCTCCACCAAATCCGGATTAATTTTATCCACCAAATCTCAACTGAAACTAGATGTTGGAAAATGTACCTTATTAAAAATAACTAAAACTCCCATAAATATGTGGCCATGAATATAGTTGAAAAATGTGCCTTATTAAAAACAACTAAAACTCCCATAAATATGTGGCCATGAATGTTATATGTAACCTGGAATATTACTTTCATTTGTGTCATGGATTATATGGAAATTCCAAAACGAAACCATATGCTTAAAAGATATGCTTTTTTTAACAAGGAATAATTACAAATTCATTGTAATATGCACACTATATTGATACCCCTTAACCAAAACATATGCTTAAATGCTTGTTTTTCTTTTAAAAAGAAATAACTACAAATTCATTGTAATATGCCACTATTGATATCCTTTAACCAAAAATATGCTTAAATATATGCCTTCTTTACCAACAAAAACTAGAAAATGTACTTTATAACATCATTTTAGAGAGATGACTTCCTATAGAGACAAGTTGCATGACAAGTGTACGACAGGATAGAGACCCGCTTCGCTAGCTCTCAAGGTGGGATCTAAAAATGTGAAGAAATAAAATTTCAAGTTGTATAACCCTTTGATTACTTGCCTTTGCTCTATGCTGACATTCAACAAAAGGCTGTACACGCACTAGGTTACATTTGCAATTGCAAGAGGCTATCCGCCAATTATATATTTACACGGTTGTTATGTAAGAAACTGTCAATGATGTTTGGTACTATCCAAGCTACCAAGCACCAAAAAATGCCCAAGCTACCAAGCTACGTAAGAAGCTGCAACTGGACATCTCCACAGGACCTTAATAGAGGAGCGAGGGAAGAAAAAGATTTTCAATGCAAAGAAAAGTACCTCCGCTAAGCTATAAAACAGCTTACCATCACCCAAATAACACTTGAAAAGAAAAAAACAACCAGCTTACCATCACCCAAATAGCACTTGAAAATGAAAAAACAACCACCACCTTGGGATTGCATAGTCTCCACAATGAAACAATAGGGTAGGAGCACCAAAGAATACAAAGCTAATGAAGAAGGGCAAGCTTCAAGCTCTTGGCAGGTGAGAGATAGCTAAGCCCCAACTAAGCTCATCAAAATCTCTACCATTTGACGGAGAGATGCAAAAAGATTGAGATGGTGTGTAGCACAATGATCGGCACCAAAGAATACAAAGCTAATTAAGAAGAGCAAGCTTCATGCTCTTGGAAGGTGAGAGAGTAGCTCAGCCCCAACTAAGCTCATTAGAATCCCTCCCATTTGATGGAGAGATACCAAAAGATTGAGATGGTATGTAGCACGATGATCGGAAATCTTCATCTTGTGCTTGCCGTTTCGACTCTAATCAAGCAAAGAGCTAGCACATCCATCCCCAAAGAGGGGTTCCACATTGCACCACCCTCTGAGCGCGATGTGCCACCTCAGATCTTTCTCTCTCTCTCTCTCTCTGTATATATTATATAATATGATAATACATTCTCTCTCTCTCTCTCTCTCTCTATATATATATATATATATATATATATATAACATATTATCTATAACATATAACATATTATATATTTACAGTAGAATATAAAGAGAGAGGAGGGAGGGGAGAGATTATAATAATATAATGTAGATAATATGTTTTATATATATATATATATATATAGAGAGAGAGAGAGAGAGAGAATGTATTATCATATTATATAATATATAATATATACACAGAGAGAGCGAGAGAGAGAGAGAGAGAGAGAGAGAGAGAGAGAGATCTGAGGTGGCAGGGCAAGCTTCAAGCTCTTGGCAGGTGAGAGATAGCTAAGCCCCAACTAAGCTCATCAAAATCTCTACCATTTGACGGAGAGATGCAAAAAGATTGAGATGGTGTGTAGCACAATGATCGGCACCAAAGAATACAAAGCTAATTAAGAAGAGCAAGCTTCATGCTCTTGGAAGGTGAGAGAGTAGCTCAGCCCCAACTAAGCTCATTAGAATCCCTCCCATTTGATGGAGAGATACCAAAAGATTGAGATGGTATGTAGCACGATGATCGGAAATCTTCATCTTGTGCTTGCCGTTTCGACTCTAATCAAGCAAAGAGCTAGCACATCCATCCCCAAAGAGGGGTTCCACATTGCACCACCCTCTGAGCGCGATGTGCCACCTCAGATCTTTCTCTCTCTCTCTCTCTGTATATATTATATAATATGATAATACATTCTCTCTCTCTCTCTCTCTCTCTCTATATATATATATATATATATATAACATATTATCTATAACATATAACATATTATATATTTACAGTAGAATATAAAGAGAGAGGAGGGAGGGGAGAGATTATAATAATACATTATATTATTATAATCTCTCCCCTCCCTCCTCTCTCTTTATATTCTACTGTAAATATATAATATGTTATATGTTATAGATAATATGTTATATATATATATATAGAGAGAGAGAGAGAGAGAGAGAATGTATTATCATATTATATAATATATAATATATACACACAGAGAGCGAGAGAGAGAGAGAGAGAGAGAGAGAGAGAGAGAGAGAGAGATCTGAGGTGGCACATCGCACTCAGAGGGTGGTGCAATGTGGAACCCCTCTTTGGGGATGGATGTGCTAGCTCTTTGCTTGATTAGAGTCGAAACAGCAAGCACAAGATGAAGATTTCCGATCATCGTGCTACATACCATCTCAATCTTTTGGTATCTTTCCATCAAATGGGAGGGATTCTAATGAGCTTAGTTGGGGCTGAGCTACTCTCTCACCTTCCAAGAGCATGAAGCTTGCTCTTCTTAATTAGCTTTGTATTCTTTGGTGCCGATCATTGTGGGGTGTGATTTTTTGGTGAGCTTTTTGTCATGAGCTTTTTTTCAATTTTCATGAATATTGCGAGCTTTTCATTCAACTGAGAGAGAGAGAGGGGGGGGGGTCATGGAGTGGGGTGGGTTGAAAGTTTGGGTTGTGGTTGCAGTTAAGAGGAGAGAGGGGGGGGAGGGGAGATAAAGGAAAGGGGGAGGGATGGGCGCATGGGTAAGGTGGCATGGAGAAGGGAGGGGAGGGGAGTTGGAACATATATTCATTATCATAGTGGAGAACGTAGAGGGGGAACTTATAAGGTATGCAAAGAGGAGTGCAAGGAGGAGAGAGAGGATGAGGAATGTGAAAGTTATGTTCATCTACTAAATGTAAAGGGGAAGGGAGAGCATGTGGGAAATTTGTTTATTTTCAAAGTGTATAATTTGACAGATTTGACCTCATATTTGGATTCCTCGTCGAATTCCGGTCATTTTGAGTACCAACATGACCATATTCTGATAAAAATTGGAAAAATGGTGTTTTTGTCATTTTGGCCTGTTTGGGGCCTATTTTGAGTCTGCGCTATGTTGGTACATAGCGCAGACTCAAAATAGGCCCCAAACAGGCCAAAATGACAAAAACACCATTTTTCCAATTTTTATCAGAATATGGTCATGTTGGTACTCAAAATGACCGGAATTCGACGAGGAATCCAAATATGAGGTCAAAAATTTTAAATTATACACTTTTAAAATGTACATATCTCCAATAGTTCCTCCCTTCTACTTTGAATATGGACATATCTTCCATAATTTTTTGCCTCCTACTGCCACTCATATCCGCCCCCCCCTTGTGCATAGTATACACTCTTCCACCCCTCCCACATGCTATGAAAATGAACATATCCTATATTCTCTCCCCCTCTTTCTAACCTCCCCATCTTTCTTATAACAAAAACATGTATGGATTTCTAAAAAAAGCTCGCAAAAACAAAGGAAATTGTAAAAAAGCTCACATTAAAAAGCTCGCCAAAAGATTTCCCCCATCATTGTGCTACACACCATCTCAATCTTTTTGCATCTCTCTGTCAAATGGTAGAGATTTTGATGAGCTTAGTTAGGGCTTAGCTATCTCTCACCTGCCAAGAGCGTGAAGCTTGCCCTTCTTCATTAGCTTTGTATTCTTTGGTGCTCCTACCCTATTGTTTCATTGTGGAGACCATGCAATCCCAAGGTGGTGGTTGTTTTTTTCTTTTCAAGTGCTATTTGGGTGATGGTAAGCTGGTTGTTTTTTTCTTTTCAAGTGTTATTTGGGTGATGGTAAGCTGTTTTATAGCTTAGCGGAGGTACTTTTCTTTGCATTGAAAATCTTTTTCTTCCCTCGCTCCTCTATTAAGGTCCTGTGGAGATGTCCAGTTGCAGCTTCTTACGTAGCTTGGTAGCTTGGGCATTTTTTGGTGCTTGGTAGCTTGGATAGTACAAACATCATTGACAGTTTCTTACATAGCACCCGTGTAAATATATGGTTGGCGGATAGCCTCTTGCAACTGCAAATGTAACCTAGTGCGTGTACAGCCTTTTGTTGAATGTCAGCATAGAGCAAAGGCAAGCAATCAAAGGGTTATACAACTTGAAATTTTATTTCTTCACATTTTTAGATCCCACCTTGAGAGCTAGTGAAGCGGGTCTCTATCCTGTCGTACACTTGTCATGCAACTTGTCTCTATAGGAAGTCATCTCTCTAAAATGATGTTATAAAGTACATTTTCTAGTTTTTGTTGGTAAAGAAGGCATATATTTAAGCATATTTTTGGTTAAAGGATATCAATAGTGGCATATTACAATGAATTTGTAGTTATTCCTTTTTAAAAGAAAAACAAGCATTTAAGCATATGTTTTGGTTAAGGGGTATATATATATATATATTGTATAGTTAACATTTATTTTTTTTAATATAGATATTATGTATTATATGTATGTATTAATGTTGTTTGTGTGTGAGTGTATATATATATATATATATAATATATATACTATTATATAAACTACATTACTATATTATACTATATAAATATCAACTATGTAATATATGGTATATTATATACATATAACACATAATATCTATTTATAAAGTAATAAATATTAACTATATAATATAATACATTATATAATATGATGTTATAATATATATTATATAATATATACTAAATATTCTCTCTCTCTCTCTATATATATATATAACATATTATGTATTATTTATAATATACAATATAATAGATTATATATAATATATAAGAAATAATATTGTATTATATATTTCTCCCCCCCCCCCTCTCTCTCTCTCTCTCTCTCTCTCTCTCTCTCTCTCTCTCTCTCTCTCTGTGTTTGTCTGCCACATGGCATACCTCTCTGTTGCTCGTTTCTACACGAGGCAGTCCTGTGCCCTTCTCTGCTCCTCTGTCTATCTACCAGTCTCACTCGACATCGCAATCTGTACCCTTTTAACTGCACTCTCTGCTCCCCTTTTAATTGCAGTCTGTCCCACGTCGAGATGATGCTGGCACTCTGCACCACGTGGCGCCATGGTTGTGTAGCAGCCTTGTAGCCTCCGTCCGCACTCTGAAAGAGTCGCGCCACCTCGACATTGCAGCCACCTTCACGAATCTCCCCGAACCTCCTCATCTCTACCGCACCTCCACGTGGCTTATCCTGTAGGCTTCTCATTCATGGTCTCTCTTTGAACCTCCCTCCAAGCCTTGAAATTCCTCGTCTCTTACCAAACCTCCCGCGAACCTCACTCCTAGCAGGTATGGTAAACTTCTGCTTAAAGAATAGTATAGATACCTTCTTATGGGTTGACATTAGCTAAGCCACTCTTAAGAGATGAGATATAGTAAGTGTGTTTGGTGTTGAACGTCTTGCTCAAGTATTGAATTCTCTCCACCCTCTCCTTTCACCTATCTTGGACTATCAAGAAACCTGGGACATCTTGGATCCTTCAATTCAATAGAGCATACAAACCTTTGACCAAGGCTGTTGGTGTGGGTGTGAAGCTCACTTCACCAGGGGGTGATGTGTATTGTTATAGCAAGTCTGCACCTGCAAGTACTTGCAACCAAGGTGAGTACTCAACACTCATTTTTGGGCTACAAAAGGTGCAAGAACATCACATCAAGCAGCTTGAGGTGCGAGGAGATTCTCAAGTCGTGTGCGAACAAGTTAGTGGAAGGTGGAAGGTGCGAAGTAAAGGCTTGGTTCCATGACATCAACAAGCATTGGAACTTTGCAAATAATTTGAAGAGGTGAAAATTTAGCATATCCCTCGAGCTCAAAATTTAGTTTGTTGATTTCTTGGCACATGAATCTTGTACTTCAATCACACATAAAACGAGTGGAAGCACCGCCCCAACAAAGCCACAAGCCATGAATGAGGGTGATCATTTGTAAGGAATGCAAAGGTTGTGGTCATCATGAAACTAAGTGTTGTGCATATTTGATACAAGTTTACTGACTTCAAAACATCATCAGAAAGGTCCTTAAGAACATTGCTCAAAAGAAGGATGCCGAACCACACACCCCTTAAAGAAATAGCATGGCAACTACAAGAACTAGAAGAAGCTGAAGGTGATGTGCAAGCTCTCCAACTATTGACATTTGTCATGGCATTCTTGTTTGCCTTGATGAACAACCTCATGCAACGCTGTGTCTCTAACCCTTGCCTATAAAGATGGATGCAATATCATGCCTCGACCAATAAGGGTTGATCCTTTTAAGATTGTCTATGAGCTATTCTATGCTAAAGATTCTTCCCGTATAGTGTTTCACAATACACCAGTCACACCCTACCCTGCCTATGTGTGCTTTGTGGATGTATCTTCACTTGATTTTCAGTTCAAGCTACCTCCATCCATTGTTTGCCAATAGATAAGCCTCATTTCGCCTCTCTCTTTTCCATTTTCCAAGCATGGCTAACATTCTTGTGTTCTGTGGTCGGGTTGAAGAAAATTGAAATGAGTATCTTGTGGCCCTCAAGCGTCATTGTGTTTCCCTCAACTTTCTTTTTTTTTTGGCCAAAAAAACAGTGCTAATTATATTACTTCGAAAACAAGATACAAGAGGTCAGCATTGTAGCTGATGGGCTGCGTTCACAAATTGGACACAGCCCAAAAAGGTAACAAAAGTAAAGCTCTCTCTCACGGAGGGATAAGGCGAGTGTGAATGAACAGCCAGAGAGGTGGTGAGTAGCGCCACTGAAGGCCCTGCGAAGCCTGCTCGAAGAAGAGGCCATGTGTGTCCCAAACCCGGAGGAAACGTCTCCGCTTCTCCCGACCGGCCCGGGAGTCCCCCTATATCTGGTCCCACTGGCCTCTGAGGGTATGTATAATCTCACTCCAGATGTCAGTCATGATCTGGGCAGTCGATAAGGAGGTGCCACCAAGGATCTGCGCGCAGCGCGAGGTCCAAATGTGCCATCCTGCGATGCTGCTAATAATCTCCCAGATTGGCTGCCTCTCCTGAGCTCCTGTGTCAGCCTCTGCCAGGTGCTGCGGGATACTCTCGAGTGGCCCCCACGTCCCCTGTGTGATAAGGAATGTGGGGTCCTGCTGACATGCCTCGAATAAGTGATGAAAACCAGGTGCGGTGCTGCACCAGTAGAACGCGCCCCAAGTGATCAATCCTAGATCCGGTATTGCGCGAGTAAAGATCCTGAAAGTCCACCTCCACACTTCCTGGGCGCGAGTGCAACTCCATAGGCAGTGTTTTGGTGACTCCTCGTCCTCATGACAGATCTGACAACGTCCGTCCTGGCCTATCTGCCGCAACCAGCTCCCCACTGGAAGACCTTTGTGGGCAAGAAGCCACAGGAAGTAGGAGATCTTCCGCGGCCGCCAGCTCTCCCACAAGGCCTTCCAGAAGGCCTGCAAAAAGAACTTGGAAATACCCTGTGCATACCAACTGGGCCGCTGGGTGGGAGGGCGCGGCTCTGCATCCTCCCGAGAACTCGCCTGCCCAATGTCGTGCTGTAGGCAAAGAAAGAGGTCGGCCCCTGACCTGTCACAATCTCTGGCCATCTCCACTCTCCTGGGTCCCAATCAAGCTCTGACAAGGCCCGCCCCTCCCAGAGCCAGAGTCGCCAAAGCTGCAGCTGATCCTGCTCTATGCTAGGATCGGTCCGCCAAACCTTTCCCACGAGGCCTACGACCCGAACCCTCTGCCATGGGAGTAGGGGGTCGATGAGCACATCCTCTCTCCTGAGTCGTCCATCCCCCATAACCGCGAAGAAGAAAACAGAGGAGTCGTCCATCCGCCCTGCGACCACCAGTGGGATGCCACGGGGGGTGAACTGTCCCAGCCAACGGTCATCACCAGGCATGAGGATCTGAAGCTTAGGTGGAACCAACCAATCAGCTGGAATCGCGCCGTCGATCTCCGTACGTCTCGCCTGGGATCCACGGGCACCTCCAGCTGCGTCTGCAAGATCAGCCGTCTCCAAATGTCTGTACGTGTCCCTCCAAACTCGAAGGGACCGGGCTGGCCCCCGCATCCAGCCGTCCCACCTGATGTGTGATCTCTCCCGCAATTGAAGGCCCTCGGCATCTCTGACCTGATCGTTCCAGATAAGCGGTTGGCGATCGATCTCCTCCTGACAGCTAGGAGGGGACTGAATGAGACTGGAGCCGCCTCCAAACCATGAGGAGGCTATGAACGAGTGGGGAGCGGGGCGGAAGTGAAGATCCACCTGAGGGACGGAAGCCACTCTCCACCTCGGCGCGGGACACAAGAACCGACCCCCTGCTGAAGTAACATCTTCCACGTTTGCCCCCCCGGGGTCAAACCGCGGATGACTAGCTTGCCTAACAGGGCCTGACTCTGAAGCTCTAGATCGATGACCCCCAGGCCACCCTCAGCCTGCAGAAGAATGACTGTCTGCCAAGCAACCCTGGCTCTGGTATCTCTGAGGCCATCCTCCCCGGACCAAAGGAAGTTCCGAACCAACCTCCTAAGCTGTGCCACGCTGGATCTCGAGAAACACCAACAGGAAGCCACATACCAAGCCGTGGCTAGGAGGACCTGGTTGACTACCAGGGCACGACCTGCAAGGGAGAGCTTAGCAGTGCTCCAGAAAGTCAGCTTCCGTCGGATGGAATCTAGCACCGGGAGAAACTGCTGAGCTGGCGTGATATCCAGGCCGACCTGAAAACCGAGATATCTAGCTGTCTGTCCCCGCGGAATCCACCTGAAACCCAAAAACCTCCCCCACTGAGAGCACGCCCCGGGGTCTGTGAGAAAACCAACTGATTTGTTCCAGTTGATTTTCGCACCGGCAGCCGAACAGAAGACCTCTAGGGCCATCCTCACCCTCTCCAGCATCATCTCATCATCCTGGACATACATTGCTGTGTCATCCGCATACTCTGAGTCCAGGAGCTCCGTGTCCTCCCGGAGTGGAAGGCGAACACCCCTGATCCCAGTAGACCTCGCCCGAAGGTAGTATGTCATAGCCTCAGCAAAGAAGAGAAACAGGTAAGGAGCAAGGGGGCAGCCCTGACGCACTAATCTCTCCAGACGAAAACGCTCACCCATCTTGCCGCCAATGATGACCCTGCTAGAAGTTGTCCTGTACAACACTAAAATACCATGAATCCATCCTGCTGGGAAACCTAGTCGCTCCAAAGTCCCCTCCAAAAAGGACCAGTCCACTCGATCGTAGGCCTTCTCAAAGTCGAGAAGTAGGATGGCTAGGTGTGACCCACTGTGCTGAGCCCACTCCACCGCCTCTGAGAAGGTGAAGACATTATCCAGGATACTGCGATCCTGGACAAAGCCTGTCTGAGTGTCATGAATGAGGTCTGGAAGTAGAGGCCGAACTCTGGCGCTGATCATCTTGGCAAGGATTTTGTAGGCAGTGGTAAGGAGGGTGATCGGGCGCAACTGACAAATCTCCTGTCTATCTCCTCCCTTCGGGATGAGGCAAATCAGTCCCGAGGAGAGGCTCTCTGGCATATAACCGCTGCTGAAAATCCTTTGAAGAGCTGCTAGGAGGGGCTGATGGATCTGATCCCAGAAGGAGGTGAAGAATGCCTGGGATAGCCCATCCTCGCCCGGGCATTTCTGCCCGTCGATGGCCATCAAGGCATCCAACATCTCGTCCGTAGTGAACGGTGCCAACGTCGCCTGCATACTGGGCTGGGGATGGAATGTGCCTCCACACCTCCTCACGGGAGCGTCGAGTGCGAGGGGCAAGCGGCTCCTGCTGGAAAAGAGTCCTGTAGAAGTTGGTAGCCAACCCCAAGACCTCACCCGGATCCGTAACAATGTGCCCCTCCGCTATCCTGAGACTCCGAAGCTGATCACCTGCTGCTCTCAATCCATGCGTCCTGAAGAACTCCCTGCACATTCGGTCACCCTTCCGAGCCCAGAAGGAGAGAGAGGCGTGATAGGAAAACTCTGAACGGCACTGGAGGGTCTCCTCAAGAAGGGCTCTGGCTCAAAGGGCCTGGATCCGAAGCTCCTCCGAGGCTGCCTACTGGAGTCGCTGAATGGAGGCGAGGTCCCTCCGAAGAGCTCTCTCTCTGCCCCACCACTCCTGTCGAACCTGTAGGGCTGCGAGCTGGCAAATCTGGCTGGACTCCTGCAAAGCCTGCGCCACCGAATCAACCAGATCCAGGCACTCGCCCCAATCTCTGTCCCATAGACTGCATATACTGCTGCGCACGTCCACCCTCGAGAAAATGGAGTCGGGAATCCGGCATGAATGGGGGGGAAGGGCCTGAACTACCGAGTCTAATGATAAGAGCACAGGCGCATGGTCAGAAAGTGTCGTCCCTGGAAATAGTTACCCGCCTGACTGCCTCTGCTGATGGCCCAATCACTGACATAAAATCTATCCAGCCTCTCCAGGAGTCTGCCTCCTTCCCTGCGGAAGCCCCACGAGAAGTCCAAGCTCCCGTGCCAATGCCGAAAGGACGGGTCTCTCCAACTGTCCCTACCTCCTGTCGCGAAGATGAATGAGTCCCAAGCGAACTGCTCTGCCTGAGACATACCTGTAAACTCCGGTCCTCTGCCCTGCTGGTCCTCCAAGGTCTCCAGATTGTTGAAGTCACCTCCAACAATCCAGGAATCCATGTCTGGGAGAATCCCTGTAAGTGTCCTCCAGAAGGTGGCTCTGCAACGGAGGTCTGTGGGAGCATAAATGTTGAGGATTCCTATTCTGGAACCCTCCAGTTCCAGGCCTACCCAAAGGGCACGGCCTGGGATCAACGTGCCATGACCGAAAACTCCCTGGGCTAGCTGCTCGCACACGGAAGTACAGACACCTCCACTCCTCCCCTGTGCGCCGATCGAGGGCTCCCAATAAGTGTGAGAATGTCCAGGGAGAATCTTCCCGCAGCTACGGGAGTGAGCCGTAGAAAGCTTGTGCTCCTGGAGCAGAAGTACATCCAAACGACCAATCACTGCTGGCTGAAGTTCCTGTCTCAAAATGAGCTTCCTAGGACCACGGGTGCCAGAAGAATGAAACCCGTTCACATTCCAGGATACGAGGTGTAGGCTCATGGTGAGAACTGGGAGGTTGCGAACAACTGTCTGCTCGCGGTCGAAGTCGATGAAGAAGCTGACATTTCGGAGTGGAGGCGCTGACGCTTATGAGAAGGTTTGGAGGGGGAGGCGGGGTCGTCCTGCCCGTTCTTCAACACCTTCAGCAAAGGCGAGAGGCCTTTGGTGCCATGAGCAAATGCTTTCTTGAGCCAGCTCGAGATCTCTGAAGTAGTCATCCCGTAGAAGGCTCGGAGTTTCTGAGGGGTCCAGGCTCTGACATCCTGGGGGAGGGGCCATGACAGGGGGGGCCTGAGGATCACAATTAGTCTGAAGCGTTTGGCGGCGCAACGCCACCGCAGGCGCACGTCACCCTCGGACCACTGAGTCTCGAGAAGCTGCCCACCGGACGGGCCTATCCAGGAGCAAACCTGAGCGTGCGTCTGCTCTCTGAGAGCCTCCCAAACTGAGTCGTCTGTCCAAGTCTCGGTGCTGTCGCTGAGGAACGTGAAAGCAAAGCTAGGGCCATCCCTAGGGGCCAAGGCGGCTATCTTCCCATCTGCCCCTTTGCGGAGCAGGAAGATACTGATGTCGAGACAAGCAGGGAAGGTCCCGAGGTCGGCCACATCCAAGTAGTCCCAGGGGCCAGATTTGTAAAAGTCGCGAGGAAGCTCTCTCTCCTGAAGCTGAGGCCCATCAGAGTCTGCCACTGACGGACAGGGAAGCCTGCTCCAGTGGTGGTGTAGACTCAGGGTGTCCTGCCAGTGGAGGGGGAGGGGGAGGAGGCTGGGGGGTAGGCGACTCAGACTCCACGGAGGCGACTAGCGGAGGAGGTGGAGGAGGGGGAGCGGGGGCTGCCCTCGGCTGAGGAGCCGTCGGTGCAGCTAACTCTGCAGGAGAGCTGAGAGAGGCGGGGGGGGGGGGATGGGGATGCATCTGGAACTGGGGCTGAGAAGGAGGAGGAGGAGACTGAGGAGGAAGAGGCGGGGGCTGAAGCTGCGGGTCGGGAGAAGGGGGGTGCAACTGGGGAAGGGGCTGGGACTGAGTGGAAAGGGGCTGGGGAGCGGAAGAGAGGGGGACCTGAGGCTGTGAAGGGCGGGCTACCATCGAAGAAGAAGCTCTCCCAGGTCCCTGGGGCGGCTGCCTGTCAGGTCTCTGAGGTGCTGCTGCAGGTTGGGTAACCTCTGCCTCCTTGCCTTTATCAGAAATCTTCTTGTTCTTTCCTCTTTTCCTTCTAACCTCAGTCCAACCGCCAACTAACTCTGGACTGGACTCCGACTGCCTTTGCTCCTCCTGACGTGGCTGCCCGGAGGGGGGGGAGGGGGCGGAGGAGGAGGGGGCGGGGGAGGCCGGGAAGAGCTGGCGAATCGTGAACAAAAAGCCGCCAAGTGCGCAAAGCCGTGACACCTCAAGCACTGACCTGGCTGTCCGGTGACTACCATGCTCTGGGTGATGCTGCCGGCATCTGTCACGATCTCGATCACTGCAAGGAGAGTCGCAGGATCCGCCACAGCCACACGGACTCGGGGGGCTCCTGCCATAGTCACCGCGTCGGTGAAAGTGTCATGCATAACCCAGCCAAAGTGGGAGCCCAGGTCCCTGAAAATCGGCCGCAGCTCAGCAGCAAGACCTGGAAAGACTAGCGTCACCGGATGGCGAGGTATACGGAACCGAACATCAAAATCCGCTGCGCTGAATCCACGGTACCACGGGACTATCATAATAATCTTTCCATCCACCAACGTGGGGGAACCAGCAATCAGGTTGCTCGCAGCTTTCACAGTGGAGAGTTTGAGCCAGAAGATGCCCCTTCCCATAAGGGCCACCTCCTCAATATGGCCGTCCTCTAGCATGAGAGTGGACTAGAGCCAGTCCCTGATGGCTGATCTGGAGGGGGAATGTCCAATGACTCTGCCATAAACAGAGGTAAGGGCAAAGTCATTGGCAACCTCCTGAACCCGAGACGATTGTTGCTCTGTCAGGATGACGCGGTAGGCATCTGGAGAGGGAGGGTCCGACTGGGCCTCCGGTTCCGGGCAGGGAGCCGCCATACCGCCAAGACAAACTGCGAGGCTTCCGATGAAGAAGAGGCTGCCACCCAGAAAAGGGGGGGATAGATGCGGGAGGGTGGAGCCTAGGTGTGAAGAAGACGGGTGCGGAGGCGAAAAGCGGGAAGGATGGAGGGCGGAGGGCGGAGGAAATGGGGCAGGAGGCCGGGAGGCGGAGGTGGTGCGGGGTGGGGAGTGAGGATGGAGAGCGGGTGAGGTGAGGAGGCGGGAGCGGGGGAGAGGCGGGGCGGGGCGGGAGGGGGCGGGGTGGAAGGGCGGGGCGAAAGGGGCGGGGCGGAGCGAAAGGGCGGGAGGGGCGGGGGCGGAAGGGCGGGGTGGAAGGGGCGGGGGTGGAGCGGAAGGGCGGAAGGGCGGGAGGGGCGGGGGCGGTGTGGCGAGGGGGCGGGAGGGTGAAGCGAGGGGGCGGGGGAGGAGCGGAGTGGGGCGGCAGGGCGGGTGAAGCGAGGGGGCGAGGGGGTGAGGCGGAGCGGCGAGGGGGGGTGAGGCATAGTGAGGGGGGGGCGGCGTGAGACGAGGTCAGGCGGAGGGGCGAGGGGGTGAGGGAGCAGAGAGGCGAGGGGTGAGGCGGAGAGGCGAGGGGTGAGAGCAGAGGGGGACGAGGGGGTGAGAGCGGAAGGCGAGGGGGCGCGGCGGCAGCGACAAGGTGAGGCGGCGGGTGAGGGGGGGGTGAGGGCAGAGAGGCAGGGGGTGGGGGTGGTCGAGGCGAGGAGGAGCTAGGGGGAGGTAGAGGTTGTGGGGGGGAGGGGAGGCTCGCAGGAGCAGCTCTCAAAGGCTCTATTTTTCCAAAAGTTTCTATGATCAAGAAAGGCTTGAGGCTTGATTTCTCTCAACTTTCTTACTGAAGATAGATGGTTGTTGGTTCTTCCCACATTTCTAGAGGGTTTGGCTCAAGTGTGGTATGAGAAGCAGGCCGAGGACGTGTTCGCCAAAGTTGGCCGAGGTTGACAACAGCTATGATCGAGTATTTCGGCAAAGAAGAGGAGCCGGAGAATGTGTACATGCAGGTGGCAAACCTAAAGTAGTCAGAAGGTAAGATGATGCATTCATATGTAGATCAAGCGGCCATGCTCCCAAACCATTTAATTGCCAAGCAGGAGGACACTACCGAATTTCGAGGTAGAATGACTCAGCATGTGTTGGGCTACCTTGTAGCAGGAGCAAGTGATGAATTCTGCCTCAAGCTTAAATGGGAGAATCCAGAGACCATGGTGCTAGCACAAGAGATTGCTCAAAAGTTTGATAAAGTTCAATCTGACCCCGCTTCAAAGAAGACGGTTGTCCCTCCGCAACCCCCTCAATTCTTGCAACAACAACCTAGGGGGTCCAACTCAGGGGCATACCCCCACACCCCATCAGGGATGTAGCCACTGCCTCCACCTCAAATGTATGGTCCTCCCTTAGATGCTTACCCTCAACAAGGTGTATATCCTCACCCTCCACCTAGAAGATTTCCCTAGCCTCGCCCACGAGCCCCCCTCCTTCCTACTCCCCTAACCCCTCATGCTAAAGAACCCGGAGTCAATGACCTTGCCAAGGCTCTGAATGATCTTCGGCTTGAGATGGTGGGAATTAGAAATCAAGCCAATCTCCCTCCAAGAGAATGTGCCAATGTTGTGTGCTACAAGTGCCACCAGAAGGGTCATTATCACACCAAATGTCCCAATATTCCAAGGGTGAATCTTCTAGGTGAATTAGGCACTGAGGATTCTGACTAGAGGTCCTTGACCTTAGGAAGAGAATTCGCACCACGTCGTACCCCTCTCTAAACCGTGGACCAGGTCGCTCCAAGAAGAAGGTGTCCTTCTCAGAGCCCTCAGATGCTGAGATGATAGACCCACTAACAAAGAAGACTAAAAGATCTCGTAAGAGTAAGTGGTCACCCTTAGATTTTCCTATCAGCTCAAGGCAAGAAGACTATTCGACCGTTCAGGACTTTGCTCATCAGTCTTTGAGCATCACGCTTCTTCAACTAATAGCATTAAGCCCTAAGGTGAGATGTGAACTGTAGCAAGGGCTCTCAACAAGGAGGAGCAAGAAAAATGGAAAGGTACGAGAGATTTCTTTTATCTCTGAAGAAGTTGATCGGCACCCGCATACAGTAGATGTCATCATAAATAATTGCCATATCAAAAGTGTGTGTGTTGATGGGGGAGTTGCATGTAATATCATGGTGCCCCGTATCATGAAGAAGTTGAAATTGAAATGCACAAGGCATTCCTCCACTCGAATCAAGGTAGCAGATGGTCGATGACTCGCCACCCTGGGAGTCATTGAGGATTTGCCCATCACTGTCACTGGGTTGACTACCACCACCATCAATTTCTAGGTAGTGGACATTGAAGATACAGGCAAGTGTTACCTAGCCATACTTAAGAGACCATGGTTGAGAAAGAGTGATGCAGTCAGCTATTGGAAGATAGGACACATGTCTTTTGGTGCTTCAAAGGAGAACATCCCAATGCAACCAGGTGCCACTGAACCAGAAGAAGAAGAGGAGCAAGACAGTGATACTCTCTCATCCTCGGTGTTTGAATCAATGGAAGATTCAGAAGGGGGGGAGGAGTTCTTAGAGGAAGAAGTTTACATGATGGGGGTCTCTCCAACCCCACCACCCCTGGAAAAGGTAACAGCTAGTCCTCAATAGCTTGAATCTATGCTTTCCCCATACCTCACTCTGAGTGAGAAAGATGAGTTCTTAGAAATGTTCAAAGGTTTCCCTGACCTCTTCGCAACTAGCTACCACCACCTTCGCCATGTGACTACCATAGAACACAGGATAGAGCTGAAGCCTAATGCTAAGCTAGTGGCTCAAAAGTATTGGGGAGATTAGGACCCCTACAGACCGACGCTTTGTGCTCAGATTCACAGAAGCTTGTAGAATCTGGGTTTATTGTTCCGGTCCACAATATTGAATGGGTTTCACCAGTGGTAGTCACTCCAAAGAAAAACAACAAGTGGCAGGTCTGCATCGAGTATAAGAAACTCAATGCGGCCACCAAGAGAGACCATCATCCTTTGCCCTTTCAAGACCTCATTCTTGAGAAAGTAAGTGGTCATGAGATGTATACTTTCTGTGATGGTTACTCCGGGTTTTATCAAATTAGAATTGTTGAGGAGGATGTGCTTAAAACCACATTTGCCACACCCTGGGGGACGTTTGCATTCAAAGTAATGCCATTTAGCCTCACCAATGCTCCTGCTACCTTTCAAAGATTTATGTAGATGGTGTTTGTAGGGGTTTTCTTAGATGTATTTTAGATGATTTTTGTATATTCTCGGCACAAAAGGAGCATGTCATGAAGGTTAGGTTGCCTTCCAAAGGGTCAATGATGCAAATGGTAGCCTCAACCCTGATAAATGCACCATTGGAGCCACTCAAGGGAGGTTACTGAGACATATTGTCTCATCCGAGTGCGTGAAGCCTGAAGGTAGAAGCTATCCTCAAGCTCTCCCCACCAACAACCAAACGTCAGGTACACTCATTTGTCAACCTAGTATGATACTATCATTGCTTCATTGATCAATATGCTACTTTGACGTGACCCATGACTACGCTATTAAAAGATGGGGTTGATTTCTCTTGGGATGAGAATTGTGATCATGGGTTTGTACAAATCAAGAGTGCTCTTGCTTCAGAACCCATTCTATGCAATCTTGGTTGGTCAAAGACTTTCTATATCAATCTTGGGCTTGGTGAGCACACTCTGGCAGGTATTCTTCTCCAGCAAGGGAAGGATTGGTTCATATATCCTATTCAATTTGCTTCTCGACAATTGCTCAAAATTGAACGATGCTACTTTGAGGCTGACACAAGCATGCCTTGTCTTTGATGTTCTGCATTGAGAAATTTAAGCATTATGTGGCTGGAAAGTCCTTCATTATAATCTCCAGCAATGGTCTTGCAAAGCAGGTTCTTCAATCACCAAATCCCATGGGCCGGTTGGCCAAATGGTTGGAAGTTTTATAAGAATATGATTTTTCTTTCAAAATTGTAAAGGGAGGTTGCTCCAACTTGAAGAATGCTTTGATCGATTTAGAGGAGTGCCTTGATGTAACCCTTGTAGCAGCCATAGAAGTTGGGCATCCATGGTATGGTGGTATCTACAGGTTTCTAACCGCTTTCTCCTTTCCTTCAGAAAGTACTAGCTATGAGAGAAAGAAGATCAGTAGAGATAGTAGGTGCTACACTCTCTTTGATGGGGTGTTGTACCGTCAAGGCATGGATGGGGTACTAAGATGAGCCATTGATGCAAATGAATTACCTAAGGTATTGAAGCATTATCATGATGGAATTTGTGGAGGCCACTATGTTGGTGACTATATAGCTAAGAAGATTTTACATGCTGGGTACTATTGGCTGACCTTGTTCAAGGATGTCACTATGTATTGAAAAACTTGTGAACCATGCCAATTTCTTGGTAGGAAGGATTTGTTTCCTGGGCAACATCATCCAATGATGTCCATCCATTTATTTTAGAAGTGGAGGATAGATTTTGTCGGATCCCTGCTCATGACTATCCGCAAAAAGAAGTATCTTTTGGTAGCCACTCAGTATGTCACTAAGTGGGCTGAAGCTATCACCCTCCCCACTACAAATGGTAAGTTAGTTTCAAATTTCATATTTGAACATATCTGCACAAGGTTTGGGACACCCATGGAAATAGTATCTGACCATGGGAGTCCATTCTTAAATGAAGCAGTGGAGTTGCTCATGGATCGCATGGGTATTGATCATCACACTTCTAGCATCTATTATCCAGCATCCATGGGACAAACGGAGTGGACCAATGGCCTTCTTTGTAAATCCATGGGGAAAATGGCCACAGGGAACAGGAGCCAGTGGGATCAAAAGGTCACTAAAGCCGTGTGGGCTTACAACATCACCCATAAAACGTCTATAAGTCACACTCCTTTTGAGTTGGTGTATGGTATTGAGGCAGTTTTACCACTAGAGATAGAGATTTCACCCTTGAGATTGGCAGAAGAGCAGAGGATGACAAAAGATGAACATGTAGAGGCCAGATTGGTACAACTTGAGAAGTTAGATGAAACCCGACGCCTTGCACTACATCAAACAGAGATCCAAAAGAATCGACAAAAGGCTTGCCTGGATGCTAAGATTTGCAACAAGGTATGGGAAAGACACTTTGCTAAGGGGGATGTTGTGCTATGCTTTGATAACAGATTGGACCACCAAATGGATAAAAAGTTCCTTCCACTGTGGACCGGTCCCATACAAAGTCATCAAGGAACATAGCAATGGGTCTGTACAAGTTCAGGAGCTACATGAGCCATATGGCAAGAAGGTGATCAACAAGCGTTATCTCAAGCCCTTCTTTATACGTGATGGTCCCACGCATGGAAATGCTAAGCATTCCCTGCTTGGGGGGGGAAACTATTATGGATAAATTTGACCAAGGTAAAAGGCATAAATATGTGTGTGTGCTTGTATGTGTGGCAATAGTATAATAAAATATGGTGTGCATAGGGCCTAGGGTTGAGATGGCAAGGCATGACCACATGCCACCCTTCCACGTAAGAGGACCCATAAGGTGTGTTGTACATAATCCATGGTAGTAATATCATAAAATGTTAAGGTGGCATGGTTCCTCCATGTGCCACCCCTCCACCTAGGTGGTCCCATGCCTGCATTTAGTGAGACATGGCCCAAGGACCACAAGAGAAGTAATATAAAATAGGTGGAGATGGGTATTATATTGGATTATTCCCTCCATGTAGGATAGGCCCATGTGGGAGGGGGTGTAGATAGTCCAAGAATGCAAGTTAAATAGTGGGGAAAGTAGGATGAGGTGGCAAGATTCTTGTGCCAGCCCTCCACTTGTCCTCCTAGATGTTTGAACGTATAATAAAATTGGAAAGAGACCAAGGGAGTATCTTAGACTTGGGATATGGGGTTTGATTTATGCGAAAAAATGAGGCAAAGTGTTGTCGCACACAATTGAGAATGTGTACCCACCTAGCCCACATGGGAGATTCCTCCACACACACCATGCATGTGGGAGGATGCATTTATTGGGAGAGACCCCCTCTCTTGGCTATAAAAGGAGGGGGCTATTCCTTAATGGGACACGCTCATTCTTGTAAAGCCACTTAGCTAGTACTTTGATTTCTCCCCATCCTTCCTTTCAAATAAAGCATGACTCTCTTCCCTTGATGTCTCCATCCCTACATTCTCTCTACATTCCAACTCTTGTCATGTACATGCTCCTCTTCCCCCTCTCCCTTCCCCCTTGTGCCATAGTCCCCCTCTTCATTCCCACCCCTCTTAATCCCTTTTCCCCACCCATGTTAATGCTTCTCCCCTCATGTTCCCTTTTCCTCTATGGCCCTCGAGCATCGCCATGCCTAGCATCAAGCCTCATGCCTTGATTTCTTTTCTAGTTAATAGCATTTGCCTGTAATATTGGCCAAACGCATTTGGTTTGTTGTCAAGTATTGTGTTCTCCTGACTGTGACGATGGGTGCGCTTGTTTTCACGTTCTTTTTTAACATCTCTAACAATTGTAACATAGTGTAATCGTAAGTATAAGATCAAAGTTAAAGAGATTTTTTTTCCTTTTTGGGGTGGTGTGGAAATTCATACCTTGTTTGTATCCATTTGTTTTTTATGTTGACACCTTTCAATCTATTGGCAACTAAATCATGTAGAAGAAAAGAACAAGAATGAGAAGATTATGTTTGAGGGCAACATACAACTGGAGAGATTTATACATGTTCTGCAACACAATTGTGAACACCTACTTTGTCATGAAGATGGCTTTCGTAGAATGTCTAGCGGGATCAGGGTGAAGAAGTCCAAATCTGGAAGCTCAAGGATTTGCAGCTTCGATCTTTTAGTTACACGAGATAGCACCACATAACCAAGGCCCGATGCAAATGCTTCGCGAAAAATGAGCAACGCTTTGTTTGAGATTGTTGCACCTTGTGATTTGTGACCCATGATTGCGTATGCGAGTGCCAAAGGAAATGTCAATTTGTGGTACCATTTGCCATTGATCACCTTTCGCTGATGTTTTGAATAGCGTATTGTAATTTTTTCTCTAGTTGTGTCAATGATGACAGTAATCCCGATTATGTTACCCGTTGTAGGTGTACTAAGTTCTTAGATCCCACATGTTGCTCCGTTTGCAGCACCGATGGTGAGGTCAATGTTTTTTGTGATCATCGCCCTTATTTCGATGCTGATTTTGTTAATCTCATTGAAAGTACCATCGTTCAGCCATTCGTGATATGCCGCTTCATCAATCACATTCATGTGAAGAGGTCTATGAACAATCAACTCTGGCGGATGGAATTTTTCAATCAATAGGTCGTTGTATGTGTGCATGTCGACTTTGTGCATGCATATAATGGTGGTTCTTCTATCAATGAATCGAAGAGCCTCTTCTTCGTTGATAATGCATTGGCCAAGGCATTTTGCAATCTCCAACTGTGTCTAATTGAGTGGAGGAAGCTCAATAACAGCATGTCTTGTGCATGACACACGGAGAAATTCATGTGATACATTTGTCCATGTGCCCAGTGTCATGATGTCAAATGGCATGGAGCACATAATTCCACCTAATGTTTACACACGAGTGGTAGTTGGGCCAAGTTGCCGAATAGTATCACTAACTTTTGGTTGAATGGGTCAAGCAATGTGCCATTGTTGACGTTCACTATTTGTGCTAGACCACTAGATCAAAAGTCATCCTTGTTAGCATGGACATCTCGTCGATGATAATTGCATCGGGCTTCCTTTATTGCATTATGCCACTGATCCATCTCGTGGATGGATAATAGGTATTGATTACTATGGATGGGAATCTTGAATTGGTAGTGTATTGTTGTGGCGATGCTACTTAACCGTATTGTTGCTGCTCCGGTGGACGTGATCAATCTCTGATCAATAGGACCATCTTGTTTTGTGAGATCGAATGCGAGATGTAGTAAGTTATCAAAAAGATCTTTCCGCTTCCTAGAGTTCCAGTGATGATGTGCAATCCAATCTCTGATGCTCCGAGTTTTGTAAAGATTGAATGTTGCTCGGCTGTAGGTGTTGCATTAGCGACCATCTTGAACTCGTGCAAGATTTGTAGCATCTTCAATCTTGTCTAACTCTTAGAAGGTCGTTGGTCAACACTTGGTGCCTCCAGCGGATTGTCTCGAATGAATGTGAATTTATGTAAAATCATATTGATGAGTTGGTCTATATGATCGGTTGCAAGCAGGTTTCTTTGTGTGTACTCTGTGACATACATTTCGAGATTCTCATTATTCAACACAAGGCCATGTATTTGGCATTCCACAAAGTACGATTCTGTAGTGTTGTTTTTCGATAGGAGGTCGGCCTCATTTCAGAAGCTTGTTTTTGGCAGAAGCACATTGTAGAAGAACCCTTCCACCTGATGACCAGGGTGGTATTCCATGAATCTAATGACCCTATTGTTCTTCACCACATGATTGTCGATAAAAATCATTCGCGATTTTGCTATGGACGTTTTGATTTGGTCTATGGGTCACGTATGTTCTATGATACTCATAGAATGTGGTATCCTCAAGGCATGCACACCTTCCACAATAGAGGTCCATCGGATGCATGACGATATCTTTGTTTCTTGAGATTATTCATTGACGCAGTGTAGGAGGAGACAAGTCAACATAGTGAACGAACTCGGTCCTTGTGATTATTGGGATCTGCAATTGAGCGCAGCCTCTATCGGTGACACTAGTTTTGATAGGATGGTTGCTACTATGAGTTTCAATTTCAAAGTGTCAAGATTCTGCAACCCCAATCGTGTTGCATCCTCTCGCTGAACATTTAACTTTCCCATGGGCTCTAGATTCATTGCATATTTGAGAAGGTAGTGTGATATCACAGAGTTTGTCACGCGATGTATGTTCATGTGGGCTACCCACAGGAGCAACAATACTGGATGGTAAGGAATGATGTTCCCATGCTCAAACGCAGGACGAAAGTAAAGCCATCTTTATGTGTGGGGATCTAGGACTAGTTCAAGAGTTAGTTGTATGTCAAACGAAAATCCATACTTGCATGAGTGGTGTGTCGATCCTGTGTAGTAGCTTCTTTTGCAAATATATAGCTATTTTGATAGTACTAGATTACGCAGTGTTGTAGTTCGAGGCCATGCGTCATCTTGTCTAGGAATGTACACAACAATCTCATTTGTTATTCGTGCACGATTGTCTTGATGAACCCATAGAATGAGATGTGCATGCAGGGATCCCCTGTTTTGTATTTCGTATCAAACAACGTGATGCTCGATACAACCCAGAAGACCCTTTGATGGTATTATATATTTGTGTATGAATAAATGGAATCACATATGAAAAAGGGTTGCACATTCAACTAGGTAGTCTTTTCAAGAGAATTGTGCATTGTACTTTTTCACGATGCTGTCTATAGTGGTGATCTCTTGCCATCGAGTATCAGATACCTCATCTACAGTAAATGTCAAGAAGAAGCTTGGAAGACTCCAAGCGTCAACCATTGCTATTAGATCCTTCAATTGGCTCTGATGCCATGACGGTGTTTTGGGCATCGTTGATGGCATGCTGTACTGTAGCACATGCTTGATTGCGTCTTCATTAGCAGCATCTCGATTGCTCTTCTTGAACTGATCAATGTCATGTTGCAAACATGTTGTGTTGCTACTATTTGGGATCATGATTGCCTACTTCAATTGGTACATGATTAGCATGTACGGCTTGTACAATGTGTAGATTGAAAATAATGTGCTTATTCTCAATTTGAGGTACTCAGAGAATTGAATGGACCCTTCACAATTACCATGTGCAAATGGAAACAGGAAAGGGAATACCACAACCTCTATTGTCATGTTGGAGCAACCAATGTTGGTTGCAGAAAGGCCGTTCACTTGGAACGATGCCACTCTCTTTGATAGGTCCTGTGCTATGCGATGCTGGTGTTAGAGGCATTAGACGAGTACTCTAGATTTGTGCAATGAAGTGGAGGTGGAAGGGGGTGGGTGGCTTGCTGGGTGGGCTGGGTGGGATTAATTGGAGGCGGTTGTGGAATCTCAGCAGGTGGGGCGAAAGAATTGAATACTATGATAGCTTCCTAGCCCTCCTCTTTGGCTACTTCCTTGGGGTATGCTACGTGAATTGTTTCAAAATTGCTAACCAAGGACTCAAGTGAGTCTTGGAGAGCTTGTAGCACCCAATTATAGACCCAATTATAGAGTATTATTATGTCAAGGGGATGGTAGGTAGTGGATTGGTAAGCCGGAGATATCCTTGCATTTGTATTACAAAGGCATGGCCATAGGTCTGCATCCAATTGATATTAACTTGTAGACTATCTAGAGTGTGGACACATGGGTTGAGCTCCTCGAGCTTAGCTAATTGCATCACATCATTGTCCTTTGGATAATTGGTGGACTCCGTGATGACCTGGTGCCATGCATGGAAGTTTAGCAAAATTGGATGAGCGATGAGGTTCTGGAGGTTAGAGGGGCGAAGGAGAGAGAGACTAGATGGTTGACACACAATTTTGTATTCCCCTTGTGTGGGGGGCGGGGTGCGCTTCCTTGATGTCTTTGAGGGGAGCATGCCTATTGTTGTAGGCATCTCTTGGGTAGCCAATTGTGCGGAGACATCTTCCTCCACTTGCAAATCTTCAGCTGGGAAGTCAAAGGGCATTTGGATCATGGGCAAGGGCGTGCTCTATGAGTCAGAGGGATTGGTGGCTTGCGGAATAGGGACCGGTGGCTTGTAGAATAGGGGGTTGGGGGTGGAGGCCAAGCTCCATCTCAAATTTGTTCTCCAGGTCTATAGTAGGGAAAAAAGATGGAAACTGAGTGAGGAGGGAATCCATAGAAGAGGAGGAGCCTGAGGACATGTACTGAGTGCTAATTTGATGTTTGGAAAAGGGCTAGGGGTTAGGGGATTTCTAACATAAATTTGACAAGGTCTAGCTGAAACCACTATGGCGAGACCTGGGGGGATAGGGTCCATCCCCACGGCCAAGGGATGGCATAAGGTGACAGTCGACGGGATATTGAAATGGCAACGACTGGCGGGATACTGAAATGCCAACGATCGGTGGGATAGTGGGATGGCAATGTTTGGAAGCATAGTGGCGTGACGACGGTTAGTGGGATATTGAAATGGCAATGACTAGCGGGATAGTGGGATGGCGACAGTCGGCGGGATACTGAAATGGCAATGATCGGTGGGATAGTGAGATGGTGATGGTGGATGGGATAGTGGGATGGCAATGACCGGCGGTATAACTGTCTAAGAAAAGTAAAGAAAGGGGAAGAAGGGGGAAAGTGGAAAGGAGAGAGAAAGTGGGGCAAGGGTTAGGAAGGGGCGGTTGTGTATGTGAGGTGTATGTGAGGTCTACCATCTAGAATGGGCAACCAAAAGCCTAGTCAATCATACATCCACAATCTAGAACCCAAAGCAAATAGCTAAAACTATTATAAACATCAATAATACACTAGAAACCTAAAGCACATAGTTGAAACTATCATAAACATTGATAATTCAAAATAAATACACTAGAAACCCAAAACCTCTCTCTCTCTCTCTCTCTCTCTCTCTCTCTCTCTCTAACAGATGAGAATCCACCGACTATAATCTTTTATTTATTATATTTTTTTCAAATTACCAAAAATCTTAGAAAAACAATTTCATGGAAATTTTAGGCATGTGGCAAACTGTGTGCGATTAGTGTGCAAAAATACAAAAAATGCAGAATGGACGTACGAACCCTAATCACCTAGTGCCGACTGTGCATATGTGTGGGTGTATGTGCATGGAAGTGACTTGTGGGCTACCGGTGCATTAGGGTGACATGCCTACCATACTGACTCACCTAGACCTAGATTGGACAATCATTTAGAATGTGGTGTTACGAATGTCGCCCTGCCGCATAGCATACAGCCATGTGAAGCATGTGTCTAGCTTGTGTCTCATTCTGGTTGCTAGAGATGCATTGGCATGGTGACAATTCCTTGCAGGAATATCCTTTATCGTGGGATAACTGCTCAAATGCTTTGAGATGGAAAATTGCAAAGAAGCAGTGATTCCCATAGAAATTGGTCTAAAGCTGAGTGTGCGTGATCCATCTCCGCCGATTGATTCATCACTATATCGATGCTTGGTGGGGAGTTTGCTTTACCTCACCAATACACAACCAGATATTTCCTTCGTAGATGGATTGCACTGTCAGTTCTTTGCCACACCCAAGAAGGCTCATTGGGACGCAAGTATGAGGGTGCTAAGGTACTTGAAGGGTACCTACACCTATGACATCACTTATATGAGAGGCATTGAGTTGGGAGGTTTCTGTGATAGTGATTGGGCAGGTGACATTGATACCCACAAATCGACCTTTGGATATTGTTTGTTACTCTCATCAGGAGCTGTGTCATGGCTGAGTACGAAACAACCTACTATCGCTCTTTCATGTATAGAGATGGAGTACAGGGTTGCCTGTACAGCGGCATGTGAAGCATTATGGCTCATGTGGATCTTGGAGGACATGAATGTCGCCCAAAAAGATGCGACTATGGTTATGTGCGACAACTAGAGTTGCATAGCGATCACCAAAAACCCCGTGTTTTACGCATAGACGGAGCACATCGAGGTCCACTACCATTTTGTTCGAGAACTCATTGACAAAGAAGTCATAGAGTTGATATACTGCCTGACTAACGACAACATCTCAGATGTCTTCATGAAGGCACTTACCAAGGAGTAGATGGAACACCTCATACGATGCATGGGGATTGGTCCACAGTTGTGTCATTGAGAGGGGGTGTTAGAGAAGTCACTGCCCCACCTATGATCCCTCATTTTGAGGGGACATGGGGGCAGGAGACTATAGGGGGAAAGGGGCAATGGTTACCTAGCTACATGGAGGACTGCACCTACATAGAAGACTGCACTAGCATGGTACAAAGGCACATGGAGCAAGACCAAGACCAGCCAGTACAACAAAAGGCCTCTAGAGGGGGCCTAATTATAGGCCAGACTAGCCAAGTCTAGTCAACCCACCTACAATCCCAAAAAGGGCCCTGACCAGGTCGGTCCAGTCGGCTGCAGTAAATTGGCCTGGTTGATCAACTTCTAGGGCTCCTTGCCCTCCTATAAAAGGGGCTTCATTCCCCCACTATTCTCCATCACCTGCATAGATAGCCTTGCACAGGCAAGCGCATAGAGGGAGAGGAGTAGGCTTAGCAGTTTTGATGGCATCATGGAGTTGTTTGTACATGCTCATCTTTTGAGCTTTTGTCTGCCCACGATTGTGGAAGAATATATTTGAGTTTTTGACTATCTCTTTCTCCGTCTCTCTGAGTGTTGTATGAGCTAGATCGGTGGGAGTGAGGTGTGAGTGATTCTATCCTTTATTTCCAATAGGGCATTACCATTCAACATGTTGAATTAAGATGGGATGTTGCCAGAGAGATGATGTGCGAACCTGCGAATGAATTTGTCGACATTGGGCCGCAGATGTCGGCATGAACCAATTCGAGTGGCTTCTTGGCTCGTTGATGAGGCCTCCTGTGGGAACTTGTCTTTGTGTTTCTTGCCTTCCACACAAGCCTTGCCCACATGATCATTACCTGCAATCGGCGGAAGTCCATCCATCATCTTTGTCTTTTGCATCTCGGAGAGAGTGCCATAGTTGACATGACTAAACTACTCATGCCATAATCTGGATCTAGCATGGTCCCTATGCACCAACAAAGCATTGAGCCGATATAGCCCATGCTCCTCGACACCTTGATCCACCACCTGTTCACATGCCTTGGATGTGACGGTGACCTTGCCATTGTCGAATAAGACTGACATATTGTGCTTGTCTGTCTAACTGACTGACGATAGGTTCTTGCACAAATTAGGTACATACAATACACTGAAAATCAACTCCCTGTTTCTTGCATTCGTGATGAATGGAATACTATTGATACCCTTCACAAGGCATGACCGGTTATCCCCAACAGTGACCTTGGAATCAGGATGCATACCTTCTATGGTTTTGAACCACCCCTCTAAACAGGGGGCTCACAGGTGGGGTAGTGACTTTTCCAACATGCCCAACACCTTTGACAAACATGACGTCTTTGCAATACCTCGATATTAGTTCCAACAAAGTCATTGATAGTCTTGAAATTCCCTATGAATTTTCAAAACCCAGATGGTTGTATGCTTTCCAGAGAAGACGATAAGTCTATCCTGATTGGATTTGTTATCTACTGCAAGTAGTGTATCCACTTTTTTCAAATTTGATCATATCCATTAGATTCCTCTTTGAAGTTCTAGACACTCTTATGATTCCTGAAAATGGGGCTTCTCATGTGCCACTTAATGCCCATGAGACCTACACTCCCCCTGTACTTGCATTAGTGCATGCACACTGCCTTGCTTCAATTTCAAGTCAATCTTTTTCTTTGCCCCTTGAGAATCAATATTTTAGCTACTCCCTAGCTCTTCCCATAAGCAAACTATTTGAGCATCTAGTCTATTCCTAACTAGGGAATTCTAATATTGGATCATATTCAAACGACTCAACCATGAAACATCCTGAGGTGCAAAAGTATGACAAATGCCACACCTTTAACATTGCTTCATCTCAACTTGAATCAGCTCTCCAAACCCATTCCATACGACCTTGGTATGATGCACAAATTGTGGTGAGAAATAATTTAATGGGTGATGTATCAACTGCCTTGTCTAGTTGCTTAGCTCTACAACAAATTGATCTATCCAGACATCATCTCTCTCGCAACATCCCATCTTAGCTCAACATGTTGAATAGTATATTGTGGGCTTCCTTATCAATCAACAAATTATGGGTAATGCCCAACACCTTTGACAAATAGGATGGCTTTGTAATACCTTGATATTAGCTCCAACAAAGTCATCAATATCGTCAAGCTCTCTATGAATTTCCAAACCTCTGATGGTGTATGCTTTGTCCTTGGGCCATCGAAGAGAAGAAGATTGTTGCTTGGATTTGTTAATTACTTTGAGCATTGTATCCCCTTTTTTAAAATTTGATTGTATCCATTAGATTCATCTCTAAAGTTCTAGACACTCTTATGATTCTTGAGAATGAAGCCTTTTACTTGCCCATAGCGGCTACACTCCAACAGGTAAGCAACCGCACAAGGGAAAGATGGGGAAGTTGTGAAAGCCAGAGTAGCAGGGCTATTCAACATCACAATATAAATGCAATCATCACAGAGTTGTGGCTCATTATTTTCAGCAAGAAAGATTCTTTCTTCCTTTGTTTCACACACACACACACACACACACAGAGGCACGCACGCATGCATGTTGAGAGAGAGAGAGAGAGAGAGAGAGAGTTTATATTAACACACACACACACACACACACACACACACACACACAGAGGCATGCACGCATGCACGTAGAGAGAGAGAGAGAGAGAGAGAGAGAGAGAGAGAGTGTTTATATGATATATAAGATATTTATTTAGATCTTAATATTTATGTTTTATAATATCACATTATGTCCCTCTCTCTCTATAAATATATCTAATATTATATTTTGTATATATATAAATATAAATAATATGATATATATTAAATTAATATATATTGTATTGCCTCTCTCTCTCTCTCTCTCTCTCTCTCTCTCTCTCTCTCTCTCTCTCTCTCTCTCTCTCTCTCCTCTCTCTTCTCGTGCCATGGAGCGTGTCTTCTCAAGGGCCGCATTGCCTCTTCTTGTGGGCCGCATGTCTTCTTGTGCCTTGGTACATAGTTGTGCCTTGTGGTTGCCCCCACCTGACTTCAAGTGCACATGTCGTAGTTTTGTCCGATAGTCTAGCGCGTGTGCATTTATTGCTGGAAGTGGGTTCCCTCTCTGCTACGTGTGAGTAGTCTACGCACAAGCTGGAAGTCTGGCATAACTATCAGTCTAGCAAAATTGTTAGAGTGGAAGAACTTAGTGAGCAGTCTAGGAGGTGGTGGGCAGATTGTGACACATGGCATAAGAGTATGCTTGACTGCGATCTAGGGTGACACGTGGTGCAACAGCGTGTGATCCCATTTGTGTAACACGTGGCGCTCCTTGACACTTTCGCCTATCCCCTCGAACCTCTCCCTCTTGCTTTTCCCGAACCTCTAGAGTTCCTCCTCGTGGAAACCTCTCCTTAAGGACTCCTTAAGGAATAGAGTAGAAGTAGAAGGTTGAACAAATTCTTCCAATCATACATTCTTTCTAGCTTTTTGAGCATTATGAACTTTTCATTTAACCACCTATTTGCCTCCCACATCTTCTTATCAAATCATCCATTGTCTACAAGTTACTTTCTTTTAGTTTGTTTGAGATTGTGTTAAAGCAACCATCTAAAAAATTATAACACGACCTTCTTATTCTCTCTCTTATCTCTCAAGTACGTATTGTCCTATTCTTGAAACTGGTGGTAGATTCCAATTGTTGTGAACCGCCGACATAATGGATGTTATCAATTGATTGCTATTATGTGAATGTAAGGAATCAGTCTAGATGTCCTATAAAAACTTTAAAGCCATGCACTAATACCCTACATAAATGTGTTTTAAAAAGTGTCTCCCAATAGCTTAGAAGGAGTGGCAAAAGTGTGAGGTAGTGTTTGATCCATACCATTATAATAAGACACATGCACTTCTCAGACGTGAAATATCATGATGCTTCCAAGATGCATATTTTTTCCCCGCATGTTGAACCAATCCATGATGATATTGATGCTTCCTTTTATACAATTCCCTTCCCTTTAGATTAGGTGCATTGCCAATTGCTTGTTTCAAATCATCACAATCATTGGATTTTGAAATCCTTTGTCTCTTTGAATTTTATTGCGTCCTTAAAATTAAATTTCAAGTTATATCTTGGTTAAGCCTTAGCATTATATACACAAAATCTCTCTCTCTCTCTCTTTGCAAAAGCCACTTGTCATTTTGTGAAAATTCCTTAGCATTGTATACACAATTGTGTGTGTGTGTGTGCCCGCAAAAGCCATTTGTCATTTTGTGAAAATTCCTTAGCATTGCGTACACAACTCTCTCTCCCCCTTCCCCCCCCCCTCTCTCTCTGTGCAAAATCCACTTTTCATTTTGTGAAAATTCCTTAGTATTGCATATACAATCCTCTCTCTCTCTCTCTCTCTCCAAAAGCCACTTGTCATTTGTGAAAATTCCTTAGCATTGCATACACATCTCTCTCTCTCTCTCTCTCTCTCTCTCTCTCTCTCTCTCTCCAAAAGCCACATGTCATTTCGTGGTATGCCCACCCTTTCTATAATGTGCCCATACCCACATGCCCCTCACATGCATGGCTGTGTCAAACCTGTGTTTGAGCTTCCTATTAAGTGCCAAGCTATCCAAGCCTCTCTTTTTATTTGTTAAGGAAGCCCTCATGATGTGCCCCATACTTAATCAATAGTTTATATGATCATTTTCTACTCATTGAGAGAACTCCTATTTTTCCCAACATTTTTTACCGATAGAGTAGCTTGAAACCATGCCAATACCCTCATACATACTGAAATGCATTATAACTTATTTGATCAATGTAAGGTGTCCTAATTGTTAAATTTACAATGTTTTTGCTACACAATGAAAGAAAAAATTAACTCAATTTCTTTAATTTTGGCTACAATTAGCATTGGAACATCTTCATTTTATTGCCAATGTCTCATCAATAAAGAGGCCTTACACATGGATAAGCTAGGGGAAGGCATCTTCCATATGAACATAATTAGGTACAATAACCCTTAGCCTCCATTTCCACAAAAACCAAGGCCAATATCCAATGTAAGGATTGGGTGACTCATATCCTGGACCCTTATAAGGCATCTATGGAGGGCTAGTACAAAGATGCTTGCCACCTCATCCTACTTTCCCCATATGATAGTATTATCCTATGGACTATGCACAACTACTCTAGTCAATCCCATGGAAGGGTTGGCACAAGAGACGACTTGCTACGTCAATCATGGGCCCTATGCCTTCCTATTCTATATTATTCTTGCTACATCATATTGCAAATTTATGTTAAACACAAATGACAATAACATTGGTCACAACACACACACAAACCCCCCCAACCCACATAGAAAGTTTAGGTCGTTTCTTTCATTATATTGTGGCGTTAAAACTAATGCTTGATTTCATTATATTGTGGCGTTAAAACTAATGCTTTATTTATGTGCAAGTGCATAAAAAACATTCATAATTGATATGAATGCATATGAATTTTGCTGAAGAATTTTATCTTCTTAGGAGCCTTAGTTAGAAAGCGACCCTATTTGTTAGTGTGTGATGATCAAAGGAATGTATGTAGAAGTGGCGATTCCATTTGTCGAATTGATGATGCTTACTATGCCTTGTCAACCTCACCATTGGTTAGACAAGGACCAATGATTTGATGATGGGCTTAGATGTTGGAACCATTGGGGGAACTCTAAACCAGGGTGGAATATTTATGGGAATGCTTGCTTTATGTGCAGCTCCATAGCATTAATACGAATGGATATATAATTTGCTTGACGCAAAAATATGGCTTCGTTTGGGTTTGACACGTTGGAACCCCGAGCGGGGGATAAACCAAAAAAAAAAAAAGACGCGGCAAGATGGAGGCCGTACGATGGGGGATGGATCGGGCGGTGGAGATGGGAGGATGGGGGGGTCGAAGTGGCGAGGTGTGGAGCGTCCGATAGGGGATCGGACGGCGGAGGGGTGGTCTTAATAAAACGGCGAGGCAAGTAGGAAGGTGCTTGGTTTCCTGGAGCTTTTCAAAGGCTCGCAGGAAAAAGCCCACAAACCCTAAAGTTATCTGTAAAGCTCCTGTTTTTTCCCTTCGCCTTCTCGCCATGTCTGACGACGATCACCAGTTCGAACAGAAGGCCGACGCTGGTGCCTCCAAAACCTTCCCCCAACAGGCCGGAACCATCCGTAAAAATGGCTACCTTGTCATCAAGAACCGCCCCTGTAAGGTATGCTGCCCCTGTTTCTTTCCCCTGCTCCCGATTTGCGTCTGAGGGAGGCTGTTTTGATCTTGATTTCCACCAGTTTCCGCGCGTTCCTTCAGTATACGTTTCCCACTCCTCGCTAGATTCCGTGGACTAAGTTTTTCTTGACAGCTGTGCTTCCGGGTTTCGTTCCAATTGCAAGTTGCAGCGCTGGTTACTTTCATCACCAATTAAAAAGCTTGATCTTGCTCGTCTGCTTTGAGGTGTGCCAGAGTATTTTAACTCCGATTTTGTTGGACGCACCTCATTAAGCTGCACTTATTATGCGCCACAGGTGGTGGAAGTTTCTACTTCAAAGACTGGGAAGCATGGACATGCAAAATGCCACTTTGTGGCTATTGATATATTCACTGGGAAAAAGCTAGAGGATATCGTGCCATCTTCTCACAACTGTGATGTAAGATGTTTGTGTTGCTCTCCAGAGATTCTTCTGCCCTTTGTTTTATTATGTTACGGGGAATTGTAATTGCAAGCAGTCTGATATCGAACCTTATGACTTATTTGTTTGTTGACCTTCAGGTCCCAGAGGTTACACGCACTGACTACCAGCTGATTGATATTTCCGAAGATGGTTTTGTAAGCTTCTCAACTGTCGTGGATTAGTTGCTCTGAACTTCATTCATGTGAATTCCTGATCTGAAGTTTTAAGAGCATTCATGTCATATCTTACCTGAACAGGTCAGTCTCCTTACTGAGAGTGGGGATACAAAGGACGACCTGCGCCTGCCTACTGATGATCAACTGCTTACGCAGGTGTGTATAATGCACAGTAAATAAAACGTGGTAGTAACGGATGCTTCCTGCTCACTTCTTTCTTTTATATGCAGCTTAAAGATGGCTTTGGTGACGGTAAAGATCTGGTTGTCACTGTTATGTCAGCGATGGGAGAGGAGCAGATCTGTGCTTTAAAGGACATTGGTCCAAAATAGTGTCTTTACCGTAGCCCAAGTATATTACTAGATGCCAGCTTCTAGTCTGTGGCTGGAGTATATAATTCGAAGCCTGATCAAACTCCTTGTTGTGTAAATGATATTTGTAGCTTGCTGATTAGCTACTTTAGTGCAGGGAGTTCTTTCTTCTAGTTAGCTTTTCTTGAACATGGAGTACGGATGGGGTGTGAAAGCGATTATGGTACTAATGGGACAGTTACGGGCATGAGGTATGATTTTTTTGAAATTTGGGTGTTGAGCAAGGGGAGGCAGTTTGACTTTGCTCAGGCAAGCAAATTGTGGTTCATGTTTCTCTTTTTTGCAAGATAGTTTAGACCCGGAAGAGGTGGTTGTGTCAATGTGTTCACTGCTAGCTTTAGCAGAATTGTTGTCAACGTTCTGCCTTCTCACCTTCATGCAATAATTTTGGTTATGGTTTGAATGTTTCCATTTTGTATTTCTATTGTTACATTCAGAACTTTTCTACTGTAGGTTCAGAAGAATAGTTTGTAGATTGAAGTTCTTGTTGCAGGATTTTCAAAATAGGGCTCTCAAATGTTCCCAAAATAATATTTGTCAATTAGTAGAGGATATGCAGTGCTAGTGTTTGGGGCCTACTTCATTTATATAAACTGCTATAAACTCGAGGGTCCCTAATCTTGCCTATTTTCATTCATGCGTATTGAGAGTGTCAAGTTATTAAAGATCTTTTGGAGTGTTTGGAACTTCTGGGCCCACTTTCAATAGTAGGTAAGATACTCGAAACAAATCTACAAGCAAGGTGAAGTCTTGAAAGTTGTTCATGGTTTTTCTATTACTTGAAGTTCTTGGTAGAAGGTTCTGCGAAAGTTGAAATTTAATTGCCTTCCTTGGGGGGGGGATCTTTTTGCTTGGGTCTTGTTTTTGCTTGAGTCTTCTGAAGGAGTGGTTCTCAACCTCTTCATTTGAAGTGCCTTGTGAAAGTTGAAATTTAATTGCCTTTGGGGGGGGGGGGAAGGGGGTTGCTTGGGTCTTTTGAAGGAGTGGTTCTAAACCTCTTCATTTCAAGTGCCTTTTTTGCTTGGGTCTTGTTTTTGCTTGAGTCTTTTTAAGGAGTGGTTCTCAACCTCTTCATTTAAAGTGCCTTGTGAAAGTTGAAATTTAATTGCCTTTGGGGGGGGGGGGGGGGGGGCGGAAGGGGGTTGCTTGGGTCTTTTGAAGGAGTGGTTCTCAACCTCTTCATTTTAAGTGCCTTTTTTAATAGCGCTCTTACATGCAAGTTTTTTGATTCCAATGTTTTTGAAAAAAGTTGTGTGTGTCTTGGCAAGCTTCAAATTCTATTGTGTTGAGCCATGTCATCGAGAAAGTAAGCTTGCAAATGGTCATACGTGCATGCACACGAATAGCCAGCTATTCATGGTGTGTGAACATTGTATGGTTGCAAGATGGCTTCCAATATAAGATAAGTTGAAATACGAGCATGTGTTTCTTATGATGGCATGTGGACTTAGTATACAATTTTATGGAGCACCTTTTATTTTAGAGATTATGTTACTCTAAATATAAAGTAAATGTTATTCATTGTATTCTTAGAGTTGAAAATGTTGGACTTAAAAAGAGTTTTTTTGTCATGAGGTCTTTACAATATTTCTATTGTCTCCTATAGGTCTTCTTAATACCTTCTCTTGACTTCATAGCAACCTTGATTAGTGTGTTGCATTGTCACTCACAAATATTTATGTACACTTTTGAGAGTGCCTTTGTCATTCTTTATATTGTTAGTTTTCATTTCCATCTTCTATACCTACTTATTTTGAAGAATCCACGCGCTCTTCAAAGGTTATGCCACGTGCCCCTCAAAGGGGAGTCCTCTTTTACACTTATTTTGAAGAATCCACGTGCTCTTCAAAGGCTACTTCACATGCCCCTCAAAGGGGAGTTATCTTCTTAGCTAAAAGGAGAAATGGGCAAGGGCAGAGGCGGTTGCAGGGCAGTACGTATATTGCTACATGTCCGTCTTTGTCCCCCTCTTTGATTGATGATGAGGGTCGAGGTTGTCCTATAGTCCAATCTCGAGCGTGGAAGAACTGCAGTCTGGTAGAACTCCAGTCTAGTCTTGAGCATGTTGGTAGACTTGCAGTGCAGTGACCAATCTATCAAACACTGCATGGGTAGACAACAGCAGCAGTTGGCAAGATAATGTGTCGTGAGATGGCTCGTTGACTTGGTAGATCACGACGGGATCCACTACAGATCTACGGTGCGTTAGCATTGCAGTGATTGCACGATCCTTAATGGCGAACTTCACCTCAGTTTAGAGAGTGAGAGGGATAGAGAGACTAGTGAGAGTAGATGGAAATAAAGGGAGGAGAGAGAGAGAGAGTGTGTGTGAGAGAGGGGGGGAGGGAGCGAGGGAAGGAGAAGAGAGATAGAGAGACAAGAGAGGGGGACAAGAGTAGAGAGAGAAAAGAGGGGGGGAGGGAGGGACTAGAGGGATAGAGTCATGAAAGAGAGTAGATAGAGATAGAGGAGAGATAGAGAGGGGAGAAGAGAGTTTTTTACTTCGTAGGAACAATCCCAAGACGCACACAGTAGGTGTATTCGAAGTCGGCCACAAGGATAGAACACACGACACGAACTAGAGCCTCAGCCATTGAGACCCACACTGGTTTTACAAAACTTGATGGGGAAGGATAGAGGGGCATGAAAGAGAGTAGATAGAGATAGAGGGGAGAGATAAAGAGGGGAGAAGAGAGATAAGAGGGGGGAGGATAGAGGGGGAGGGAGGAGAGGGATATAGAGACAAGAAAGAGAGAGTAGATAGAGATAGAAAGTGAGAGATTGTGTGTGGGGGGGAGAGAGAAGGAAGAGAGGAGAAGAGATGGGTAGAGACAGAGGTAGAGAGGGAGGGGAGGAGAATAGAGAGATAAGAGGGGAGAGAAGAGAGGTAGAGAAGAGGGAGAGGGAGGGAGGGAGAAGAGAGGGACAGAGAGAGACAAGAAAGAGATAGAGTACATAGAGGGAGAGAGTGTGTGAGAGAGACCTTGTGTGTGTGTGTGAGAGAGAGACCTTGTGTGTGTGTGAGAGAGACTCTGTATGTGTGTGAGAGAGGGAGGTACTACATTGTAGAGAGAGATAGAGAGGCCTTATAGTGTGTGTGTGATAGAGATGTTAATCTAACATTAGTAAAATAAATGTTTTTTTTTCTTTAGGGAACAAAATTGGGAGAGAGAGAGAGAGAGAGGGAGATTGTGTGTGTGAGAGAGAGAGAGAGAGATGTCTCTTACCTTGGAAGATGTGCTCAAGGATTGCCATGTTGCACTCAAAAAGGATTCCATGCATGTTTGAGAGAGAGAGAGAGAGAGAGAGAGAGAGAGCATATATATACAGAGAGAGAGACTATTGTGTGAGTGTGAAAGAGTGGACACAAATGACTAATGTTTTTTTTAAGAGACGAAAGGGAGGGAGAGAGAGAGAGAGAGAGAGAGAGAGAGAGAGAGAGGTACGTCTCCTACCTTGGAAGAAGTGGTTCGGGAGTGCCATGTGGCACTAAATAATGATTCCATGCATGTCCTTTGTGTCTTGTGTGTGTCTGTGTGATGGAGAGATATGTTAATGTAACATTAGTAAAACAAATGTTTATTTAAAATCTTCTTAGGGAACAAAATGGGGAGAGAGAGAGAGAGAGAGATACAACTTCCTTCCTTGGAAGAACTGGTTTGGGGCTTGGGGGGGGGGGGAGGGGGAATGTAAGAGCCACTAATGTGGGAAAATTTGTGGCACTCAAAAAAGATTCCATGCATGCTCTCCTTTTTAAATGAGAGAGAGAGAGAGAGAGAGAGAGAGAGGCCCTATTGTGTGTGTGTGTGATAGAGAGAGATGTTAATTTAACATTAGTAAAACCTTTTTTTTGGGTCTTTTTGGGAACAAAACGGGGGGGGGGGGGGGGGGGGGGGGGAGGGAGGGAGAGGGAGAGAGAAAGAGAGAGACGGACAAATTCAGCCACCTTGCTTGGAAGAACTAGTTAAGGGGAGGAATGTAAGAGCCATCACTCGAGAGATGCTTTAAGAGCCACTAATGAGGGAAAAATTGTTGCAAACTTATCGAGAAAGCAAGAATATACTTGAATAAACATTAGCACAAACGACACATGTAGTTTCAATCTCAATTTATTATGAGTTGGTATGCTTCGGATAGAGACAAGAGCTTAGAGACAAGAGCTTTTCTTTATGGAATCAAAAAGGGCTTTCATGATCAAAATTATGGCCACAAGGTCAAAGTCTTGCTTGCATGATTTTTTAAATATGGAGGGTTGGCTCTACTTTATTGTTAGGCCATGGGAAAAACTATAGCATCCATCACAAGAAACTTATAAGTGAGCGAGTCTTACTATTCTTTAAGGAAGAGATCCATATGTGTTGAGAGAGAGAGAGAGAGATGGATGGAGGTCCCTAGCCCATCGTAGATGGGTCACGCTACTGGTTCCTATAATAATATTGTAAAAGAATACATTTGCTAAAAGGTCCAATCAAATAACATAGGAATACATTTGCTTACTTGTGCCTAGTTTGGTGCAAATTGAAAAAAATGGAAAGTAATATTTATCTTTTTTGAAAACCATCCCTAGGTATCCAAAGTTAACATATCCATTATTTGATGTCAATAGTTGGAGTTTCTACATGCTTCCTAAATGTCGTAGACACCTCAACAAGGGGATGCTCATAATGTGTAGATGATGCGTGCGGTTGGAAATTCCTAATTTAATGAATTTGTATAATGTGTTGGGTGTAGGATATGTATGCAAAAAGGATAGAATGGAGTTGGGAAGATTGTAACTTTCTTGCTGATCTTGCTCGTATCTCAAGGATATGAAAACACTTGGAATTCAAGAAATTTTCAGAGCCAAAGTTGGTGTATGTCTAGAGAAAATATATTGAATTTTGTGCTTGTGGGTTTGTCCTTTTCATGGGGAAGGTCCCTTTGCCCTTGTTGGTTTCCTATCGCTTTCCAAGGTATATACTTCACAAGATAATTGGTTTATTGGATGAGGATTCTTTGAAGCTTTTGTTGTTTCTTTAACGGAAAAGGATTGGTTGCTTTCATGCCTTGTTGGTTACGAAGGTAATTTGTGTAGTCCATCCCTTCGAGCACAATGCTCTTTATGGAAGATGAAGTTCTATGCGAAGGTCCTTAATGAGTCAACTTTCCAACCATAGTGACCTTTCTAGATGATGTCGAAAGATTACCTCTACTCTTGGTCATGTGTTATATTTACTAGCTTCACAATCCAAGACGGTTGCTATGTACTCTATGGGATCAAAGTGAGGAGCCCCCCAACCACATAGAACTTATGACATTGAGTTGTTGGGAGATTGATATGGTTGCTAAAGAGAAAACGTAGCTCACATGCCCCATGGGCATTGTCTAGTTAAGGATATATAACTATGTCATGATGCCAATAAAGTTCGGACATAATAGTTCAAGGTGAAGATTTTACGAGTGAGACTTTCAAAGAAAACATGTTGAATTTAGAGTAGGACCTTGTTGATGATAGTGTACAAGTACAAGAACCTATGGGAAAGAGAATTTATTGGCTTGTCAAAGGTAAATGACATTCGATGGATGTTGGAGAGATACACTAATCACATCGGGATAGTGAAGGCAATGCTTTGCACATGGCGCCTGCCTAGTGATATGTCAAGAATAATTCACTTAGGGTTGTGAAGGCTACGTCGCATAAGTCATCAGGGTGTACTAAGCTTTATACCTCTCTTTGATATTTCATGGATAGCCACCTGACAAACATTAACTCAATGAGTTCAATTTGGTTTCTTAGTTGGAAAGCACATTATAAGGACCTTATACGAATTTAGACTTCAAATCTTTGCTTTGCATGAGTTGAAAATAGGTTCTTAGAGCTTGGATGGTTTGTAGGTACAAGTGCACTCTTCTTTGTAACTGCCCAACTAATGAACAACGTCCTTGGTGTGTTTAGACTTTAAGATAAAGCTAGGGTAGTCTTGGCCATTAAAAATATATCCAATGGATAGTATCAATGTATGCAAGGTTTGACTTTTAGGAGAAACTTGAGACTAATTGGACAAGAAAAAGACTAATCTTCATAGGTGATTGGAACATGGTCATTGATACTTGAGATAGAGCACTAAACTTGATTGTTAAATCAATCATTGCTCAATTTCTTGTGCTCTTGTTGATTGGTGACTTAAACAGTCTTTAAGTAGAATAAGAACCACGCTTGGCATAAACGATACTTTGATAGCTCTTGTCATGTTGCCCATTTCTTAAAGTTGTAGTGCTCACGGGAAGTTGATTTGAATAAGGGTTTGACCTTGTTCAAAATGAATATCAATGATTTTGGTAGCCTTGAGAAGGTTGGGAGACATTCTGATAGCAATTAGTCATTGCCCATGTGATCCTCCTATACCCCCATCACCTTAGGAAATCCAATTGCATTTGCGAGCTATTGAACATCAAGAGCTTGCTATTGCAAGAGTTCAATCTAGGCTCAAATGGTTGGAGCAGAGAGATAGGCCTTTTGAATGTTTTTTCAAGTTTGTTAAGGAAAAAGAGAAAATCAGTGTGCTAGCATCGTTGGTACTCGGCCTACTCTTGTAGAGGATTATGAGCTCCTATGACATCGAATTTTTGAACCTACTTCGTCTCGAATTACTTAGCTAGAGGCATCGCAACTTCAAAACACCTTTTACCGAGGTTGAGATTCACTTTGTAGTACAATCCATGGACAAAGAAAAGGTGCCTGGATCCCCATTAACTTTTATTAACATTATAGGGAGATTTGTCGGAGTAATCTCACTAAATTATGCCAATATGTCCACAAAAGAGTAATAAAAAAATGTGAATTTGCTAACACCAAGAGACCTATTGACGATGCTAAATGGAGCTTGATATATTACTGACATTTGGGAGGATACTCCACCCAAGGCAGTTTTTCTTCCTTTGCGGTTGAAGTATTTCATGATACAATCTTGAATATTCTACTTGCTATAGATCATGCACTTCTACAATATCAAAGTTGGGCCTTCATCCTCAGGGTTATGGGATTTGGGGTTGGTTTTTGTCACATGATGAAGATTTTGTTCTGAAAAGCTATTGTAGTGGTTGGCTACTTCTATGATAGTTTTCCACTTTGGAGATTGATTCATCAAGGTTGTCCCCTTGCTCCATTATTTTTTATGATTGCCACTGAGCCACTCCTACGACAAATGAATTATTGTGTTAATAGTTATTCTATTTGTGAATTGACCCTTTTCAATGGTTCATGTTTTCCTTCAGAATGTTTTGCTGCCAATAGCACAAATTAATTAGTAGTAGACTAAGAAAACCTTGAAAAACTTATGGAGATATACTCGAAATTTGTGAACTGTTTTGGATTTAAAGATGAACTCGTCTAAAACTTCTGTTTTGTATTTGGATCGGAGCTACCATCCTCACTAGATCTCTTAATATGGCTTTACCCCAATTAGCCTAAGCACCATTCAGATACCCTGGATGCCGCCTATTGGGACTTATCCAAAGATGCAAAGGGTATCAGAGTAGAACTCCTCAAAGACAAGTGTGACAAACTCTACTATAAATGGATCACTAGGCTACATCCTCAACAACCTTGGGCTAAAACATATGTTCAGGATAGAATACAAACATCGAGGAATCTATGGCCTAATACCAGGTAGTGCAAAGTGGTAGGAACTATTACTTTCAAAATTGCCCTTAAGGGTTTGCAATTCAAAACTAAGGAAATAGGTAGAAACAAGCTTGGTGCACATGAATGGAAAAAGATAGAAGGCTTCATGGTGATGGTTCACTGGGCTTAAATATTTGGATTAATGGATGCCCTTCTCAAGATGGTGTCTCCCTAACCCGAGTCAATCCTTGACTTGCAAAAGGCTAAATATAAGGGGCCTTTGTTCCTGGTCTAGCTCATTGGAACAAAGCTAAAAGCTTGTTAGAGAAGCAGCATTGTTGGATAGTCCCTTGAAGGTGCCACTCACAGAGGAGGAGAGAGTACAATTCAAGAAGATTGGGTACACAAAGCAAGACTTGGAGGAGTCCTTCAAAATGGTTGCATGGATATTGTGACAATGACTATGTAGGAGATCATGAGACTAAGAGATCCACACAAGGATATGCATCTTTCCTTGGTCAAGGTGCTATATCATGGTTGTCAAATAAGTGGCCAACTATTTCCTTGTCTTCAACTGAAGCATAATATAGGGCATTCACAACAGTTCCATGTGAGGCTATATGGCTCAGAAGACTATTGTCAGAAACAGATAACTTTGATGAGACAAAGCCAATAACAATATATTGTGAAAATCAATCAGCTCAAGCATTAGCCAAGAATCCAATATATCACTTTAGGACAAAGCACATTGATATGAGAGAGTACTTCATTAGAGAAAGAGTGTGACTTGGTGACATCACATTGCAACATTGTAACAACAAAGAGAATGCTACGGATATCTTTACCAAACTAGTCGGAAAAGAGAATTTTGAGAACCACCGACAAGGTGCAAAGGAAGGACATTCCCATTAAAGGGGTATGATGGAATGTAATGCTCAATCCTTCTTTGATTCCCATAATCATCAAGTTCAAGAATGAAAACATGCCATGCTTAAGAGTACAATGATCTTATGAAAAATCAAATGGTCGCTCATTGACGTTTCTCGAAATATCATGAGATGCTAATGTAAAAAACATTTGATACCTAGGGATTATTTCTTTGTGAATTCTTTTCAAAAAATAAAACAAATTCCAAAGACCTACCTCATGAGAAGCACAAAAACCATATTTATCTCTTTGATGAAGAGGTAGTCAAATGGGAAAAACAATAATTTTCTTGATGATGAGACAATGCAATAATTAAAAAATCCCAATGATTTATGAGTATTAAGGTATTGGTTAGTGATTTTTCTACCTACATGTTATGATGGCATACATGTGTAGAATTTTGGGATATGTAGGGAACCCTTATAGGACTTAGGTCCAAATGTGAATTATCTTTATGGACTTAAGGGATCCTATTTTCCTCATATAAGAAAAAGATAGCACATGATGTAACTCTTGGTGTTCTCTATGATAATGATTTGGTTGTTATAGGTTCAATTGGCCAACTCATATTCAAAGTTAACAAATGAATTATTTCTACCTTTGACATGAAATAGATGGGAGATCTCTGCTATTTTCTTGGAATAAAACTATGGGACATCATATTGACACAAAATAAGTTACATTAGAAAGGCCTTGTAATAAGTATGGTGCTGTGAGGAATTGTCTGTAGAATACTGATTCCTTAGATAGCAAGTGCATAAGTAGCATTTCAGATGGATATTTGATGTATATCCCATTGCTCCATCCACTTCAGCCCCTCTCCTATCCCTTCCTGGAACAAGCGTTTATGCTCTCAACACTCTATAGGATTAAGCCCAAATGGCCAACTAGTCCCGTTCTTAGGTGGTCAACTGACATTAAAGGTTGGGTAAATAACCGAGATAAAGATTTGTCAAGACTTTCCCTTAAAGATTTTTCTACATGTTGCACGACTGATATCCCAACTCTTATTGATTGGAATAAGGTGGCACCATTTGACTCACAAGAAGTATGGGATCGTAGATTGAAGTACTCATGGAAAGCTATTCCCATGTAGTTTCTATTGTGGTAGCCTATTGCTTCTAAATTACCTTCTAAGGATAGAATTATGAAGTGGAAAGCTATCTCATCAATTTTTTCCTTATGCACTATCAAGTTGGAGAACCAATATCAACTTTTTTAGGAGTGTTATGTCATCCAAGGATGGTGGAAAGAGATTTAATGATGCATTGCGACCCCAGATTGTGGTCATTTTCAAATGGAAGCTCGTGCTATTCGGTGATAAAGGGCAACTCAATGACATGCATTATTGTTGTGGAGTTTGCTTCGTGCTGAAGGATTCAAAGAATATGGAGGCAAAGAAATTAGTTGGTGTTCAACGCCAAAAGATTCCTGAGATTTCTATTCAATTATAATTGCAGAAATGTTAGACATAGTAACATTTTTTGGTGTAAAGTCCAAAGAGTTACAAAAGGCAGTTTGGGCTCTGAGGGATGCGATTAAGCACTTTCTCCTTTTTTATGTAATTTTCCTTATTCACAACAAAAAAAGTCATTTTCTAACAAAAGAAAAGTTAAAATACGTCATTAATTTCCTTCTTCTTTGATACAAATTTGTGTTCACATGCGAAAAGCATTAAATCAATCACATGAAGGAACTGACACAAATCTTATAAATTTCCTTTTTAAAAAGGTATTAAAGAAATACAATGCTTCGATTAAAGGTAAAATCTATGTAAGACCTTCTATTTAAGCATCATTTAATGCTCCAAACAAAAATGGACATTGAAATGAATGAAAGTCTACTAGTGCAAATACAGCAAAATAAGATTCACTTTGTAATGGTGATTTTATGGGCTCTCAAAATCAATACAGTGAAGGAAATGGCTTCTTGCTCAGGTGCCTCGAAGCCTATTCAAGGACATACAAACTTGCTGTGAGATGATGTGATCATAGAGATATCATGATGCAAGCATAAGGGTGTGTCCTCCCTCTCATGTAATGGGTGGGAATTGAGGTGATGGACAAGATGACTAATAGTTTACTACCTAGTTTTACCTTCTTTGACAGACGAAGTCGATAGAATAGGAGAGCATTGGTTCAATCTTGACCACTTCCCACCTTTGCACTTTAAGAAATTGGATGCTTTGACTTCTAGACAGACTCCTCCCTCTCTTCGCCTCAATGTCAAAGGTTTTCAAGCAGAATAGGCAATTGGAGGAGGCTGTAATGCCATGCAGGACATGCCTTCACAATCAAATTGACCTAGTTATGTAGGTTCCCTCCAAACTAGTCGGTCCCTCTTTAAAGGAGCGAATGGACAAAAAGGCTAGGTGAAGTTTAGCTCATGCCCAAGATTAGGAGCCAGTTTGCAATTGAAACAGGAGAAGACATTGGAAGACAAGGTGTCCATGTTGAACCAAGTAGTTGTTCGCATGGAAAGAATGGAAAGTTTGTATCAGATAAGTGTCCAAGAATGAAGTGCATACTAGTTTCCTTAATAAAAAGGTCAAGTGGCTCAAGGTGCATGCATTTGGTAGTTTCATTCATGATCCATGTCCTCCTATAGCTTTTCCTTGAGGGATGGGTGCACTCAAATTGGTTAAAGAAGGTGTTGAATGTAGGGAACATAAAAGCAAGTTTATTTTCTTCCTCTCTGGAAAGTCAGGATCAAGATGATAGCTCCATGCATATTTTTGAAAATTTACAGGATCAAGATGATAGCTCCATGCATATTTTATAGAGGTGGTTTTTAATACTCAAAATTTTGAAGAACAGTTGGAAATGGCAGATAGAATACTCTACTAGGCTCTATGTTTGGCATAATCTCTTGTAGGTGAGTCTAGATCTGCTAAAAGAAAGAAGGCATAAAAAGTATGTAGCTATTTGCATGATAGCATCAGATGTATTTGCAAAACACCACCAAAGTCAATAAGTTTAGAAATTATTTCTCTATCATGTCTCAGGACAACAAGACTAGAAAAAAAGTGTTTATTGACTCTCCCTCCCATCTGATTCCATAAAGATTCCCATGCATAAAAGGCACACTTTCCATTCTTATCTAGCAACTTGCATATGAACCATTGGTGAGCAAGGAAATTCTGAATCTAAGAACCTGTAGGCCTTTTCTGCTCTTCCCTCTCTAGGGATGCTAATTGCTAATAGAGACCCATCTCATACCCGAGAATGGTGTTAGCAACAACAATATGATAAAAATGGCACTAATTGTAGATAGGACTTCTGCCACATGTGGACATGACACTCCATAAAATTTAAAATGAGATACACCAATTTGTAAAACATCCTTTGTGAGACCCTCCTTTGCATGCAATGCATTTGCAATCTTGATACTAGTAGAGCGCCACCGTAGATGAGGCTACCAAATCAGCAGGACCATCGGAAAGTGATATGAGGTGGAAACCCTTAGTGCGATGCAAAACGAGCCAGCTATATCTAATACCCAATCATCTACATACAAACTCTAAATTTGCACATGGATGGTTTTTGTTAACTACATTAGTTGGCAATGTCATTTGATGATGGTAAGTGCAAAGAGCTATGATTGTGCCTTAGAGCCAAATAGGCCCAAGTTGATCGTAAAGAATGAGGAAAGAGAGTGGTATAAAGGGATTAGTGTTGGCCCTCCCTTCAAAAGGTGGCATGTATAAAAGGCCAAATGGTTGAATTTGGTGTTCACTTGTTGGTTGCACACATTGAAGTACAAGCTCTCCTCCTCCTCTTTGGAGTTGCCTCTTGTTCCCTCATAGTGCCTTTATGAATGCCATATTCTCTTCTCCTCTTTCCTTCTTCTTCTCCTCCTCCTCCTCTCCCTTCTCCACTCCCCTCCCTCTCCTTCTTCTTCTCTATATGGATTCATGATAATGACACTAGAGTTGGTAGGGTGACACTAGTGGACGGCATTTGCATGCATTGCTCTCAAACGAAGAGAACCTTGGAGTACTCAATTGGTGTTCTTGCAAGATCCCCATGACACGCGACTCATTGCCGGAGACCACATTTTTAGTGCCATTGTCAGGGAAGTTCTAGGTGTGCTTTTGCATTGCATTTGCTTCTCTCATTATCCACCCCTTGCGCAACACCGAGTATTATAGAGAAAAGCTATTGGTTTTCGTGTATAGGAAGGTGTGAGTGAAAGAGAGGTTTTGAAAGTCATTTGGAGTGATTTTGGTGTTTTTTAGTGTTTAAAGTTTGTAGAAAGGTAGATCAGGTGATTGCTAAGGTGTGTATGATAGCAAATCTTAAAGAACACACTAAGAAATGATGCTAGGAGTGATTTACAAAGTGGTTTGAAAGAGGAAAATTGTTGCTTTTTGCAAAACACCCCATTTGTCCTTCAAAACTTGTTTTTTTCTTGTTGTTTTTGCATTGATAGGTAGATCGGGTGGTATAGCCCCCCCAATGCACAAAAAACTCTTAAACAAAAACTCCAAAAATCAAGGAAATGCCCAAAAATCAGTTGATAAAACTGTGTGTTTATGTGTCATTGCATTAAGCTTAACACAATGACTCCTCAATTCGTTGCTATAATAAAGCAGTGGTCGTTGCATTAATTGATTCACTACATTAGCCCTAGTAGTTGCATGCATTAGCCAATCGTCGCTACGGTAATTGAGTTATTGCATTAGCCATTGAGTTGCTACGTTAGCCAGTCGTTGTGTCTATTGAGTCATTGTGTTAATGGAGTCGCTACTTTAGCCACTCGTTGCTATATCTGACCCACTTTGTGCGTTAGCAAGTCAATACATTAGCATTAACGTAGTGATAAAAATTTGGCAGTTGGCTAGCGACAAGGGTCTACCGTCCCTTGACCCCGCGTCGAAGTGGAATCAACTTAGAATCGGGGCCTCAATTATGTTGAAATTTGCATGCAATTGAGATGAAGAAGAGTCTTAGGAGCTAACTAAGGATAGCACCTGAAATACCGTCTTATTGACCTACACACCTAGCTCTACATCCTTAGGGTCAGCAAGCTCGAAAGTTGGCTCTTATGCCTTACACGATCCACCACAAGATGGTGTGTCTAGCTTGGAAGTGTCCATGAGCTTGGATAGAGATATGGGAGAGCCCGCCAATGTTAGAACCTCAGTGGCTCCTAGCACTAGCCTTAATGATCCTTAGTCTCCTACCCCATCTACAACAGCTAGATTAAGGGAAATCTTATCCAATTTTATGGGTAGAATTGGACTAATGGAACCAACAGACATGCTAAACCAATTCGATAGGGAGAATGGGGTGCTTAGGGGAACCTCAGGTGTCAGCCCAACCATCGATGCCAGAAGCAATTAGGGAACCAAGTCCCATTGTATCTACTGGTAATGAACTACCACCATATCCATCCTCTGATGAAAGCCAGTCAAATAGTGGTGAGTTTGTCCGCAGACTCACCCAAGAGTTTCAAATACCAAAACAAAGTCGACAATGGAGTGTCCAGAAGGTCCACAGATAAGACTGCCTACATCCAAAGTCCCTTCATTTCCTACTTGGCAACATAACATGGGAGGTCTACCACTATATCCATCCTTTGATGAAAGCCAGTCAAATAGTGCTGAGTTTGTCCGCAGACTCCCCCAAGAGTTTCAAATACCAAAACAAAGTCGACAATGGAGTGTCCAGAAGGTCCATAGATAAGACTGCCTACATCCAAAGTCCCTTCTTGGCAACATAACATGGGAGGTCTACCATACCCAACAACCACCCGTTATAGGCCTATGCCTGGGGTGAACATGCCACTCCCCAGAAGACCTTCAGCACCCACCTTGTTAGGCCCAACCATTTCCAAGTCACAATGCAAATGCCCAATGGGTTAGGATCCTCAAATCATACATTTGTACATCAACCAAATACGGGGAGCCCTCCATTAGGATTGCCAATATACAAAGCATGGTCACCATTTTCTCAAGCTCTTCCTACTCTTCCAATTGGTACTTATCGATGAGACAATGAGGATCCTAGTGCAAGCACTAGGAAGGGGGGCCACGCATCCAACATTTATGGGGGTAGAGATCAAAATTCTTCTAGAAGTGAACTCTTCTAAGTGAATTGAGAGAATCACCAAGTTCTTAGTGGAAGGAGATAGAGTCTCCCATGTTGAGTGTTTTGAACAAATCTATGAGACATTTGGTGATATTGGGAATCTAGAGGAGGTCAATGCTTTTGGCTTAAGCCTTAATGGCAAAGCTGGACAATGGTTTAGAGCATTGAGTCCAGAGGAGAAAATTAATTGGGACACGTTACGATATTCCTTCATAGTAGGGTTTGCCCAGTGGACCCAAGTGGAGTCCACTCAACCAGCTCTATGAGGTAATGCAAAAAGAGACCGAGTCTCTTTGGGATTGTATTGCTAGAATCAAACACTTGAACTCTTGTTTGTGAACCTCATGAGAGAATGAGTGATGTACAACTATCGCTATGCTTCCTCATAGGTTTGTGGGACTATAAGCTTCATGATCATTTTTTTACCATGAATCCCACGCCGTTTGAGTTGTGCAGCAAGGTCGCTATACGCTTAGATGACAACATGAAAGAAAAGGCCTAAGAAGGGAAGACCAAATATGACTCCTCAGAAGTATGCCAGACCTTGAAGCCCACTACCTCACGTGAAGTCAAGGAGACAGGCCCTCCCACCAGTTGTGAATATGGAGGAACTAGCTACTATTTTATTGAATCAAGTAAGCCAACAATTCAAAAGACAGATGGCCAAGGAAGCACCTAGTAATCCCCACCTATTTCCAAGTCACGATAATGTGTGGTGTGGGATCTTTATCGAAAACCATCCCACCAAGGATTGCACTTGCCTTTGAGCAAGGACTACACTCTACTGCACGCATTGTGCACGATGGGGGAACCATGATACACCACAATGTCGTTACCCCAAGGTCATTCCCCATCCAATGTACCAACAAAGGCCACCTCTTACTTTACCTGCACCACCAAATCTGTCCAATCAGGGACAATTAGCTATCCAAGGAGCCACTTCTGTTGACCAAGGGAAATTTAAGGCTCAAAATCCCCCATTACTCCCACCCATAATGGGACCTCAACCCCCACCATGACTAATCACCCCCATGAATCAAGCATTGGTGGAGGAACTACCTGGTCATTGGGAAGAGCCATTGTGCACTGGGTGTGGAGTTGACCACCTCTATAAGGATTGCTCAAGGAAGAGACCAGCACTGCCAGCTGCCACACCTAAGAATGCAAGTTTGATTCTTCTTAGCATTGAGAGAGGCCAAGTGTCTTCGGTACCCTTAAATGTAATTATACAAGTGCTCACGCTAAGGCCTTCAACAAGGAAATTTGAAAGTAGGCCAAAAGAGATAAGGCTAGCACATTGCAACTTTAAGAGGCATCTCCATCTATGCATGGAAATGATAAACGAGCCACTAAGATTGGAAAGGGCCATGATAGGGTCATCATCCAGGATGGGTCTGATGAAGACATTGCCACCCTGACCACATCATCTTCTTTTGGTGGTACTTTCTCAAATGGAGGCTTGGTCAATCCTCCTTTGAAAGCAGTCAAGGAATCACTAAGGACCCCTGTATAAGGTAGTGCGACAGTGCCCAAAAGTTAGGATGAATATCCAAACACCTTGCTAGAGAAACAACTCCTTATTGAGAGGCAGAACTTGGTATGCGAGTGCCAAGAAAAGTTTAGGCAAAGACTCAAGGAAAGCAAGGAAGCTCATACGATCTATCGGAGGCATGAGTCAATCAATAGAGCCTCTTAATCCTTGCAAATGCCCAAAAGAGTGGAAGAGGAAATTACCTCACGCTCTTCAATGGAAGGGTCCACACTAATGCAACGGATAGGAATTAATCTTGCGATGTCTTGATGCCTAGTGATAGGTTCCTTGCCTTTCGACTCTGACTCTTCTAAGCCATATAAGGACATGTTGTCATCCTCCTTTATTTGTTTCAAGGCGGGGTCTTCTTCAAACATCCACTACGATCAAGCTGCCCATCACGACACTGTTACAGGGTAATCCCACTCTATGGAGAGACCTCTGGGATTGGATGAATGGACAAATAGTAGCTCTTGAGTCCATTGATCCTATGATAGTCGAACCACCAAATGACCAACACTTTCCCAAGGTACACATCAACAAATTGGGCTAGTACTTCGAAAGTGATGACACCGATGCAATACTTATAAGGCACTGGATAAAAATCATGAAGCATCTATGACAATATGTACCATAAGGATATATAATGTTGTCGCAAGCCAAACAGTCTGGCTGGTACAAGAAACACCACCATACTAGCATCATCAAGCACATCACCCACTAGGCCCATTCCTTTTGACCAAATAAAATAAGAGCAATGCGGCTCTTGCAAAACCAATGGTTGTACAAATACCTTTGACCAATGAAAGCACTCAACACACAAAGAGTTTCCATCAAGGGCATCCCTACCTTTCCATTTAAGATGAGAGAGTATGTGCTTCCAGTTAGAAAGCATGCGAGTGACAAAAGGACATCCCTTAACCCCACCATCAATGTGTCCCGAGTGAAAGTCCCAATGAGTAGGTTGCCCTTGACCAAATGCAGCAGTAAACAAATGCAAAAGCAAGTGTCCCATCATGTACACCCATGGCAGATCACTCTACATTAACTGAAGCATCATTTTCCCCTTATGCGTTAAAATGTGCATATGAATATTTAGAGTAATCAATCCCCCATGCCTCTTTGGTGAGCAAAGATTATTCACAGAAAGTAGCATGGGGTCTATACATCTATGAAAATAAAAAAAGCTCCATGATAGCAAACATGAAACACAAGATATCCTAATTTGCAAACACCATCCAAGGCAAATAAAAATTGTATGTAGGCAACCAAGTTTGATTGGACTATGTGAAAATGGACAAGTAAAGGCCAAGTGGCCAACTTACAGTATTCTAATTTATTTTTCAGCTTGGTGAGCACCCAGTCCATTTCCTGCCAACGATGAGTGACTACCCACCCCAAAGGGTAACCTAGACGATGTAGAAGTTGCATAGGTAAGACAATAAAATATGAGGCACGAAAGATCCCTCTCAGTGTTCTAGGGATTGAAGGAGTCATTAGCATAAAAGCTTGTGCAATCAACGACCTAAATTCAATGTACCTGTACGCAATGCACCTTTAGTTACTAAGTGATCCATGTATTGAAGCATTGGATGAGTAGCTCTCGCATAAAACAATGCACTAAGAGGACAACCTTGACGTACTGAACAAGAAAGACTCCATTTATCAATAAGATCTCCAATCAAAATGCGAGAAGCTTTACTATCTTGATAGTCTACCAATAAATGATATGCTGCATTTTTTTATCCCATTGATTGCATGGTGTGTGAAATGCAATTCCACTCTACAGTATCAAATGCTTTAGCAATATCCATCTACAATAAGCGAACATCGTGCTCAATGTACTCTGCATATTCAATCCTCATATAAACATTGGCAATATTCTCTATAAAATGTATGTGGGGAAAGAACCCAATACTAGGTAGGGTGTAAAGCTCACGCAAGAAACCTTTCATACTGCTCACTATCATCTTAGCAACAACTAGCTTGTAGATGACATGCATAAGTGTGATCGGCCTCCAATCTACAAAGGATTCACAAAAACGCTTCAATTTGTAGACCATCCCAACCTCGAGATTTCCATTTGCCATATGATTTGATGTCATTGTTCAATTCTTTATCCTTGAGCTTCAATTTGCATGGCTTGCTTACGAGACAAAATTGGACTAATATGTTGAAGAAGTTTCTGTCATGCTGCATTATGGCATGTGACAAAGAAATAGCATGCCCAAGCTGTCCAGCATAATGGCTAACATAGCTTGAGCAAGCTATGCCTAGAAAGTGGTCCAGCTACCATCCACATTTTTAAATCAACAAATATATTCACTTTGCTTCCGTGGGGAGCAGCCCTAGTTTCCCACTTCTCAACCTTCCTACAATCATTACTTTGTAAAAAATATTTCGCCTAACATAGCATGCAATAAATCCCGGAGTAACTTATTTTCATGAAGTCCTAATGGGTGCTTTTAGCCTTGGCAAGATTCTCCTCAAAGCATGCATGTAGTTCTTGCCATACGCATGGATTACGTACTGCATACGAGTAACAAAGGCAGTCCATGCATAGTCGACATCAATGTGACATTGTACCCAAAGAGGAACCATAGCATCATGCACCATGTCTTTGTATGCCTCTTGCTGCAAGTAACTATTATTTACAATAAGCAAGCTTTTATCCGATAGTTTGTCATTCTGCACTACACAAAAAGACGAGCTTTAACCAAAGTGGAGCATGATCTGAATGCAGGAATGCACAATCAGCCCAGATATAGCAAGTGAATGCATTAGATTGGTGCATATTAAGCATATACCATTGATCCAAACGGCCGGGTATGCTAACTGCGCATTATGCTGACAAGTATAGCCAGGAAGCAAAGCCCTTGTGGCTTTCCGAAGGTCAGCAAGACCACCTGGAGTAGTTGAGTCCACTGCACATGCTCCGAGGCTAGCATGTGCGTATGACCAAACAAACAATATCTTAGTTGCGGAGCATTATTGAAATCCCCACAAAGAAATGCATTTTTCTTCCAAGGATACTATTGCATAACCTGTCAGATAAATGCTCTATGATGCGATGATTACATGGCATAGACAGAGGCAAACTCAATTCTCTCCTTGAAAAAAACATCGCATGACAATCCCTCGACTTACTCGGTCATTGAAGGCCACAACAGGATGAAGGGCATGTTTCACAACTACAACACCAGAAAACAAGTTATCACCCTCGTAGAAAATATCAGATACTGCAAAGTGTCCTGTCCAGCTTTCATAACCATGATGTTTGTGCTCCTCTAAGGCCACTATATCAGGCTGCAATCCATTAACATACACCCATACAATTTTCCCTTTCTGCAAGTCACATAACCCAAGATCTACTGGCAACCACTATTAACTAATAGTGGTCCTTTTACCTCCAAAAATTGAAAAGAAATCTTACGCTTGCTATGTTGTGAATATTTGCCTAGCTAACTGGTATGCCAGCCTGACAACTCTACTGTGTCCCAAAGCTCCCTTTACATAGCCCCCAGCTGTTTTGGCTGGCTGTTCCAAGAAGGTTTTCAGGTTGTCAGTGCCGCTGCTATTATTTCCCCTTACGTGTGCATAGGCTCACCACTGTAGGAGCACGCTGCTCCTCATTTTCTATCTCCTGTGGGGCAGATTTTGCAAATTCTTGTGTCCCTCGTGATCCTGGGTCTTGCTCACCTGCCTTTCCCCACCTCTACGTCATGGGAGCTGGTCCTTATTTTAAGAGAGAACCTAAAATATACAAAAGAAGCCTTACCATTAAAAAGTTCCCAAAAAATAAATTTGGGAACTTTTCATAATAATAACTACCGTATTCACAATTTTTGTGGAAGACTTTGAAAGGTTGCCAGACCATCAAAACATGTTCTTGGGTGACCTCCATAGAATGCTAGTGAGTATTTCATCAGAGCTGTCATGCAGTAGAACAGGCACAATCTCTATGGCTCAGCTGGTATGGCCAATGTCTGTGCAAGCAGAGTAAAACCAGTTGTACAGCCAGATCTTTGGCCACTAAGGCCAACAATGACAGTTTTCCAGGTCGTTAGGCTGTCATAACTTATACTGCTCTATGGTATTTCATTTGAGGCAGCTTAGTATTCATCTTAAATTAAGGATTTGACAGAACCAAATCAAACACCACCTAAAGTTATGCAGATTTCTTCCCCTCAAAGGGAAGCCCTTGGAGATAGCGATACGAGTACCCACAGTTATATTATTATTTTGTCAATCAAAGTGCTTATTCCTTTTAGATACTTACCCTTTGTAACCACCATCATTTAGTTTTCAGCGATCTGTATAGACCTGGGTTAGACCAACCTGAGATTATGGTTAAGTTGTATCCTCTTGATTGGATGGAAAAGTGCCTCAATAAGGGGTGCAATGGTCTCTCTCTTTAGAAGTGTAATGAATATGCTATTTAACCCCTTGATCAAGCATCTCCTAGATGAGAAACAACTCTTAAGTAAATACATGTGCTTCTGAATAGTTTGTTTCAATAAGCCTTCTGGAGCTTGTCCATAGCCCCATAAATTTATGTGCTTATGAGTAGTTTGATTCAATAGGGCTTATGAAACTTGTCCATAGCCTCATATGCTTTGTATCTTCAAGTTTGCACAGGAGCTTTGTACGGTTTCTGCCTTGGTCTCTTGATGTGTTGTCCATATTCTTAATCTGGTAAGGGACCTACATGCAGGATGCATATGACAGCATCCTTAGACTGTACTAACACTAGGTCTTCACGATAGTCATATCCAATCTCAAGGGTGGATGGATTTTATAACGCACTGGAGGATGATTGTCTTAAGAAAACTATGTTTGATGCCAAAGAGAAGGATCCGCACAAGGAAGTCATTCTCAAACATACCTAGGGCAATTTGAGTTCAACAGACACTCAAGTTTGCCCAATTCCCTGCAAGTGTCCCAAGCTAGTGCCATCTTGGATTTTGCATTCTGTCAACAAAATCTCATCATTCTTGACTTCACTTTGAAGAGGGAGACCTATTTCACATTTCAAATTTGAGCCTTCTGAAAGCCATCACCTAAAACCAGTCCCACCACATTTTACTTAACATTGCAAACCTCGTACACTCAAAATCATTTTCAGGATATACGCTTAATACAGGACATTTGAGAAACATTTCAAATGTGAGAGTGACTCTCATCCCCGAACCAAAGTCAGTTGCTAGACCGCACACAGAACCTCATCTTCAATAATCCTTATATATATACCTTTGTAAGACTAGAATAAGTCCAATCATACAAATTTAGAAATTTTGTTGTTCTAAAGATCAAAAATCTACAAAGAAAATAAAAGAGAAAATGAAAGAGAAGAAAAAAGAGGTAAACAAAAACTTTTATGAAAAGCAAAAGGAAAGACATACTTAGCAAGCAAAGCAACACTTATGTCGTCATCAGTGCCCAAGCATAAGCAGCTATACTGGGTTTCTAAAGACCCACGGAGTCTCTTGGGCAAACCCAGTGCTTACTAAAATACGTCAAATAAACAAAAGAGAATGAAAACAAGAAATAAAGAAGAAACGAAGCAGGTGACTTAAGCAAAAATAAACAAGCAATCAAGAAACAAAAACTTCCAAAAATTGTTAAAGATTTCCCAAAACTGGAAATCTTTAACAATTATGAATAAAGGCTGACAACACCACACATTTAAAGAGAGTCAACAATGGTGTCTATGCTCTTCTGTTTTCTCGAATCAAGGGAAATGGAAATGAAATCCAAAAGTGCACGTGCGTGTGCACACATATGAATTTCCAGTTAAACATAATGACTGCTCCAAGCAAAACTTATCAGCATCCCATAAACCTGTTACTGGCGACTCAGCATGATAATTATTATGACCACAACAGGTAATCAAAATCTCAAAATACATACGAAACATCCATAAGATGATGGTGCCAGAGACGAAAACCATATAACATGACACATATGTCAAGTGCCGTACAACAAATCTGATTGTTGAGCAAATCAATAAATTCTGAATTTGCTGATCGTCTAATCATCAACCTGTGCTTCATCAGAAGATGCTAGTTGAACCATTAAAGCCTAACCAATATTTGAGCCAAAATATGTTTCTTGTTCGTGTGTTTATTTATATCTCTAGCTGTGAGCAGAGAATTCCTTGGTCCGAACGTATACATTGTCGAATTTTGACACAATGAGCTTCTACAGGATAAAGGCTCCCCATTACAAAGAGGTTCATAACAGCCTTTTCAGAAAGCTTCATCAAAATAAGCATCTGACAAAGTTATACAAGTTCACTGCCTCGAACTGGATGGAGGTTGCCATTTTGTGCAGACATAGAATCAGAAGTAACAATTCCCATCTGTGGCAAAGTTGGGTCTGTCACTGGCTCAATCTGCAAAAATCGCATTTCTATTGAGCTGGTGCGCTTCATACTGTATATGAATGCCAAGGAAATCCATCCTAGCAGTGCCACGGCCCAGTAATTGTTCATTCCTTGAACTACTCCCCATGCAATAGAGTAACCCACGAGAATTCCTGACAGATGCCCCAAAAAACTAGCTTGTGGGACGATGATGGATGTAAATACAAGTGACTCAAAAGGAGCAAAGCTGATAGGCAATGAAAGCACTCCGAAGAGGTCCAGTTTTGAACTTGGCTGTTTTGCTGACAGAATAGTCATCCATCCAAATACGACACATGAATAACCCACTGCGGTGACTCTTTTGTACTGCTCCTGCTTGAATCGATGGATTAACAAATGATAAACCCCTAACACTATCAAACCCGAAAGCACAATGAGGACAAGCGTATATTGAATATAGAACTCTACTCCAAGTCCAATATGGCCGAGGTTTTCAATGATTCCCAGACTCCATAGAGCATTCATGTTGAACACAAGATGAAGAATGCTTATATGGGCAAAAGTGGATGTAATCAGTCGCCAATGCTGGCCTTCGGAGACAACAGACTCGTAACTCATCCCTACGTCTCCATATCCCACGTTCTTCTTTTGAATGTACAGCCATACTGCGCAGCATAGTGCTATGATGCAACTACTGGCTGGCTTCTCCACCATCTGGTAAAACAAAGGCTTCCCCATGGGAGCTCACAATAACTCCAGCCACCTGCTGAAAGCTACATCTGGAAATTATTTGCGAGGAAAAAGTAGCTTCTAATCCCTAGAATCAAGATCCCCACCAGCAGATCGCGTATGTTACGCTCATTTCAGACTAGAGTATGGATGAAGGCAAGGACCGGTCGCCATGGTCAGATACAAGGCCTTTGAGGCAACACCTCCAAAACTAGTAAATCGAAACCTGATTCTGGGGTCTTTGTCGGTGAGAACCTCGTTTCTGCACACACAAGGAATTTCAGTCTCTCTCTCTCTCTCTCTCTCTCTCTCTCTCTCTCTCTCTCTAGAGCTTTTTGAGGCAGCTCCCAAATCGAAAATCTGGCTCTGGGTCTTTTGAGAATTTCGTTCTGCACACACACGGAATTTTCTCTCTCTCTCTCTCTCTCTCTCTCTCTCTCTCTCTCTCTGGCTTTCCTTTATCGCATACCAAGCAAGGATTAGAAGCAACCCAAATGCGAACCCATACCAAGCAAGGATTAGAAGCAACCCAAATGCAAAACCCATCGCCGTCGATGGCCGCAACAGACATTGCCTAGGCTCGATCCATGCTCAGCGAAAGCGGGGAGGCCTACCTGGGGAGTGGATGTCCAATGAAAGAGCGTCGTCCTGGGAATAGTGAATCGTGTCCTCCAAGCCCAAGGTAAAGGCAGCTCGCAAGAACTCCCAAAACAACAATGGAAGCCTCAACCCAACGACATTCATCATTTCATCACGCTCGTTTTCATCATTTCACAACACTCGTTTCCTCTTCTATGGGACCCCTCTTTTGAGGACACTCGGCTCTTACACGTGGTGCTCCAATACTGATTGTAATATGTGTTGATGTTGCCGGTATTAGAGCGCGGCCACATGCAGCAGTTGAATAGAGGTGCCACGACTAACTACAACTGTGCACCTTCAATTGCCTCTTCAGAGGATTTGTAGGAGTGTTCACAGAAAACATTTTTGTCACCTAATCACAAAACTGAGGTTTTGAAATCGTCAAAGTTTTTATTGAGAATTTGCAGAATTGCCTGAAATTTTGCAAATTTTACAAAATTGAGAAAATATTCTTTACAAATGAAAATCAAAAGGTTGCAGATTCATAGGTGTTTTGTGAACACTGATCTGTAGCAGTGCAGACCGTCGACATCAGACTATGGGACTCTTAAAATGGAATGGCAAAGTTCAAATTGGCAAAGAGCATTGACAAAATGACAGCCACCAAACGATGCACACTCAAATGTAAAGAGTGTCGGTTTTTTCATGAAATCCACCCAACACTCCATAATGGAGGTATTGAGGTCAAATGGAAGGGAGGTTTTGGGGCCTCAATCTACCAATGTCACAACAATCTGGCCACTATGTGTAGAAAACCCATATAGCACATGCGATCAAAGGGTATTAAAAAAACCCCCTTTCTATGGATTTTTATAACCTATATACACCCCTTTTGTAAATTTTGAGATGATAAAAGTATCCCTTATGTATGACTTTTCACTTTTTGAATTTAAAAAACCCTTATGTATTTATATTTTCTATAACTCCATAAACATAACCAATTTGCCCCACCACATTATCTTTCTCATTCATGTACTAAATTTGAAAATTGAGAACAGATAGAAAGTTTTCCCATTGCATGTGTTTCTCCTTCACCTTTGGTTGCTTTCAAAAGTATTGTATACCTAGATGTTTTCTCTTATAGATTAAGTGTTGTACATAGTCTTCCTCATTCAAATAAATCCTTTCAAAAGCTACAATATGCCCATTTGGAAACAAATCTACCCATTCCAAATGCATGTCCCACAAAGCATCAGCATACAAAACAAACGGCCTTTCTAGATTAGGCATAATGAACACAAGATAGGAGATTACAACATCCTTCAAATCCTAAAAGTCTCTTTGCCACTTCAAACCAAATAAAGGGAACATGTTTCTTAGTAGGGGTTAACCTATATTTGCAAATGGTAGATACACTTTATGTAGTATGCACATAGCCCAAAAAACAATCTTGCTTCATGAACATTTTTTAAATTTGAAAGAAGTTAATTTTCATAGCATTTATGTAGAGCGTGCTATGTTTTAGTAACCTTAAAACTAGATTTGAGTGTTCCCTATGTTTTGCTTCATCTCTACTAAACACAATTATGCCAATAAAGAACATCCCCATGAACTTTCTATACTTTTGGAAAATCCATCCTATCATTCAATAAAATATGGTTGGGACATTGCTACTAAGACCAAAAAAGACCACAAGGTACTCATATCGACCAAAAGAAGCACGAAGTGTAGTTTTATAAATTTCTTCTAGGTCAATGTGTATTAGAATATAGCCATTTTTTAAATCTTTACGGATAAAGTTCAATCAAGGATATCATCTATTTGTGGGATGGGGAAATTGTTTTTGATAGTTATCTTGTTTATTTTCCTACTTTCAACATATATTTTTGAGGAATCATATTTCTTGCTTTAGAGCAATATTACTTTAAAAAGTGGTAAACTAACGAGTCTAATCAACTCATGATCAAGAATCTTTCAAAGTTGTCTTTGAACCTCTTCTCACTCAATAGGGAAAGATTAGGTTTTGCAAATAAATTAGTTATGTCTGCAAAGAATTACAAATAGCTTTAGAAACACAATGATGACTTACCAATGATATCATATTACTACTGACACCGGCTTTGATGACAATGTTCTTCCCTTAATGTTGAGAGTAAGCATATGTGCCAAATAGTCAAGAGTCAATTAGGTTTGGCAATGCCATCAATAACCCAAAAGTACATTGAACCCATTCATAGGACCAACCATGAAATCTTCAAGATCTATGTAATTAGGTAGATGAATTTGGCGCTTATTAGCAACAATTGGCCAAACCTGGTCACTTGGCTATTCACTGCATTGCAATGTCACCCTAATGGTTCATCATATGGTTGGGGTTGTATAGTACCTTTTGCACATCCACTTGTCCTATTTTGTTATCTTCTTTCTTAGGCTAGGTCAAATTAGACTTTTCCCTCTTACCACCTGGACAATCAAGGAATTTATGTGCATGTATCACAATGACCATATAATCTCTCTCTCTCTCTCTCTCTCTCTCTCTCTCTCTCTTAGTTAATGCATTTATGGTCTGGTCTCTTTTATTTTCATGATTGAAACCTTTTCTTGTCCTTTTGGCCCTTAGGTCTATCACATCCGTTCCCAAATTTAAATGTCTTGGTGAATTAAAGAATAGTTAAATCATAGCATCAATCCGCATATAATTAAAGAGATCCACGTGTTCTCTATTGAGAGTTGTGGTGCCATGAGCATAGGATTAGAGGCAAGTTATGGGTAAAGGTATGAAGCAAGAGCATGCTACCCAAGGCGGTCACTCTTCATAAACCTCATATAGGACGTGGGAGCAAGCATGTCTTAAAAGTACGCCCATTCTTGCATTTTTACATTCTCCATGTAGTTCATGAACCCCCTCTTGCATGATGTTAACAAGGTACAAGACTCCACATAATGCAAATATAGATCTCATGATAGCATAAAAAATATGCATTTTGGATACCATTTTGAGCTTACAAGTTCAAATCCATTGGGTGTGTTGCTTGACATGAATATATATGCATTTTAGAATACATTGCGTATATTGGATGACACGAATGGATATGAATTTCAAATCAATTGTGTAATTTGCTTGAAATGAATAGATATACATTTCAGAATACCTTAGAACATTACCAAAGTATTGGTTTCCGATACTGTCATATTCCAAAACTATCTTTCAGAATTCACAACTCATATCTACCTCACAAAGCTACTCACATACATCAATAGTATGACATCTACAACCATACATGTACAAATTCACCCGCAAAGGTGACTCTTCATATCATATGATACATAGGACTCTCTTAACCTTAGGATAAGATTATCATATGATACATAGGACTCTCTTAACCTTAGGATAAGATTATATGTATTTCCTTGGGGATATTTGTAGAATATTTGTGATATGTATCATTGGCACATCTAGTGGTTAGAACTCGTGGAATTCTAGACTCTAACCCACCAAAATGTTTGTAAAATTGATATAACATAAATTAGTAACATCTGTTCATGATGTAACATCACATCAATCCAAGAACATGCTGAAAATTTAAAGGAAGAGATTGGTGTAGTACCAACTTTCTAACTACCCCTACACATAGATGTCTATAAGACCTAGAAAAAGATCTACATGTGCCAAAATCTAGTGTATGTGCCCAAAATGAAGTAAAGTCTTTTAGATTTATAAAAGCAGTATTATGTGCTTAAAAACATAGCTATGGTAAAGGTTCAACAACTATTACCTGGTTGTAGTACTTCTTTTTCAACTTCCATTGTAGACTCAATCTCTACAAGTGAAGTTTCCTCTAAATTGTCATGATTAACCAATTTGAAAACACCCACACTCCCTTCTATTGGCACATCAATACTATCTTCCTCTTCTTTATCATTCTTTGCAAATATTATGTTGCAAATTACCTTCAATGCATTGACTGCATGTCTGAGTGTAGTTGACTCTTGTTCTTTAGGGACTTGATTCCAAAACTTCTTTCTGAACTCACTAGAAGCCATCAGCACTATTAGTGCAGTATGTTCTTCTATCATTGACCTTGTTTCTTGGATACCTAAAACATCAACATGAAAAGATACAACATCTTTAGGTTTGAACATAAATTTTAATTTGTGTTAGAAATTACTTCTGAATTGGTGTCCTTGTGAGTTAAAAATTCTTGCTCACGAGCAGTGGGTTGTTGTTATTCCATATACTCTTCTTTCAAAATTCACATATATCTCCTTCTTTGAATTTTCACATTCAGAAACACTTTGATTCTTGAATGCTAAGACTTTAATTCATAAAGTTCTCTCCACAACTACTCCATTTTAGCCCGTAAAATATGATTTTACAAGTATCTTCTTCCCTGAGATTAACTTCAAAAGCTTTCTGATCGAGAGTAAAAATAGGGCCTTCATCTTCTTCTAGATACCTTTCATATAATCACATTGCTGCTTCTGCGTATATTCAAATTTAATATTACTCACAAACATGCCATTGATCTCCACATTGCCCTCTTTTGCCATTGTTTTGATATGAGATTCCACCATGGATAAGGCTTCCAATCGATCATTCAATAGGAAATCGTTTGCCATCATCTCAACTTTCCTCTGAGTGATTTCATCTTACTGCATGAAAAATCCATTGTGCAGATCAGGTAACCACACCCTAATCTCAAATAGCATATTTGTCCTATCATCTATGTTTTAACTTTTCATGCACCTCCTAAGCATGTTCAATAGCTCTCTGTTTGCAAACTATACTTACTGAACTATGACCTAGGCTTCTTCTAACTTCAAATCCATTTCAGCCCATAGTTTGTGATTCTCACTGATTAATATATGGTTCTCCTCTTGAACTACCTACAATTTAGGTTCCATGTGTGTTTTGAACTTCCCACTAACTAGCTTACTATTACATCTCTAGCATCTGCAAAGCTCTTGCGTCTCCCTTACAGTGCTACACTTCCTCTTCTAGTGATCCTTAAATCTTTTCAACAAGAAAATAGCCCTATTGGCTTCTCCAAAGTGACTTCATCTAGGTCTCTCATTTCCACTAGAATATCCTTTTTAGGAGATTGAATTCATATAGTTTCCTCTCTATTCTGAGGGTCTGGCTCATTTGTACCCAAAGTACCTTTGACAATCATGCCAACATCTCCCTTTTTGGTTTTCAATGTATAACCTTTCCTTGACATAGACTGTCTTGTCTTGGTACCCGTAGGCTCTGAAATTAGAGGCTCATCTATCCCATCATCCTTATTGACAAAATGTAACTTAATTTCTTTCTCAGAATATCCTTCTTGCTATAGATGCCTTTGAGTGTGATCTCAAGGCAACTCTATTGCTTTGTTGGTACTAACACTGGCATGGCAGGACTATGAAGAGTTTTGACTACAAAAAATAGTGCTATTAATATTGATCTTAATTTGGAATGTTGTACATTCCTCCTCTTATCCTTGCTCTGAATCTCACCCTTTATGCAAGAATGCACAATTCTAGCCCAAGGGCTGTACTGACATCAAACATGATACATACTTTACGGTTGCATGTAGGCTCATGAAATCATGATGTCCACATGTGAACTTCCACATTGTTGATTATAGGCAAGACATGCATGTCCAGTCTTATGATAAACCTCCACTTTTTTATATTTCTTAGTGCCCAAAAATGATACCATGTGTGTATGCATGCCCTTCCCTTTGCTAAAGTCTATCAAGGGTTTATCAAAAGCACTAATCTTTGCTTTTGGGTTTTTGAAAACTTCCAAGTAAAAAGGTCTTCCTCCATATATTAAAACACAAATTCTCTTGCTTTCCTTTCTCAAAATATAGATATTTGAGGAATGATTATTCTTCATTTTTAAATTTCTCTGGTGTGCTTTGTTTTCTTGAGTGACCCTTCCCTTATTTCCATAGGATCCTAGGTTGACTCTCATTTATCTCTTTTGGTTTCAATATTGTGTCACCTTTATCTGGCATGCTTTGTGGCCTCTACAAGAAGAGCTATTTTGGAATTCATATTTGTTGCCTCTCACAAAAATCCTTATATTTGTTGCCTCTCATAAGGCTCCTTATCTTTTGGATTCATGTCCACTCTTGAGTTTCATCACAACCTATGATTGTCAATACATTAGTTTGAAGGGTTTATACAATTGTACAATCATTATTTGTAAAGTGATCCTATGCTTCCCACACATGTTCAAGCTTATTCTTGGGTAGATTTTCTTTCAAGAAGGATTGTACAACTTTATCCTATGTTATAAAAGTTTTATAAATTTTTGTAAGGTTCATCCACCATTTGTAAGTCTAAAGGATTTTGCCACATGGTACCATTCCACTAGTCTATCACTCTTGTGGCCTTGCATGTTACACAAACATTCACTCACCATCTCACTCACTCTAGGGTAACCACCATGGGAGGGCTAGAATTGATAGGTTTATGTCTTTGAAATTCTAGAAGAAAATGCATTAAAATGTAAGTGCAAGACTTTCTATCCCTTAATGATTTTCGCTTGGTGAGAAATTACCCATAATGGCTATTTGATTGATGTGATGGAGAGATTTGTTTTGCCCTTACATCTAATTTGGAAAGATGTCAATTCCAATAAAACAAAAAATGTTATGCTCATTTTAAAAAACATCATGTTTCAAAGCACATTAACCTTTTTTCAAACTTTGCAAATAGAATATTGCCAAATGACCAAACTTTGGGATCATTGAAGCTCTAGAAGTAGAACGCTTTGAGTATCAACTTGCCACCTTGAGAGAAAGGTCTTATTGACTAGGTACTGTTATGGATAAATTTGTCTAAGGAAAAAGGCATAAATATGTGTGTGTGTTTGTATGTGTGGCAATAGTATAATAAAATATGGTGTGCATAGGGCCCAGGGTTTAGCTGGCAGGGCATGACCATGTGCCACCCTTCCACATAAGAGGACTCATAAGGTGTGTTGTACATAATCCATGGTAGTAATATTATAAAATGTAAGGTGGCATGGTTCCTCCATGTGCCACCCCTCCACCTAGACGGTCCCATGCCTGCATTTAGTGAGATATGGCCTAAATTCCATGAGAGAAGTAATATAAAATAGGTGGAGATGGATATTATATTGGATTATTCCCTCCATGTAGGATAGGCCTATTAGATATCAATGCTCCACTCTCATATAACTACGCGGGAACCAGCTAACTCTACTTGTAAGTCCCCCATATGAGGAGAAGGCATTTGAGTAGCTAGGTTATCCGGTAGGTCCTGGTTTGGACACGAGATGGGGGCCATGTGTGGCCTGATGGCTGGACGGCTTCAGATAGAGTTGGTACACTGCCAACTAGGCTACATGCAAGTGTGGGAAGGCATCCCATGACTGACCGCACTGAGGGTAGACGGAGCATTTCCCGGGGCAGTCCACTCTCGGGTTGCGGGGCCTGTTTGGAGCCCCAGATGATCCCGGATGGCTCTAGGCCGAATGGATACCGTAGGTGAGTTTCTCTATTTTGTGCCACGGTTCTATCATGTGGTCGGTGGCCTATTTCGGGACTGACCTCCAGTCAACCATTTTGGGTCGACTGGGTTGGTCTCCCAATTGGGTCTAACCAACTACGACTGGTGGCTATATAAGAGCAAGGCCATGAAGCCCATAATCATCACTGGCTACAGCAACCCTGATTTCTTAGCATCCAACCTCCGTCCTCTACTGTTTCTAGCATGCCATCGAAGCTTCTCACATAGGAGCGCATGGCTTGGAGGCAGTGCCATCTATTGTATCAGTTTTACAGAAATCAAAATTTTGATTCTCCATACTATCTGTTTTTCTCTCTTGCATACGAGATCCTGTTATCTGTTGAGCATAGACGTATTGTTTTCTTACATGGTATCAGAGCTTGGGCTCTAGCAAGAAGATTTGGTAGTGTGTTTCTGTTTGCGAGCAGATTGTGAGAGATGGCCCAGCCCGCAAGACTGCGAATCCCACCGTTCAACGAAAGTGGAAAGTTGGACGGCACTAACTATCCACTCTGGAAGTTCGAGATGAAGACCATCCTAAGCGCATATGAGCTTTGGGATACTGCTACTGGGATGGACGTGAAGCCGGTTGCGAGATGAAATCCCAGCCAATGTAGGACAACAGATAGTACCAATTGCGGATGAGATTCTCGTGTGGACAAGAAGAAATGCAGATGCGCTGTGTTCTATTGTCTGCAGTGTAAGTGATTTTGTCATGGCGTTAATTCAACATGTCACCACAGCAGAGGAGGCATGGACGGGGTCTTGAAAAACCAGTACGAGACCATGAATCACAGGCGGATTCAGAATCTGGAGACTCGACTCGCGAACGAGAAACTGTCTGAGTTTGAAACGGTAGAGAAGTTCATCACCAGGGTGAAGAATTTGCACGATCAGATGACTGCGATTGGCATCACCATCACCAGCGAGAATCTAGCACAAAGGTGCATACGGATTCTCCCACCAAAGTACGATGGTCTTGTTATGGCGCTGAATACGTAGAACAAAAATCCACCCCTCAACTTTGAGGACTTTAGCGCAATGCTTTCGGAGGAGGAGATGCATCAAAAGACGAGGACTAGAGAAGATTCGGCTTTCTCGGCTGGATCAAAGAAAGGTAAGGGTAAGGACTCTGGTAACCCATCTTCTTTTGATGATAAAAAGAGAAATAAGAAGATCAAGTGCTTCTATTGCAACAAGGCAGGGCACAAAAGCAGAATGCGTGCTGGAAGAAGATTGCAGATGAGAAGAACGAAGTAAAGAAAGAGTCCAGCAACAGCAGCGCGCATGCAATACCAGTAGAGCTATTTGTAGCAATTGAGGAGATTTGCACGGAGGCAGTTCATGTACCTGCGAATGAACCTTGGATTATTCACATTGGTGCATCACGCCACATAACTAGTTGGAAGGATTGGTATACCTCTCTACATCCGATAGGGAATGACATCCTAGTAACAGTCGGCAATGATGCAAAATGTCTAGCAAAAGGAAAAGGTATGATTGCTCTCAAGTCAGATGGAGTTGTAAAACAGTTGTCTGATGTTCTTTATGTGCTAGATATCAAGAGGAACTTGTTGTCCATTTCTGTGATCACAGATCGGGACCTCAAAGTTCACTTCGATAAGAATGGCACACAGATTTTGGATCTTCAAGGGAAGGTCATTGGTAAAGGTACACGGCGCAACAACATCTACGAACTCTCAGCTTTCAGTGCTCGAGCCGATGTGAGCAACACTAAGCTGTGGCATGAGAGGTTTGGTCATCTAAACCTTAGTTCTTTAAAGGAGATGCATAAAAGTGGAATGATTATAGACCTACTGGAAATTACAGATCTACCCAATGTATGTGAAGCTTGTATGATGGGCAAGCAACATCGGTAGCCCTTTCCTAAAGAGGTCAGCAGGGCAAAGGCTCCTCTAGAGCTCGTTCACACGAACCTCTGCGAAAAGATGGAGACGGAAGCTTTGGGTGGTTCCTACTACTTCATGGCGCTGATCAACGACTACAGTAGAAGGATATGGATATACCTCCTGAAGACTAAAGATGAGGCTTTTAGTAAGTTCAAAGAATGGCATGTAATGGTCGAGAAAGAAACGGGGAGGAAGGTGAAGAAGTTGAGATCAGATAAAGGTGGAGAGTTCACATCAAGTGAATTCAAAAGTTACTGCAAAAGTCACGGGATCAAGAGGCAGAAACCCCCGCCACATACATCACAGTAAAATGGAGTAGCAGAGCGCAAGATGCACGTCATCTATGAAATGGGTAGGAGTATGATGAAAGGAAAAGATTTGCCAAAGACTTTCCGGGCTGAAGCACGTAACACGGCAATTTACATTCTGAATCGTAGCTACACGAAGGCTGTGAATGGGATGACTCCATTGCAGGCCTTTTCTAGTAAGAAACCTTCAGCTGCACATTTCAGAGTTTTTGGATGTGACTGTTTTGTGCATGTCCCTGATGCTAACAGGACCAAATGGGAACCGAAGAGCCGGAAGTGTATTTCCTTGGGCTACAGTGAAGAGGTGAAGGGTTGCCATCTCTATAATCCTGTTACCAAGAAGGTAATAGTAAGTCGCGATGTGGTCTTCTCAGAATAGCTGCATCAATTGGAGGATGATGCTTCCTTCCCATACAACCAGGGCCAGTATATCCATCCAGTACAACCACAACCAGCAGACCGAACTCCCCCAACAAAGCTTGGGAAAATTCAAGATAAAGAAGAGGAAGAAGAGCCTACAGAACCACAATGGCAACGGCCATTCCCGAAGTGGGTAAAGCAGCTTTTGGATGGCAGAGAACCTCCAGCCATTGAGGAGGAACCATCCGAACACCGCCGGTCCAAGAGATTAGAGGAGCAAAGAAGGGCACAAGAACACTTGGTTAACTACGCTTTGATGACAGAGGTGATCCGTGCTGAAGAAACCAAGTGTCTTGAAGAGGCACAGGGTGATGATAGGTGGATGGAGGCTATGCAGTCGGAGTATGGCTCCATAATGAAGAACAACACTTGGGACCTTGTGGATCGACCACAAAAACGCAAGGTAATCGACACCAAGTGGGTGTACAAGACTAAGTACGAGTCCGACGGCACGTTGGATAAGTACAAGGCTTGGCTTGTGGTAAAAGGATTCGCACAGGTACATGGTTCTGATTATTAGGATACTTTTGCTCCCACAACTCGACTAACCACAATTCGTAGTGTTTTGGCTTTAGCAGCACAGGGAAGTTGGCCCGTGTTTCAGATGGATGTAAAATCCGCCTTTCTGAATGGAGATCTCAAGGAGGAGGTATACGTGGAACAACCACCAGGTTTTGTAATCCCCGGTTCAGAAGGTAAAGTATGTAAACTGAAGAAGGCACTTTATGGGCTGAAACAGGCCCCACAAGCGTGGTACCAGTGGATTGATGCCTACTTTTTGCGAAATAGGTTCAGGAGGAGCCCATATGATGCAAATTTGTATATCTTCAGAGAAGGAGGCAAGTGTATGATCATGGTCCTTTATGTGGATGACCTTGTCATAACAGGGAACCATGAAGAGAAGATCTCGCAGACAAAGCATTTGCTAGGATGAGAGTTTGAAATGACAGACCTCGTACTGATGCATTTCTGTTTGGGGATTGAAGTTTGGCAAGAGCCAAAACAGATCATCTCACAGCTGAAGTATGCTGGAGAGATACTGAAGGCATTTGGCATGGCTGAGTGCAAGATATTTGGCACCCCTATGGAGATTGACGTGAAGCTCTCAAATGAGGATTCATCACCACTGGTGGACGAAGTGAAGTAAAGAAGGCTTTTGGGTAGTTTGATTTACTTGTGCAACATTGCGGCCGGACACCAGCTTTGCGACTGGTGTAGTAAGCAGGTTTTCCAATAAGCCCCGGGAGAACCAATGGAGGGCAGAGATGCAGGTGCTGAAATACATCAAAGGCACACTTGATTATGGCATCACCTATACCAAGGGCAACATCTTAACAGATTCTGTGACTCGGATTGGGCAGGAGACGTGGACAGCAGGAGATCAGTGACTGGTTACTGTTTCTCACTTGGATCTAGAGTTGTGTCATGGGTTAGCAAGAAGCAATCTACAGTTGCTCTTTCTTCTACTGAGGCTGAGTACAAATCAGCATGCTTTGCTTCTTGTGAGGTAGTATGGTTGAGGAGGACTTTAGGGGACATGGGTGCTGTGCAGAACAAGCCTACGCAGTTATCATGTGACAATCAGAGTTACATGGCAATTGCAAAGAACCCTGTGTTCCACGCTCGCACAAAACACATTGAGATTTGATATCACTTTGTACGCGAGCTCATAATGGATGGAGAGGTCGACTTGGTGTACTGTCCGACTATAAAGAATGCTGCGGACATTTTCACACAGGCTCTTGGAAGAGACTTGCTCAAGAGGCATCTTCATCGACTTGGCATTGGGCCGAAAAAGTAAGTTCACTTGCGGGTGGACATTGAGGGGGGGTGTTAGATATCAATGCTCCACTCTCATGTAACTATGCGGGAACCAGCTAACTCTACTTGTAAGCCCCCCATATGAGGAGAAGGCATTTGAGTAGCTAGGTGATCCGGTAGGTCCTGGTTTTTGGACACCAGATGGGGGCCATGTGTGGCCTGATGGCTAGAGGTTTTAGATAGAGTTGGCACACTGCCAACTAGGCTACATGCAAGTGTGGGAAGGCATCCCATGACTAACCACACTGAGGGTAGATGGAGCATTTCTCGGGGTAGCCCTCTCGGGTTGTGGGGCCTGTTTGGAGCCCCAGATGATCCCGGATGGCTCTGGGCCGAAGGATAACCATAGGTTAGTTGCTCTATTATGTGCCACGGTTCTACGTGTGGTCGGTGGCCTATTTCGGGACCAACCTCCAGTCGGTCATTTTGGGTCGGTCTCCCCATCGGGTCTAACCGACTATGACTGGTGGCTATATAAGAGCAAGCTCGTGTAGCCCATAATCATCACTGACTGGCTACAGCAACCTTGATTCCTTAGCATCCAACCTCTGTCCTCTATTGTTTCCAGCATGCCATCGAAGTTGCTCACACACGAGCGCACGGCTGGGAGGCAGTGCCATCTATTGTATCCGTTTTACAGTAATCAAATTTTTGATTCTCCATAAGGCCCATGTGGGGGGGGTATAGATAGTCCAAGGATGCAAGTTAATTAATGGGGAAAATAGGATGAGGTGGCAAGATTCCTTTTACCAACCCTCCACTTGTCCTCCTAGAGGTTTGAATGTATTATAAAATTGGGAAGAGACTAAGGGAGTATCATAGACTTGAGATATGGGGCTTGATTTATGTGGAAAAATGAGGCAAAGTGTTGTCGCACACAATTGAGAGTGTGTAACCACTTAGCCCACATGGGAGAATTTTCCACACACGCCATGCATGTGGGAGGATGCATTTATTGGGAGAGACCCCCTCTCTTGGCTATAAAAGGAGGGGGCCATTCGTTGATGGGACACGCTCATTCCTTGTAAAGCCACCTAGCTAGTACTTTGATTTCCCCCTTCCCTTCCTTTCAAATAAAGCATGGCCCTCTTCCCTTGATGTCTCCATCTTTACATTCCTCCTCCCATCATGTATATGCTTCTCTTTCCCCTCTCCCTTTCCCCTTGTGCCATAGTCTCCCTCTTCATTCCCTCCCCTTCTAATCCCTTTTCCCCACCCATGATAACGTTTTGCCCTCATGTTCTCCTTTCCTCTATGACCCTTGAGCGTCGCCATGCTTAGTGTCTAGCCTCTTGTCATGATTTCTTTTCTAGGTAACAGAACTGGTGTGGCTGCTGGAATCGAAATATCCATGGCTAGTGGCGTAAAATTTGTTTCTCCTATGACTAGGTGTGATTCTGTGACACATTGCGATTGGGGGAAGAGGGAGCACTTCGGAAGGGATAAGAGGAGACACCAAAAGTGGTGGAGCAAAAGCTACTCCAACTTATTGCTCTATCATATATATATAAGTATACATGGGCACTATACAGTGGGTGGGCACATTGCCCTTTACGCCAACAACCTCCCACTTAAAGGCAGTGTGCCTTTAAGGGAGTATAGTATACATATAATACAATCAGCCATAGGCTGAAAAACAAGATGACCAGACCGTCATCCTATGCCCATCGGCACTTTACAATGTGCAAAGTGCATAGAGGATAAGCTGCTAGTAGACATCAGGTTTGCAGGATAGAAAATGACAAGCTGTAGATGCCTATCAACCAAGATCTCATGCCAGATCTCACTTGGAGAGTGAACTCTCACCACCACGTGCTCCCGTGCTAAGTCCATAGCACCCAAACTGTCACCGTGCAAAGAAAATGTCTCTGCACCACCTGTGACCATAAGCACATGGCCTACAATAGACCTCTGCTGGTCTACCCAACCTGCATCACCTGCATGCTGCTCCTGGAAGCATAAGGACTTGATGTCCACAACTACTTCCCTACTACCAAAATCTGCCATAATCATGCTACTAACTCCCACTACAACGAAAGCAAGAACCGGAAGTGTAGCCCCAATGGCAAACATGTGAGAACCAAGTCTCAACACAATCATGGATGCATGAAGTACTATGGCTGCCGTATCAACCATAACTTGTTGCTCAACTGATCTGTGATCGTCAAACCTGCAGTGTTTCAAGTATGGAGCCAATACAGGCAATGGAATACTCAGTAACTTCCCCCTCTCCATACTGAAACAACCAAGTATCTGACAAACATCATCAAGACCATGCAGCTCCCACTGCAAAGCATCCCTATCCATAAGGAACCATATGGCAAGTAACCTCAGAAGGATAGCAACCTCCTAAATACTGAGACCATAACCTGTCTCACTTCGTCGCATCACATCCTGAGCTCTCATAGCGTTATCAAACCTATGAAGCCAAGCTCAAGGGGATTGCTTCTGGCCATGGAGGCACTTACGAAGCAAACATATCAATGATTCCTGCCCATGCGCAATATGACCCGAGTCAATAACTGTAAAAACCACATTTGTCCTGGCATAACCACCCAATGGATCATACCGGGCATCATTAGCCAAGGTATCCTCCTCACCATGCATAGCCTCATCCTCATCTGCAAGAGGCAGTCCGCATCCTGGGAGTAAATTGTAACTGTCCATAGAAGATGCATCAACAATCTCTATAGGAGTATAAACCTGTGGAATACTAGAGACATCTGGCCATCTTTGACCAAAATCGGGAAGTAATCATGGCTGTCCCAAATTTATAACCTGCTCATCGTGGGAAAAACCTCCCACTCTAAGGGATATGGGCTGTCCCTGCATAGAATTTGGAGGTATCAGCGCACTTACACCCTCCTGGAACATCACTCTCCTGCTATCCACAGTCCTGGGTTGTCTAAACATAGCATCCTCTCTGAAATAGACATTATGGCTGTGTATCAACTCTCTAGTTGAAGAATCCCATAACCTGTAGTCCCTACTGGACTCACTGTATCCAAGGAAGATACACCTCCTCGATCGGGAACCATGAGCATAAGCCTCGTAGCCAAACACACGTAAATGCTCATAACATGGTGCCCTGCCTATCAAGAAGTCAAATGGCACTCTACCATTCAGAGATCTCCTGGGTGACCTGTTAAGCAAGTATGCAGCTGTCTTACATGCCTCAGCCCAATAGCATTCAGTAAGACCTGCATATCATAGCATGCTACCAATCCTGTCCAATAAAATCCAATTTATGCCTTCTGCCAAGGCATCATGAGCAGAAAGATGAGGAGTGGTCAACACCCTCCTGATACCAAGTGTATCACATAGATGCTGAAATCTAGAAGAGGTAAACTCTGCATCACCATCAATCATCAAGCTCAATAGCTTCTTTCCTGACTGATTTTTAGCATTACCCAAGAAGCGCTGAAATGTATCATATACATCATGCTTCTGCCGAATCGGATATACCCATATGTACTTTGTAGTAGCATCAATAAATGTCACAAAGTAAGAGGTGCCACCCAGTGAAACGGTAGGCATAGGCCCACAAACTGCACTAAAAACCAATTGCAATGGCTCAACATACCTCTCACTGACTGTCTTCCTCACAAAAGAGGATCTTGACTACTGATCATCATCACAATCATGACATAAAATTTGAGAGACATCCATAACAGGAATGTATCTCAATGTTGTAAGGGCTTCCATACCTGTAGTAGACATATGTCCAAGTCTGGCATACCATAAACTAACTGATGGCTGCTTACTAATCATAAGCATCTTATCCTGGACACCTGATACATGCAATGCATAAGAGAATCCAACCCATGATCCCCTAGCCATAACCAGATTGCCTCTAGCAATCTTCCATGCATGATCACCCAAAGAGACATGATAACCTGCCTCAACCAACTGTCCAGTACTGATCTTGCTCGTAGCAAGTCCTGGTATATATCTAACCCTCTGTAGAACAAGAATAGAGCCACTAGGCATAACAAGGTGGATATCCCCATAACCATAGACATCCATAGAATGATCAATGCCCATCAAACCACTCTCCACAATGCATTCCTGATATGCACTGAACCATGACCTATGAGGGGTCATATGACATGAAGCACATGGATCTAACATCCAATCACCGAGAATGGGTACATCAGTGGCCAAGAAGGAGGTGTCAAACATAGACAAAAGAATGCCTTCATCACTACTACTGTCAGTGGAAACCCTGGCATCCATGCCTTGAAGCTCAACATGCTTCTTCTCCTTCTTCCTATCATTCTTAACCTTGCTCTTCTTCTTGCATTTTCTTAGCCATTTCCAGCAGTACTTTTTCATGTTGCCATACTTTCCACAATAGAAACATCTAACACAAGTCCGAGAGCTAGACTTGCTCTTGGAATTCCACCTTGAACATGACCTATTTCTACCAATTGATCTACCTTTGGAGTGCATATCAAGGCTGTATTTCAGCACATTAGGGCATTTCAACCCATCATGCTGTAACATAACACTATCATGGTCATACATCCAGCATATACGAGTATAGAACTCATATGCATGGCAGTATACACCTGTACACCATCCTGTACCTGTAAGTAGACTGACTTCGAGAGTGATGACTGAATGATAGAGCATGCTTGCTCATCCATGTCATCCCAATCACTCTGTTTAATGCCATTAGGCTTGACACCTTTGCATTGAATGGGCTTATGCTGCCTCTTCTGCACTAACACATCATAAAGCTACTCTTTCCAATACTGAAAGTTTGATCCATCCAACCTCTCAATATCAAAGAGGGCACTACCAGCTGTAGATGCCATATCTGTGGCACAATAGCTCACAACCAAAGAGCAGTATAGTGCAATAGGCAACCCAAATGACCAAAAAAAAATATAGTGTTGTCTAGACCAATCAGGTCTACAAATAAACTGGTTGATCCAATGCTCAAAAGCACTCAGCCATAAAGAGGCATAAACAAGAATATATGCAGCCCAGTAACCTACCAATGCTTGGCAATCCAAGTAAGAAATGCACTGAACCAAATGAGCAATGCCCTCTCAACCAATGGCAATAGGAGCCCAGCTCAACTATCCATAAACATCAGTGCGGCATCCACCAATGCAAATCCATAATGCATCGAAATGGCATTTACTGCATCACCAATGCATCACCTCAAGTGTGCAATCCTTTGGCAACAAAATCAAGCATTCAACACTTGTCAAATGTGCCAAAGTGACTCGCCAAAATGCCAATAATTCCCTTGGACTGAAGTGAGATCCCAATCACTTTTTGTAATTTACTGTTGTGCAAGAGAAATCACATCCACTTTGGGCAGGATAACATGCTGTCCTTGTCTTTGAACAGTGATATCTTTTCACCGAACGACCGGATGCCAAAGCTGTAAATAGCAAAGTTGTAGCTTTAGAAAGATCTACAACTTGTCAGTTGACCTCAAGAGCCAAATCCTTGTGGATTCTCAGATATTCTCACTTGAAAAACAACTTCCTACACATTGGTCACAAATAGACAGTAGACTGCAACTTTTTGTGGTTTTGCAGAGGCTGTAACTCCTGCAGCTTATACTGGATCAACTTGCTTTCAAAAGCAAAGTTGTATTATGTTCTGTTAACTACAACTTTCTAGTTCGGCACAAAGTGCAATTCCGCACCAGGAAAGAGATATTCAGTCCTGAAAATGACTGTTTTGTCATTAAAAATAGCAACAGCAGCAATTGTAATGTCCTAACCAATGGCGAACACAATGCCATAAAATCAGCCCCGAATACGGTAACAAATCAGCCCCAAAATGCTGACAAACTAGCCCTAAAAGAGCTCCAAACAATGCTAATCTGACAGGATCTCAATACATCACCGTACCACCGTATGTATCCAACATAGGCAAATAACCATGCATCCAACGAACTGTTAATGCATCTCAACCAGGCATGTACCACTGTCAAAGCATGTGTCACTGCCACTGCCAAAGTGATGTACCTGCAAGAAAGATATGCAACCCACTGACTAGACAAAGAGAGCCGAGCTCTATGACGGGGGAATGAAAGAGGCCTAGGAGATGATTGTATGGTATGAATGCAGGGTGCTCGAAAAGAAGAGTGTCGATGAAGACCACTTGCTAGCCAAAACCACTCAATTCCATAGTATAACCAGTGCCAAAAGCATCTGAAAACAAATGCATTAGCCTTGCAATCCACCACACTGCATGATCAATGCATACAGCACCCAAAACCGGCCCAAAACGACATCAAATTGCATCCAAAAAATGCATCAAACGGGGGCTCGAAATGCAACACTTTTGCACATCGAAAATCAGCAAAAAATTTCTCAAAACAATGCTCGAGATGCCCTTCCTCTTCGCCAAACATAAGAAGTACAACAGCCCCAATGATTACTGTAAATTCAACAGCCAAATCTTCACCACTTTCACTTCTTCACTTCACATCACTAGCCTCATTGCATCTTTCTGTGCTTACACTGTTACTCACGCATTTGGAAGAAAACCGTCCATGCTCACTGGTGGAGTTAGCTTCCTCGCCAGCATTGCCATCAATGGTGGCACTAAGGAGTCGAAGGAATAGAGGAAGAATTGCCAGCATAGATCGCTACCCTCAAGCAATAGTACGCCTCGACAAAGAGCAAGTCCAAGCCTTGTGTCAGCATGGCCACCAATCTGCAAGAGTCTTCACACTGCCCATAGAAGCTGCCAACCACCCTATCTCTGACTAGATCATCTCTGCTATCTACGCCTATGCCCATCTTGGATCCCCAGTACCGGGACTGGAATAATGCCACCACGTAGAAGTGCTTGTAGCTCATCGAGGAGAAATGCAAGCTGTGCACTAAGGTATAAGACCTCTGCATGGGCACACAAGAGCTACAGCGAGCCTGCAATGTCCTTTAGTAGCAAGTCCTTGAGATGCAGCACCAGACGATCTTCCAATGGAAGATCCTTGAAGATGCCTACCTCGGCGTTCAACGCCTTGCGCAAATGTTGCACAAGATGTCATACCGCTTCTAGTTGGAGCTTCTATTGCTCAAACAAATGCCTGCTGATCCCTCCAAGAACCATTCCTGTTCCACAAAGAGAAGACCTCCACGAACCACTCCTGCTCTGATACCAGTTGTGGGGGAAGAGGGAGCACTCAGGAAGGGATAAGAGGAGACACCAAAAGTGGTGGAGCAAATGCTACTCCAGCTTATTTCTCTATCATATATATATAAGTATACATGGGCACTATACAGTGGGTGGGCACACTGCCCTTTACCCCAACAACGCTCCTCTTCTCTATCTCTATCTTCTCTTTCTCTTCTCTTCTCCTCTCCTTTTATTAAAGAGTGGGAATTGAACCCAAGACCTCCCCATTCACAAAAGAAAGACTTATCAATGGGCCAGCAAATAGGAAGTGATGAAAATGTAATAATTTTGCTTATATATTGAAATCTCAGGAAGTGTAACTCTCTAACCGTGGGGAGTTTCCTCTTGCTGTAAAAAGCAAAAGTATTTCATTTCATGTGCTCTATTCACATCTCCTACTAGATCGCCGATTCGAAACTTTTTCAAGTTCACTCCTTGGATGAACGCCACACGAGGAGGGTGGATATTTATGTCACTTCTCAATGAGTTCAAGGATTTGGTGCTTGGTCCTCCGCTCATTACTGCTACCAATTGGCGAGATCTCTTTCTTGATCTTCATGTCGACCTTCAACGGATGATTGTCTAGTGCATTGTTTCCAACTACTTTTAGTAGAATGATGAACCGAATCTTTCTTAAACACCAAGATTGTGTGATAGTATTTTTCGATGATATTCTGGTGTTTAGCAAAGATGTTGAGGAGCATAAGGAACATCTGAAGCTAGTCTTTTCACTCTTAAAAGAAAATCAATTGTACATAAATTCTGAAAAGAGCAGTTTCTTTCAAGATCAGATAGAGTATTTGGGTCACATTGTATCCGTCGATGGAATTCGAGTAGATCCAAAGAAGATTGAGTGCATAGTCACATGGCCTCAACCCCGAGATATACATGAATTAAGATCATTCTTGGGATTGTGTAGCTTTTACAGAAAGTTTGTCAAGAATTTCGCATACATTGCACATCCATTACCATTCAACGTGATTCAGAAAATCAATGATCTAGCTTATAGGCTTGAATTACCTGTTAATTAAAAAATACATAATGCTTTCCATATCAGCCTCTCTGCCACCTTTCCTCTTGTTGTCGAAGTGTCACGCTAGTGGCGCGCTGCTGGGCTGCCTGAGCTCTCTCGAATTCTAACTTTAAATGTTGCTGTTGAGAGAGGAGCTTATGAGCATAACCTGTGGAATTGAAGACCGCTGTCCCAAGCTGCGTGAAGGTGTGGTCCATGATACGCTGAGCAAGATGCAGGGACCTTTTCATCCACGCATACCTGTCGCTGTAATTCATCCTGTCTGCCAAATTAATGACGTCCCCCAATTCCTCAAACATGTCAGGGAGAGCTCCCTCTTCCTCGGTTGACAGGTTTCCTGTAGGTGCCAATTTGTCCAAGTGCACAAAACATGTCGGGGCCCTGGAGATCTTTTTGTTCTGTGCGAGGCAGTCCTGCAAGGGAATGGTGAAGATTTGAGTGAGATCCTCCTCTTCCCCACATACTGGTGAGCGTTTTTTGTGAAGGACAGATAGTAGTTGGCTGTAATCTTCATTCTGTTTTTCAAATTCTGGAACCCGAATGCATTGTTGATCATCAACAGACCTCGACACAAAAAGGAAATATCTATACTAAATACTTGCTCGTGCTTGCTGTCCGTGATTGATTGAATGAAAGTTGTTGGCATTACTCGCTATAGGGGTGAGCGAGGGCATCTCTGAAGGCTGTCCATTGAAAGAAATGTGCCTTTGAGTCTTCCTATGCTTCTTCTGTTTCTTTTGAGCTGACTTTTTGCTTCCAGGGGAAGCAACCATAGGGGGAGGAGCTTGCATAATCTCTGTGACGGCATGTTGCAACTGCGACCAGGGAAATATTTGAAAGAGGTGGGCCCGATGAAGCAGCTATGTAAGCTGTGAACATATCATTCTCATGAAGGGGTGGGCAATCCACAGATTTGGGCAGAATCCCTCCCTCAAATACCTCCTCTGATGCTGAAGTGGCCGATGGAGCATCTCCGCGAGAGGGGCTCCCACTCCCGCCGTCTCTAGTCCTGTCTCTGCCTAGGGAGGCCGAAATGTGAAGTCACACCCTGGGATGACATCTCCTGAGAAAGCCCGTGGGAGTGGGAGTCGGGTCCCAGGCTAAGATTCAGGTCCAACACCTGGTCCAAAACATGGTCAGAGGTCGCCTGAACTGTGGTGATGACTGCATCGGTGAAAGTGGTAGGGAGTGAAGACGAAACAGCTGCAGTCCTTCGTAACAATACACCTGTCGAGGAAGTCCCGGGTACAACAGTTGTCGTCACTGGTACAACAGGAGGTGTACCTGGTGCAATCCCTCTCATTGAAAGTCTGGAGATCGCCGGAGAAGCCTGGACAAGTGTGACTGATGGAGAGGCAAGTCCTGGCACGGGCACGACTGATGGAGAATGGAGAAATTAAAGATTATTAAGTAGCCTTAATATATCCAAAATAAAAAATCATTTTAAGTTAATAATGATAGTCAACTCTTCTTATTTATTTGATTCTTTGGAAGGTTGGACATCAATCTTTGAGCTTAGATTCTCCTTTCTTTGGTTGTGGCATAGTTAGTGCTTATACAAAGGCTAGGGGATGATATTCAATGGAGAAATTAAAGGTTATTGAGTAACCTTAATATATCTAAAAGAAAAAATCATGGCAGTACTTTTGGTTCTTTATCATCTGATTACACTTTGACTTTTAGTATATGGAACTCTTCAATGATCAAATACCTTCATAGATTGGGTGAGTACCATAGAATGGGGGACAATGTTTAGAAAAAGGGCAAGAATTTATGTCAACACATCCATTGGCATCCTTGCACTTCTTTGCATCACATCTTGCCAATTTGTAGGATGACAAACAATCTATCATGGAAAGAAAACCTTCCATTTTGTTCCAAACTTGCTTGTTTATGCTTTTGTTTTTTACTTTTTATTTCTTCATGTTGTTTAGTAGGTAGAGTAGCTTAGGAAACCAGTCCCCACACACTCCAAACAGTGCACAAAGTCCTAGGAAACTTAGAGAATCCTAAAAATTCCATCAGCCAACTAGTTCCTAGAGAGAAGTGATATATATATATATATAGATAGATAGATAGATAGATAGATAGAGAGAGAGAGAGAGAGAGAGAGAGAGAGAGAGAGAGAGAGAGAGAGAGAGAGAGGAGTGCACACGATATAGCTACCTATACACTATGTTGTATTGAACATAATCATGAATATATACATGAGAACCCCTTAGGGTTAGGGTTAGGATTTTCCCCTAATGCCCTTAAGGTATGGTGCAATTTGCGCCAACCTTTTAGTCCCATATACATTTCACCTTTTGAAGGGAGGGACAACTCTATTCCTTCTCTCTCTTCACTCTACTTCCTACTTCTGTCATTCTCTTGGGCCCATGCTGATCCAAGGTAAAATCCTATCTACTACTATGCCACTTCATTGGAAAAAATGAAAAAATAGCAGTGTTACAAAATACCATGGCAGTGTTAACTATGTGTTAACATGCCCCCTTTCTTGACGTTGATCCATCCTTGGATCAAGGGTGGTGCAAAATGTCAGAGGAGAGGGCAGCCTAGATAATAGAATGCTGGTCAAAAGAGACATTGCGAAATCCAGCAAAATGGATGGTAGGGCTCCCAAAATCTAGCGTCATGCATTTCCTCCAAGGTCTCGATGTGATGTCCATATAGATTCCAAACATGAAGGTACATGCTCAGCATTTGGTAGAAGGAGGGCCCCTTATCTAGATCGAATACCACCTTGGAGTGTAGCCCCCAATATTTTTCTTTGATTGGATAGTAATTATTGAGGAGGTCGCCCTTCTGTTGTTTCCATCCTTTGGAAAGTTGAAGTGAGAAAATTATAGAGGACATTAGGGTCACTCACATGCAACTTTTGGATGATGCTCCACCACCACCGACGTCTCATGGGCATGTATGTCAGGTGGATCATGGCTTGCACTACAATTTAGTTCCAAAAACCTGACATATCAAGCTCCAAAGGTTCCATGAGTTTTGATGGCCCCTAACTCTAGCTCAGTTTGGTCTCAGCCCTTACTCCTTCCACCATAGCATCTTGGATATGGGAGACTTTCTCCAATATGATGGGAAGATTGGGCTTGTCTAAACTATAGATGTGGTAAGCCATTTGCCAAGCTGAGCAAAGTGCCAGTCAAGCCGCAGTCCCTAACACAATCATCTATGATAGAGGACATGCAGAGTGCACTAATTTCCACCATATTGGTGAGTAGTACAACACCTCATGTACACTTGTTTGAGGGAGGACCCTCATAAAATAATACCTTTGAGCCTAGAGTGCCAGGTAACTATTGGGCACAAGGCCTAGTGACATAGATGAATGATCAAAATGAGCCAAGATAAGGGTACACTGCCTAGGTGTCCCAACTTCCACCATATCCAACTTGGGAAGGAGTCTTAGAAGGCACTCCATATCCATCATCTGCTCCATATAGACCCATGATTGGCATAAATATCCCAATTCCCAAGGCATGTTTGATGCAACCTATGAGGCCTAGCCTCATGGTCCAATTCTAGTTCCTAGTGGGCCAGTTTCTACAAACCCTAAATTTTTCTGAGTGTCAAATTTTTGGAGCTCCCCATTGGGACAACCCATATATGGGGCAGTGTTTCTCCAACATATAAATCCTCTTGTAATAAAGACCATGCAATAAAGACCATGCTTTGAGATAAGGATATGAGGATCTTGGTGTAAGCACTAGGAAGGGGGGCCATGCCCCCAACCTTTTTCAAAAGGGAGTCTAATTCCTCAAGGAGTACACCAATCATGATCTCTAAACTAATCAAAAAATTATTAGGTGAAGGATATCTGGTATCCCATGTGAAGGGTTTGAATAGATTTGTGAAGCATTTGTAGGTATTAGAGATCTAGATAAGGTGAATACCTTTGGGTTTAGTTTAGATGGAAAGGACGAATAGTGGTTTAGAGCTCTAAATGCAGAAGAAAAAATCAATTGGGATACATTGTGTAAAGCATTTATAGTGTGGTTTATTGGACCCGCCTCAATCAACCAACTATATGAGGTTAAGTAAAAGGAGTCAAAATCCCACTACAAATATATGGCGAGTATAAAGCACTTGAACTCACGATGTGGAACTTATGAGGGAATGAGTGATGTGTAGCTGCTACCATGTTTCCACATAGGATTAGGGGACTCTAAGCTTCATGATCATCTATTTACAATGAATCCCATGTCATTTGAGATGTGCAACAAGACTACCATAAGTGTGTATGGCAATATGAAGGAGAAGGCTCAGGGGAAAAAAAGCCTCATCAGAGGTTTCACATATCTTTAAGGCCACCAAATAGGGTGAGGCTAAGGAGATGGGTCCATCTATGAAGGATATGAAAGTGGAAGCATTGGTTGTCAACCTACTAAATCAACTAAGTCAACAATTGAAAGGAGGATTGACTACGAAAAACCTCGGCAATCCTCACCTATTGACATGATAGTGTGGTGTGGAATACACACTAAAATCCATCCCACTGGTGAGTACCCTCACCTTAGGGCAAGGACCACACTCTATTGTGCTCATTGTGCATATTGGAAAAATAATGAAACATCATAGTGTCAATATCCTAAGGCAAATTATTCCCCACCCTATGTACCAATCTAGGCCACCTTTGATAGTGTTTGCACCTCCAAATCCATCCAATGAGGGATAATTAGCCATACAAGGAGCCAATACTACCAACCAAGGGCAATTCATGACTCAAAATCTCCTATTACCCCCACAAGTATCGAGACCTCAATTACAACTATCGTGAATCAGTCCCATGAATCAAGTATTGGTGGAAGAGCTACCCAGCGATTTGGAAGACCACATTTAGGAGATCAATTGAGTCAACTACTTCTTCTACGATGAGAATGTGAGTCGATCTAGAATTCATTATATTATGCAAAATGACTAGTACATACCAGTTTACCAGATGTTCCCTACCTATCAAAAGGTGAGAGATATGAATACTTTGATAAGGAGACTACCGATTCAATGCTATACGTGTCAAGGTCCTCACAGGGCCAATGAGTGTCTATACAAAGGGATCAGCCAATTTGCCAGCCTCATCTTTTAAATCCAAGGACCTCATTCCTTCAAAGACTAGTCCCTACAAGGACACCCCACCCACATTAGCCGCAACCTCTTCAAACACACTAGCACAATTGTGCACTAAGTGTGGAGTTGACCACTTATAAGGACTGCTCAATGCCGAGGATAGCAATACTGGGTACTGGACATTAGAGTGCAAGTCTTAATCTTCTCATCATTGAGAGAGGTCAAGTATCCTCTGTATCCTTAAATGTAATTAAAGGGCCCACCAATCCAAGGCCTTCAATAAAGAGTATCATAAACAAGCCAAAAGAGACAAGGCTAGTATGTCACAACCTCAAGAGGAAACTTGATCTATGCACAAGAATGCTAAACGCACCACTAAGATTGGAAAGGGCCATGATAAGGTAATCATTGAAAGGAAGGGTTTGATGAAGACACTGCCCTCCTAGCCACATCATCTTCTTCTACTGGTCTTTCCTCAAGTGGAGGCTTGATCAATCCTCCTCCCAAATAATTCTAGGAATCACTAAGAACCCATATCCATGGTAGAGCGACAACACCCAAGGGTCATGATGATTAATACCCAAACCCCTTAGTAGAGAAACAATTCCTTATATAAAACACAAAAATTTATGCATGAGTGCCAAGAAAAGTTTGAGCAAAGACTTGAGGCAAGCAAGGGAGCATATACAATCCATCTAAGGCACCATGCAGTCAACCGAGCCTCTAAACTTGCAAGTGTCCCAAAGAGTAGATGAGAAAATTACCTCACACTCTTCAATGGAGGGGTTCACATTATGCAACAATTTTTTGAAGATACTTCACCTTGGAACAACTAAAGAAAGACGACATCCTTTTTTATTCCTCTTTTAAATAAAATACTTTGTTCCCCTCCTCGACCCAAACCTCTTGACTACTCTCTACCTCCTTCTATTTAAACCCACTCTACGAAGCATACCCCTCAAATACTCCCAGCTTCTCCCCTACGTGGTACCTAGTTCCCAGTGTGCGACTGCACTTACATCTCCTACAGTCTTCCCTTGTACTCCATAGCTGTCTTTCGTGGGCTGCCTCCTCTGAACTCCGTGCTGTAGTACACTGCCATTCAACTCTGACTCCACTCAACTTCTTGCTCATGTGCACGCAATCCATTACTTCGCCCTCTTCTTCGCTGGTATCTTGCCGCCATGGATAGCCACGTATGCCTTGTGCTTGCATCACTGCAATTAGTACACCAAAGTACCACCCACGCTTTCACCTCTCCCTTCTAATTCATTTCGTCCCCTTTTCTCACCTGGTTTTCCTTCTTGGCTTATTACAATTATCTCCCTCTTGCTATAAATTGTACTAGCCACCTTTGCTACCATTGCCTTCATGCCCACATTACTCTACTGTATGCATCTCCCTTGAAACCCCCCCCCATGTATTTTTTCCCTTCCCCTTCTCTAATTTCATATATATTTTAAAATCCCCACCGCCCCCCAATTTTTTTCTTTTTCCCTTCTTTTCACTATATCTTCTCTCCCCCCTTTCAATTTATCCCTTATTAAACCCCCTCCCCTTCTCTTCCCCCCCCTTAGTTCTTTAACCTCTCTTCCCCCCTTAGTTCTTTAAAACCCCTCCCCTTCCCTCTTATCTTTCCCCCCCCCCCTCTTTTTGGTTTCTTTATATACCTTTTTCTTGCCACTTTGATTCCTCTAGCTTTTTCTAAAGCTCCCACTTAGGTTAATTTTTTGACTTCCCTCCCTTTTTTATTTCATCGGCTTTTTTAAAACATTCCCTTTGTCTTATTAATTTGTGTCCCTTGTCTAAATGTCAACTTATTCTCATTGATAAAAATCCAATCTCTCGCTCTTCTTATACCCTTTTCTCAATTCCACTCACCTTACCATATCTCCCCTCCCATTCCTCACTAAATACTCTCACTCATTCGAGCCGCTTTTTCAAAAACTTTCTTTTAAATCCTCAAAACTTCATGACTTCTAAAACCTCTTCCCCCCAACCTTATTCTTTAAATTTTTTGTTCCTTTTTTGTCCTCTTTTAAATAAAATAACTCTTCTTCACCCCCCTCTCCCCCCTTTTTTTAACTAATTCTTAATTTAAAAAAAAACCCTCCTTCCTTTCAATCTCCCATGTTTAATGTATCTCTATTCGTAACCCTTTTTATATATTTATGTGCTCTCCTATTAATCTTAGAGTAATTAATTGCTCACATTGATCTCCTTTTTAGATTTTCTATCTTCCTAATGTTTACTTTAAAAATCTTTACATTTCACATGTTCTCACTAGCTTGATTAGGCATAGTAAATTGGCTCAAACCACCCCATTTCCAAAGTTTTCTTTAATATTACCCCTACAGCAATGTCCGATGCATCCACAAAAACATGAAATGCCCAGGTCCAGTCTGGTGGAATAAGAATAGGTGCTATTAACAACATTTTCTTCAATAAATCAAATGCTTTTTCTTTCTCTTCTCTCCAAACAAATTGTTCATTTGGCTTAACCAATCTTGATAATGGTTGACAGACATAGGACAAATACTTGAGAAATCTATTGTGCCATTTTACTTGCCCAATGAATCTCATGACTTCTTTGGCATTTTTGGGTTCTTTCTATGGGGGTTAAAGGCCACTGTACCTTAACCACGATTATGTACAATGCACAAACACACACACACACACACACACACACACACACACACACACATGACATAGAAGATGAGGGTGTTATGCACCCACCAAAGCTTGTGTGGATCTCTTCTGGTTCTCCCTCTCTCTCCTTCTGGTTCTCCCTCTCTCTCTCACCCTCTTCCATTCCGCTTTCGATGAGAGCACTCTCAACTAGTATCAGAGCCTGGGTGGTCTATCTGATGCTTGTGGGTGGTTTAGCTGAGTCCATGTGTGCGCCTGGAGCTTGGAGTCTACTGCTGCAACTCTATGGGAGGACCGAGCAAGCCTGTGGGTTGGTGTTTGAGCTTCCCAAGTGGTATTGGAACCTTGTAGAATCTTGGAAGTGGTTTCGAGTGGTTTTGTCAAGCTTGCAGGTGGTTTTGGAACAAAAAGATGCTTTTTGATGATTCCCATGTTCCTTTTGACGACTGAGAGTTTAGAATGACTTACAGGGGTAACTACTTCCTACTTTTGGTGTCCATTGCACTATGGGAGTTCAAAAACCCCTTCATTCTTGAATTTGGGATCATTTCGTAGGATTTTTGACTCACTGTCTCTACTTTAACGTTTTTCTACCAATGTGTTGGAACTCAAGTTTGAAGCAACCATTTGTAGATTTGTCAGTTCGGGTGGACTCAGGAGGTCCTAACGCTTTTGTGTTGCTCATCATTCGTACTCCGATGGTGTTTATGAATATATTTGTTTGTAAAAATATTTTTTGGTCCATGTGTTTGGCCCGGTGATTGGGACCATGGTTTTCGAAACAATATGTTTCATTGCATTTCAAAGCCCAAAAACCCCTACCTGTCAATTCTTGCACAATCCCATGGAGATTTGGAGAAGCTTTGTCTCTCTCTGAGACATCAAATCATCTTCTTTTTCTCCATGTTAGAAAATCATTCAAAGGTTCAATTTCAAGTAAGCTGCAAGGGTTGACTGGATTTTACTCTCTCACCAGATAAGATTTTGGAGTTGCGGGCGACAAAAAGGAGAAATGTGCAGATTGCATCACTGAGTCTAGATATGCAGTAACATTCATGTTTATGAGGCATCTCAGATTTTCTTTGCAGTATCAGTCATTGCCTTGAGGATGTGATTTTTGGCATACTTTATGTAGATCAATCTAGTTGTAGTTTGAGCCATGTGCGCTCATTCATGCTATGCATTGGGTTACAATGGATGCTTTGTAGGCCATTTGTATACATTGCAATCCTTGTTAGGTGCATTGATAGGCCCATATTGCCTTTTGGGATGCTTTATTGATGGATGTTTAGCACACAGATGTTATTTTATGCTCAGGGATAGCTTTGACACATTGCAGTTGATGCACTGATATGCTATGCTCTCTTGGATGAGACATTATTGATGTTTGTGCCCATGGATTGTGTTAATGCTTAAGGCATTTGGCTCTTATTGGCATTGGGTTTGCCATTATTTTGTCATTGTAGGTTGACATTTTCTTTTGGGCCAGATTTGCTCATATGGATGCATAGTATATGCACATGAGTCAGTTGCATTTTGATGCTTTGAGCCTTTGAGGTTTGGTGATATTACCTTCCATTTTGGCATACACATTTGGGTGCACCTAATATTTGGTGTGATTCTTTCTTATAGGCACTAGCATTTGGGATTTTGCTTTATTTGCATCATGGCATCCTCTTCCATGTCTGAAAAGGAGTTTTTCAGTATTCAAAAGTTTGATGGGACAAACTTGTCTCTTTGGAAAGAATAGATAAGGGATGTGCTTATCAAAAGAAGTAGATTAAACCCTTGGAACGGATTGTAACTAAGCCTACAGCTATGTCTGAGGATGATTGGAATGAGTTGGATGCATTAGCAAAGTCTACTGTTAGACTACATCTTGGAGTGTCAATTTATTTCATGGTAGTAAATGAGCATACTATGGAAGATTCGTAGAAGAAATTCTATGCCACTTATGAGAACGAAACTGCCTCTAATAAAGTTTACCTCATGAAGAGGTTGTTTGAGCTGTAGATGAAGGAAGGGGTCTCCATTGCACATGACAGTGATACCAATTGAATGGGGGGATCTTGGATATCTATCACCCACATATTAATCCTAAAGCTCTAACTATGGTTGTTGTCTAGTTGGCTGACAAGTATAATCCCACATTCCTCATATACTAGTAATTATGGACGTATTCCTCTGGCTAGAATTGTAAACTTTTTGCAAATGAGTAAAAATTTGATTTTGATTAAATTTATTTCTAAAGTGTAGAAATGTGATTTGATTTAATTATTTTCAAATCCTTTTCAAGTTAAATTATTTTCTAAGACAATTGTATGAATCTTATTTTATAACAACAGTGCTCAATATAGTAGACAATTGAGAGTCTACACAGTGGTTGTTGTACAAGTACCTAGACTCTATTCATTATTGCAAGGAGAAAGAAGGAGGAGCTTCACCTTAGCTCTATACTATCATCCCTTCTAAATACTTGAATGCCCTCTAAGACTACACGAAGAAGCCCGAGAATGAGCCTTATGTTTAGAGCTAAAACCTACTAAGTCTACCGTTACTAGGGATGCCACATGTCCTTGCCCCTATCACTTTATTGAGGTTATCGGCTTCATTAATATCTATTTTATAACCAAACACCATCGTTCTTGCCTTGATTATTTATGCTCTTGCATTAAACTGTGCTTATTTGAAGGATTCTAATCTCATAATTAGAGTGGATTGTTGCAAATTGCTAAATTGGTGGCCTTTACCCTAGTTCCTTTGGTGTTTCTCCCATAGGAAAGGAGATTTATCCTCCAAGTCCTCTTCAAACATCCAAGTTCTTTTCATTGATATTTCTACCTATACATTTGATTAAGTACTTTATGCACTCTTTTCTCCTTACCTTCATTTAGGAATACAGGTGGGAGCACGCATGGCAAGAGGGGGGCAAATCCCACCTTATTTTTTCAATTAGACAAGATGCGACTATTGCATGATTCATGAATATTGAAGAGTCAAGATAAATACCGATACTTAAAATGTTTGTAAGACCCACATGTTTGAAGTTTTCAACCTTTAGGATACTACCTATGCACATCCAAACATGTGCCATTCATGTCCTCTGATCTTGATCTGCTAGTGAACACTATAAGATGTGACACTATATCATTGATTGTTACAAGTTTACATGCATATGTGCTATATTGAGATTCCAGGATGAAGATTCCAAAAAACACTTTATAGAGAACAAATATATTTGCAAATGTTTGGAATGGGGATTCAATAATTAGAGTCTTGTGTTGGAATCAAATAGGCCCAAAACTTGTTGAATCAAGTTTTTGAAGTGGGATTTGCATTTGTACTTGTTGCATCTCACGCACCAACATGTCAAATACAATATATGCCCCCTTAGCCCCTTATCTTGATTGTCACAGGTAATACTAGTACTCAACATAGCGTGAATAAGTAGCTATTAGTACCTCCTAGATAGAAGAGAAGACTACCATGAAGATAATTGACAAGAGAAGGACCCTATGGAGAATCATGCTATTGTAAGTCGGTAGCTAGTATGTCACCTAATTGTGCATATTAAGGGCATGCCACTCACATCTTCCCCAAATGTCATGCAAGTTGGCCCTTTTGAGAAAAGTCATGGCTACTTGCCCTCCTTTGTTCTTATCTCAAAGGTATATTACACTTCTACCCAAAGGGGCATGGTACAACATGCATTTTCAGAGAAAGGCTACCACAAAATTGGTGGACTTGCTTGGCCATTCTTAAGAATGAATCAGTTGTCTAGGGCTTGAAATATGTCATGTTTAAAAGAATTCAGGCATTTCAATCATCCTATATAGCCTAAATTTTCAGCAAACATTCAAGCTCAAGGCGCTCATAGGAGAGAGCTTGAAATTTTAAAATTAGCACGAGCAATCAAGGTGTCATAAAATAGAAGGCAAAATTAGATTCACTCTTGTGTATCTCGGTCCTCTAGAAGAGGCATGGAAGAATGGCCTAAGGAATGATTGCAAATTCTCCATTTCTTCTTTCTTTCTCCAAGTGTGACCTTGTAAATGATGCAAGTCTTATGAAACGTACTTTGCTTAATGGGAATTTAATGCGATAACTATCATAAGGGCCTATTTCCACAACTAGTTAAGAAAAACTTGTTAAGAATTTTAATGAAAGTGTGCGTTCCCATTGGGTTCAAAGGGGTCTAGTTATCTTAAATCTCTTAAGGGCATGTTAGAGATGTTGGGCAATTTAACTTGCTAGAAATAGGTACTTTAAGGACGTTTTGTGAAGGGAAACAAATTGAAATATAGAAAATAAGGATTCAACATAAAGGTGGACAATGGGAATGCTATTTTAATCTAGATTTTTGTTATGTATTTTTGAAGGTCCAGGCCAAGTAGAAACTATACAAGATGGTACTTGCTTGAAGGCCCTTGAAAAGAAGGAGTAATGTAAGCTCAAAGATTGGACATCACAACATAAAGATATACCATTTTATGCAAAAATAATAATTTTGAAATTTCTTGTTAAGACAACTCTATGTATGACATGATGGGTACCAATGGGAATGGAATTGTGTTGCTAGTATTTAAAATAATTGAAATATGTATATTAAGTTTACTAAGATAACATAATAGTAGGTGGGAAAAGGTCCTAAATAACGTTGAATGTATAGTAAATTAGGTAGCTCCCAAAGTGACTAGCAAATTGCTCACATGGTTGAAATTCATACTAAAGAATTGATGAGATCAAAAGCAAATTACTTGGGTGATTATAAAGAATTGATAAGCACTAGCAAATTACTCGGGTGATTTACTAAGGAATTGATGAGATCAAAAGTGGGATGAGCAAATTACTTGTTAAAGAATTGATGAGACCTTAACTTGTTGTTCATAAAACTTTTGTCAAAATTAATTTTTGGTGGTTAAAATATTGATGAGAGCTTAACTTGTTGTTGGTTTATAAAGGAATTGATGAGATAAAAGAGGACTAGACCTTAATTTTTTGTTTCATAATGGGAGCTTTACTAAAGAATTGACGAGATCAAAAGCAATTAGCAACACGCAAAAAATTTGATGAGACCTTAATTTTTTGTTTCATAGTCGGTAGCTTTACTAAAGAATTGATGAGATCAAGAGGAATTAGTTTTTTGGCTCATCAACAAAAGCCATGTCAGAAGTGGGATTTGAACCCACGCCCTTTCGGACCAGTACCTGAAACTGGCGCCTTAGACCGCTCGGCCATCCTGACGCTGTGCCCACAAAGCCGTTTTTGCAATATAAGTATCGTTGCATGCAAGCCGCAAAAGTGCGTCAGTGCAAGCCAACAACAAGTTTCCCGCAAACAAAACAATGCAAACTCCAATTTCGTAACAGCCCTGGCGTAATTGCGCTGCAAACGCGTGAAGATTAGATGCCTTTAACAAGGTCTGCGCACTTTGGCGAGATCGTGCCATTCAAAGAGCTTGCCGAAGTGGCTTCAGGTCATTTCACACGGTCAGCGAAACATAAATTATGTTACGGTCAAACAAGATGATCTTTCTTTTTTTCTTCAAATTCAAAGATGAGATCGTTGACAGATAAGAAAGGTAACCGCATCGATTGGCAAGCAAGTACATGTATCATAACTGTGGATAACGCCCGCCATGATGCATGGAACCTCAAGTGGAGCCTCTCTATCTCCATCTCTTAACAAAATTCTCTCTTATGTCAAGGTTACCTTACAAAGCTTTTGGAGCACGTCTAGTACTTCCATGATAATCCAAATTCACCAAACACCCATGTCTCTGTCATAGGCTTTGTCAAAAGGCTTTGTCAAAATTTATTTTTAGAAAGCAGATGTCCTGGTTTGTGTCCTGGTTTGTCTCTTCTGCGTGCTCTAGACCTTCCCAAAGGGTTAGGATGGCCTCTAGAATGTGCCTGCCTTGTATGAAGCCTTTTTGCTCTTCCCTTATCTAGGCTAATAGTAGCTAGGGCTTTAGCAAGAATTTTATAGCTAGTATTGAGCATGGTGAGAGGTCTTTAATTCTTTAGAGCCTCCTTGGGTCCACCTTTGGGGATCCATTTAATCATGCTTGCGTTTATCCGTGAATTAAGGAAACCCTTTGCTTTGGACTCTTGCCAGAGGAGGATAAGGTGCTAGGTCTTTAGCAAAAATTTTATAGCTAGTATTTTGCATGGTGAGAGGTCTCCAATTCTTTAGAGCCTCCTTGGCTCCACCTTTGGGGATCAGTTTAATCATGCCAGTGTTTATCCAGAAGGAAACCCTTTGCTTTGGATTCCTGCTAGAGGAGGAGAAGGTGCGAGCCAACTGTGTCCCAAAAGACTTGGTAAAATTCAAGCGGGAGTCCATCTTCACTAGGAGTTTTGCCTTTTTCCATATATGTGACTGTGCCTTTTAACTCTTCAAGGGAGAGTTCCTTGTCTAAAAGATGGAGTCAAACCACTAGATCGTTCTCCTTCTGACCATTCGACATTTTTCCCTTGCTCTGAGTTTTTCCGTGGTTAGGATTTCAGGTTCCCCAAGAATTCCCTGGAAGTGCTCAGTGATAATCTAGCCAATCACTTTTGGATCATGGACTAGGCGGCCCTCGTGTACCAGAGTTTCTATCGATTCCTAAGACATCGAAACATGTCTTCATTGGGCCTGTCTCCTTTCCCTGTCCACCATTCTCTCGTGTAAACTTTGGATTGCGCTGCCTCAATGATAGCTTTTGCCCTGGCTCTGTCTCTGAAGGCTTTGAGTCTTTCCTGTCCCTGGGTTGATTCGTCCTCCTCGAGAAGCTTGATTTTCTCTTTAATTATTTTGCGTCTGCTCGCTCTAGCAAGATCTACTCGCTTCTTGATGGCTTTAAGGAAAATGCTTGTTCTTTTTGTAGCCCTGATCATCCACTTTTTAGTTATGTTGGATGTGCCATCAAAGGCTTTATCCTAGATCCTGTTTATCTTCTTTTGGACATAGGGTAAATGAAAGAAGAAGGGGTTAGACTTGCACCATGAATTTTTTCTCTTTCCCTGGCTTTTATCCAGAGTAATTGGGATTGGTTTATGATTCGAGAAGGGAAGAGAAGCAAGGGCTTCACTCTTGAAGCAAAGGGCTGAGTCTACGATATCTCTTGAGCAGTACATTCTGTCTATTCTTACTTTCCTGTGGAGAGGGCCCGATTGGTTGTTAGTCTAGGTGAAGGACGTGTCTGCAGAGATGTCGATGAGTACAACAAAATCTTTGAGGGTAGTCCAAGAAGAAAGTTCCCTGCCCCTTAAAGTGTTTCCTATTTCGTTCTACCTGTCTCTCTGGGATTCTACCATAATGAAGTCACCTAGAAGGATAGTATTATTTTGAAGGATCTTTCTATCCCAAAGAAGAGCTCTTTCCCTCGTGGCATTAGGGGCGTAAATAGAGAAAATTTGACAATGCAACTGAGGATGAGAAAAGTCAACACCTATCCCGGCAGAATGGAAAGTGGGGGCATGATTGCCTAGGTAAGGTGAGTAGCTATTGCTAGAACAAAACCACCTCTCCATTCTTTGTGGTTAGTGCAAAACCATTGTCTTTTGTAGTCTATCTAGCTGAGCTGCCAATGTAGCTTAGCCCCTGAAACTTTAGCCTCTTGTAGTGCTAAGAAATTAGGTCTAAGGATTGACGAGCCTAACCACCTTTTAAAGATAGCAAGTTTAAGGTCATTTGTTAAGCCCTAAACATTGATGCTTAGGAAGGAGAAGTTGTCTTGCATCATTGAGGAGTGTTTTTGTTTCTCTTGTTCTTGAAACTAACTGGGCTGTTTTGAGGAGATAGTGTAAAGCCTCTCAACATCCTTCTTTTCTCTCTTTCAATTGAGTTGATTTCCTTTCCTCTGATGTTTACCTCGTCAGCTTGAGCCTTTACCTTTCCCACCCGAGTGGCTTTTTTTCCTTTGACAACTGTGAAGGAAGAACCCTCCTTATCTAGCTGACTCATGTTCTGCTTGCTCCAATTGCACCTCAAAATCTTGGGTGGCAACCACAAACGCCTCCTCCCCCGAGCTGTCTTCCATCTATTCTTCTGTTTCAGTAATGCTCTCTTTACCTTTACCTTTTGCTTCCCCCCCTGAAATCTCAATGGGTTTGAAGGTTTCTTTACTTTGTTCCTCAGTCTGTTCTCTGGAAGGAGCAAAGACTGGTTGCTTAGCCGGGGCCTGTATATCCCTACATTCCTGTGGGTCCTACTGAGACGGCTCTAGTCTTTCCTTTTTATGATTATTTCTCGAAGGGCAATCTTTGATGAAGTGACCACCCATACCATAGAGGAAGCATGAATTAGGAATGTTTTTGAAGAATACTTTTTGGATAAGCTTAGAGCCATCCCCATTGAGAATACAGATAGCACTAGGAGGGTCAGAGGCAAGGTCCATCATGACATAGGCTTGAGGATTGCCATGTGGGATGATAAACTTCTCTGTTTCCACTCCAAGATATTGACCTAGTGGAGAACAGAGCGTCTCAATTTGGGGAAAGAGAGAAAGTGGTAGATTAGGGAACTTAACCCATATAGGGGCTTTGGAAGTAGGTGAGGAATCTGGGCTAAAGGAAGATTCCTAGAGCTGGACTGAAAACGGCTGGTTCTTAATAGTCCAGGTCCCCTTTTGGTTCATTTTTGTAGCCATATCTAGCTTTTCAAAGATGAAAACAATATACCCCTTTCTGAGGAAGCAAATGGTTGTGACTACCAAACCTTTGCGTGACCAAAAATTATGGACCCATCCTTCAAGGAATAGTGCGGGTGGTCAGGGGCCATGAATGTATCCTACAACAGTGCATGAACAGAACCATTTTGTTGTTTCATTAAGTAATCCATTGTGTACCTTGACTATTGGAAGCTTACTTTTGAGAGGCTCTGAAGCCTTTGTAGCATTTGGATTAGAGGAGGGAGAGAGCTTTTCTGATTCTATGCCAGTGAAGTACGTGGTGCCACTGAAGATTCTCCTGGCTCGTAGTGTGAGCTGTTCCCAGGCTGCTGACTATCTCGGCATCGTCGGAGCCTTGAAAAGGCTTCTACCTCCTCCACTGACAGCACTAGCATAGGTGCTCTTCGGTAGCTCCAACATGGCGTTCCATGTACTATGGACTTGGGTGATCCATTGTGGCGAGATTCCTTTGCAACAAAGGAGACAAAACGGGGCTTGTCTTTGCTTGGACTATTACTAAAGAAGTTATTGACAGGTTTAGTTTTGAAATCGACAAGAAGCTTATGCAGAGTGTCCGTCTCTTTACCTCCTTGTTTGAGTTGTAGTATGTCGCTTTCATCCAGGTGAAGGGTGAAGGGAGGGAGAGGGGCATCACGCTTATCATGCACTAGATCTTGCATGACAGTATCTGAGGCACTGCTGATGACTATCTGATTAGACTCCAGATTGATAGGGACAAGGTTGATGGGATGGCGACGGGGGGGATGGGCTGTGAAGCCTTCAAGAGAGGAAGAGGAGGAAACCTTATCTGGGCCACCATTGCTAGAGGAATCCATTCTATCATAGAAAGCTCTTCCATTTATAGCTCTTAGTTGTACATATTCTTTTGATATTTTAATATAAACCCTCATTTTTGGAAAAAAGAAAAAAAGGAAAAAAAGTAATCCAACTTTAGTATCAGAATGGTTAAGAGTTTGAGCAGTTAGAAGTTGTAATTGAAATACCAACCATGGAGTCGGATATAGCAAGATTGTAAGAGATAGTCTGAGAGAGAGGAATACACAATGTGAGTCCTTGTAGTAGCTTGTTTGATGATGAACATAACTCCGACTATTATCTATTCTATGCATCATGTTCCCATTACTATTTTTCTAAATGCAATGTCATATCTATTTTCTTCTTTCCCTTTGAGTAATGAGAGAGAGAAGTGTATTTTGTTCTGTAGTGATAATATCTTGACTATCTCATAGATCTCAGTTCTTTCCTTTAGCAATGCATAGTTAGTTCATATCTATATTTCAAACCCCCAAAAGAATGGACTTTTGTATTCCGTTAACACTGGCGATCCTGAGATTACCCATTAACCTATTTGGTAATAAAAGATCAAGACTGGTTGCTTGTGAGCAATGAAGATTGTCGACCAATCAGGGTGACAATGTGGTTGTCAGTATACCACATCTAGGATGATAGAGCAGATAACTCAGTTCGGCAGACGAGATCGCCTCAATTCGATGTTTTCAAAAGATGGCGAGCCCCGACGTTCCCGAATGAGTTTCGACTTAGGTATAATTCATATTCATTTGAATTGCATACACTAAAGTTTTTAGCATGGCAATGCGTATACAAAAGAGTGAATGTTTGCAAATAGCCACATCTCAGCGTACACGTTTGCAACTCCAACTTTGACGATAGCAAGAGCAACAACAACAAGATGAAGAATTAAAATCCAGTGTTGAAATAGCACGAACACATTTATCAAGCCAAGAAGGCATGATCCATATGGCAACAAAGGAAGAAATCGAGCAAAAGCCTGGAGGATGAATCAAGGGGAGATCCCATGATTTCAAGCATTCCTAGAGCAAACCAAGCTAATCCAACAAGAATCGATCTTTGATTACCATTTGACCTCCTTCAAACAAATGAAGGGGATGTAGATGCAATACCACCAGATCTTCTAAGGCTTGAAGACCTTGGGGGGGACAAGGCAACAACAAATTTTGAACAAGCAGTAGAAGAGATAGTTGTTGACAGCAATGATAGAGAAGAAGAACCGGACAAAGATTTTGAAGAAAAAGAAGAATACTTGAACGAAGACTCCGAAGCAAGACAATAACATTTGGACAAAAGATTCGAAGAAAAAGAGGCAGATTTGGACAAAAGATCTGAAGAAAAAGAAACAGTTTTAGACAAGAGATCGAAAGATAAAGAAATCGATTCGGACAAAAGATTAGAGAAAGAAATACAATTAAATTTGGACGCAGAATCCAACCAAGATGAAGAGGATCAAGCTTTCCATACTTTACCAAACACTCCAAGGAGTTTCAATAGAAATTCACCACCACCATCACCTGAAAGTAAGAAGATCCAGAAAGTCGCGTTGTGTAATTCAAAACTCGATGGTGGCGAGCCAATAGTTTTGACACCTTGTTTGGGGATCCAAAAAAATTTGCAACAGTTCATAGGCACACTAGTTGGAAAATAGTATGCAGTGGTGTAGCCTATATGGAGTGGGAAATTTCACCACTTATAATGACTTACACAGTGTTTGTGGAGAGGTTTTGAAATGAGAAAACCCCCAGTGATGTTAGAAGAAAGCTAAGGCAATTGAAATAAAGGAAACTGTCTGTAGAAGACTATGCCTAGCAATTTTTGAACCTGAATACACAATTGGATGCAACATAAAGACCAACCACTGAAATAATGGTGGAATATTTTTGCAAGGGACTTAAACCAAAAATTTAAATTCAATTGGTGGCCTTGTACTGCCAACAGGTGCAAATGGGTTCAATACACTCGTTGATGTAGCCAAAAGAGTTGAAAGATGCATATGAACAATAAAAAAGAAAAGAAGAAATTTGAGGTGGAATCCGAAGAAGATTCAGATGCTTCAGGCAGTGAATCCAAATCCGATCCAAATCCGACTGGAGTAGTAATGAGTCATATAGTGATTCAGAAACTGACTGAACAAAGAAAAAGAAGAAGAAGAAAAAGAAGGCAACAAAGAAAGCCAAAAAGCAAGAAAAGAAGATGAAGAAAGAAAAGCAGAAGTCAAAAAAGGCTCCTTCAACCTCTGATTTGGAGAAACTAGTGGATCAAAAGTTGCAAACCTCGGGGGTAAATCAGAACCAACAACAACTGCAGTGCAAGATTTGCAGCGAGAGTCATCCAACTTCAGCATGCTGGTATAACCCTAATGCACGCAACAATCCACAGCAATAGTCACATAATAGTTCAACAATGGACACCAATGCGGTAGTCATTGGAGCAAATGTAGCGGTTGGGCAACAACAACAACAACAACAACAACAACAACAATAGCAACAACAACAACAACAACAAATAAATTGGGGACTGCAAAAAGGAACTAGAACCAATAAACTAATTGGAATCAACAACAATCATGATAATGTGGCTACTTCTTGGGAACGGATGGTCATCATCCGGGACCCAATTGTGCCCTGTGGGTGAAGCATAGGGTCAAAAGGGGAATTCCAATTGTCCGATATGGCAATCAAGGTCCACCAACACCTCAATTAGCACAATAGCCCCCACAAGCCAACATATTGTTGATACAAGAACCACCATAGACTAAGAGGGAAGCGGTGGCATACCAGAAGGGTAGGCAGCAAACCCGCATGAGTTGTGTGATTGTTTGGGGTGTATTCTAATTGAAAAAATACCCAAAAATCCATTATGCATGGAAGTTCTGGCAGTAACCAAATCAAAAGAACCTGTCCAAGAGACACCACAAGCAAAGAAAGAAGTCAAGGAGAAAGCTATCAGATGGAAGGACCAAGAAGAAGTTTAGATAGCAACATTGAAAGAAATCAAGAAGGCACAAGCCAAAGAGGCAAAGACAAAAGTTTGGCAACCAGTGGATCCACAGGAATGGACCAATCCAAAAAATATGAAACCTAATCCGATCAACAATTCGGCAACAAGTCCGAGTCATAGCCCAATGTTGAGTTCAAGAAAAGATCAGATTATAGATTCAACAGTTCAAGAGCAGGGGGTGACTAGCGGAAACAATGATGAAGAGAGCATCTTGGCCAAATTGTTCCACACCCTGAAGCAAGCATCTATAAAGATCACATTGGATCAACTGTTGAGTTTGGCTCCCATTTTTTGTGAGAATTTTATTAAGCAATTGCAAGAGGGAAAACATGAACAAAAGAAACTAGAATTTTTATGTACATCACATTACCAGCCATCATTGGAAGAACCACCAGTGTTGCTAGTAGAACTGGATGATGTGGACTATAAAGTCTTGGCAATCAAGGTGCATGGTAATGGTCAAGAAATTCATGGAACATTGTTAGATGGGGGCTCGAGTGTGAATACCCTCCCGCACAATATGTATGAGAAGATGGGTTTAATGGAGATGGATGAAGCACCTTTTTAGGTCAAAATGGTTGATCAAAGACGAGTTCAACCATTAGGTATTATTCAAAATCAACAAATTGTAATTCAAGGCATGTCATTTAAAGTGAATTTTGTGGTCCTTCATATGTAAAAGGCAAATTTCTCCTATCAAATGTTGCTAGGATGGCCATGGTTAAAAACAACCATGGCCATGGTTTAAAGCAACCAAGGTGAAACAGAGTTGGGGGGCTTCTAAGATCATGATCCGAAGTGAGAAAAAGAAACTCCGCCTAGACATGGT